>NW_026056212.1:0-589357 GCF_023757985.1 Alternaria ethzedia | reverse complement strand
CTCCCCTCCAATGTACACAACCAAAGGTCCGTCGCGAAAAGACCCCTCGGGCTTGAGCGCGAAAGACAGAGAAGTAGGTATTGGGTCCGTGGTCTTTTCGATGCTGTAAAATGACGCTAGCGACATCCAATGACGTCCCCAAGGTCCCTGCATATGGTTTGGGCCACATTACCGCTTGGCGCCACATGTATCCCCACATAGACACTCCACCCGCCGCCATTGCAACGTCGCCTTCCAAGGTTGCTTCATAGACATCCGTGGAGTGTCCGAAAAGCAAATTCACTATACATAGACGTCAGCATGAAGCTCACCCTCATCCTCGCCTTGGCTACGGCCGCTCTCGCTGGCGAGATTGTCAACAACGAGGCAAGTAACACCCCGCGAAGCTATACGGCATGCATGGCGTGCTAACGCCTTGTACAGCATCTCAAGACCGAAGTCCTCACCGAAGCCAACTGCGTGCGCAAGACCAAGGCCGGCGACAAGGTCAACGTCCACTACCGCGGCACCCTCGAAAGCGACGGCAGCGAATTCGACGCCTCATACAACCGCGGCCAGCCCTTGTCCTTCGCCGTCGGTACCGGTCAAGTCATCAAGGGATGGGACCAGGGCCTGCTAGACATGTGCCCCGGCGAAAAGAGGAAGCTCACAATCCAGCCTGAGTGGGCCTATGGCTCGCGGGGTGCTGGCCCCATCCCCGCCAACAGCGTCTTGAGTAAGTGCTATTGGGACACACGGCGAATACATTGACTGACGTATGACAGTCTTCGAGTCCGAGTTGGTCTCCATTGACGGCGTTGACAAAGAGGAGTTGTAACAGGGTCTGAGATGACTATTTGCACATACATAGCATTGTACGCGTGAGAATAAACTCGAGGTCCCGTAGGCAGGCTGCGCCTTGCTGCTATAGTAGAATCAACATGATGTGACTCATGTCAATCCTGACCGTGACCTTCAACCCATTAGATCTTCAGCTCCTTGGTTCACCATCCGTCGAATCTGCCGTCTCGACGACTTTCCTGTATTTTCCAGATCTGCGTAATTCTAGTTTCCAATTGGATGCTATTGTTGAACATTAACACAATTGTGTCCGCTTTTATCTTCACCTTTGGAGATTCCGCACTTACCGTAGCTCTAGTCGACGTTCTGCAAGCTAATGTTCGTGTTTTTCTAGTTCTATCAGTCCCGTCAAAGTATATTCTGCTACTACCATACTGCAACTTGACAGACAGCGTGCACTAATCAGCACGCATTCCCCACACTAATATTTCTACACGAACGAGCAAGATGCCATCCTTCTCCAATCCAAGGTATCGTTCATTATGCTAAAATCCCCTTCGCCGCACCCACCTCCATACTGAAGCCCTCTCGACAAGGTCAAAAACCCAGACGTTCGCTCTGAGATCAAACACATGATCGCCATTGTAGTTTCAATCAGCAAGACCGCCTCATCGCTCGTCCAAGGGTCAAAGGCAAGAAGGTCATGACAAAGGGTCGAAGACAAAGGCGCTCGTAGTCGAGAAAGTGAACGAGCTTGACGCATTCCTGAAGGACAGCGACGTTCTTCCACCCAAGCCAAAAAAGAAAGCAGAACAAGACACAATTTGTAAAACAATACTCTCCGGTGCGGATCTGTTCATTCGAACTGATGAAAGCAGATGCGCTTAGCGGACTAGATGAGCGGCTTAGGTTGCTCAGATAGCGCTTGGTAGACTCATGCCTTCCATCAAGGACAACACAGCTTTTGAGGTAGCTGTAGCTGTGCTCGAGCAGTAGTTCGACGACTACAAAGTCAGCATTCAGTAGTTAAGTGCTTTGGGACACATTCTGCAACTAACAAGGTACAGCGCACAGATTCGCAAACTTTGCTTTCTCTTGCTTCTCAGAGTTTCGACGTTGCCCAGCGTGTAGGGGTGATTAATTAAGCTTAACAGTAAGCGGGAAGCTCCACCTAGACATAATAGAGAAGACCTTCGCTCCAGCGACAGAACACTAGCCGTCGTCTTTGGCCAACCAAGGAGACTAAGGAGGAAGTAACGAACAATGTAAGTACGCTTTCATTCACTTACTGCATGTAAAGGACGAACAAGACCAATGTTTTGAGCCTGCGCCCACGCCAGCTCCCGTTTCAGCTTCTTTCCCAATGACCATCACATGCGCCGCCTCCGATTTGCGAGTCTCACTGCGCATTGTTGATCCTACGGAGTGAAACAAGCTGCATAGAAGAGGTGGTCATATAAGAATAATAGCTCCTTTCTCGCGCATGGTAGCGGCAGTGAAAAGTTCAGGTTTCATTGTGATAGGTGTGGAGACTTGAAGTTTCGAAGGAGACTGGAAAGGGCAAGGTGTCTTGGGAGTCTCTGTGATTCCGAAGGTCAAGGTATTTTGGATAAGATCAGGCTTAGCTATCATGTGCAATTTAAACATAGCCCCCCATGCTGAACAACACGTCACTACTCTTATACGTCATCTGCCTCGTCATGAACGACTGGGAAGACGATGCTTCACTTAGCGCGACGGCGAATTTTCCCATTCTACCACTGTTGTCCTCGTGATGTCTTTGCCATCTTTGCATGCTGGATCCGAAATACACTGCTTTTCACTATCCGCATCGCTATCAGCTCTCCAACATGGATTCCGGACGTCACGCGGATATGTGCCGTCGATGCCATGGGGTTGGAGCTCTACGTCTTCGTGACTTCTGACATAGCCGTGCGATTGTAGTTGTGGAAGCGTTGACAATCTCGGCGTTTTCGGTATGTAAGCTCCCTCGGAACGCTCTGTATCGAAATAGGGTATAAAGCGACCCTTTGGTTGGAGAGATTAGCAATAATTACGTGCAGGGGTACCCGTTGTAACTCACCAAGATCCATTTGATAGTGGGCCCGCAAGCAGCGATCACACCAAGATTACCCTCAACGCTTGTAAGTGCGTTCCTCACGTTGTAAGGGTCCTCGAGTGTGCCTTTAGGCAAGCTGAAGACGAGGACGAAGCGATGTAGTCGATAGCAGCCGATTGCCGTAACTGCAATTGGGAGAGAGAGAAATACAATGACTTCTAATTTGACCTTCGAAGGCATACGGATATCGTAGAGTATCCATGCTGGAATCAATGCCACAAGAACATCCGTGGCAATGGTGACGGCGATCACACCGAAGATGTATTGTGTGTTGTTATGGCAATGACCAGGAACATCCTGCCAGTACTTGTTGATGGGCTGGCATCGGAAGATGTGTGCAAGAAAGGCGGCGAAAATGAAGGCTATGTTCACGGCAATCAGAGTCCATATGCTTGCGATAATGAGCCGATTCGTTGAGCGTAGCTTTAGCAACGTGATTAGGAACGAGATTTTGACGAGACCAAGGATTTGGTTGTATGTCGCGTTGTTAATGTAGCGCCACTGGTAACGTGATTGTTAGTACAACACGTAGCTACCCCACTGTTTGAGAGTAGTCGGACTTACGAGGGCAATTTGTTCCTTATTCATAGCATCTTTGGGGATGTCTTCTCGGTGGTAGCCAGCATAAGAGACCACAACCACTAGGAAATGTCAGTCAAAGAAAACCGTCACCCGGATCAGCGCTTACGTTTCCATAGTGTTCCAGTGAGGGCTAGCAAAAAGCACTCAGCAATAATAAGAAGTACGTCCTCTGAAATAGGTTTGGTTAGCAGTTACTTCACTTGACTCATGCGGAACGGTGCCATACCAATAGCCAACTGGCGCTCCTTGATCTTCTTCCATGTCCTGATAGCCACGATAGTGGCAGACACAACAAAAGGGAAAACTATAAGGAAAATGTTCAATGGTTGAAGTCCGGTTCCCGCCATGATGTTATGGTGATCAGAAAAAGATCAGGGAAAGTATGATAGGAGGTACGTTCGTTCCAACTACCTAGATATACGAATTGCATTACTTTTCACATGAATTAAACTTCGGCGCAAACCACGCTGGTGGGCTTGACACCTGTGATGGAGTTCACCACGCCGCATTCCTTTGAGTACTGCATGTGTATCCAGTAATTACATTGATCCCGTGTGGCGCCCCTGACTCGAGCAATTCAGGTAGTCTTCCGAATTCCCCGAGCCGTAGACGGCCCAAAGGTCCGTCCCTTCGACCCTTGTAGGAGTACTTGGAAGGATCATGTTCATGCGCAAAAATTACGCAAACAGCAGGTCAAATTCCGCATTTGACCTTAAGCACTGCAGATGCAGATCTTAAGCAATCCACTTCTTGTCATCTGGTACCCCTCTTCCTTCTTGAATGGCTGAATAGGAGTACTGTATATACGAGTACATCGGTGGTGCTGGACATGTGTGGCGACTCTCGGTAAGTGGAGTGCTTCATTGAACCACCTGCATGGTACCTAGGTAACCTTGGCAGTCATATACGACGTTGTTTCCACCAATAGGCTAGTATCGTAGGATTTTAGGATGTGACGAGTCCGTGGACAAGCAGGTGTGCGGTCGAGGGTCTTTTGCCAAGCGCTTGGCGCGTCGGTTGAGAAGTAAGGGCGGCCGTTAAGGGAAGATGCGACATGGCAAGGGATTGTTGAACGTGCCGACCGTGCCGCTAGGCTCTGGCGCCCGCGGCATCCATGCATCCGCCGCCCCTCTCAATGGCGGCCACCTGCGACTCTATGTGCAACCCATCTCACGCTTGTTTTACTCTACACATAACCTTTTAGTCCACGTTCCACTAGATGCTACTTAGCTACGATAGTAATGTCGAGAGTTACATTTTCGTAGGAATCAAATCTTTGGTCTGGATTCTGCGTGGCGACAAGAATTCTTGCAATAAGCACCGCGCCGCAATCACACATGTGAACACGCCAGAGACGCATCTATCCTTCCTATGCCAAGCCACCTATGCCGTTTCTAAACGGACGAATATGCCACTGGATCTGCATGCACAGCTCGCTCAAGTAGTACAATCGGCATTCTATAGCGGCTTGCAGATGTTGTGCTGCCTGCTGCTCCTTGCTGCCGGTGTAAGGGCTGGGAAGTTTCTATTGGCTTGCAACTGCCGTGAGGCTGCTCCAAGCCTTTGCGATTTGGAGCATGGACAGAGCCAAATCTACCCCAGTCCAGATCAAGACCACGTTCTACCCACAGGCCCATCCATTTATCCCGGCTTCTATATGCAGTCCCTGCGTAATCTACCTGCGTCCCTTCGCTGTTATGTCCCCGTTTGACACTCACTGGTTGACTCCACAGTGTGTGGCAACATCCAGAGCGCTCACACATGAATCATGGAGCTCAGTCGCGTGGGAGAAACTGAAAGAACATTTACCGAACGGTTAAAGATAAAAGATAAAATGGGAAGGCATCCTTTTGCTGCTTCTTCCCTACATCCACCTCGTATTCACCTCTTGGCTTTCACCATGGCGTCTATGCAGCGGGTAACCACGTGCTTTCTCATGCTCATTTCCCCGGCGGCTATCCTTGGCCAATCTTCTCCTCTTCCTGATGTCGAACCTGCAGCTACCTTCGTTCCAGCCGCTTCACCAGCAGGGGCACCACTTCAAGAATCCGAAAGACTGCAATTGACTGACGCAGTCATCGAGCGTCTAACGACCGATGAGGGGGTTTCGAAGTATGTCGAGTACTTCGCATTCGATGACAGCACCGCTGCTAGTGATGTGCGTGTACGACGTGCAGCCTCTGCATCTTGCAAGACGTTTCCTGGTGACTCTGAGTGGCCCCAGGAAACCGTCTGGGACATTTTCAATGTGCTTTTAGGCGGCGCACTCATTCCGACCAAGCCCATCGCTGCTCCGTGCTACGATACACAATGGGGCAAGAAAGACAGTGCAAAGTGCACGGATATCGCCAATAATTTTACGAATCCGCTATTCCATGAGGCTGATCCGACGTCAAGTATGCGATTACTTCCGTAAGCGTATGCAGACTATTTGCTGACGTCGTGATTCTAGACATGTGGCCTATCTTTCAGGGTAGGACCTGTATGCCCAAAAACGACACTGACGGCAAGTCATGTACTCTTGGCGGATATCCCGAGTACGCGGTCAAAGTCACCAACGTGGCGCAGATCCAGCTTGCCATCAACTTCGCAAGGGCGACTAATCTTCGCCTGGTCATCAAGAACACTGGTCATTGCTACCTGGGAAAGTCCACTGGAGCTGGAGCATTGAGCTTGTGGATGCATAACATGGAACAAATTGACTTTCTCCCGAACTACGAAGGCCCAGGCTATTCAGGACCGGCGTTGAAGCTCGCCGCTGGGGTTAGAGTCAGGCAGGTATACGAAGCTGCGGACAAGCATGGTGTCACTGTCCTTGGTGCCATCTCCTGGGTAAGCATTCCTTGGTCTATCATTCTTATAAAAATAACTCACATTCACTAGAGCGTTGGATATGCTGGTGGTATGATCACGGGCGGAGGGCAAAATCCTCTTGCTGGTGTTTACGGTATGTCGGCCGATCACGTTGTCGCCTTCCAGATCGTAACGGCCGCCGGTCGTTTCATCACAGTATCGGAAGACTCCAATCCTGACTTATTCTGGGCACTCCGAGGCGGCGGTGGTGGTACCTTTGGTGTCGTGGTGTCGGTCATCATCCGTGCACATCCTAAGATCAACGTCGTCACTGCTGGCTGGCAAATCGATGCTGCGAACAACAGCCTTGAGGACTTCTGGAAGGGCACCAAGAAGTTCTTTGATGTCTTCCTTGACTGGGCAGAGTCAGGCATGTACAGCTTCTTCATCATGGGAAATGAGCCCAAGCCGTTCCTCAACATGCGCTTCCTTTTTGCTGCGAACCATACGGCGGAGTCGTACGACAAGACCGTCAAACCTTTCTTCGACTACCTCGAAGAGAACAATATCACGCTTACGACCCCCCATAAGCGAGTGGCTCATACCACCTTCTACTCTGCCTATCAAGCGACTTGGGGTGGTAACTCATTCCCCATCGGCTTGGACAACTCAATGTCAGCGAATCGCATCGTTCCTCGACGCAACTTCCAAGAGAAGTACGACCAGACCTTTGCGCTAATCAAGGAACATGTCTCTTCTGGAAAACATCTTCTTGGCTACCACAAGGCGCCCAAGGAGTACGCAAACACCAACAATGCTGCCAACCCAGCGTGGCGCGAATGTGCCTTGTTCTTGATCACCTCTTCGAACAAGAAAATGGATCACTCTACACCAGAAGCTCTCGGTCTTGCAAACAAGGACCTCCAAGAGAACATCCTACAGCCTTGGCGCGATATTACGCCCGTTTCAGAAGGTGGTGGTGTTTATTTGAATGAAGCCACCGTTGGAGAACCGGACTGGCAAGAGTCATTCTACGGTGGGTATTACCCAAGATTGAGCGAGATCAAGAAGAAGTGGGACCCGACCGATGTCTTCTACGCGACCACTGCCGTTGGAAGTGAGAGGTGGGTGGTTCAAGACGGAGAACAGGGTGTTCAGACTCAAAACGGAAGATTGTGCCGGGCCTGAGGGAAGCGAACTGCAGGCAAACCTATCGTAGCTACATCATATAGGCCAATCATTAGACATAGTAGCTCGAAGCGTCCCTCCTCATCTTATACATGATGCGCTGAAATGTGACTATGGAGCTATGACACTATTCCTAGAGTGACACCAACATGCATGCACTGGTCCATACTCGCACGGCGTCATCACTCTCGGGTGGTGACATGAACAGACAGCATTGAAGATGAAACCGCACTGAGAAAGTAACTACTCAACGGCTGCTCGTCTCCCTATTCTTTGTCGGAATTTCGTTTGCGATATCCTTGTGACGACGACTTGAAAGTACGGTCCTGGCCACAGTGATTTTGAGTACTCCTCCTACATATTGAGGAGTACCTGAGTAGGGAGTTGGCGACAATGAAAACTCGCAAAAGCCACCCATACTGGGTCCTTCTACCCCCAAGATACAACGCGCGATAGGGCCACCTGCTTAAGCTGTAGACCACTTTGTAACTCCGATTAACATCGCGTTTGTTGCAATAAGATATTCATTTGGTCTTGCAAACCTTCACAAAGAATCCATGTTCATCACGGCATGTGTGGACACATCGGTGCCTCGCTCCGTCCACATTGGTTGAATTTTGCGCGTCGTCCTCATCCCTTCGCCACCAATATACCTCTATCATATAACGCCGTGACGATACTCACGCCTCTGCCCACGTCGCGAGCGAGCGTAGTACTGCTGCAGAATTCGTCTCCGTCATTCTTATACAAGGTCTTCAGTCCTTCCTCTTCGCTCCACTCTCCCACCCAACTAGGCGCCGTACACTCGCAAGGTCCTTTCTCCTCATCTAGTCCTTGCATGTTGCAATTTGCTCTCGCTTTGCTCACAGCTGTGAGTGCTGGGGCAAAAGGGTGGCCTGCCAAAAGAAGCTTGCCAGAAGAATCGACAAAAAGGTTGTCGACCGTCGAAGGCGCACGAATATATTTTCTGAAATACAGACTGATCGTGTCAGGGTAGAAGCTGTAGATGTTTACGCCCATTTTGGAAGACGAGGCAACGGCAACAGTCGTCGAGTTGAGCATGGCAATGCCGTTGGCGAAGGGGACGTGCGTCAACGTCTTGGTGTGCTGCAGGTTGTGGATATCAGTATAGACGACACTACCTCCAGGAATGCCAGAAAATGTTTCGACCTGTGATATGAACGGTGAGACCAATGCGCCGATGTAGTGGTCATTGGTAACTAGTAGCTTCCCATCTCCTAGAGAGTGTATGGAATTCGGCGTATGGATCAACGGATGTTTCAGTGTCTGCAAATATCTGGCTACCGCATTCTGGACGGAGACTTGGAACACTTCGATGAGATTTCCAGAGGTACGGGAATGGTTGACGACATATAGCGTAGAAGTCGCGGCATCAAATTCGATGCCCAGAGGCTGAAAATCCGCCGCGTTGTTATAGTCAGTCAGAACGAGAGGCTTCAAAGCGTCTGAGTCCAGAATGTTGGGCGTTGAATAGTCGTAGATCCAGATATGTGGGCTATCGGTGCCATCTCTTTTATCCAAAGGTGACGCAAAGGCGCCCTGCATATGTAAGCCCTCGTCGCGTTGAAACTCTTTTGCTCTTAGGGGCAAATCCAAAGGGCGGCTACGCACCATTACCGTGTTCCACTGATCCCTCTCCGGATTGCAGCTCAAGAACGCAATACCCATCTCCTCTTCCACCAGTACATCCTCGCAATTGCGAAGCCGATCGCGGAACTTGACTTCGTGACTCTTGAAGTGGTTGATATTTTCAAAGTTCCCTGGTCTGTTTGCGAATATCGTGGAGAACGCGAGATAGCGGTCGTATACCCACGGCGCGACGATGGCGATTGCTGCGATAAGCAGCTGCGTCACGGGTCAGTCACCAATCGTCAATCACCCTCGGACCGCTGTGTTTCAGACCAACTTACGATAGATCGTGTCGCCATGTCTACAGGAGCGCGTCCTAGCCCGGCGAGTACTGTTGATGTAGTAAAGATGGCCGGCACGGTCGGGCACGAAGTTCATTGTGCTAACAAGTCGCCTTGACCCCACCAGAAGAGGGGACAGCCATCCTCGTTTGCGTAAAATTCGTCAGCGGCTCTCCAAGGTTTGAGTAGTAAGCATGTCGGTGTTTCCTGCTGTATCGGACCGTTGGCAGCTTGGGCGTTGTCGGGGAAGGCGCGACTGCACAGATGCCGAGGCGGAGCAACAACCTGACGTCATGACCTTTGAGTGAGTATCTCCAATCCCATTGACACACATTGAATGCACAAGACCCCCATATAGCGAGGTAGCGTGTGGCTTTACACCTGAACGTATGTTTTCTAGCTAGGCTGTTGTTGTTACTACTGCAGCACGACTACCTGGGAAGTTTGACCCGACTCGGCAAGGACAGGAATAAGCTCGGGCAAAGTCAACACTGATACAAGTTTAACTGTCGCCCCCAGAGAAGTCGGTTTGTGAGCTATCCAGCTTTACAGACGCGCCTGGACATCTCCCGGGATTGGTGCAGGTGTGCACGGGTCTTATGTCTAGGAAACTCTACACTAAAGTCTAGTAGTCTCTCTAGATTCGGGAAGGGTTAGGACTGCTCCTAGGTAATTCTTCGACTATCTAGTAATAACTACAAAGCATGTGTGTAGGTACAGTCGTGCTGTGGGTAGTTTGCTGGATATCCAGATCTTTTCTAGTGTCATTCGTTGAACAGTAAGGCCGTGGGCCATAGTGACGAGAGGTGCATCCTCTTCGAACTACCGACTGTAGCGAGAGTCCTTGAGTGCATGATATATACGTGCTCGTACAAATATTCGCCTCTCATCATATACTCGTTGTAATAGTGACATGTTGCATCTGATGAGAGAAGATGCACGGACTGCCGTGAGATCTTTTCTGCGCACTCTATGTGCTCGCTAGTGTTCCAGGTACATGGCGCGCATCCGCAAGAGTATCAGTGTACCTCAATCTGACATACTGTAGCTACGTTGTGGGCAAGTACTCGTACCCAAGGCATGTAGAATAACCTCTTCCGTCTCTACAAGTTCAGATATGCGAATCATCCGAACGGTTCCTCCGGTACGTCCGTAACCTGCAGATGCCGAACGATCAGTATATGTCATGCTCGGTATGGACGAGGTAGTTTAGGCTCAATGGATTGGCCATGGGGTGATTCTGGATCTTAACACACCGTCCTTTCCGAGACTCTGGCATGATCTCCGATGCGATCGCCGTGCATTCAAGTCGTTGGCTAGGTCTCGTGTGCAACTCAGACCCAAATGTGTATCGGCTTAAAAGTCTTCATGTTGAAAGATGGCGACTGCACACAGCGGTGTGATATACGCCTTTGATAATGTGGAGAGCCGGAACGTGAGCACTAACACTGCCGCTTGACAGTGGCCGAAAGCTGACGTTCGAGAACGGCAAGGAACAGGTAGTCACTCCATGCGGCGTGTGCCTACGGAATAGGTAAGTGCATAGGGGGGCGGGGTCACTTGTAGGGTGCAAACAGATTGTTCTCGGTATCATATACGTGCGCCGTTTGCCAACATAGCCATCGATGTTGGTTTGCTGACAAGACGATATTGAGCAGTCTTGGTAAAGGCACAGGACGCCGGACAGGAAGGTTGCTGGGTAACGGACAAGTTCTTCGCTAGTCCTACACACCTGCCCTCAAACGTCGGGACGTGAGAAGACGACCGGCCACGCGCGCTGAATGAGGCCAGCGAGCGGGCGTGTGGTCCAATGTGAACATCGACTCACGCTCTGTAGCTGACCGAGACACGAAAGATGTTAAGGAACGGAGCCGATAGGGGCGTGGCTCGCAGTGGCTTATTGGCTTGGCGACACTGTTTAGAGTGTTGGGTGCCGTGACGGCGAGACAGTTGCAGCGACTTCCAGGCTATACCTCCGGCACTAACGCACTGCGCAACGAGTCCACCTCCATGTTCAACAGGACAACACAATCTACATCATCATCCGCGCCATGGAGGGGCAACGCAACTTCCAACGCTTGCCAGAAAGTTACGTTGACAGCGCTGCTCCTCGCGACATGCCCTGTAGCGGCTGCATTCTGGCGCTGTAGTGTGAGCCTTGTTGCCGCGCAGGGGGCAGGCTTTGGCGAAGGCGTTGGGGACCGCGCCGCCAGAGACAACCGCGTCCCGTTTTTTCTGGCCAGAACGTCGCTCGATTTGGCTGCGTTTTATTGCATTGTACAAACCAGTGCATATCCAGCCTATCATAGTCATTCCGCTCACAGACCGTGATTCGGTCGAAAGCTTCTATTACCCGAATCGCGTGCCAGTCATCAGCCGAAGAAACGAGTTTTGCTTGCACGGGGCCGTCGTGGCTTGTTAGCTGCTAGCAGGCCAGGCATGGGCGCCGGTGGCTTGAAGGATTCGCTGCTTGCATGGCAATCATCATAAGGGCCGGCCGCTCCTCATGCTTGGACACGTTCTGGCTGCTAAATAAATCGACGAAAGGCTGTTCGTGCCGTTCTTCTGGCTGCGATCGACATTGATAAGCAAGTCCCCCCAGCTGGCCGTCACTCTTTGCCTTTTCCTAGTCACCACCGTTACCCTACCCCTGACGGCCCGCAAAAAGCCCTCGGACACTTGCTGAACCACTGCAAGGTACCCGAATCTGAGGTTGGACGAAGTACCTAGGCAGTCATTGACAGTGGCGGCAAACCTCCTTGTCACAGCAACGGTACCTACGTACGGCCATGGGTATCCGGATTCCGAGGAAATTCTGCGGTTAATAATAGCATCCTCGACTGCTATAGTACCGTTTATTGGAGATGAGTCCTCAATGTTTCGAATGCGAGTCGGTAGCGATCCTGTCGCACCATGCTCCCCTGCCAACGCGGAGGAGGCAACACGAAAACCGCTGCCGCGGTGTTCCCTTATATCTTCGAGTGTCACCACGCATCGGCCGACAGTTTCGCGCGCTGCTTCTGCTGCTCGTCATATCTCTATCCTGCAGTTCCCAGGCTGCCCCCGTATCCGCAACGGAAGCCTATGGTGATCGACCGGCCCTGCTCGTCGAAGACGACCTTGCCTGGACAGGATCGGCGTTATACCTGGATCTCAGCCCACCACCCACCGCGTCGCGATTGATGCCTCCTCTAAAACGCGACGACGATGTTACCCGCACACCCTCTGCAACTCTTTCGGAACGCGCCATTACAACAGACTCTGATGGCTCTGGCACCGGATTCAAAGTCCCCACGGCATTCGATACTGGCCTATCAAATAATTTCACAAACTCATGCGCAAACTTCCTTAATCGCCTACGTCAGAGTCAGGCATTCAACGACTGCCACCCATTCTCCTTGCTATTGCAGGTATGGTACTTCAATAATACGAGAGAGAAGAGTGTGGCTAATCAGTACCATGCAGACGTCAAGCGGTTTCTTCGACGCCTCCAAATCTACACTACGCATCACACAGACTCTCGATGCAACCTGTGGAGTAAACGCAGCACAATGCAAACCTACCCTGGATAATTTCGCAGTGGAGCTGCTATCGGAAATGGCATGCAAAGCCGATTACGACACCGACAATCCCCTGGTGCTACAGGCTTACAATGGCCTCGTTGCATACCAACCGTCTTACCAAGCAAGCTGTTTGCATGATGACGAGGGAAATTATTGCTTTGCGAACGCCGTCAGCAACATGTCATCACCGGGAGATGCCTACCCATACTACCTACCCATTGGCCAAGAACTTCCCGGCGGATCAAGGCCAACCTGCAACTCGTGTTTGCAACAAGCAATGGGTGTATTTGCCACGTACAGCAACAACGCAACACAACCTCTTTCAAAAACCTATACCTCGGCCGCTCAGCAAATATCAATAGCATGCGGCTCGACGTTTGTCAACGTCACGGCCGCCCCACTCAAAGGGGCTGCATCGACGACGACCACCACCACAATCACACCCACGATAAGCTTGATCTTAATGTTTTTACTTTACTTCTTCCAGTGATGGAGCGATACCCTATACATTCTATACTTGTAAATACTTTACCTTAGTTATTATTGATATCAGGATCGACTGGTCATTAGCGACGGCGCTTGGGAGGATTCTTTTTTGGCCGTCTTGGATTGTTGCAAACCTGGCGGGATAGTCATGGGGTCCTCTGGCCCATAACGTTGGCTTTTGCCGCGATCCGGCCTGTCGAGGCACGACGAGACACTTGGACGTGTACACAGTTCGCCATGAGTGAGGCGTCTTTTCTGTACACCAATAACATTGCACAGACTGTGATCGAATGATCAAAAGTCAGCTACGCACAAAGCAGTTTTTTGAACTCGTTTCACGAATACCAGTATCGAGGGCTTGATTAGTGATTGGCTGTGAGTCTGTCGGTGTAATATGAAGGGCCATGGCGCAACCCATGAGCCTGGGATTCTTGGTCACCGATGCCACATACCCAGGTAATCTATCCGTCACGATCGCGCCTTTGGGTCCGCTCCCGCTGACGATTTGCCTATACCCTGTCCCCGTTGTTGTCATTTCGTTTCGGCCGACGCACTTGTTTCCGAAGAGAAGGAAATTACAGCATAGCGCGCGATGGATATGGTGACTCCATGTAAGGCGGACAAGGACAATATGTGGATCTGCGAACGTCACACGTCAGCGCATGTCCGGCTGTGGGTTTGATCACCTGCTCGGCATGTCTTCTCGATCTCCTCCGAACAAGCCTGAAACGTGGCGGACCCTGGTCACGTGGTGATCAGCCTTGCGGGGTGCCGTGATTTGACAGAAAGCGGTCGCCTGGGACGTTACACATCAACGTTGTGCTTCAGCTTCCCGTTGTCGGACCTTTTGTACAACGTCGATAACATGCACTTGATTTGCGCTATGGACTTGATTGCGTCCATGTCAAGACCGGCTGTGGTAAGGAATTGCCAGGTCGGCCGGCATGCCCCGTGGACCAATTCAGCAGAACAACGTTGGTTTCCCGCGCCGCGGTGGAGCTGTGGACTGTCCTGTCATCTCCAACGCCCTCCATCCTTGCATGGATGATCCGCGCAGCCCTTGGTCGTCAGCTGTGCCAGGCCAGCCTCTTCCTGGCTCTTATGTCAAACACTTCATGCGTTTGAAAGGCCCGACCAGTCTTCTGCCAGCCGTGTCCCATGCACTTTCTTGTACCTGAGACGTCCAGCTTCGCCGCGAGGGTTTGCTATGCGTGTCCCTTCCACTCCTCTCATTCCCTCATGACTTGTACTAATTGACAAAGTCGATATTAATCGGGCAGGCCTGTCTCTTCATCTTGCTTCACGGCATAGTCACTCTCTTTGTTGCCACCACGCTCCTTAGACACATTCATTATCGACGTCTCCTCGAATACTTTTCATACATCCGACACCGTTCCTTGACCGCTACCTTCACTTGAACTAATACACGACATTCCATATCTCGACCCTACGATGGCCGACGTCATGGCTCAACAAAGCATGTTATCTGCGCCTGCATCCAGACAAGACATCGTCAGCGCACTACTTAACGACTATGGCAACTCTTTTGGCCGAGGCGACGCATCTCCTTCAACGTGGTCGCCCGTACCTGCGGACAAAAAGCTTCCTGCGCCGCCGTCACGATCAGATAGCGTCGCACGTGAACCGCTTCCAGCTGCGATGAGAATGGAAGCAAAGTTTCAGTTGAGAGGTAAGCAGAGATCACACAAATTCTATTATAATGGATTGCATCCGTGTTTGGTTATTCATCAAGAGCTCGCTGGTACAGACTGTGTGTCATATTGCAACCTCGATTCCGCATGCCAATGTGCTGTATGCGTGGTGATACATCATCGTTGCTTTGTCGTCGCTCAGAGAGCCGCATGGACAAAGCCATGATATCATATACCTGGGCGAATGGTGCTAACAGAGAACAGATGACCAAGACGCACCTGTTCTCCCAAGGAGTCCGGTGCCAGGCTCCCCACCTCGACCAAGGAGGAGGATCGAGTCACGTAGCCTATCTCGCGAATCTAAGCCAGCATCTCTCAAGCTTACCATCAGCAACGGTTCAACAGCGACTGTGCCCCCTACCCCAGCATTCCCAGCACGATCAGAGTCTCTCCCTTCTTCAGCAATAGAGGAGAAAGATCTTCCACCTCCACCACCTGCAAAGTCCGAGAGGCGGAAGTCGGTTAAGCAGTCTGATGCGGGAAGCCAATCGTCAAGGCCAGCGACGGATCTCGCGAGAAACGATTCGCTTCTTTCCCAAGGCGAAAGCAGAGACTCTACGGAGACGTCTACTACAACCACATCATCGGTTATTGGGCGCAAAGCAGTACCAGACCAAGGTCTCAAAAAGTTCAAAAGTCTGGCAGAACTGAATAATGGACCGCGAGGAAGGAAGGGCGCTCCAATGCCCCCCACATCAGCGCCCAGAACCTTGAGCGTCGATAGCCAGCGATCAGATGCTGTCTCAAGGAAAGGCAGTGTCGACAGTCAAGCAAACATGCCCGAGGCTGCCGCACCTCAGCCCGCCGAAAAGCTACGAAAGACGGAAGCAGAGCTCCCACCGACACCGGAGGAAGAACAAGACACCAGGGTCCCTGCACCACCTAAGAAAGTCTTCACGGGTCTTCCCTCAAACCCTCGTATCAAAGCCCCGGCATCGCCCCTTCACTTCCGCGGCAAAAGCAGCACAGGCTTCAATGTCTTGAAGGTATATATTTGCCTCCCCTTTCCCTCTCCAGTACTTGTACGATAGTTGTCGTACTGCGTTGCAATGTTCGCAAACTCAAGGGTACCTGGATCCTGTTCCAAAAGAAGAATACTGTTTGCTGACTGAGATCTCGTAGGCAATGAGGCCGGCTCCTCCAATCCCCACGATGGAATTGCACACCATTACGCCTGAGATGACACCTTCCCCGACGTTGAAGCCAGTCCTAGCAAAGAAGGATGCTGAGATCTCTCCGGTTTCCCCACTGCCACCACCAAAAGATGAGAGGCGGCCTTTTAGCTTCGAACCTGCTGTTGCCACCACTGAGACCCAGCAAAAGTCAACAGAGCAGGAAGAATACCTCGCAATGTCGGAATTACCACTTCAAAGCACCACTCCACCAGCTGAGACCCGACTACCCATGCGCACCACATCACTAGACCCACCCGAACCATCCCCGGGCTTCCAACGACCCACAAGTGCCCCATCATCCCGCCCAACATCATCCGACCTCCAAGATTACAACCTCTCCCCCTTCCCAGGACCTTCCGTTCCAACATCACCCGTTGACGGCTTGCGCACAGAGCCCACAACGCCACCCACACCGCCTCCCTTCGAGCCCCTAACCCGCCGACCAATCCCTTTGCCCGTGTCTTACATTCCACGTATCACGCCCGCACAACTCTCCTGCTACACAAGACATTGCCACAACATCTGGTCTAACAATATATTCCAGCCCATGGGCTGCATGGTGTGCCATGAGAACGACAAAGATAGGAAGTGGGCGTGTACGTGGTGTCAGTTGCGGATTTGCCGTAGCTGTAGTGAGGATCTGAGGGCGATTCCAGGCAGAGACTTGGGAACGCTGATACAGAAGAGAGAGAAGGGGGAGGTCATGGCGCCGGGAATGAAGCTCAAGGAAGACAGGTTTACGATGGTTGTTGAGGACATTGATGGGGAGGAAAGGGGAGAGGGAATGGATAGTGAAGGTGTTGCGTAAGGTTTCTTTGGGTTTGGGTTGGGTGTCCGGTTGTCTTCTTCCCACGCGTAGTACAGGCGCGCATCGGATGGATGAATTGCTTCATCACATGATATCACATTTACGCAACGTTGGAGTTGGATGGGAAGTTATACCTAGAATGCTGCGCATCGTTTAGCTAGCTTGGCGGCCTTCACGGCAAACTTGATTACCGTATTGACTCAATGGTATCTTGCCGAGCCAGTGTTGACTTCGTCATCTTTCGTACATGTTCTACTTCGTCTCCTTCATCTCCTGCAGTATCCTCACAACCTGGGGTAGAACCTTCTCCGCATTCTCACTTAAGCGCGCAGCTTCCCGGCCAGTATTGGTGTCCGCGACGTTTCCAAAGAAGGTTTCCTCGCCCCGGACACCACCCATGTTGAGTATCCCAATCGGCATCTGCATGTCCTTTGCTTTCTTCACTAGCCGCCAGGCAGAGTACGTCGCAAGACTACTTCCAATGACGAGTATCCTGCCTGCTGCATCGACTGCCTCTTCCGCAGCGACTTTTGTGGCAGCGGGTATAGACTCGCCGAACATGATGACAGCAGGCTTCAGCACTCCGCCTTCGCTCGCCGGGTCCCAGGCGCCATCCTTGTCGACTTGTACGTGGACCTTGCCTCCGTCTGCGCGCTTTGGCGGCTTCTCCAAGCACGTCGGACACGGAGGGTATCGGAATGTGGTGTACGGGGCGTTGGGCACGTCGACGTCACCATCTGGGTTCGACTTGAGCCCTTTCTTGCGGCGCTCGTCGGGGTTCTCGGTGTCTAGGGCGCCCGATTCGATCATCTCGGCGAGGAAAGCGGCCCAGGAGGGGTTCAGGGTGGTGAGTTGGCTCTGGAAAGCCCGGCGCGAATATTCGTTGCGACAGGTGAGGCAGACGAGGTTGCGCAGGTAGCCGTGTAGCTCGATGGTGGAGAGGTCGGGGTGCGCCGTTGGGTGGAACGAGTCTACGTCTGCTCAACTCGTTAGCATGCTGTGACGTTTGCCAGGGAGAACCTACTCTGCGTGATGATACTTCCAGCAACACCCATACGCCCCAACTCGCCACAAGCCTCGTGGGCCTTGTTTGGCTTGGCCTTCTCTAGGTTCGTCCAGCCGAGGAAACTCCTCGCCCAATACCTCTTCCTCGCTTCGTGGCTGTCACAGAACTCGTGAAAGTAGACGGGCCGGTACGTCTTGTTCAGTGTGTAGGTGCCATTTGTGCCTCTGTAATCGGCCAAGCCAGACGCTACCGAGATACCTGCCCCCGTAAGCAGCAGCGTCTTGCCCGCATGCTCGCCCCGACCAAGCCGAGTCGAGAAGCTCGATTGCGCCGCCCTCGAAGGCGCACCGGACGTGGACAGGGACGGCGACAAGAAGTCGACCAAAGCCGCGATGGCACCGCTCGCCGTCGTCGCGCTCGCGGGAATCAGCTTAGGTGCCGGGAGGGGATCGGTATAGGGAACGCGAAGCAGAGGGGCTCGGGGCATCGCGCAATCGCACACGCTCAAACATTGTAATTTCTCGCGTCCACCTTCGCAGAAGCCAAAGGGCGGATTGGGGGCCAGCAAGCGCGCGTGCGGCCAAAACGGTGGTTATGTCATGATACGTTTTTAGCGCGGCACCATCGAGGTCCGGGGCCCGAGATGGATTGCTAGCCCGCGCGTGCGCACGAGTTTGTCGCGTGGTAAGCCGACGGATAGCTATCGTGCCGCTGCAGGAATACGTATATTTGGGGGCTGCAAGGTGCTGCGAGTTTGTATTGGGAGTTTGCGGGGTGGGGTAGAATATAGGTGCAGTGTGAGGCTGAGTGCATGTGGGGGGCTGTGCTGTAGCTGTCACAACAACGGCTCAAACTTGAGAATGAAGCGCTCGATGAGGGCTACTGTCATGACTCGTGGGCGATCACAAAATCGATGCAGCCGAGTCTCTGTGATTGCTGGTAGGCTGAGATATGTTCAGTAACGGATCGGACTTGCTCCGGATGTGTGACAGTATGACAGCCATTGCGAACCATGGCCGCGACGTGGAATAAAGGGATGAAAAATGTAACATTGACAAGAAATATATGGCTACATCATCGATAAGGGCCCTCTCCATGCCCAAGTGTTACCATGAAAAGCATGTACTGGAAACTTCGAAAATGAAAAACGCCAATTAAGCCTTCCTCGCATACCCGGTCCAGATGGGAATGAATGTCCGGCTCCTCCTTCCTGATTACAGTCCTCCGTGCGAATGTCGTAGGTTCAAGGGGTATAAGGTGACTGCCAGTACGACTGGCTATAATCCATCATCGAGGTGATGCGTGCCTGAGAAAGCCACCAGAGAGGTTGCCCGTGGTATCGACTGTCTTCAATGGGGGGGTATTGGGACAAAAAGAGACTGCTTGCCGCTTTTAAGGTAAGCTGAGAGTTCGTAGCGATCGTGACAACGAGATGTAAAACAGATATGAGACATTGAGAAAGAGTCAGCCGGCTGGCAATGACACTGCGAGATTATTGCTGATGCGGGAGGTGATGCGAAGCGTATTGCATGGGCTGCTGCATAGTCTGCTGCATCGGTGGTTGCATTTGCTGTTGCATTTGTTGTTGCATCGGCTGTTGCATGTGATGTGGGTGTTGTGGCATTGGCTGCAGCATAGACTGGATGCTCGGTACCCGTTGCTGATGTTGGTGTTGATGTAACGGGTAGCTTGGGTATGCGGAGTAATGATTTTCGGGAATCGTAGACATGCTATGCATTTCCACATGGGGATCCTCTTGTTCTTCTTCCAGGTCAGAAATGCCTACGCCACTATCTTCATGGTCGTGGTAGGTACCATTCTCGAGCTTCTTTTGTGCCGACCTAAAGGCCTGAGTGAGGTTCTTGAGACCCTTCTCCATGCACTGAGTAGAGTCAACACCAGGTGCTTCAAAGAGTACGAAATCACGCATGACATACCTTTGTCTCTACCAGTTGCCATTTCTCTCCAACTCGGGCAGCTAACATGCTCCACATGTCCCTTCGAACTTCCATATAGGCTTGCGCTAGTACGTCCAGCTTCACGCCGTCCCACTGCTCCGCATTTTGCCTCTCCATCAACCGTTCGTGCCGTTTGCGACAGGCATTTGGCGTCTTGGAAGGGAAGTGCTTCGGTCCAATCTGGTTCCAGTTGAGACCTTGAGCCCTGGCCTGAATGAGCGTCTCATCATCTCTAGCGGACCAAGAGGAACTGCGAGTTCCGCCTGCGGCCGATGCGGTCGACACGGAAAGGCGGTGCGCCGGGCCCTTTTCAATCTTAGGCATGTTGACCAGTTGAATGAAAAGACTAGTAGGACAAGAAAGTGATGACGAGAATGGAGATAGGAAAGACGCGGCGAGGAGGAAGATGAGAGCAATGGAAGCGACCGAGTAGCGTATTATGATTAGGGGAGTGTTGGCGTAGGCGAACGAGAGTGACGGATGAGGAACGACAGGTAGGAGATATCCTTGCGAGTAGAAATGAAACAACTGCTGTTCGTACCTTTGGGTCTGTATTGTCTGAGGCTCTATCAAGGGGGCATGGCCAACATCTTTATACAGTGAGCCGCATACAGAGCCTCCATCCACGACAAAGACCAGTAGGCCACTCGGAGAATTGTTTTGAAACCAGGACATGTTTCTGTAATCGCCGGATCGATCTTCATCTACCGAGAACGGCATGTGCGACTAGGCGAAGAGGAGGCTGTTCACTGGGTCGTGGCTCCAAGCGCCATGAAAAGGGACCAGGGCAGGCCCAAATTGGGCCTGTGAATGGCCGAAGCACAAACCGTGAGCGGTTCGTCCCTCGAACAAGGAAGGGGGACTATAGCGGAAGCGCCTGTTTGAGAATATCCCACTGTGTTCCCTGATGCGGCTGTGTCTAAGAATATCCCCGCTGGCGAGTGGTGGAGGGGCAGCGATGGAGGGGAAAGGGCGGCTAATCTGATTCGGCGAGCGCATAAGTAGGGCCCAAATAAAGACCTTGGCAAGCGACACAAGGGCAAGGGGTGCCTCATCTGGTCGAACACCTGTAGGATGTCGTAGTCATCAATAATCAGTAGGGCTGAGCTCGGGGACCTGCAGATAGATGCATGTGCAGAAACGTGGAGTGGAAGGTCAGCAACCCGTTCCAAAGACGTTTTCGAAACGGCGCACTGAGCTCAGGGAGTTCAAGGGAACCTTGGAGGGCTTGAGAATAGCCGACCTCAAGACGCAAAAAGAATATGCGGCCGCCCGATAGCCCGCGAGGCGCTCACGACAGGCGCGGCCACTGGATGGGCGAGTGTGGGTTGTGGGTCTCAGCAAACACGAATTCACATCACAGCGGGACCGCGGGAAGAACCGAAAGCACGTTCTGTCCAAGGCTCCCATGAGAAGCGCCCGCGAACTGCTGCCGGCCGTTGCTGTGCCTCTGACGAACTGGAGCTTTGGAGATCAATGCCTGACGTGCTGTAGCAGTGTTTCGCAAGTGCGGTACCGCGTCGCTTGCAGCTGCATCGGATTCGACGGCACCTGCAACGCAGACCTGTGTGGGTGCAGCAATGCCGCGCTTTACTATGTAGGTATTCTAAGTAAGGGCATAGCCAAGCCGTAGATGACTAGAAAATGCGTTTCGGTAGTGCATCATACAAAGAATTTCTCGGTTCGACAAGCGGTCATGTCGTACCAGAGAAGCGTTCGTCTGACGCTGCAGCGTGCCCAGGTGGCCTTTCACACAGCCCCAACCTCGGCATCCGAACTCACCAGAATCGATAAACAGCATGCACCAAGCCTCCTCACCCCAACATCGTCACTCATTGCAATTCATTCACCATTAAACCGCGGAAAGAGCACTCCGCACCGTGTGCCCGGAGAATAGCAATAAACATTCTGGATCGAAGTTGGGTATGGTCCATTAAGAATAGCAACTGCTCAGTACCCCAACGAATGTGTTTCGGTACCCACCCAGCTGGTCACTCTGTTGAACCAACTGTCGTGTGCCCCGATGGTCCCGAGGTCCTCTCCGAGTATACTGTATGCTTTACAACCATCGTAGCAGGCGCGTTCGCTTGGTCCCCAACTCGCTGAACATGTCGGATCAACTTCGGGCTTGCATAGCTACCAGACCCAAGTCATTCGCGGAACTTGGAGTTCCGCTATGGCCTTTTGCTTTCGTTGCACGAACATTCGAAAACGTCCAGCCTGTGAGCCTCAATGCCACAGGCGGTTGGGCGACTTCTCATGACTTGAGTACCTCTGGCGTCTGATGATTTGATAATCACGTCGTAGGTGCTCATTTTTGTGAAGCGAAACATTGGGTTTGTGTTTACCGCTCAGCATTTCAAAGGGGCAAGGTTACTCTTCCACGGCACCGCTTCAGTTGTCTCCCTACTCGGCAAGATTTGCCCCGGGGCCTTGATCGATGACTCGGATTCGAGTCGAGCCAGCAGCCCGGTTGGTGTATGCTAAGATCGCATCCAATACTCCATCTCGGTACCTGCTACTTTGCATAATGCCGGTGTGATTTGAACATGAGATCATAGGTCCACACGCGCGGTGGTTGGCGGAGAACAAGCTCGATGGGTGTGCCGGAAGCAGAAAGGGGATACGCCAGTGCAGCCGAGGTCGCCTTGCCCCTGTCCATCATCACGATCCTCCTTGTCGTCTTCATCTCCACCCCGCAACCCCTTCATCCACTGTCCGAGCCAACGGGTATCTTGACATGTGATGGGACCGTTGATGTGGCTGAAGACGAATACATTCAGCTACGATCATGGCTTCGACGCAACGTGCCGCATGACTGCTATGGCTGCACGTGGCGCATTGGACAAAGCCTTCGCAATCTACACTCGATCAGATCGGATCGTGGTGCACCTATACAGGCAGCTTGTAGGAGACCGCCAGCTTGGCAATACAACGACTTTGTACCCCAGTCTTGAACTTAGCACTCTACACGAGATACAAAGATCGATTCAAGACCAATCACTTTGAATATACATTAGGCATGTACTTTTCTTCGTGAGCGAGGACGTTTCTCTTTGTACTTTCTCTGTTAAGAAGAGTTGGGTTGTCTCAGGCGTATGGCGCTGCCCCTAGCGGTTGTGTAACAGCTGCAGTCCCTTCCGAGATTGTCATGCGCCTTTTGAGCATCCGATCATTAGCCGGCCTAAATCCTTGACCCCAGCATTGAGCCTTGACGCACGACAATACTACTCGGTCTTATGCCTGTTTCCGTCATGCGCGTTACCCACCGTGTCTATCACTATACAACACCATGGCTAGTGCACGCTTAGTTTTGGTAGAAATGCGATATCCATACCGGCTTGGTGTTGCGGGGTTGGATTTGGCTCAAGCAGGGGCTCTTTATACAAAGGACCGTGATCTCCTTCCCATGCCTAGTTGTAGGCTACCGTCCTCCTTGACGCTCACTCGCTGATCTACAGTCATTCCTTCATCATGATTCCCTCTCTTGTCCTATGTTTCTCTACACTCGCCGCTGGTGCTGCTCTTCAGCGACGTGATCCTGTTCCAGCTGGATATGTTGCGGCACCATATTACCCAGGTAAGTTATCGGAGATAACATCGACCGACTAGTTTTGTACCGAGCATAGCGATACTGATTCTACATAGCTCCCCATGGAGGATGGGCATCGGACTGGACTGAGAGCTACCGAAAGGCATCTCTTCTTGTTTCGAACATGACACTTGCCGAAAAGACCAACCTCACAGCCGGTAGTGGAATCTTCATGGGAAGATGCGTCGGAAACACAGGCAGCGCAGAAAGAGTAGGCATCCCTCAGCTCTGCTTGCAGGACGGACCTCTAGGTGTCAGAAACACGGATCACAACACTGCCTTCCCTGCCGGCATCACGGTGGGAGCCACATGGGACAAGGATCTTCTCTATCGTCGTGGTGTTGCGATCGGCGAAGAGTTCCGTGGCAAGGGAGTAAACGTTCATCTCGGACCGTCGGTCGGTCCGCTAGGACGTAAACCGCGTGGCGGTAGAAGTAAGTGCATCAACAGAAGCCAGCCTTGATGTTTGAGCTAACAGAGACAAAGACTGGGAAGGATTCGGCTCAGATCCTGTTCTCCAGGCTTTTGGTGGAGCTCTTTCCATCGAAGGCATCCAGAGCACGGGCGTCATAGCCACAATCAAGCATCTGATCGCAAACGAGCAGGAAGAGTACCGCATGTACAACCTGGTCAAGCCTGGCATTTCATCGAATTTGGACGATCGCACGCTTCATGAGCTCTATCTTTGGCCATTTGCTGAGGGTGTACGTTCCGGCGTTGGTGCCGTCATGATTGCTTACAACGCTGTCAACGGAAGTGCATGCTCGCAGAACAGTTACTTGATCAACGGTATATTGAAGGAGGAGCTCGGGTTCCAGGGCTTCGTCATGTCTGACTGGCTTGCTCAGATCTCCGGTGTCGCTTCGGCGCTCGCAGGACTTGACATGTCCATGCCTGGAGACATCCACACCATTCCACTCTTTGGCAACTCTTACTGGATGTACGAGCAGTCGCGTGCCATTCTCAACGGATCTCTCCCAGTGGACCGCTTGAACGATGCTGTCACACGCATTCTTGCCACCTACTTCAAGATGGGCCAGGACCAGGACTACCCGCGACCCAATTTCGATGCCAACACTCAGAACGCCGAGGGTCCTCTTTATCCAGGCGCTCTTATCTCGCCTCAAGGTATCGTGAATGAGTTTGTGGATGTTCAGGGCAACCATGCAGAGGTCGCTCGTGAAGTGGCCCGCGATGCTATCACACTCTTGAAGAATCAGGACGGCTTGCTACCTCTGTCTTCCAACGGTACCCTGAAGATCTTTGGCACAGACGCGGAGAAGAACCCCGACGGGATAAACTCGTGCGCGGACCAAGGATGCAACAAAGGCACACTAGGAATGGGATGGGGATCTGGCTCAGCGAGATACCCCTACATGAACAGCCCGATCGACGGCTTCAAGACCCGTGGCGCCAACTATCAGTTCTTCAATACGGATTCCTTCCCAGGAAACTCGAACCCATCGCCGAGCGACACTGCCGTCGTCTTTGTGACTGCAGACTCTGGCGAAAACTATATCACTGTTGAGAACAACCCAGGAGATCGGACTTCTTCGAACCTTAACCTATGGCACAATGGCGATAAGCTTATCAGGGACGTAGCAGCCAAGTACTCCAACGTTGTGGTTGTGGTACATACCGTCGGTCCCATTCTCATGGATCAATGGCACGATCTACCTTCGGTCAAAGCCGTCCTCTTCGCCCATCTGCCTGGCCAAGAAGCAGGAGACTCACTGATGCAGGTTCTCTACGGCGATGTGTCTCCATCAGGCCATCTGCCGTACACTCTCCCCAACTCCGAAGATGATTACCCCCAGTCTTTGAGCCTTGTCGGATATCAGATTGGGCAACCACAGGATACCTTTACCGAGGGTCTCTACATCGACTACCGTCACTTCCACAAGGCCAATATCACACCTCGGTACGCCTTCGGTCACGGACTCAGCTACACGTCGTTCTCATTCGCCAACGCGACCATTACTCCAGTAACTCGGCTTACAGCCGCGCCGCCAGCTCGTCCCGCGAAGGGCGAGACACCCACCTACTCAACCGCCATGCCTCCGGCTTCCGAGGCGTACTGGCCAGAGAACTTCAACCGCATCTGGCGCTACCTCTACTCGTGGCTCGACAAGAACGATGCCGATGCCGCAGCCAAGATTGGCAACTCGACTTCGACATACCCATACCCCACGGGTTACTCAAACGAGCAGAAACCTGGTCTACCAGCTGGTGGCGCACAAGGAGGAAACCCCGCTCTATTCGACACGGCATACGACATCACCGTCATCGTCACCAACACGGGAAGCCGCGCGGGCAAGGCCGTCGCACAACTGTACATCCAGTTCCCCAACGAGAGCACAGTCGACACACCCGTCATTCAGCTTCGTGACTTTGAAAAGACGAGGGAACTGGAGGCCGGGGCTAGCCAGACGCTTAGTCTGAGGGTCACAAGAAAGGATCTTAGTGTGTGGGATGTAGTGTCGCAGAACTGGGTGATTCCTGCTGTTGGCGGTGATTATGGAGTCTGGATTGGTGCTGCGTCGGATGATTTGCATCTGAGGTGTGGGACGGCGAGTGGAAGCTGTGAGGGTGATTTGGACAGTCCTGTGTAAACTGCGTTTAATGTTCTGAATTCGATACCCATTCGATCCTGCTTTACCAACATGTCCGGCTGTTCAAGCGCTGCTCTATGCGTCACGTGTGTTTAGGTGCGGGCTCGACGAGGATTGAGAAGGAGGATCATCGCTGATTGGCCACAGCCAGGAAATTACGAGGGAATTGCGCCCGTATGCGACATGATTGGCGTGGCACTGACATTTCATCCGTGGCATTCGCGTGCAGCTGCCAATGGCATCGGAGCCTTTTTCTTTTTCTCTCGTGGTGCCGACGGAGATAGTCGTTGTCGGCTGCCAGACGATGCGGCATTTACAATGAGCGGTGTGTGCAGTGAAGGGAGGACTGGCGGATGTGCAGCGAGAGGCTTCCAGGGGCTGAGGATTGAATGCGGAGTCGAAATGAAAGATTATACAATGCATGTGCAGTGCGCACTGTTGTGCTGTGCTGGGCGAGGGCGAGGGCGAGGCCAGACGTCACTGGAGCTATGATGCTTTGGGCAGTTGTCTTGGTTACTCGGGAGCACCAGCGACTCCTTCCTGCTCGACCGACGTCCCCAGGGGTTCCCCATTGTCACCGCCCTTGTTCCTGAACGCGAGTTGATTAGCATTGTCCATTGTTGTAAGTTGCAGCCTCCCTGTGCAACGCCCGAGAACCCTGTCGCGCCGCCGTCACTGCGTGTACATAAACAAATTGGCCGGGTTTCAGGCGCGGCCACGGCCATCTCCCACGTATCCTATAACCCTCTGCTCCCACGCCCGCCGCCCCAGCACCACTGACGCTCGCCTCGTCCCCCTGCAGCCATGTCCAACGGCGTGCGCAACCTCCGCGCCATGTTCGAGAACGGCAACGCCGCTGCCTCGCCTGAGCCCCGCGGCCGCTCCCCGACAGACACGGCAGCCGCGACCGACGGCGGCGAAGAGCGTCCCAAGTCCAAGGTGCGCGCCTCGTTTGTCTCGGTCGAGCCCACGCCCGCCCACGCCTCGACCGACCTCGGCCAGACCAAGGGCACGCCCTCCAACAGCGTCAACGCGACCCGCCGCGAGAGCTTCCGCGTGAGCCACGACAGGACCGACGAGCTGGCCGAGCTCAAGAAGGTCGTCAGCGAGGAGAAGGAACAGCGCCGCCAGAGCATCGCCATCCCCGAGGCCGTGCCCGAGCAGGCCGTCGCGTCGCGCGAGTCCTCCATGCCTGCGCCGCCCATCCGCGACGACACACCCACCAACATGCCCAACCTGGGCTCCATCATGAAGGGCTCCGATTTCCCGGAGTCTGCCGCCGCCGACGTCGCTGTGCCGGCTCCGGAGCTGGAAGAAGTGCCAGTCGACGAGACACCAGCCGAGTCCACCGAGAGCGCTGTCGAGACCGCGCCAGTCCCCGCGCCAGAAGCAGCACCTGCCCAGCCTGCCGAGAACCCGGACAAGGCTACTACAGGCGCGCAGGAGGATGTCGCCCTGAGACCTGCCGCGCCCACCGAGGAGGCTGTCGTGGACGAAGACAAGCCTGCTCTGCCGGACGCTGCCGTCGATGACGACGCCGTTGTTGCTGAGGAGAACGCCATCGCAGAGGAGGCCGCTGTCGTCGAGGAAGCTGCCATTGCAGAGGAAGCCGAAGCTGTGCAAGCTGAAGCTGCTGCCACCGAGGAGCCCTCTGCCCCGGCCCCAGCCGCTGCTCAGCCCGCCGAGAATACAGACAAGGCAGTGACGGGTGCTCAAGAGGAGCTCGCTCTACGACCTGCTGCGCCTGCCGACGAAGCCGCTGTTCCCGATGCGACCGCTCCTGCGCCGGCTGAAGCAGTAATGGCCCCGAGCACCGAACCTGCTTCAGAAGCAGCCACACCTGTTGTAACCAAGGCCAAGGCCAATGGAACTCCTGGGCTCAAGAAGCCCGAGATCAGGAAGCCCGCTGCCATCTCGACTGCCAAACCTGCCAAGGCTCCCGCCGCCCCTGCCAAAAGCCCGCTACCTAAAGCAGCACCCAAGACCCCTACGAAACCCAAGACGGCCGCACCCACCATCAAGCCTAGTCCAGCTGCAAAGACCACAAAGCCCGCAGCCCCCAAGGAGCCTGTCAAGGCCCCCATTGCCAAGGCCCCCGCAGCAAAGGTTCCAGCCGCAAAGGTTCCAACTGCTAAGACCAGCCGCACCTCTCTGCGACCTGCAACATCTGCGTCCTCAGCGACGGCACCCACTGCTGCCGCTGCCTCCAAGACCAAGCCTGCAGCCGCACCTGTGGAGAACAAGAAGCCTGCCATTCCCAAGCCCGCCACTTCCGCCCCCCGCAAAAGGTATGACAGAGCCACGTGGGACAATGCGCCAATGCTAACAACGCTACAGCACGTCCCCAACAGGCTTTAAGAAGCCAACCCCAAAGTCTCCTACTCGTCCAGTCGGTTTACCAACCCGTCTGACTGCGCCGACGGCTGCCTCGGCTGCCAAACATGGCGAGGAGCCCAAGGTCACACGCAAGCCCTCCACCAACACCCGTCCTACACCCAAGGCCCCGGCACCAAAGACTTCGCGCCCTTCCATCGCACCCCCTGCGCCCAAACGACCTGAATCGCGCACCTCAACCGCAAGTGCTGCTCCTAAAGGAGGCTTCCTCGAGCGCATGATGCGACCCACGGCCGCCAGCTCCAGCAAGACACACGATAAGCCCCATGAAAAGCCGTCATCACCACCGCGTAAGGCTCCTGCCGCTTCCAAGATCGGCACTCTACAAAAGGGGAAGAAGAAGGCGGAAGAGGTCGTGTCCAAGGCCAGAGCAGTGGTTACGAACGGAAATTCTGAGGAGCACAAGGATGGAGATGAGCCCGCAAAGGAATCTGAACATGGCGATCGGACAACCGAGGAGCCTATCGCCAATGAGCCAACACACGAATCGCACAAACCAGCCACTCCAGTTCAAGAGGTAGACTCGTCAGTTGCAGAACTCCAGACACCCAACTTCCCAGAGGAGACGGTCCGGTAGACGAGGGCCATTATGCCTCTGACCTAGGCGTATACATTTCTCAAATCGTATGTATTCCTGCAACACTTGGTCAAGTCTTAGGTTGCCGTACCATGCCATCTTGCACAACTATGGGCGATGTTATGTGCGCGGAGCTGTATGGCTCCCATCTTCTTTCACTTCTCAACAGCATTTTCTGGAGCGATTGTTTGGCGTAACTGATATTTGGGCGGATACCTAAGGACATGGAGCGGAGGTGGGTTTGGATAGGACTATTGCGTGCATAGTTGTTCTTTAGCGATAGGCTTCGCAGAATCTGGCAGACATCACTATTAGATTACAATCCCATTCTTCACTCCAAGATGGCTTTCTGTCTACTTGTCCACTCGTGCAATGCCTATGGTAGGGTGGGCGGGCACACGTCGACACGTGACTGGCACCTCCGCCGAAACTCCGATGGCCCAACTTTTTCCTGGCGGGCAATTCGACATTGCGAAGCGACAGCAGACCCCGCGTCGCCCCTTTGTTCAAGATGAGGGTTCAGTCTCTTTTCCGGGCGCAAGCACTTGCCACGAGCAGTCTTCGCTCTTCAGCACGCTCGGTTGCGACGCCTTCACGATGCGCTCTTTCGACCATTGCGGCAACGCGCACGCCCTATACCAACGGCACCAAGACAGACACATGGATAGGGGCCCACACCACGAAGCCACAACGAAGATGGCAGTCTGCGGCTGCGCAAGTGTATGTGCTGCCATGTTTGTTCTGTGACGGCCAGAGAGCAATGGAAGGCTGATTGAACGTCATAGGCTGGAGCAAGCAAAGGAAGACCCCTCTACCTTGACGCAAGAGAAAATCGTCGAGAACCTAGACCCTGTCGAATGGGAGCGACTATCGCGAGTGCGAAACATCGGCATCGCAGCACACATCGACTCCGGCAAGACCACCGCCACCGAACGCGTCCTCTTCTACACCGGCCGAATCAACGCCATACACGAGGTACGCGGCAAAGATGCTGTGGGTGCCAAGATGGACTCTATGGATCTCGAGCGTGAGAAGGGCATCACTATCCAGTCTGCTGCGACCTTCTGTGACTGGATCAAGAAGGACGATGAAGGAAAGGACCAGAAATACCACATCAACTTGATTGACACTCCAGGCCACATCGACTTTACAATCGAGGTAGAGAGAGCACTGCGAGTCCTTGATGGAGCCGTCATGATCCTGTGTGCTGTCAGCGGAGTGCAAAGTCAGACCATCACAGTCGACAGGCAGATGAGGCGGTACAACATTCCAAGGATTTCCTTTGTGAACAAGATGGATCGTATGGGAGCCAACCCGTGGAAGGCTGTCGAACAGATCAACCAGAAGCTTCGCATACCGGCTGCGGCTCTCCAAGTACCCATCGGCCGCGAGGATGGCTTTTTGGGTGTTGTGGATCTGGTCAGGATGAAGGCGATTTACAACGAAGGACCCAAGGGCGAGACCATTAGGGAGACCGACGAGATACCTGCGGATATTATTGAGCTCTGCAAGGAGAAGAGGCAGAAGCTCATCGAAACACTTGCAGATGTCGACGATGAGATCGCAGAGCTTTTCTTGGACGAGCAGGAACCGACAATTCACCAGATCAAGGCTGCGATTCGACGAGCCACCATCTCCCTCAAGTTCACCCCGGTTATGATGGGCTCCGCGCTTGCAGACAAATCCGTGCAACCAATGCTCGACGCTGTTTGCGACTACCTACCAAACCCCTCCGAAGTCGAGAACATGGCACTGGACAAGAAGCGAGCAGAGGCACCGGTCAAGCTGGTATCATACAACTCTTTGCCATTTGTCGGTCTGGCTTTCAAGCTAGAAGAAAGTAGTTTTGGACAATTGACATACATCCGTGTGTACCAGGGTACGCTCAGAAAGGGAATGAATGTATTCAACGCGAGGTCAGACAAGAAGGTCAGGATACCGAAGATTGTGCGCATGCACTCCAACGACATGGAGGAAATCCAGGAAATTGGTGCTGGAGAAATCTGTGCCGTGTTCGGTGTTGACTGCGCGTCTGGAGATACCTTCACTGACGGTAATCTTGGATACACCATGGTAAGACTTTAAGACTATTGTTATCATATCTTCAAGCTGACACGATAGACCTCCATGTTCGTACCCGAACCCGTCATCTCCCTATCAATCAAGCCCAAGCACACCAAAGATACACCCAACTTTAGCAAAGCCATGAGCCGCTTCACGCGCGAAGACCCTACATTCCGAGTCCATACCGACTCCGAATCGCAAGAGACCATCATCTCCGGTATGGGAGAACTACATCTGGACATCTATGTCGAGCGCATGCGCCGCGAATACCGCGTCGAGTGCGAAACCGGACAACCACAAGTCGCCTACCGCGAGACAATGACCAAGCGCGTCAACTTCGACCACACGCTCAAGAAGCAGAGTGGTGGGTCAGGAGATTACGCGCGAGTAGTCGGCTGGATGGAGCCAAGCGAAGCTGCTGGTGAGAACAAGTTCGAGCAACAGATTTCCGGAGGCACCATCTCCGAGAAGTTCCTCTTCGCCTGTGAAAAGGGCTTCATGGCCTCCACGGCCAAGGGCCCGCTTCTCGGCCATAAGGTTTTGGGTACTTCCATGATCATCAACGACGGAGCTACCCACGCTGTCGATTCCTCGGAAATGGCCTTCAAAATGGCCACCCAGCAAGCTTTCCGCAAAGCTTTCCAGGCCGGTGCGCCTCAGGTACTTGAGCCGCTTATGAAGACGACCATCACGGCGCCGAATGAGTTCCAGGGTTCTGTTGTTGGTCTTCTGAATAAGCGCAATGCTGTTATCAACGATACGGAGATTGGTCCGGAGGACTTTACTGTCTATGCGGATTGCAGTTTGAACAGCATGTTTGGCTTTAGCAGCCAGTTGCGTGCTAGTACGCAGGGTAAGGGGGAGTTTAGCATGGAGTTTAGCCATTACAGTCCCGCGCCGCCGCAGCTGCAGAAGGAGCTTGTGGCAAAGTACGAGAAGGAACAGCAGGCTAGGAATGCGTAAGATTAGCCTCCTAAGCTCAATCGGAGTTGAAACAGGATAGGGACCGTGGAAAAGCTCGGTGTTGGTACAACGAGCTCCCTGGATGATTCGAGTGCTGATGACATACATCGATTTATCTACATTGGCGGACGTCTGGCGTATTCTTGTGGGATTGGTAGAAAGGTGTAGAAGTATTGTACATGTAATGTTGTAAACAACACCGCCATATGACGACGAATGATATCCCCTCAACAGCTCCATCCAGCTCCATCCAGCTGCTTCTCCGTCTTCTTCTTCAATTCAACAAACCCAGGTAGAACCAATGTAACTTACCCCTTCCTCCAAAACCTACTCAACGTCCAACCCCGGCCTCATCGTCTTCCTCACAAACGCCCTCCTAATCGCAAGACTAACCTGCGTCCACCCCACCACTTCATTATGCCCTCCATACCTCACAACCTCCAACTCCACCATCCTATCTCCCTTGTCGTCCTCGACCTTCTTATACGCAAAAGCACCCCTCTTGACCCTATTCGCCCCTTGAATCGTTCTCCTCTCCTCCTCCGCCACAACCCCTTCTTCCGTCAACATTTGCGTAGCCAGTGGCTGGAACAACGCTTCAGATTCCCAGTACGTGATATCCTGGTCGTTTCGTGCGTGCAGGAGAGTAATGTGGAAACCGGACTTGTTGGCTGAGGCGGTGGAGATGAGGGCGCGTAGGCGGGTGAGGGTGGGCCAGTGGTCGACGATGCGAGTGGATAGATAGTTTGCTATCCTGGGGTAGCCTTGCAGTGGTTTTAGGATGGGGAGAACGCCGCCGATTTTGTAGGTCTTGAGGAGTTGGGGGAGCGAGGTGAAGGGGGCTACTAGGACGATGCCGGCGAAACCTTCAAAGTTACGGGATGGTTTGAATGTTACAGATGGGGATGTAATGGCCAATGGGAGGTGCTCGGAGGTGGAATTGGTGAAGTAGAGCGCGCTGGCGGCTGTTACGGCGGTGCCGAGGCTCTGGCCCAGGAGAACGATGCGTGTGCTTGAATGAGAGAGGTCCGAGGTGATGTATGAAATCAGGCTTAAGGCGTCGGCTATTAGACCGCTTTCAGTGGGGATATGCGGGGAGTGTGTGAGCGTGGAGAGACCGAAGCCCCGGTAGTCGCAGGTTACGAGGTGAGTTTTTGGGATGCCAGAGACGGAGCGGTAGGTTGAGGGGCGGTAACCTTGGGCTATGTGGCCAGCGTTCTGTTTGGGTGGATTAGAATGAGTGATAGATAAGCTGGAAATATTAAAAGGGGTTAACGGTGGATGAAGTGACGGAAGAATGAGAGAGAAACCATGTAAAACTAAGAAAGAAGAGTCGATATAGTCTGAGATGAGAGTTTGAGATGTGATAAGACCAAAGACTCTGGAAAGAAAGGGACAGCATGCCAAACCAAAAGTCAAGAATCGAAAGAAAGCACAACCTACACCATGAAAGTTGACCACAACCCTACTTTCCGGGTCGCTGCTCAACAGCTTCTCTCCTATCGTTCCCTTCAACTCCTCTGCAACTTCCCCCGAAACAGCAGCAGTAAAAAGCTCATGTTCATTCTCCAGATAAACATCTAGAGGAAGTACATGCCAGCAAAAGAGCTTCTCTTGATCCGCTGTAGTAAGCCAAAAGGGTTGTACTTGCCCCTCTACACATGGGTACTTAGTACAGCGATAGAACAAATCGAGGAAGAGTTACAGATGCACTTACTCGCAAAGCCGAATTCTTCGGGATTCGTCACGTTGTGGTAGAACCCCGTGTGAAATTTATGGGCATAGAGAGCGCTGAGAAGACATTAGAATCGACTCCAAACGTCATCTCATCTGTCATGATGAGAGCAAAACGTACTGCCTTTGTACCGTGGGATTGACCAATAGGCCCACAAACGCGGCCCAGACAATGCCTAGAATGGCAAATGTCCAGTACGCTTTTGTAAAGATGGCTTTGAGGTTGGGCATGATTTCAGTCACAGGACGTGGTCTTGCGCTGCCTAGATACTTTATACTGTCGGGAATGTCGACGCAGAGAAAGTACTGCGACCGTAGCACTGGACTCAGGTAAAGCAAAAAGGATTATGGTGACGTTGCGGAAATGGAACGCGCGAGGGCACAGATGCATGGAGATAGGCAACTGCGGGTGATCTAACCGGGATAAGCAGGCCGCAGCGAAGATCTTGGCATCGGAGTTGAGCGATGGCAGCTCCAGATCTCATGTGTAACGAAGAGCATGCTTCAGACAATACCGCCTCACGTATCTCGCAACCGTATATCAATGACACGCGATACCGGAGCAGAATGTGTGTAGTTTGACGCTAAGAAATGGGTATCATTTGTACTCATACACACCGCAAGACTATTCCAAGATTTCCACAATATCGGCACACGATCAGACGATCTCATACAAGACTCTTCTTAGGCCGTCCAGCTTTCTTCTTTTCTGCCATACTACTGGCAGACCCACCCATCCCTCCCATGGCGACGTCCTGAGTCGGCGTTGCAACCGCAGGCGTCACGTCGCCGCTCCTAATCCTCTTCTCTGGCAACTCATCGCCGTCTTTGGGCAGTCTGAAGGCTAGATATGTCTCCTCTGCCCTTTTGCACTTATCAAACACCTCGTTCATGTATTTCTCCACGACATGCGGTGGTCGTATCGAGCGCGGCAAGGCGCTTGCGATTTCGTCGCCTTCATCGTGCTCGATTAGTAGAAGGACAGTAACTGGCTGGTAGAATTCAATGTTGTCTATCTCATTCATCTCGTCGAAATCTTCGATTCGCTGGGGCGGTTTAGGCGGCACGAAGGTTGCCGAGGGGGCTGATGCGGCAGGTTGTGTGGACGCAAAAGCAGGGTTTGTGGGGCTGGGTGTTGGTATGATGGCGTTCGGTGGGGGTGCGTCAGGCATAGCATTAGTCGCAGTACCGAGAGTCGGAATCGGCGTCGGCATTAAGTTTTGAGCAGAGGCAGACGGAGGTTTGACGACTGGATCCGGCCTTGGCTTCATCTTGGTGATGAGAAAGGACAGCTTTGCGCCTGTGCCATTGGGAAGCCATTCCATGAAACTATACGAAGGGAAGTAAAACTTGTCTTCGCTGCCATGGACAAAACTGAAGACCAACGGGCGATATGTCGTCCTCGGGGGTGGGTTGTAGGTCGATAGCTGCGGCGGCGGGTGGTATTGCGGCGGTTTGCTGAAGTTGTTCGGATAGGGTGGATATGGCTGTTGTGTAGGCGAGGGTTGCTGCGTCTGTCCCTGTGGCGGGACCGGACTGTACGGCTTGGGCGTGCTGGGCTGCAGAGGCTGCTGGACTGGCTGGACTGGGCGGGGAAGCGGAGGAGGAGCTGTGTGTTTCGGTGCTGGAGGCGGCGGCGGCGGCGTAGGTTTGGGGGGTTGCGTTGGCGGAGTTGGTTTGGGCGCTTTTTCCTCCTTCTGCCTGGCCAGAATCGCCGTCAATTCGTTGATGTGTGTCTGGAAGAACTCGAGCTGCTCCTTGCTTGCCGAGCCAGCGGCGACTATCTTCATGACAGCCTTCAGCTCGGGATCTGTTCCTGCTCTCGCGGCGAGCATGTGTATGACGGGATCGGGGGCGGGGGCTGCGGGGGCCTGAGGCGGAGGCGCGGCCTGGACAGGTTTGGGGGGCTGGGGTGGGCGTGGCTGGGGCTTCTGCTGTATGGGCTGGCCACCCTGGTATTTGGTGTGTTGGTTGGGCTGGCTGTGGTTTGGCCAGGGAGCATAGGGCGATGGCGCGGGAGGCTTTTTCTGTGCTGGTCTGCCCACCTCGCGCGGGCCGTAGAGGCGGATAGGCAGCGTGTGCGGCTCTATGACGAGCTTCACGCTCACGCGGTCGGCACCGACCTGGGGGAAGTTCTTGAGCAGCTCCTTCTGTCTCGCCGTCTTGGCCTTGTCCTCGTCGGTGCGGTCGGCCAGCTTCTTGGGCTGGTTGAAGTGGGCATGGAAGGTGCGGAAGTTGGCGCCAGACAGCCAGACAGCCTTGGAGCGCTCGAAGGACGTCTCGAGGACGCGGCTCTGCTGGATCGTCTGCCATTCGCTGGATGGAAGGTGGAGGGGCTGTGGCTCGCGCAGTGTGGGCAGCGGCGCGCCGTCGACCAGCTGGAGGGGCAGCGTCTGTCGCGGGGGCAGCGGCGCGCCCTCAGCAACGGGCGTCGAGGGCGGCGCGTCTTTGACGGCGAGGCTGGTCCGCTTGCGCTTCAGGGCGGCTTTGGCGGCTTTGGCGGGCTTGTCGTTGGGCGTGTCGGGGGCAGCCGGGGCGGCGTCTTCGCGGGCGCGCGCCCTCGTCGACCGTCGGGGCTCAGACATGTCGTGTGCGGGTCGGGGTCGGGGTCGTGGCCATGGCCATGGTGTCGTGCACAAGGCTGTTGCTGTTGCTGCTGAGTTGCCCTGACGCGCTCCCGTGCAGCGGCGCGCTAGCCTCCGGCACTCCAGGGCTGCCTCACGCTCGCTGACGGCATGCGCTGCTACTTCGGCCTTGGCTGCAGGCTGCGAGATAAGCCCGAGCCTCTGTCCACAGCCCGGGTCGATATCCTTGCCTTCATGCAGCCTGACTCCGCTGACTCCGCTGCCTCCGCTCGCCTCACGCTTCAGTCCAGAGCCATGTCATGTTGCAAGAAAGCAGACGAGCACGGGAGTTGGTGGTGGAATCAATCAAATTGTGCCTTCTACTATCTAGTCGCACTAACCAAAAGAGAAAAGGAATGTGCCCTCAAACTGGAGAATGGTCCTGCTTCGCGTTTTCCCCTTTCTTTCAATCTGTTCTTCAATCGAGTGCTTCCCGCTCAACGCAGTCCAACCCAACATGCTGCAGTAGCGACGCGAAAGCTCGCGCATTAAGCCTTCGCAGCATCCTTCCAGCGGGGCTTCAGCACAACTCTCCACTTGCCATCATGGAACTGCATCGTGATGAATTGCCGGAGTTGGATCTGCTGGTATCCAGCCTCCTCGAGAGCAAAGCGAGAAAGAAGATTGGCCGAGACTGTGCGCATCTCTGCGTATGCGAAGCTGGCCATGCATGTTAGTGCGCTGCTGCAGCAGAAGATGAGGGGGAAGGTAACATACTTTTGTCCGATACAATTGTGTCGGCCGTTGGAGAATGGAAAGTAAGCATCCAGACTACAATCTCACGTTAGAAAATGTCCACATCGAATCTCTCGTCTCATCACCAAGGGCGACTTACTCAGGTTCGGGTGCGTCCTCTCTTTCCTCACCTTCCAGCCACCGCTCCGGCCAGAACCTCTCCGCCTGAGGCCAGTACCTCTCATCACGATGGAGCGCTCTGTAGCTGGCCGACACAATCGTGTAAGGCGGAATCTCGTTGCCGTTGATGTTGTGGCCTTGGTCTGTGGTACGGCGACCCAGTTCCGAGGCAATGGGGTTCATACGCAGGTTCTCCTTCAGACAGGCTTCGAGGTAGCGATATTGTGGGTCTGTGCGCACCGTCTTTGAGTCTAGGATGGGGTCATTGGGGCCAAGGACGGGAAGAGAAGCGAGTAGCTTTTCGAGAGCGGCGGGGGTTCGTGCGAGTTCCACAAACAGGCATGCCATGGTTCCTAAGGCGCCTCGTTAGCTACTATGATGCGCGGTGGAGAGGGAAACTTGAAGGCCGCAACCTAGAAGCTAAGGAGTGGCAATGGGGCATGGACGAATCTAACGTACCAGACGTGGTTTCCGATCCAGCGAGAAGGAGCTCAGACATCTGATCGATGATGTCCTGGTTCGACATACGCTCTCCCGTGTCTGGTCGCGCGCCCTCGTCCAACATGTGCTGGAGGACATCGATGCGTTTCCTGTTCTCGTGTCCTCCCTGAGCTGCCGCGCGTTCGTCGACGAGTTCGCAAATCGCAGACGTCATCTCCTTGGGCCAATCAACCTCCCACTCATATCCCATGCGCCTGAGGAATCTCTTCACAAAGACCAACCCATACCTCTTCGCCTGACCATTGAAGATGGCGTCGGGAATCTTGCTCCAGCGCTTGTCCCTGCCGGACAACAGCTTGCTGGGATCGAAGATCTTGTCGATCTGCCCGAAGCCCTTACCAAATGACGACTCGCCCATGATGTCTAGCGCAAGACAGTGCAAGTCACGCATAAGGTCAGTCTCGAAGTCGCCGTTGGGGTTGGACTTGGCATCTTGAGCGATAGCCTTGTTGACTTCAGTGTAGTAGTTGCTGAGCAAGATCGATGTGCACGCTTTGAAGAACGTGTCTAGCTTGTCGACAGAAGAGACAGTGAAAGCTGGGCTGAGGAACTTCTTGAGGTTGCGGTGGGGAACGGGGCGGCTGTGGGTTTTCGGCGTCAGCTACCGTCGTTTTCGCAAGGAAATACGGGAGACTGATACTTACATCTCTCCAAAGAGACCGGGACTTTTTCTGTCTCTCGAGATCTCAGCATACATGGTAACCTTGGGTAGATCAATCGTGAGAAGAATCTGCTTCATAGCTCCCTTATCAGATATCCAGAGCTGTCTTGGTCCCAAACGGATGACATCGCCGTACTGCTTGTGCATCTTCTCGACATATTCGTGGATCGTGCCACGAGCGAAGAGCCATCGCAGATGCAGGGCCGTATAGGGCGCATACCACGGTCCGGGGAAGCGCTCAAGGCCAGTCTTTTTCGTAACAGATCGAAGGTAAGAAAAGCTGATCACTATGGCCAAGAGACTTGCGACTATATTGCGCGGGTGCATCTCGATGGTGGAGAACTGCTCTGCAGAAGGGAGAGAGTCCATGGTCGGCATGAGATGCCATGGAAAAGTTGGAGTAGAGACGTTCATTGTGAGCGATCAAGGTAGATACGATGAAGAGGTATGAGATGAAGCGTTGGATTAACGGCTCCTAACGTGGAAGTGGCGTCTTATAGTCAGGTCGTTTGATCAATCGCTATAATACTCTCCCGAAGTCACTCCCCCTGCGATCCCGCCAATTTCACGCACGTTGGGGATCGCCGTGGTTAGAACCTGGAGACCCTCAAAGCTAGGTTGATACAGAGTCCCCAGACGATTGCCATACACTAGTTGCTAGATCGCAGGCTGATCAGTGGAGGGTAAACTAGACCCCCACAAGTCTGGTACCGAAAACCGACCGGCAGTAGGGTAAATGACTCAGTGAATATACCGACTCTTTCAACGAGACTACAGACAAGTTTTAACCCGGAAGCATCATGGGCACAAGTTTCGTCGGCAATGCGACTAGACTTGAGGCTGTTGAATACAACGGATCTCAGCCTCAGTGATGTAGCGTAGTGTCGATTAACTTCAAGGACTGTTCGCCCTATGCACGTAACGTCAGTGCATGTGTTTCTAGCTTCATTCTCTGTTTGACTTCGCCCACGTTCCTCGTCATATCCAGGTAGATACTTCGGCAGTCGGCCGACGCTAGCTAGACGGCCGGTCAGAGTAAGCTGACTGGTTTTCCGTGGCTATTGGGTGCTCAGGACTTGGCTTTTTGCGTCGTCTTATCTCAATCGGCACTTGTTGCACCAAACAAGTAGTTGCCGTAATACGGTAACATCCACTGACATGTGACAAACCCCACGAGGATGGTGTTGACTTTGGGCACCGGGCCTGGGTTCAGGTCATTGGGGATCGCCCCCAGGTCGGTGAGAGCTTGGTGTGTGCTGACAACACGGTCTATGTGCGCGTGGTGTCGTACTCTAATTACATCCGGTCTATCCTCTTTGCATCGTAGCCCACAGACCACGAGTCACCTCTGATTATCGCAATACTAACGACACGAACGATGCCAAAAACTATCTTCGCATAAGGAACACCAGACAATCAAGGCGACTGGGATGTAGGAAGCCTGCTTGCAGTGATCTTGGTATTCGGCCCGCACCGCTGCAGCTATCATGAGGTATCATGTTGAATGAGGCCGATGAATGCCATATGCGTTATTCGGAGATATGGGTGTCTGAGATGAAGGACTTTGCCCTAGCTGCATGACTCTAAATTCTTCCATGCTACAGTTGTGTAGTGCAGTCACCAAGGGTGTTGAGTTTGTATTCAGCCGCGTCAGCAGCTAGATGTGTTATCATGCCGATGGAGCGGGCCGTATCGGGAGAATAGCGAAACTTTGTTAAGACAAAGTTCCAACGGCGGGAATGCAGTACCGATGCAAAGCAAAGTTCCGGAGAGAACTCCGCTGCCTCCATTGGAGTGCGAGGCCCCGGGCAAGATGATGTCTTTCGCCCACGCAGAGCAGGTATGTCGAGGTGCATAGTATTGACCCAGCCGTTGTCTGAATACCCTCTTAGTAATCATCACTTCAAAAGTAGGCAGGTTTCCCAGGCAATCCTCGGACCGCCAATATATCATCATCGCCGATATCTCGTACTTGTATCACGTTGTCGTATCTTCCAATCATGGCTCGGGAAAGGATTCTGCTTGCCGGCGTCACAGGATACATTGGGGGCAGTGTGCTCCACCAACTGCTTCGCAGCAAACATGCAGCGATCAAAGACGCTGATATTACGTGTCTCGTTCGAGGCCAAGAAAGAGTTGCACAGCTCCACGCTGCGTTTGGTGACAAGGTCAAGGTTATCGGCTTCGAAGGTCTGGACGATACTGACCGCCTTGTCGAGATAGCAAGTCAGTACGACGTCATCTTCAACATGACGCTCGGTTATCATCTCGCCAGTGCTGCGGCCTTTATCGAGGGTCTTTCGTTGCGCCAGAAGTCCACTGGCAAAGATGCTTGGATGGTCCACACTTCAGGTGTCTCGAACCTTGCGGACCAGCCACTCTCGGGTGTTCACGTTGAATCAAAACCCGATCTGGAATTCGACGACTCGAGGGACAACATCTATGCGTATGAGAAGTCGCGCAACACAGTAAAAAAGTACATTCAACGCACAACGGAGCTTGGCATGATAGATGCTGGACTCGAGTCAGGCGTGAAGACTGTCGTTCTCATGTCTCCATTGATCTACGGGGTGAGCGACGCCTCCCCGCAAACTGCGGCCCCGCACGATATTGACACCTCGTCTAGGTTGGAACGGGCTTGTGGAATAAGCGTAGTCTGCAAGTTCCTCGATTGGCCCGAGCGGCGATCTCTGAAGGGGAAGCCATCGTTATCGGTGACGGCAAGGGCGTGTGGGACAACGGTACTATTACCGCCGAATCTCTGTCACAAACGCACGCTGATCTCTTGCTCTAGTTCATATCGAGGACCTGGCAGAGCTCTACGAGCTGGTACTCGTGGAGATCTTGTCAAAGGGAGGCGCTTCTCTGCCCAAGGGGAAACAAGGCGTTGTTTTCAGCGCACATGGGCGTCACACGTGGATCGAGGTGTCGCAGGCGGTTGCAAATGCAGCATTCGACGCCGGCGTAGTCAAGAGTAACACGGTAAAGTCTGTTTGTCTCGCCGATGGAGCCAAACTCTTGACTGGTGGTGTTGAGCAAGTTGCTGAGCTGGGGTTCGCAAGCACATGCAGGACTCGCAGTGAAATCGCTAAGAGACTGGGTTGGTGCCCCAGAGCAGGACTCGAGACGTGGGAGCGAGGCTTCGTGGAAGAGGTTAGTGCGCTATCGAAGCTGTGAAGCGGAAGCTGTCAAGCGGCTCGATGAGTGCGGAGGCTAGTCGGTGCGAATACGGCTATACGGACCCATGTTGTACATAAGCTAGCCAAGATAACACATGACGTGCTTCGAGACGAGAGACACAAAACGATGGTGATGTTGGCGATGCCTGTTGACTGCAGGACAGCGTCATCCCAAACGTGCATCGGGTCAAAGGGAGATATCGGGCACGCTTGGCGAGAAGACCAAAGTGTCCGGTGTAGATGATGCTACCCAGGTGAGGTGGCCCGTGCGTGTCGGAATACCCCATACGACATTCTCGTGCCTTCTCGCGCCGGCCGATTAGGTTTGCAGCAACGGCATGCAGAGAATCGAGGTACAGCATCCCGAGGTCACTGAGCATGGCCGCCGAAAGTTAAAGTATGGTTAAATGGACGACGAAGAGGCGAAGAGCCGAGGGCGCGTGGAGGCGCACAGGCGGTAGAGATTACCGAGGCGCCAAGTCGTTTCGGAGCTAGTTCCAGGGTCCAGCAAATGTGCCTGAACCCTTTTTTTCCTGCGACCACGACATCGGGACCCCACAGTGGTAGCATTAGTCTGCTTGCTACCCAGACAAAGACTCCTCCCTCCTGCTTTCTATGGCTAGGATGCGTCTGTTGAGCATACGGGCCCTCGCGCCGTGAGATAAGCGTGGCAACGGACGCCATGGCGTGTAAAAAGCCGTTTTGAGCCGCCGTGTTGCGCAAACTCAATCCCAAACAGTTTCTCCGGTACTTATCAATGGTATATACATGGTTTGCATAGCTAGGCCAGAACCTGCGATATGAAAACCGCCGAAACTGAGCAAACACTCCTGGTTCCATGTGGGTCGCTGACGCGAATGAGATCTGCAGTCTTGTTCACGTTGGGTACGAGATTGGCAGCCATGTGTAGACCGTTCCAACGGCCGCCCAGCCCTGTCGAGTAAAGGAGCAATTACGCGGACGCCGTTTGGTTGCTCTTGATCTTTCACACCGACTTTTGCGCGTAAACGGGCCTTGCGTGCCGCTCCAGCATTCCATCCCTCGATTTTATCGTCGGGCCGCTCTAGACTAAAGCTTTGTCTCCAAAGCTAAGTCCAGGACTTACCTAGGTACTTTCCGCAACACTGTACTCCACATAGGGGTCCAATCTGATCCACTGAGCGTCTTCGTCTTGCCTTGTTGAGAACGCACCAAGGGCCCTTTAGGACTGTGCAGCTTTGTCGTCTGAGTAGATAATCGTGCCCTCTCCCTTCCTCTTCCTTTCTCCGTCTCTCTCACATTCTTCCTCCACCACCCACCATGAGTGCAACCACAACCCAGACGCTCACCTCGCCGGACATGGCACCGGTTGGAGATGCCTCTGTGCCCGGAATCAAGGCTCTTCGAGAAGCCATCCCAGAAAAATGCTTCGAACGCTCTCTTCTGAGATCCCTTTCGTACGTTGCACGAGACCTCGTGGCGGTCAGCGCCTTGTTCTACTCTGCCGTCTGCTTGACACGTCTTGAGTCGTCTTGGGCCATTCCGCTCTGGGTCCTCTACAGTTTTGTCCAAGGTCTGTTCTTCACAGGGCTTTGGATTTTGGCCCACGAATGTGGCCACGACTCCTTCTCAAGCCATCTCCAAGTCAATGCGGCAGTTGGTTGGGTCCTTCACAGCATTCTTCTTGTCCCATTCTTCTCGTGGAAGTTCAGCCATTCCCGTCATCACCGTTACGCAAACCACATGGACAAGGACACCGTCTTCGTGCCCAACCGCAAGCCAACTTCCGAGTCAAAGGCCGAACCGAGCTTCTTGACACGCCTCGTGGACCACGACGCGGCGGATACACCCATCGTCAGTCTCTTCACTCTGGCGATTCACCAGCTCTTCGGATGGCCAGCCTACATCCTGATCAACGCAGGAGCTGGCGCACAAAGCCTTACCAGAGGCCGTCGATCCACCGTGCCGACCTACAAGCAAAGCCATCTCGATCCCACTTCGCCCGTCTTCACTCGTCAAGAGCAGCCATACGTCCTTCTATCCAACGCAGGCATCGTGGCCGTCTTTGCAGTCCTCTATCAAGTCGCTCAGACCCTAGGCTACCGAAACACTTTCTTCTTGTACGGTCTTCCTTACCTCTGGATGAACCATTGGATCGGTAAGCATCTTTTTGGCCCAACCGTGTAAACAGCATTCACTAACCATGCAAGTCGCTATCACTTATCTCCACCACACGCACCCAGAAGCGCCTCATTACGAAGATGGGGCCTGGACTTACCAGAAGGGCGCCATGTCCACTGTGGATCGCGAATTCGGCTTTATTGGACGCCACATCTTTCACGGCATCATTGAATACCATGTCGTGCATCACATCTTCCCGTAAGTAGATTCGCTTTAACTAGTGTTGGATCTGAAACTGACAGCCCAGGCGCATTCCCTTCTATCACTGCGAAGAGGCTACGTTTGCCATTGCGCCGTTGCTTGGGGACAAGTACATTGCGCAAAAGAAGACATCTTTCCTCGCGGACCTATGGGAAGCCTTCACTACTGCCAAGTACGTGGAAGCTCGCCCCTCGAGCGAGCCAGGAGTAGTGCATTGGGCCAAGGCCTGAAAACTTCACACCGCTGTCCCGCATTTCTGAGGAAATTTGCGCCGCTAGCCGCATTCGGCCAGGTCTGGCGGACACACTCCACGGGGGGTAGATATCCCGAATCGAAGAGCGGTACACTTAGATACTTCACACAAATCAAAGGGTCTGCAGTAAGGGTCGCTTATAACATGGGCTTGATGGCTGGGATGAAATCGATGATGGCCCCGGAGTTCGTCTCAATCATGCCGATCGCCACGGCACGAAATAGGGGTTGGTCCCTCTTTGCCACCATGCCACAATCGGTAAGCGACGGTAAAATGCCCTTGGATTTGTGCGGTCACAAAAGTTGCTATCAAGTTTATAATGGCACGGTCATTTAATAGCTGACATGAGTATCTGGATCATGACATCATAAGCTCAGAAGCCAGCTTCACATAGCTTTCATAATCTTACTATTCGTGCTCTATCGCTCTGTACACCTCTTTATCGTTTCTGTTATCTAGAGCAGCTAAGTTCCTGCACAACGCGTCACTGCCTTAACCAGGTTCCAAAGCTGAGCAATGCAACCTTCCCCCATGGCACCTGGGCACTATCGACCATTCCTCAAGCCGCGAACTTATCGAGCTGTATCGACGAAAGCTCGTTCTGTGGCTTCGACCAAACAGCTAACAGCTTCACCAGCGACATAGGGTTTCCGACGATAGTCTGCCAGTGCAAAGAAGGACTCGCACAACATTCTGTCCGACCGATAGCTTTGCGAGTCTTGGCTCCTGCGAAGGATATACTTGGCATTCAAAGGTTCTGGGTTGATTTGGAGTTGAATAACACGCGCAATGAAGACATATCTACTTCTGAACTACTAACCTGCCCTGGGGCTTAGTCTCTCCACTTATGGGCGCACCACACTTCGCAAACACCAAAGACATTCTTTGTATCGCCCAATCGCTCTACGTCTAGGCATATCCCAACTTTGGAAACATCGCCCTCGCCTTTTTCGTCCATACTGCGCCACACCCCCACCAACCCCACTCCATGGACATCAAGGGCTTAGGACCTGACACTAGCTATTATAGTGGCTGAGCAAGCCTAATTCTATTTCCAGATCTAAGATGATTCACATCATTTGTCGTGGGATGATGCTTGTGCGGCTTTGATGCCGGGGTCCGGGTTTCGAGGGCCCTGTGATGGTCAGGCATGCGAGGTTTCAAGACATCCGCGCTCCGAGCCTGATTAGTGATCTGGCTCAGGGAGGCGGATGGGTATTCGAGGGTGGAATGTAGTGGATGAGAGAATGGGATACGTTTGTGCGCATGCTGGGTAGACATGAGTGTTGATAGTGTTGTGATAGATAAACGAGATGGTTAACAGGAGCAAGTTTTATGTAATGTGAAATGAACGAATTGTAGGATCATCAAGCTGTCAATCAACCAACAACGCCCACTATTTCGACAACTGGCAAATTACCTATCAGCCGATTTCAATACACATTAGTAACAACAGATGCTACAGTCACGCAATTAAATCGGAAAAGGCATGGTATCAGAAATCGTGTTTCATTTCTAAGGCTTCTAAACCGAGGGTGATTTTGGCTACCGGCAGGCATCCTTGTGACCCTGTCGATACTCAGGCCCCTTAGTGTTCGTTCGAAAATTTCGAAAAGTCCCAACACAGAACGCCAATAGATGCGAAGAAAAGCTTTGGTTATGTACAGCGGAAAGTTCGGTCCCAGACCACATTCCCAGTCGAAAAAGGTGGAAGAAACGAATGTGTGAATGCAGTTATGTTTCAACATGTGTCGTGAGCGATGCGTATCATGAGGCATTGTGCGTTTAGTTGACAACGCGGCGGCTGGACCAACTAGGACGAGCGATGCGTCCGTTGTAACCACGCTTTGTGATGCTGCCGTTGACACAGGTTGTGCCGGCTGCGACGGCTTGCCAGACGACCTCGCCGTTGTTGCAGAGACCAAATTGATCGGCGCCGTTGCAGACCACAGAGCCGTTCTCGGTGCAAGTGCCCGCGCCACCAGCTGAAGGAGTTGAAGGCATAGAAGGAGCGGCAGGAGAGCCGGTTCCAGCAGGAACGGTGGGTCCGACCGGAGAGGGAGCAGTGGGTGAGGCGGTAACAGTAACGAGTGTGGTGGACGTCGATGGCACTGTGGGTGCGGCTGGGGGAGCGATGGATGCACCGCTGGAAGCTCCGGGAGCGAAGACACCACCGCCATTAGGTGGAAGAGCAGATGAGTCGCCTCCAGTAACAGATGTGGGAACGGCAGATGGCGATCCCGCGGCGGGGGCGGTAGGGGCAGGATGGTACTGACCATCGTTCGCAGAAGTAGGAGCAGCAGATGGCTCTCCACCAGCAGGAGATGAGGGAGCAGCTGAAGACTCGCCACCAGCAGGGGAAGATGGCTCAGCAGGAGTGGAACCAGTAGCTCCACAGCTACCAGTAGGGTCTTCCAAGTCGTTGGTAGCACCCTTCTCGACGTTTGAACCCGGGTTGGGAAACTTGGTAGCAAAGTTTTGAGGAGAGGTGCAACCCTCATTGATGTTCGCGACAAACATATCAGGAAGCTCGTTGAAAGCAGAGTCATCGCTAGCGCCACCAGTAACTTCGATAGGCGCACAGTTCATGTAAAGTTCTGGGGCTCCCGACATCTTCGAGAACCAAGTCCATGCAAAGGTAGCCTTGCCGTTGGGGATGCTGGCAGGAAGCTCGTAGCTGTACTCGCTAACTTGGCCATCGACACCAGGGCATCCACCTTCAATTGACTTGATAACCTTGAACTTGGAGTTCTCGGTAGGTTCGGTGTCCATGGTAACGCTGAGTTGGCAGGAACCGCCGCCATGGACAGCTGTGCCCTTGAACTTGATTGTTTGCTGCTCTCCTACGGCCATCTTGTTCATCTCGGAGACTGTGAAGCCAAGGTTGCTCTTGCAGGGGAATTGGGATTTGTTGATAGGGCCATTGTCGATCTTGTCAACGCTGTACGGAACAGGTTGCTCCATGATGATATGGGCGTTGGTGATGGCGAAGAAAGCGGCCGCAGCCATAACGGTGGATCGGACGGACATGATGCTGATGGTTGGAATGGGGAAATTGTACAACGGCAATTGCGATAGATGTTTGTAGAGAATGTAGGTGATCTAGACCTGCTAGTCGTGTAAATGATACTGCAATGCAAAGAACGTAGAAGCTACTAAGAGAGCGTGAGTTGTGATGGGAAAATCATGCTGCGAAGAAGCGGTCGTGTCTTATACTTGTGCCACCACCAACGTGGTGTGGATACTATAGCCATCGCGTGCCGCCACCAAAACCTCCACAATGCGTATGCTCGAATGATCCTCTAATCAAACGACCATACTGGAGGGTGACAGTGTAGACGTAAGACAAGGTACATGGAAGACGTTGGTGGTCCACAGCGGCCAGCGTCTACGGGATGAAACGGGCGGTCCGGGTATGCTGAGGCTCCCAGCCAAGGGAATGCGAAAATGGTGCAAAACCGACGCATGTACGTTATGCGTCGACGCCTAAGTGGGAAGGCCATGAAGACGTGGATTCGAGGATCACCATGTGTCGGTGCAGGGCCTAAAGGGGGAGGTTTCGTTTCGATGTTGCATCTGAGCAGCCATTGGTTAAGGCGTGGTCGCTTAGCGGGCCGGTAGAAGATCCGTACCCCTGTGTTTTATGGAGCGTCGCATCTCAGACTTCACGATCCCTGTCCAACGTGGCCGATTGGTGAGCCGCTTTCTCTTTCGCGGACGCCGATGGCTGCTCGTTTCTGGGTTTCGCTCCACTGCGCCTGGTGTCGACGCTTGTTTTCACTAGCATCCGCTTAAAGACTGACACATCTTCTCTCGAATCGCGCAAGGGACTGGCTGAGCTACGGCGCCAGGGTGTCGATTACCATTAGCTGTGGGCATTGCGTCGATGAACGATGACGCGGACGTTTGCTGCCCTGGAGGGATGATCAAATTGTTTGGAGGCCCATCTTCACTGACCCATCATATCCTAAACACCAGGATAGGCAATTACTTCCTGGGTGTGTCGCACTTGTTGACTGAGGTGATGTTAATTAGAGCTGTCCAGACTCAACGAATCGCCGTACCCTTTTTCTCGTAGGGGGGCCCACATCGTGCATGACGAAGAGCTACTGCGCCACAGACTGGACCGAGACGAGACGGAGGCTGCCTCTTAAAAGTACATGCGGCCTTTCTCAAGTTTGCGCTTCGGTGTGCCCGCAGCGAATGCGATATGCCCGATGTCCTCACTGGCGCGTACGTCGCCCACGTGCACATCAACGTCCTTCAGCAATCTTGCTCTTTCCATAGCATCCAAGGTGTTGCCTCCCGCAGGTAGATCGAGGTATGGATTTTCGTAGGTCATGCTTGTGACAAATCCAAACATCTCCGGACCAAGTGTCTTCCGCTTGAGAATCAACGACCCAACGCCGACCAGAAATATCGCAACTGCAGCTACGAGCAACAGACTCAGCCAAGCGAAATTGCAAAGGTAGATGTCATGTGTCCTACTAATTGTCGCGTTTGTCGTCGCTCCGATGAAGAATATTCCTGAGTCATACGTCGCCAGATTAAAGGGTCTGAACCAGTTTGCGAAGGTAGTGTTTTGGGTAGTTTCGTTTTGAAGTAGGTAGACATCGACATCGTTTACTGGCTTGGTATCAAGACCGAAAGCCGACGAGTTGCTTTGTGGAAGGTTTCCAAGATATGCGTTTGGTGCAATCGTAAGTTGGTAGTAGGTGTTCAGAACAAGAGATAGCCGTTTCGCAAAAACCTCCGGGCTTAGTTCTGTCAGGTTTACCCAACCTGGATTAATGCCCAGATTCGAAGTCGGTGAGGTTAATTGAAAGGACGTTGTGTTGTAGATGAACTGCTCGGTCGGATTGGATCCTCTAGACCAACCGAAAGCTTTAGGGAAAGCAGCCAGAGCCAGTTGCGAGATCAGGATGTGGTCGAAGGGAGTGACATGAGTATTCCGCAAGTCTGACTGAGACGGACGGACTTTGACAGCAGCACAAGTGTCTCTGTTGCACTCCACCACCGTTTCAGTATGACTCTGACCAAGAGAACAGTTAGTGATACTCAGACTTGTGTTTCCAAGTGGTCCGACTCCCAAGCTGGAGGCGTACGTGAGCTTTCGCATGGGAAATTCCTGGTTCGTCATCGATGTGTTTTTGTAACCAGCAAACGCATCAAAACGGCCGTCTCCATCAGTACCTCCATTGGTGAGCGGAAGGTCTGTCTGTAGAAAGAATGTCGAGCGCTTTCCTCCGGCTACTCTATCGTTGCCCCAAGGACTGTTCTCATCTGACGTGTTCTGCCATATCTGGCCCGGCACGAGCTTCTCGAGTTCAGTAAAGTCGGTTCTGTTTTCCACGGTACGCGATACCCATGGCTCACACTGTACGGTAAGCTGAGAAGTCTCCAAGCTAAAGCTCCCGTCCCGATCCACGGGGCGGCCGATGACAGGTATGCCGATCAAAGAGACGTAATCTTCAGGGCGTCGTTGGGTTAAATTAAGAATGGTCCATCTGTCTTTGCTGCCCCCGCCGAATTCAAGGTACGGTATTTTGACATTGCCCCAGATGTCCTGTGGCCCGTTTTTGACTTGTTCGGAACCCAATAATGCGGCAGCATACAATGCTTCGACTTGAGTCAGACTTCCATCGGTTTCAACGTAGGTACCGCTACTAATTGCCCACGCGGCGCTACCGGGGCCAGTAGAAAGGTAACGAAGAGGAGAGAAAGTTGCTATCGTATAGGTGGACTTGCTCATCAAACGTAGTGATGCCTGACCGCCTAGAGGGGACATTGTCCAAAGAAATAGCAGATTCGCACCAACAACGGTAATTCGTCGCATCAGTAGCTGGCTTTCGATCGTTCCCCATACAGACTGGCTTGCCATGAGTAGCTCGAGATTCTGACGAGTCAGTCAGTGATCATGACTGGCGCAAAATCGTACGTATGCTTCACTCGACTTACGCTAAGTTTGGTGCCTTTCTCCGCTAGGTATCTTGCAATCATTTTCATACTACGACCACTTATCGCCGCGAACATGATGGGAAATATAGTCGGGCCCTTAGTACATCAGCAGGTTGCAAAGATCTGGAAGCGGAGATCGCGGACAAGCTGGATAGCTGCAGTAACCTTATTTGCAAAAACATTGCCAGCAACAGGTTTACCATTCAGGGTTACGACTGCTATGCCGAGCACTATAGTATGTCAGCACGGGTATGGGGAGGCTCCTGTCGCAAACTGACAAACGAAGTATATGGGAAGCAAGACAAGGATGACATCCGCAACAAAATACAAGTATGAGATCCAGGTGCGCTGCTTCAATGCTCGTGCTTCGTCTGGCCAACTCGGCGTCCGCTTTACAGTCGCTTCGACCGATGTTAATTTCGACTCAGGTTGGGCTTGATTCGGATGATCTGAATATACGACTGTTGAGTCCATATTGTGTCGGTGGAACGAGCTCCAGCGCGAGACGTCGCTGACGTTCATGCTGTTGTTGTTGATTACGCGGTACGAGCGACCACAGTAACGTCAGGATGAGGCTGATAGTTCGCGCACAGCGAACGACGCTTCTTTTGCTTCCGCATCCTCATCCTATGCGGCGTAGTACCAGAGCAAGTCCTTAGCATAGCGCTAAATAAACTTTCCACTCGACATTTTAGGAGCGCGCTTCCTGAAGTCTCAGGTTGCATTTGGGGCGTTCCTGACGAATCGGTTTGTGTGGGGTGAAACGCGAAGCGCTTGGGCGGGTCTTGCTAAACCATTCTTCGCGACATGTGGAGAAATCGCGATTCTATCACATTGCATGTTGGCATTCGTGCGTCACTGCTTGCGGGAATGATGAGAGGCTCGGGCCGGGATGAGGCGGGTTTAGAATTGGTGGTTTGGTGGAGGAAGCTGGAGGGCAGTGCCATTGTGAAGTCGCTACAGCGCGGGAGCGTAGGGCTGAAGCGGCAGGCGCGACTACATCGCGTCCGGAGGCTCGCATCTCTACTCGTCCCTCACTATGAAATGCTATCATCATGCTATGAGGCACAGTATTAGACTGCAAGCACATTGAATGTATACAATGATGAGAAATCTATTTTGTAATGAGGCTGCACTACGAAGATGCGAGCTAGCTGCTGGGGTTATCACGGAAATCAAACTCAATACCAAGCCTTTTGGCGCCCGCTACGATGCAGAATGATGCCGCCTTCATGATGGACAAATATTACGCCAAACTGATAAATCCCACCTCCACTATGATCCCCGAAACCCGACTAGGTATCGAGGCTCAACCTCGGCTTGCAAGCATGCGATCCACGAATTGAACGTAGAAGTTGCGCCATTCTTTTTCTTTCTTCGGTCCCTCAAACGAGCCGGCGAGGGTGCGCAGGTATTGGTCCGCGCCGTCGTCGCCCACTCCCATGCCACCGAGATCGCTCTTGAGTCGCTCCACATACGGTTCGCCAACCTTCTTAATGATCTCGTGCTGCAGATTGGCGGCCTCAAAAAGGACTTGCTTTGCCTGCGCGTCTTTCGAGTTGAAGCCCGGCGAAGCCGGAATTGACCATGCCAACGGAGAAAACTTATCTACCACGTAGTTGTCGAAACCCGGCAATGGTGCTTGAGCAGTGTCGGGAGATGTGGGTGTTGCGTTCGCGCCAGGCCCGACTTTGTCGGGTCCGCCCCACACCGTGATCATGCGGATAAGCACAAAGATTGCAAGGCGCGCGGTAGGGTAGTCGTGTGTGTCGCGAGCGAACGTTTCGATCGAAGAAATTATGGGCTCGAATGTCGCTTGATTCACTGCGGAACATTAGCAGTGTCAAGTCTATATATGATGTTGTCGACTTACCATTGCTGACGAACACAGACCCAAGACCTTGGTTGAGAACAACGACGATGAAGTTCAGATACTCTCGACGGAGCTCAGCTAGTTGAATCTCGTCATCTGTACCCGAAGGAACTACAGCTAGTGCGGTAAATATGCGTTGCAAGACTGGACTCATGACGGTATCTAGAATGCCAGCGATCTCTGACTTGAAGGTGAAGACGACCTGACCAAGCACTTTGAGGAAGGTACTGATCTCGTCCATGGAAGAACTCAAAGAAAGGAGTCCTTCGATCCAGGATGGCAGCTGTTGTAGCAGACGCGAGCCTAATACGGCAATCATGCGCGAGAAAGCGAATCTTGCAGCGTGTCGAATGGAGCCAGATGAGTTCAGTGATTCAACGGCGACGAGGATAGCCTCAGATGCTTTGACGAACTCATCCGCCACCTCACTCTGGGGCGCGACGCTGTTGTTGTTTGACGGTACCCAGTCTGAGTAGCCTCGAGCTAGCGTACCTATGGCCATGATGATATGGTGAATTTGGAGTATAGCCCGCTCATCACCATTCCTCGCCTGGGGAAGAGTCTGTTGCATGTCTGAGAACAGAGGGCTCATGATGGTCTGCGCGTAGAGTCTCTTGTTCTCCGCGGAGACGGTGTTGGACGAAGCGATGCAGCCCACGGCTTCGAAAAGGTACAGCTGCGAGTCGAACAGCGCATCCGCCGACTGATCCTCTTCATCGGACGACATCTCATCTTCTGAAGTATCTGGTAGCTCAGCTTTGATGGCAAGCAAGTCTCCAACCGCTTGAATGATGTCGTAGGAGACGTTGCCCAGTTGGGCCCGCAGATGCTTGACTAAGCGTTGGAAGAGATACCAGGATCGCGAGCGGACCTTGACATGGTTGCTATGGGTAAGGTTGACAAAATTCTCAAGTACCTTGGGGATGAGGCCAGGATTCTGCTCGAAGAACTGATAGTAGCGTACGCATATCTCCATATACTGCAGCTGAACAGCAGGGTGCGGGTAGTTTGCTAGACCAGATTCGACCATGCTGTTCATCATATTCACGAGTTGCTGAGCTGCAGCCGATGAGGGCTCGCGTTTCGCATACAGTCCCTGGTTTCTGACTGCAAGTTCTCCAAATAGATACATCTCATACAGAGCCAATTCGAGGTCGCGCCAGTTCAGGGATTGATCGCCTTGAGATAGGCGTCCAAAGGTTCCGTTGACTAAGCGACTGAGTGTCTCGATGTAGTAAGGCTCGTCGATGGCGGTTACTGTTTGTTGCAGGACGTGGAGGCGTCTGCGGAGATCGAGGAACTCTGCTTCGTCTGTCTGTTCGCCTTCCTCACCCCATGAGGCTGTCTCGTCGTACTTCATTTTTGCAATGATCGCATCTAGAACGGGTGGTAATACTGCGGCGTATTGTGGAGGTATCGATCCAGACTTCTTTTGCAATTTGCGGAGGAACGTAAGGAGATCTGTAAGAGATGGGATGACAGTCGAGCAGACCTCGTCGTATTGGTCAGCGAAGAAACGTAAAAGGTAAGGCGTGAAGATGCGAATGAGATCGTCTGCGCGTTGCCGAACATGCTCCTCGACAGCCTCGTTCTCTAGTATCTTTACGATATCGAATACGATGTTGTTCACGAGCTTAGCGACAGTCTCGGCAAGGTCGTTGTCGTAGTTCGAGCTGTTGAAATCGGCCAGAGCTGGGCTGCTGATCAGCTGGCCGACGACTTCGGAAAGATTTAGGAAAGTGATTAATTCAATCTTATCCGATGGGCTCATCTTCTTCCCGACGATCTCTGAGAATGTATCGATTGCCGCATCGCGCACCTTTCCAGCAGCGCTCTCGGGATCAGCGATTCCTTGTTGGCCCGCCATTTCCAGGAAAGTTGTGATCATGGCTTGGTTGACAATCAAGTTGATGTCGGTCCAACTAACCCAGCGCCCGATAGTCTCCAGGCACATCTTCACAAGATTCAGGTCTGTCTCCCTCCACTTCGCGAGTATTTCTTGCCAAGATAACGAGATCTTCTGCGCGTCCCGTTGCCGGATGAGGTCTTTCAGCTCTGTGTTGCGCTTCTTCTCGTCCTCTGGGCGGGCGACCAACTGGTCAGCGATTTCGTCGTGCACTTGACCGAGCATGCGAAGGTATAGCAACGTCGTGGCTGTATTGACGTTTCCGATGGTAGACTGGTCGCCAGCCAAGGCACGGAAATCGTCGAAGAAGGACTGCCATGAGGAAGGGTATAGAGCTACGAAGAGATAAGTGACAGTCTGCATCAGCTTGTTCTGGATATGGCTTGTGTCTGCAGCTCCACTGCCCGGGACGTAGGATCGGTGGATATGGCCCATGAGGGTATCCTTGATGTACGCAAGACTCTGCTCATCGAGGCGATGTTCTTGGATCGCGTTGTTCACAAGGTCGAGCGACGTATGGCGGACAAAGTCGGTGGGACGAGGGTCGCGCGCGAAGAGTGTGAGGGCAGCTTGCCATGCGGAGCCTTCGGCACGGAGCTGGTTCAGGTATTCGATAGCCTGACCGCGCAGCTCCTGGCTCGACGTCGGATTTGCGGCGATCTGGATGGCATTTTCGACCTTTGACATGGAGTGTGAGTATATGCTTCATGGATCGGGCAAACAATGGCACGTACCTGGGCCTCCATTTCCTCGTGTTGTCAAAGCTGAGCAAGCAGGGTTGAGTCACAGGTTGAGTCGGTGTGGTCTGCCCTATAGATTGTACATCGGACGTGGTGGGGTAGGAACTATGAGCGGATTGGTATGCTACCGGACCATGGAGCAAACTGTGGAAGACTGCATCACGAAAGCGTTACAGCGGTGTAGGCAGAGGCGGGGCACGAGGGGCTGACGTACGGCGTGTGCAAGGGTTCGTGCGTGAAAGAAACAATGACCAGAGCTCAGGGTCTATGTGCCAGGCGATTAGGGTACCGACTGGAAAAAGCAAAAGTTGTTCTCCGTCTTCGTCGAGGCGTCGAGGCCGAAAACAGCTGTGCAATGACTGAAGTGGCAGCGCCAAGCCCGGGCCTGGTGGGATGTTCTCGCGCCCAATTTGACCGTGTGACACGTGCGCACGAGATTTTGGTTTCGACACCGCCACGCGCATTGCTGGAGATTTAATCGTCATTTACGCTGCTTTCAGACAACGACCAGGTGCCCGTCGAGTATGAGAGCCCCCAGAAGGAGGGCCAGCAACGCAGTCGTCCCTCTATCATGCTTATACATTTGAAGCCCGCACTCTATAGCGAATTCACGGCGGCAAGAGCTGAGATACAATTCGGTGTTCACGTGCAAAAAGTTGATCAACCCAATAAATCACGAATGAGTAGTCAAGTCTTTCCAGATGTGTACGGATTCTATTAGGTTCTATAGTTTCTCTCTGATACACGAGCCGCTTCTGTAGTAGTGAGCAGACTGCTATTACAATCGGTGTCACGTCTACTTACTATGCGCCTAGATGCTTCGCCGCCCACTCGACGTGATCGTCAGCAAATGTGGCCATGAAGTAGTAGCTGTGATCGTAATCGGGCTGCATGCGCAGTTGAATGCCCTTGTCATTGCCAGCTTCCTTGGCTGCCTTGACGAAGTTCTCCGGTAGAAGCTGGCCTTGCTTATAGAAGTTGTCTCCAGTGCCCTAGCTCAGTTAGTAAAACGACACAAGACTGTCGCATATGATACGCACCACATCGATGAGCATCTCAAGAGGACCCTTCCATTGCTTGACCAGCTCTGACGCATCATGCTCCTTCCACTTTTGTTGCTGGTCCTCGCCAAAGTATCCCTTGAAAGCTTTTTGGCCCCATGGGCAGTTGATGGGGTTGGCGATGGGTGCGAATGCAGAGACAGACTTGTACATGCCGGGGTTCTTGAGGAACTATCGATGGTGGTCAGTCTAGTCCTCCTGGTATGCAAGCAGCTGACCAACCAGTGTCAATGCGCCGTGTCCACCCATGCTGTGCCCTGTGATGCTGACTTTGCTGGAATCTAGCTCTTTGAAAGACGAGAACAGCGCTTCGGGGAGCTCTTTGGTGATGTATGAGTACATGTTGTAGCCCTTTGACCATGGCTCCTTGGTGGCATCGACGTAGAAACCTGCGCCTGACCCGAAGTCGTATGACTCGTCTTCACCTTCGATCTGTAAGCCCCCTAGTGAGTGGGTTAGTCAAATGCTCCGCGTATAGTCTCACGGTAGGCACGCACTCGGTGAAGTATCAGGGTACACGACAGCGATGCCATGTTTGGCTGCGCCGTGCTGGAAAAAACCCTTTTCTGAGCAGTTATTGCCGGTGCATGTGAGGCCGGAAAGGTAGAAGAGAACTGGGACCTTGGCGCCGGACTTGAGTGCTTGTGGAGGCAGGAACACGTTCAGCTCCATGTCGGTGTTTGTGCTTGAGGACTTGTGCTTCAACTTGAGAAGCTTGCCGCCGAAGGATGCGATGGTGCCTGTGGTTTCGAAAGACATCTTGGACAATGTGGTATAGCGAGAAAAACGAACAGTAGGAGGTTGGAATGCAAACGCAGGTCGAGGGGCCCTTGGAAGTTTTGTGAGCAGGCGCATTGAGTGACGTTGTGCCTGAAATTAGTGCGGGGGACGAATAGCTATGTCGAGCTACCCCACCTCCCTCTAGACTTTTGGCTTGTTACAGAAATCTTATCCGCGGATCCGCACAGGCAACGGACAAGGCTTGGAATTAACGGAGATCGGGTGAGACTCGGGATATAATTGCGCAACCACTCAGAGACTCCTTTCGCCGAAATACCCCATATTTAGCCAAACAAAACTCCATAGCAAATGCAATCAGCCACACCACGCTTCATGTCAGAAGCTCTTCGCAAGTCCAGTCCTCGTAGAAACCATCGGGGAGGTACCGCCGTACAACAAGGGGAATCTTCTTCTCTTGGAGCTCTTTCGCAGCAATTTGCAGAGGGTCCGTCATTCCCTCTACGTCGATCAGCACGGGAGCGTTACCACTGCAATCTCATTAGTCCTTGTACATGCAACCTCCCTCTGAAGGTAGTCTACCTGATCTGAAGTGCTCTTGTGCCCAAGACGCGTGCCTTCTCGTACTTTGTCATGTATGGGGTGGTTGTGCGCTTGTCGTTCGGAACCTTCTTGTCCTTTTCGCTTGTGACTGTGTTCTTGGAGGCTTCCTTGGCAGCAGCTGCCGCGTTGGCATCGCCAGATACTACTACGTTGTCGTCGTTGGGTTCGGCATTGTCTGGGTCTTCACCGCCGCCAGGCTGGTCGTCTTCGTCGTCCATCAGATCAGGCTCGGCCTCTTCGTCGAACTCGATGAGGGGCTCGTCACTACTGAAGTTAGAATCGGCGGGACTGTCTCCTACCGTTCCCCTAGCTGATGCGCCCGGTGGAGGAAACCCAGAGATGGAGCTGAACGTACATGTCACCGGCGCCGCCGTCGTAGTCGTCACCGCCATAGTCGGACATGTTTGCAGCAAGTTTCTACGCGCGTGCGTGTCTGAGGAAGGGATGCCGAGAGATGGAGAGGTACGCGTGGAGTATGGGGTGTATGCCTGGTGCGATGCGACTGGCAAAGAAAGTTCGCGATCAGAAATCGCAGGGGTCGGCGTCTGCACTAGCGTGGGAAATCTTGGCGGTCGCAAAATACAGTGGAGCTCGACTTTCGTCCATGGTTCTGCGCATCCACGAGCCGCCTTGCAACCACGCGCACGTTGTATGCAATACTATGGCGCCGAAGCGGAGAAACACCGAAGACGCTGGTGTGGCGCCACAGAAGAGGTCTCGCAACAGTACCGTAACCCCGAGCACCGTGACGTCGATCCTGAAGGCTAACATTCTCGGAGGTGTTGCGGAGGACACACCCGACCAGGACTATGCGACAGACGACTCTGCTGATTACAAGGTCAATTTCACCGACAACGGCACTTTGAGGGCAGAGAGCGAGGCCCGTCGCCAATGGAACTACGTCTGCCCAACCTGCTCGCAACGCTTCAACCGACCATGTCGCCTCGAGACACACATGCGAAGCCACAACAAGGAGCGACCATTTATCTGTACCGAGCCCGGCTGCAACAAGACGTTCCCTCGTAAAGACCACTTACAGCGTCACCTCAAGAACGCCCATCGCGACCCTGCGACCGAGCGGACATTCACATGCGATTGGACCGGGTGTGGCAAGAGTTTCACCTCCAACGGCAGGCTCCAGAGGCACAGAGACGTCCACGAATCCAAATTCTACTGTACCGACTTCCCCCCGTGCAACGAGGCTTTTAGGAAGGCGAAGGCGTTGGAGGCACACGTCAAGATCCAGCACATGGACGTCAAGCCCTTCACTTGTTCTCACGTGGATCAAGAGAGCGGCGAGAAATGCGCGAGTGGCTTTCAGACTGAGGGCGCATTACAACGGCATATGGGCAAGACACATGCAGACATACAAGGGCAGGGCCACTTCTGCATGCTGTGTGCGACGGCTGGAGTAGACGCGGACACAATGCAGAGCGAGTCTGTTGACACATTCACCATCCCGCCACACTTACCGTCTTTCGCGACAAAAGACGAGCTGAACGTGCACACAGCCGAGTGTCACCCACCTGTATGTACACAGTGCGGTCAGAAGTTCAAGACTGCATCCAATCTCAAGACACACTTCGACACCGTCCATGGGCACCCACAAGAACAAACGCAGTTCGCTTGTCCCAGACTAGGCTGTGAGAGTGTCTTCAATCGGAAACACAACCTCACTGTTCACATTCAGACGGTCCACGACAAGCAGTTCAGGTACTCATGTACCCCCGATGCTCTGCAGAATTCAAAACACCCAGATCTCCAAGCCTGGAACGGAGAGAATGCCTGTGGCGCCTCCTTCAAGGCCAAGTCGTCTCTCGATCAGCATGTTCGGAAAAATCATCTTGGTCTCGGCAACCGCAAGCAGCTCCGGAAGGCCGCAAAGTCAAAGAAGAAGCCGGAGCCTTCGATGCTTACCATGCTTACCGGTGTTGGCTATGAGCAAGGCCGCGAGGTGCCCTGTTTGGTGAAGACGTGCGAGTACCGCTTCTACATGGACCGTGATTTACGCCGTCATCTGCTCGCAGAGCATTATATTCCCGAGGACGAGATCGAAGACATGATACAGGAGCGCGATGCTGTCAGTGGAGGGCAGTTCTGGATTGGTGGGTTCGACGACTCAATGAGCATGTTCGACTCTGCTACGCCCAGCATCCCAGAGACGCCTGCTCCATACCTCATGGAGAGCAACATGCCGATGCTACCATATTCTGACTTGAAGAGCATGGATGGGCAAAATGCTTTATTCGATCAGCAATTCGACCAGCTCTCACTCATAAAGGATGACGCTGAGATGGACATGGCGATGGGGTTGGGTCACCTGCCACCAGCCACGGACGCCCAAGAGAGTTTACAATGGGACATGCTAGCCCCCGTTGAGCAGTACAACAGCGATCTCTCTCGTGGCTGAGACAGCGATGCCTGTCAGAGCTGCCGAATGCAATCGTCTGTGGAAGTTGGTGGAGGTTTTCCCATGCCCGATGTGATGGCCGTCAATGATGTTTTCACGAGTTTCACGAGTTAGCAAGATACCCAAATAGTAATTAAATCATGTCAAATACGGGAGCGTCCGATACTCCTGCCATGAACCCCAGATCGCAAACTTCCCCATTCGGCCTGTCAATCATGCCAAGCCGTCGATTCTAGCGAACGGCGTTCGGTCGCTACTCGATCGCCGTAGGGGCGGGGAAAAGCTCCGTAGGATCCAGGCGATCGGGCTGCTAGTCCTAGTCTGCCACACCTTTTCTTCACGCCCAAAGCTATGGTTCACTAGTCGACGAGATTGTATTAGCAGAGACCTTATTCTAGTGTGGGCGCCTGGGTCAGACCAGATCTATGGGAGTATCGTTACATTTATATTTTGGCTTTCCAGAGACGGTGGGTTCAGTGGCTGCAGACTTCATTGTAAACTATCTCATTACAATATAACGTATAACTAGTTATCCAATCAAACAAGATTGGTCTGTTACATATAAGCGGAGCATTTCCCGTTTTAACAACATCTAAAAACCGTGTGAAGAAAATGCGTCTTTGCAAAGGTACAAAAAGGGTATAAAGTCGCGAAGATGGAAACCCGCCGATGCCGCAAAGGATGGAGAATGACTGTGCGTCTGAGCATTTGTGTTCAAGTAAACGCCTCGCTACGCTGTAAGATGCTGACGAAAATGGTGGTGCTGCCCAAATCGATGTCAATGGGACGAACAGATATCGCACAGACGGGAGGTGCGATGTTTCAGAAATCAAGAGCAGCCAAGGCCGTCGCATCATGCCGCAGCCTTGATGTACTGAGCTAGCAAACTTGCTTCAGGTATGGAAATCGTGTGATCTGCTTTGCGAGGTGGCCAGTCTTCGTGTTCGAGTTCTACCGTCAGAGTCGTGTCGTGCTGCGCTTCCCAGTCACGTCGCCATATTTCAAACCTGAGATCCCACCTTTGTAGAAGCCTCTTTCTTCTTAATTCGATAACGGTTTCAAGCCTTGCCAGCTCCTTGTGATATTCCGCTTCTTTTGCAAACTTCCTTTTCTCGTGCTCAATGCCTAATTGCTGTAGCTCTGCTTCTTGTGCTTCTAGTCTTCGTGCGGTGTCCATCTCTTGCCTTGCTCGTAAGACGTTGATTGCACTCGCGTGTCGTCTGGGAAGATCCTGTTGGATCAATCTTTGGTGGTCCAGCTTCTTCAAGTCTTCCTCCGACACAGCATGCACACGCTCTTGGTTGCTTCTCGTACGTAGGCAATACGCCTCAATATACTTTAGGGCTGTCGCTACGTTCTGTGTCTCTTGAGCTTGTGCTTTCAACAGGTCGTGTTCAGCGAGAAGTTGTCGTTCTTCTAATCGCTCCAGGTCCTCATTGTGCTACATCGCTTGAGTCAGCTGACGTATATCACATCAACACGAATTATACCTACCTGTCCGATCCGTTCGTTCTTATCAATCTCAAGCTGTTCTCCCAATTGTTGCATTGAACAATATTGGTACGCTGACAAGGCTTTTCTTTGGCTGCACTCGAACAGCGAGACACGTGCAAGCTCTTCCTTCTGTTGTGTCCTGTAACTTGCGAAAGCCTCTTTAGCTAACGCCAAGCCGATGCTGATCGCCTCGTGTCGGGTGCGCCTCATTGGAGATTGTGGCAAAGCGGAGGAAATGTCTGAAACTAGAGAGTCAATTATGGGATGGGAACTGTCAGCAGTTGAGGTAACAATTTCGCAATAGTCAGAGTCACGGGAAAGAGGCTCAGGCAGCTCGGTAGCAGTCTCCATAGCGAGCCTCGGGTCGTCTTTTGCTGGGACGCGCTCCAGAATGGATTGCGGTAATGCGCTTCCACAGCAATCGGGCGCTACGTGTGCGCCTCTCTTTAATGACTCTTGTATATGTGCGCGAACGTCGGCGTCAGACGATATGTGACCGCATACCAGCTTTGCGCCTCGAGGCCTGCTGTGATATCCGTGGTGCGGCGCGGACGTGGTGCAAGTACTACTAAAAAGACTTAGTAGGAAGCTGTCATAAGTCACTGTCCATAACGTACCCTGAATCCCTTCTGAACATGGAGAAAATGACGGAGCCCCGTTTCTTCCTTGGTTGCGCTTGCTGTGACGAGGCTGAGCTGGAGATGGCGGAAGGTGTGATGGACAGTGTCGATGATTGTCTTGACTGGAAATCAGATTCGGGACGGTCAACAAAGTCTCGAGACTTCTCAACAGGTGACGTAATCTGTGAGCGTGCTGGAGGTGCCCTTCTTGTGGTTGAGCCGTCAGTGGAGAAAATGAGGTCTCTGGAAGTTCGGGAAGGCGCGGATGTGAAGCTTGTTGACTGCGTTTCTTGAGAGTGAATTGATCTGGAACTTCTCTGATCGCTATCCAGCGTCATAGTCGAGATTGCGCGAGAGATGGTTTCTGGCGGGGGTACGAAACGATAAGAATCGGGGACACCAGATTCGCGAGCAAGCAGCGCCACCTCGGCGTCGAGATGGTCCTCATTCTGATTCATAGGCAGACCCAAGGCTTCGGCCAGATATATAGCATCGTCGAATATGGGAGCCGTGCCGAGCGCAACGGTTTCGTCCCATATACGGTCAGGCATTGCGCCGGAGCGCGCATGCACTTGGCTGTTGACTGATGTCAAGAGGTCGCTACCAAGACATGCGAGCGGCGCAAGGGTAGTCTCTTCTTGCGCAGGACAGGCGGCACCGTTGGGAGGGCGGCACACAAGCTTGGGCGACTAACAGAGGGGTGCAGCAAACAGAGGGCGGGTCAGGTGTCGAGGACGCACGACGGTGTGAGAACCTTGGAAGTGTGGTTCACATACGGATGGAAGGAGTGGGCGCTAGAGCATGGAAGACGGGCGCCCACACGCCCACTCTGCAGCAGGTGGATCATCTGCTGATGCTGCATTCAGCATGTCGCCTGCAAGCCATCCCACCCACCAAACACCGATATGACATCTGTCCATGGCCCGCTAATGAGTTTGCGCGCGCCCGTCGAACGCGGCTATCCGACCGACGTTGCGCCGTCCTTTTCGTCATGTCGCACGTTACATGTTTCGCGCCGCCAATCAGGCCCGCTTAGTGACGAGCTAAGTACCGTTGATATCACTTCGGCTGTCATGGCGGTGACGTGCATAGTTCGGCGCCTGTCAGTTCTCCATCTACGACTCGTAGTGGTGTAGCCGGAATACTGTGCCGGGAGCCCACTAGGTGGTTGGAGGATAGCTTCGGCATTGCCGCTTAGTTGCCATGATTTCCGATGTTCTGATGTTCCACCTAGGTGGTAGCCGTCCGTGTCGGGGTCATCCTGGAGCATGTGAAGATGATAATTCGGTTGCGACGTTGGTGATACTGCGCAGGGGCTATCGAGAATAAGAAGCGGTCGGATACGCACAACTGTCCAATTTGGTTTCAGCCTGTAGTCGTCGATCACACCGCCGCCTTGATGACGCAGGTGGTGGTCGTTGGCGCATGCTCCACCTGAGTGTACGAATTTGACCCAGAGTACACGCATTTGTATTGCAAGCTTCGTGATGGGCACTACTCTACTGTCCTAAGCGACTACCAAATCGCATGTTGTACATATGCAGCCAAGGCACGCAAGCAAATATGGTACAGTACACAACAGACATGGACCGAGCTACCGGGAAGCCTTCCACACCCAGCAAATCGTCCTGATGTCGCAAGTGAAAAGACGGGTTGAATTCATTAATAGTAGCTTATAACGGCTCGCTCATATGACGTAATGGTGATCATAAGCCAGGCCCAAAAGTGAAACATGCGACAAAAGAAATATATATAGATACATGTGAGAAGTGCGCAGCCTCGTATGCAATGGCTGCTCGTCCAGTTCGATGCCAGACCGAGCTGGTAGAAACGCCTGAAAATGCCGTAGCCATGAAGCGCAAATCTACCCAGAGATAAGGACCCAGAGCAAGAAAACTAAGACTTGTTAGTATGTTGTCAATGTACGAGTGTGCGGGTATACGTACAAATCATCAGCACACCAAACATCTTTGCGACAAGCCACCTGTTGCCTTGCACGCGGCTCCAGTACTTCATCAGCTCACGCTGGGCACCCTCGACGTTGTCTACAACGTCTTCGGTGTTGGCGTCAATGCGCTGGATCTGTTCTCCTTGTTCGGACACCATCTGGGCGAGCTGGCTGAAGATGCCTCCTAGTTCTTGAATAGTAGACTCTATCGACTCAATTGCTCGCCCCCTCTCTTGAATGTATGCGTTCTGGGGCTGGGCCTCTTCCATGAGCAGTAGTTGTGCGTCCGATTGCGGTGCGCCTCGCGTCAGAGCTGACGACCCAGAAGGTTCGAGCGAGAGCAGGTCTTGCTGCGCTGCATTGGTATTCCGGGCGAAGCCTCCTGGTGATCGACCTCGCTGGGGTGTTTGGTAAAGTGGAGAATCTGTCCGGCCTGGCTCGAGGTTGCTGTGGGATTGCTGCGCAGCTGTTGACAGGAATTGCTCCGTGCGGGATCGCGATGCCTGCATGTTCTTTGTTCGCACCTCCAAAACGTCCTTGAAGTTGGTCCCCACGTTGGTTAGTTTGTCGGACAACAGCTTGACGACTTGGCCGTTGTGCTCTCCTTCTTGGTCCACACCGGGTTTCGCCTTGGGGTGTTGCTTCGAGTTCATCTGCTGCAGTGCCCGCACCTGGCCTGACAGTGCAGTCATGTCCTGCTTGATGACAAAGGTGAGCTCGTCAAACTCAACTGGCCGATCGTCAAACAGCGTCTTGCGCTTGGCCAGCTGTGAAAGGCGCTCGAGCTTCTGCATGGTGCTCGCAACACCCCGCGCGACGTCGGCCGCATTGCGCGCAAATTCAGAGCGCTGACGCCGGGGGTTGGCATCTGCCTGTGTCTTCTCTTGTGCTGTGAGGAGCGACTGCCGTTGCGCGCCCGTCTTGGATTGCGCTTGCCGCCGACGAGCCTGTGCAAGAATCGAGCGGAACTCGTCGGTGCGGTCCTGTATCGACACAGCCATGTTGACGATTCGTTGTGGTGGGAGGGAGGGCGAGGGCGGAAAAGGGGAGGCGCACCACCTGTGGGCAGGACAGCAGGCGCTGCGGATGCACAGGCGACGTGGAAGTTGCGCCGAGGCGGGTGGCAGATTTGTGTGCAGTCGCGGATTTGCTCAGGCCCCGTTTGCTCGAGGATCCAGGGCAGCCACGGGCGAGATGCAATTGTGAGGTGATGGCGCGCGACACGCGGTTCGTAGACGGGGCGTGCGAGAGCTGGCGGCGGCGGCGGGGTTTGGCCTGCAGGAGTGACGAGAGACGCGGGATGCAGTCGTGCGCGGCGGTGAATCGGAAGCGGCGTGTTCCTGGCGAGTCGGGCAGAGAAAAGCGGAATGTGTTGAGGGTCGGGGTGAAATGGGGAATGGGGAAACGTAGTTAGTTCCGCGTCGGCCAAACTTGGACGCCCTGCGCCACACCTCCACGGCGCGCTATACTGGCCGTAGACCCGTCAGACCGCGCGGAGCAGCTGCATCAAGGGGAGTTGATCGCTAGCTCTCCTTACTCCTCCACCGCGTCCTCTGCGCCCATCCTCGCCTGCCCAGCTGCTCCCGTCGAGTGCGCCGTTGTCGTGATCACGTCGGGCCTTTCGCACGCGCAGGCAGGTGACGTATCCCCCGGAAGCTTGGTCGAGCCCTCATCAACCCTCCCGCCCGGCTCCAGCCACGCTGTCTATCACCACTCCGGCCACCTGCACCACCACTGCCTCGCTCCCCCGGCCCCCACCGTTGTCGCAGACTCCATCTCGGCAGGCTGCCCCTCGTGTCTCCCGGTTGCATGCGCTGCAGGACATAGCTGGCGTTGGGCTCGGCCCTAGTAGAGCGAGAGCGGTGCATCCTAGCCATCTCCGGACCCTCCTACGCCATCATGTCTGGCCCCTTCCGCTTCCAGCAAGAGGAAGCCAGGTCGCCGCTGTACGTACCGCCTCTGCACGCGCATGTCGCCTGCTGTCCTGAACTGACTCGTGTTAGCGATCGGACCGCGTCGCCCTTCTCCGCCGGCCAGCCTGTGTCGTTCAAGACCAATGTCAACCGTGCCAAAACGAAGAAATGGGTACAGGCGAAGAAGAACGCCTACGACGGCGACGATTGGGGCGGCTACGACGAGTACGACGAATACGGCGTCAACCAGGAGCCCGAGCAGCCACAGCCTCTGGCGCAGCGTTACTATGCCCAGCGGACGGAGCAACCATCGCGCAGCTTCACCGACCCCTCCCAGCAGGCGCCCCTCCCACGACCCCGAAGAAATTCCTTCGAGCACGGCGAGGAACAGCGCGCCTTCTCCTCAACAATACCGCAACCCCAACATGGACACGGCCACGAGCATGAGCAGGGCTACTCTGCCATACCCCCGCCTCTCCAGACTCGCATATCGCAGGTCCCTGCCGATTTCACCTCGCCGCTCAACACACAGTTTCCCCCGCGCAAGAGTAGCATAGGCCAGGGAGACATGCCAATGTCTACTTCGCCACGATCACGCAATGGCAGTCAGGCATCTGACAAGCCGCTACCCTTCATCAGACCAGCCGACATATACAAGCGGCACCAAGAGGAGCGGGAGCGGGCGTCAATGGAATCATCGCGACCAAGCCTGGACTCTCTTTCTTCTCCGATACAGGACAACGTGGTCTCTCCTCAAGAAGGCGGGCGATCGCTGCAGCCTATGGAAACCGTCGCTGAGCGCAAGAGCGAGTATCTGCCTGATTATGATGCAGCAGCCCCGCACGACAAACAACAACCCCAGCAAAATCAATCCCTTGCGTCACCACAGGATGACAAGGGTCTGCGCTCTGTTGTTGATCAGGCATTTACTCGCGCTGACGAATCGCGTTCCGTTCCGCCAACGCCCATATCAAACGACAACGATTCAACTTCAGACCTTCTGAGGAGCAATACTGGAAGCACTTCCGGAATCAGCCCAATCATGAGCCGCGTGCCCAGTTCAGCAGCCTCAGCACTGAGAAACCGTGATCAAGCAGAAAGCACCACACCCGCCATCGCAGAAGAACCAAGTGAAGTCACGACGCCCGTTACCCAGCCAACCTCTGCGAAGATCGTCGAGCCCATACACCACGTTCCACGAAAACCGTCCCCAGGTCACAATCGCAACTTCTCCAACTCTTCTCTACCGCGCAGCGGCCTCGCTACGCCCACACGCGGTGACAGTCCTGCACGATCCCCTATCTTAGCACCGAGCAGAGACGTACCCGAACCCTCCTCCGCCCTTGTTACCATGGAAAGCAACGAAACTCCGGGCGCAATGGAAGGCGGCCTTAATGGTCCATCCCCTGCATATGCTACTCGCGAGGCTGATATTGCTACTGCTGTCAGGGATGGTCCAGACAATGGCGCACCCGGACTGGGCGCTTCAGAGCTTCAATCACAGAACAACTTCCTCGAGTCGCATAACGCGCAAAGCCCTCTCGATGATGGCTTGCCGCGCGATCGCTCAGAGTCTCCAAGCAAGGGTCGTGTGCAGGCGTTGGCTGGCAAATTTGGAGAGGTGGCATCGTCGAGACGTGGCTCTACACAGTCCAATCGCTCGAGGAACAGTGTTCAATCGTGGGAACGGAGCAACGATAATTCACGTGCGGCGTCTCCAACGAAAGCTAGCCCTTCGAAACCCAGCAGTCCTGTCAAAGAATTTCGTCCCCATCTTCCAGGCCAGTGGGAGTCTTATGCTACTACCGCTATGACACCTTCGGATCTGGGCGAGCAAGACCGTCGATTAAGTTTCGCGAACAATGGTCCGAGTGCGCTCAACAAATCCGATCTGACGGCTACAACGGATAAGAAGCCACTTGCCGGGGCATTGTCGGCAGAGACGGACACTCCGGATCCGCTCGCCGCTCTTAGAGATGCTGGAGCTGCAATGGTCAATTCTATCCGCACAACCTTGGGTGCCGATGACCAAACATCCGAGACTCAACAGCAGCAAGCACGTCGTACTGACCACGGAAATATCTATTTACCAAGGCCTCTTCAGCTAGATCGTACTGGCACTTCCGGCTCAAGCGTGCCGCCAACTCCCCCCGCGAAAGACACCCCGGAATCAGAATTTCCGCCACCCCCGCCTTTGAAGGAGAGGCCCTCACAGCCCTTCAAGAGTCAGCCTAAACGACCGAGTCTTGATCCTCAGTTAAGTACTGACCCTTCTGCTGAAGACCAGGAAAGTGACCGTCTTCGCAAGGAGATTGTCGCCAGTCTCAGCCCTTTCAAGGCTCCAGCGTCGCCGGCCAGCGAGTCTAATCAAGCCTCGCTCCACCCCGCCAGCCCAGGCACAAATCGTGCTAGCTCTATTCTGCCCAGTGAGTATGATACCTACTGGGCAGATGAAGATCGGGCTTCTCGTCGATCTTCGCAGGATACTGAGCGCTATGCTCAAGATCAGCCATCCGATGCAGCCATGTCTTTTCTCCCACAATCGGAAGAACCGACCAAGCCTGTGATACTCAATCGATTTAGCTGGGAGGCAAGCAACCCGCAACCGCAAACACCAGACCAGCAAGCGCACGGTGTAGCCGCTGTTGAGCCTACAAAAGCCTCACAGGCAACGGAGAGTCGCCTTCCCACTGTGGAACGAGCTGCAGATCAAGAACGACAAGAGTGGTCAGAAGGCCTTCCGGACTCGTACTTTGGCCCAGAGCACACTTTCACGGTTACTAAACCTGACCCTAGTAGTAGCAGTGATATGCCGCAACGATCTGCTTCTCCAACCGTCGATACTGCGCGCCCCGGAACTAGCCCTGCTCGAGAAGAAACACGCTCCCCGGGACTTCATGTTGTCAACACAGAGCTCAATCCCGAAGCCGTGGATCTCCCACCACGTTTCAGTGCGGAGCATGAGCAGACTTCGGGACTCGGAGGATCCAGCTTGAACGAGAAGCAACGGATAGAGCAGCCTGCGGAACATCCCGCAATCGTAACATCTGACGACGAGCCGAAAACACCCATTGCCGTACAGGAGGAGCCTTCGCCGAAGTCGCCAATTACGGACAAGCCTCTGGGCGCTCGAGAAATAGCAACGCTTAACACTGCTGCTGAGCGAATTGACACCTACAACAAGACACGCGAGTACTGGGCGACAGTTGATCATGGCCTTAATGACTGGCTACGCTCTGCGCTCGAAGCAAACCCCGAGCTGGCTACGCAGACGTACCCAGTACAGCGTGTGCCTACAAGCTCGGCACGTCACAGGCACACTGGCTCTCTTGCACTGTTTGGCAAGCTTGGTGGTTCGAGTAGCTACGACGTGAGCGCCGACCAAAATAACAATGCTAGCGTACCAGTCCCCGCGAGCTCAGGCTCTCCCACTAATCCTGCATCATCTGGTTCAGGATTTGGCGGACGAATTGCAAATCAGCAGATGCAATTGAAAGGCAAGGACTTGCTTCATACTGCTAATGTGTTAGGAGGGAAAGGCATGACCAGTGCCAAGGGATTGTTTGCGAAAGGCAAGAGCCGTTTCGGCCGCGAAAAGGTAGATAAATGATCTCTTCTACCCATTTTCTTTGCTTGGCATTCTCATCGTATGTCACGACTACCATTTTCCTTGGTCCATGGACTACAGCGGGTGATTGGATGTACTCGTATGGACATTGAATGTGGCGTTTCTGACCTTGCTTTGGGCGTTTTCATTCTTTCGCCATTTACGATCGTAGTCCTCGCCTGTAGCTTCATAATCATCTCAACGTAATGCCAAGTCTGACTGAGGCGGCTCAGCTTCCTTACGACGGTGTTGTTTGCTGATGTGATGCGTGATTCAGACCTCCTCGTATAACCGGGCCGACTCTGCTCCTTCTTCGCGCGAAGCTTCTCAAGAGCCCGAGCTCGTCACACGAAGATCGAGAGCATCGTCAGGAGTGCAACTGCTACGCTCCATGACGGAAAAGGAAAAGAAGGGGGAAGTCTCGAACGAAGAGAAGAAGAAGCGTCGATTTTCATTCTCGTCCCAATTTCGGCGTGCCAGTCGCTCCAGAACCAGACCGAGTAGTGTGGCGCTGCCGAAAACTACTCCATCCGTCCTTGACTCGACATCTAAGACCTCGCCTCCCCGCGAGCTCCATCACTACCTGATGGGGGAACGTCGGCCGCATTCTTTCCATGCTCCAGACTCTTGGGTCGGCACTCCACCGGCTGCTCTCAACGAGTACTTCAATACTACAGCGATGCGAAGAAGCTCTTCGCAGGCGCATTTGGGCATATTGCCGTCGCCAGCAAAGAGTGCCTTTTCAAACCAGGACAAGGACGCTGAAGACTATGTTCCGCCCGTTCCCCCCATTCCAAACGAGGTTGCCATCAAGCATTATCGACGTAGGTCTAGTCAGGACAGTGCCAGCCATCGGATGTTGCAATCTGTTATTCGGCATTCAACCCCTCCTATTGTTCTGAATAGACATTCGATGCCAGCAGCGATTACGAGAGATCCAAAAAGCCTCGATTATCACCCAGCTTTTGCTGACGATAATAACATCTCTGGTGCGCAAGAAAGAGCGAATGACTATAAGACAATGCTTCGTGCCCCAGAGGGATCTTTCCAACCAGACCTACCTACAGCAGAATCTGATGATCTCCGACGCGATGGGTTTCAATTCGGGTTCAGTGACGAATCGCCAAAGAGGGTCAGAGATCATCGCATCGATGATGACGATCAACCGCCACAGTTGAATCACGACCCATTACCAACATCCTTGCGACATGGCCAGCAACCGCCTCCTATGTACACTAACAGACACATGGATGTGAGCGATGAAGACAGCGACAGGGAGCTTGTTCGTGGAAGAAGCTTGGCACCAGTGATAGCACTGAATGCGAAACAGGGATCTGACAGTGTCAGCCCTGTACTAGCTCCTGTGGGCAAATCTGCCAGTATTACATCAGATAAGAACGGGGATGTGGGGGATGTCGAGCGCGATGACCAAATGCGTGGAGCCCGGGTCATCAGGTATGAAGACACACCCTTTGTGCTGGCGCGACAGCCACCAGACAATGTCGCTGCTATAGAATGGCCGTCTATGGATCCTCTCAATACCCTAGGTTCGAAAGAAAGGGCCCAGGAGTCTGCAGAACACTCGTTCCTGGACATCGGACACGAGACGTTTGTTTACGGCAGCGCTTCGGTTCCGCAGCACCACACAGTCAACGAGCTCGCCAGCGCAGAACAAACGATCCGCCAGGGAGAACGTGCATCTAATGTTGAATCGCCTACTCTCGGTCTTCTTGATGATGCCTTTCGTACTGGCAAAGTCTGGCGAGTATCGTCGCTCGAAGCTAGTGTACCTGCATCCGAGGCGCCTTTTGATGTCAAAGACGACGAGGGCATGTCGAGAGATGAAAAGGCGGATGCGGAACGCGCTTTCAGTCCTGTGTGGTTTGCTAAGAGCGACTTGCAGCTTCCGACAAGCACTCGGGATCTTGGGAATGCAGATGGAAGCGCAGAAATCCGCGCGACAACATCTGGAGAAGAACGCGACGCGGACGCAGGCAGTCGAGTAATGGCCGTTGGCGCGATTGCAGCCCCAGCCCAGCAGGAAATACGAAGACATGGGGACCGGGAGCCTTCGCTTAGCCATACCCTTGCGGGGGCCAGTGCTGCGGCGGCTGACAGCGACACCTCGACGCGCTCCGCGCCGCCCTCCTTAGTTGTCGACGCCGCTGAAAAGCATACCGCCTCTGGATCACTTAGTCCATCATGGGGCCGCGGACACAGCATCATTGATCCACGCGTGGCTGAGCGCGCTTCCGATGAGATGGGGGACGAAAGCAACCTCGTCACGCCCGCCGGGCAGGTTCCGCGCATTACCACCCAGAACGGTCCGGAGACACCCAAGGCTGGACAACCGTACAGCGAGCATTCACGTCCCGCCATGTCAAACAGCCACTCCCATGGCCAGGCCAGCTTTCCGGACTTCAAGCACCAAGCACAGCAACTGCAGGTTTCAAATAGCGCTACGGCGGCTCCAGAACGGTCAAGATCCATGCTCTCGCAGATATCTGCCATGGTTTCTGACGAGGGAAGCAACCCTTACTCTCAAACATCTACTGGAAGATCAACCCCGTCAACAATTCGTCGCATGCAGCCAGAGTCCACCGTGAAGCCTTCGGCAGTCCCACCACAGATTCCAGAGGAGATTTTGATGTCGTATGGTGGCGACGATGGTTTTGATCTTTACGCAGATCATAACGGAGTCGTCAAGGATGTGCAAGACGAGCATGGCCAGCCTTTGCGACTTGGACATCTCCAGGTGCGAGGGGCAACTACCCAACAACAGCCATCACAGCCTTCAACTTCCGGTATTGCGACAGCGCCATCATCTCGCGATGGTGATCGCCCAAGATACAGTTTTGAAAGGCCAATGAGCTTCGTCTCAGGACCTGAAGACCAAGACGGCAAACCTCAAGATCAGATCAACCAGACCGCATCTGCAAATGCAACGCAATCTTCCCCTGTCGCTATGCAGCATCGTAATCAGTCCCAGCAATCACTACATATGGACACAGTGTACTCACCGAACCCGCTAGCAAACGTCGCACCGCCCTCGGATCGGAGCGCATTGAGGCACCAGCCAATGCTTGCATCTGGCCCATCTCCATCCAAGAATATCTTCCAAGCGGTAAAGTCAATCGACCCCAGTAACAAAACCACTCAGATTACCGTCAGTTCTTGGCGTCCTGCGGGCCATCAAGCTTCCCAGCAAGCAGTTTCCGGAAGTCCTGATCTTAACTGTCAGTTACCACAGGCCACTCAAGCTTCGGGTCGGGTTCCGCTAGCAGAACAAGAGAGGCCAGCAATTTCGGGGCCGCAGAGCAACCCGAATCGCGCACAAGGGCAGATGGAATCTCATGGACCCAGAAATCAATTTGAACTGCAACAGCAATTGTTGCAGAGGCAAGGGCAATACCAAGTTGCCGCGTTTAGACCACCCGCCAATTCTTCGTCTCAACCTGCCGAGCAAACATCAAGAAACCAGGAGAAGTCATCTTCGAAACCTCGGCTTACATCAATGTTCAAGAGCTTTGGTGGTAAGACACAGGCGAACCTCCAGCATACGACCAACTCTGGCAATACAGCCATAATCTCCCAGTCCAAGCCACTTCCGCCGGGTCCTAGTTCTGGTACTCCGCTTCACTCTGTAATGGACAGATTTATGCGCCCTAGGGAGGCATCGGCAGAAAAGCTTATCGACCAGCAACATCCTTTCTTGCCGCATAGTCGCCCAAACATGGGGCAGCCACCGGAGTTTGGGCAGGCTTCGTTACAGGTACACTCGGTAGAACCGCGTGTCGATTCGAGAACGCGCATTGCATCCGACCTTCCCAACGACTTTTCATCCCAGCAGCCACCGTCAATATCCAATGTTCAAGTCCAGGCCCATCAAGTATCATACTCGAAAAGACCAGAATCTGGCAAGAAGAAGAGATTTTCTGCGTTGGGCGCTCTGTTCATTCGAGGTGGTGTGAATGGTGATGGATCGGCTATGAAATACAAGATGTCAAAAGAAGGAAAGAAGGCACAGAAGAGTATACAGGCGACCGCTACTCCAGCTACTCCCAGCGCCTCTCATAGAGTACCTCAGCATCAGCAGAATAAGCCACAGCAGTCTGGGTTAGCATACTATCCTCCCGGACAACTTCCGCCTCATACCATACAAAGTAGGCCACCCCTGGGTCAAAAGCTTGGGCCATCGCAACCAGCACCCAACATGCATCCTCAAAAGCTACCTCAGCCGTATCAGCAACAAACGCAGCAAGTTCTGTCATCACGAGAGCCAATCTCTAGTTTACATTCAGAGGAAGCGTCTGCATTCCTTAAAACAAAGCAGCTAGCGATGGAACACCAAGCTCGGCAAAGCAGCTTACAATTGAATCAATCCCAAGCTTCCAAGCCTGGGATTGAAGCACAGCCCTATAGTGCACCATTCCAGAACACTCTTGCACACACGCGAGATCAAGATTCGGATCCACCTCCTGGAGGATACTATAATCATCGTGCTGAGCCAGCTCCAGCTGGGAGTGGAGCCTACGCAGCTTCTTTAGCCGCGCGGGGACAGGTAGATCAACGTAATCAACCGCAAACAGCTCACCAAGGAGTTTATACGGTCCCACAGGCTGAGCGACAGCAGCAACCCCCCGAAAAACAGCAGTCTGAGTACGAGCAGAGTGTTCAGAGGGACCATCAATATGAGCGACAACTAGAACAACAAGCACACCCCGAGACATCCCAGGACCACCTTGCCCATCATACCTGGCGAGCACAACGGGAGGAACTACTACGACAGGAGCGATCTGCACCAGAGCACAATAGGCCATGGCCGAACGACGATGCGTGGGTGCAACGACCGCGTCAGCAGCAACAACACCAATCTTTGGTAGAGTGGCAACCGAACGACTATCAACCTCAGCTTCCGTACCACAATGCGCACGGCTCAGGACCTCTTTTTGCTTCTCAAGATGATGAGCCGATATCTCCACCTGCAGTGTCCCCTACGCAAGAGCCGAGTTATGACGCACCTCCAATACCTGCGGCGTATAGTCATGTATCTGGGGCATTTGTATCGCCGCTTGATCGGCAACAGCAGTCGTTGTCACTCAGTCAGACGGATGCGCCCGTGCAACTTTCAGTGGATCAACACAATCGTCCGCTTTCGGAGTCAATAATGCAGGCTGTGTCGCCGCAAGTGTCTGCACACTCACAAGTACCTCCAAACGGTCGAATGCACTCGGATGCTAGCACAATGTCCCTCGTGTCGCCAATATCAAACTCTCCAGCAATGCCTAGCTACTCTCCAGCCCCTAGTAGCCAACGGTACCAGAATCCAAGGATGAGCAGCATATCAGAAGTCCATCAGCAGGATCTTCCATGGCATCTCGACTTCCCAGCAGGAGCAACCGAACAAGACATTGTTCGAGCACGACAGGGACAATACATGCAAGAACGCTTTACCGCCCAACAACAACAGCAGGACGAGAGAGCTGCCGGATCACCATCGCCTCATTTATCGCCCGAGCAGACTACGCTAAATACTGTACCTCCACATGCTCAAGCACACGGCGGTGGATTCAGGGAAATTCTGCCGCGAAGTTTCACGCAGCCCTATGCGACCTCGCAGGCAGCACAATCAAGTCAAAATCTTCAGCCCATTATCCGCCGCGACGCGACACCTGTACAGCCAACACCGATACATCCGGGACAATCCCCGCCACCCGCAGCGTATCCTCTGCCCATGTCTCCCGACCCTACGGTGATCAATAGTCCCCAGAATTTCATTGCAAGCGAATTTGCCCCACCTCCACCACCAAAAATAGCCCAAAGTCCTATGCGACCCGGACCTTCTAACGCCCAGCCTTTTTCATTTGAGGGTCAACGGCCGCATTCTCATAGCCCATCGTCGCCAAACTACGTCTATACCTCGTCACACGGGAATGGATCCCAGTATGATGTGAAAGCTCAAAATGAAGCCCCACCATCATATGACGGTCCTGGTGTGCCTAATAGTGGTTTAGATAAGAGTCGCCCCGAAGGACTTCGACCGCTCAATATCACAACGGATCTAGACGGTGAACCGCGTGATAGACAACCAGATTCTCGTCCACGTCAACCCTCGATTGGTATCCTGCAGCATCCACAACCCGCCTCAATGGCTGCTTCACCTCAACGCACATCACCAGACATGGGTGCGGAGTCGTTACGTCGCCAACTCCTACAGCAAGAGAATCTCGCCCACATGGAACGCGTCCAGCGCGAAAAGGAGAAGCGCGAGAGACATGAACGCGATAGGCAGGAACGCGAGGCTGCAAGAGCAAGAGCAAGAGAGCTTGAGCGCAGCGCGTCTGGTGGCGGGCAGGTTGGCAGCCTGAGAAGCATTGGCGGTAGCACTACCGGAGGAGCTTTAACCTGGGAGAGACGTGGGAGTCACAGCAATAGCAGACAGGTATTTGAGCTGCCTGCCGTGGAAGATGACGAGCCCACTATGAAGGCGACTAGTTATCCTGGACAGGAGTGGGTACCTCCCATGTGGGATGGTGACTGAGCCCCAGTCTTTAGTTCGCCCTTTTTCCTTGTGATCATCCCAAATTTGGTCCATTCGCGCTAATTCCCCCCGTTAATGTATTCGACGCGAAGTGATATGGTCGCACATTTCCTTCTGTGAATATCACACATCATTGCATCTTGGTTGATCTACGCGTTTTGAGCGAAATTCGGATACCCTCATCGTTTTTCCTGGTACACATTGGACAGTCTCGGTCTTCATCTTCTTTTCTTCGTCCAGCTTTGTTTCTACTTCTGTAAATTGTGGGTAATAGTAGATAAACCTTTTTACCTAGGGCAGTGCAGCGCCAGTTCCGCACTACACATCCCTTACAACATCGATTTAATTCACTATCTGCTCGGCAAGACAACGTATCCAGTTTCTTCCACAGTTCGGACCTGATGGGGAGTCAAACTCGTTGCCAACACCAAGATCTCTGTACCGTGGTCCTTAGGGGCCCACCTCTGACGATGAGAGAAGAGCAGAATATTACCAATCCAGACACAAACATTTGCTCAATCGACAAAGACGTAAAAGCTGCAACACACCATCTCGAACGTTTCGAACTTCGCGATCCGGCCGGGTTTTAGAGAGGCAAACACTAGCGGCGCCCAAACACTGTTAACGCATACCTACCTCAAACTTTTCACTCGTGTCTGGACAACGCTATGCGGGTATTGTGTGCGACGTCGTCTATACCAAGGGAAATTAAATCCCCTTCGCCCACTACCGATGGAGCCTTTTCCGCCGACGCTTGATCTTTCTAACGGTACAACTCACTCCTCTTTTCATCAGTCATTCTGCTCAACTCCGATAAACCACCCGTACGAGAACCTCTAGAAATAGCAGGCATAAATCATTCAATTAGAACGCCACAATGTTCCGCAAGATCTTCTCTGTACGAACAATGCGTCAACGCATAACACCTAGCGCCCAACCCATGTCGCGATTCGACAGTCTCCGTCCAAATACTCTCGACGCTGTTGAAGCTTCAAACGCCGAAACCGAAGAAGGTTTCGGCTTCATAGTCGCCTACTCAACTTTCCACCCGTGCTCAACGCGTCCCCTTTCTTTTCCGCTATGCAGCGGGATGGTAACGCCAATGCCTACAGTATTGGAATCCACGTCTCAAAAAAATGACATGAAGGAGACTATGAAGGATAGTAAGAGAGAGAAAGAGGAGGGTGTGGAGGAAGTAGCCTTTAAACCATGGCCATACTCCCTCCCGTCATGGCTTCGACCAAAAGCTAGTACAACCTTTTCACTCATGAGCGACAGGACCCTTCCGATTTCTGCTGTAGTAGATTCTGAGCGCACAGGCGTTCTACAGTTCATTCTCTACGGTGTCCCGAATCCAGAACGCTTCTCTTACAGCCAGGAACTAGTGGCGCCGGGTAGTCTTTTGCATAAGGTTCTCCATGGGATCAAGGAGATGGATGAGTGTGAGGGTACTGTTGCTAGTGTCACCGTTGTCGAAAGTGAGAACGTAGACTTGGGCGAGGAGAAAATCAAGAAGGAAGAAGATGAGGCCATAGTGGTGAAGGGTATGCAGAGCAAGGTTACAGTGGAAGATGTGCTGGAGAAGAATAATCATATGGGGCATGGGATGATAGCGAAGCAGCGCTTAGCTCCTTCTCAGAATTTAACTTATGATAAGCACAGTGCATGTAAATAAGGATGAGGACGAATACTTGCAGCCTAGAGCTGACATAAAGCTCAGATCGAATCTAAGCAACGTTCGTTACACCATGTGTCTACTGACTTGTATGTGGGCAAAGAAAAGTGACTAGGCAGCAGTTTTCCTGCTCCTAAACAATAAGTGTACGACACATTACACTAAGTTTTTAAACAATGTATCAGATAGCCATGAACGTTAAGATAAAATTCCTATTCTTAGCGCATGTGTCTTTCGCTTAATATGTGTTAGTTTCCTTCTATTCTAAGTTATATAGAGTGATACTAGTTCTAGTTAGAACTATTATGTTTGCTCTATACATGTATCTGTCGTAGACACGATGGCTTCTTTCTTATTCTATCTTTTGTGACACTACTTTACCTACCAACCTCAATTATCCTAAAGACATACAGATATTATGCAAGAGACTGACAAGCTCTCGGCTTCACTCACAGAAGGCACGGCTTAGCTGCATTAAGTCGGAGTCGGTCTCTGCAACTTTGTTATCTCTCGCGCGTTAATCTTCCCTTCTAATAGAAGCTAATGTGAACACTAACATTTAAATTAACAGCACTAATTTTCACCCTGCTACTCTCCAGTGCCGAAGAACTTAGAAAAGGCGCAGGAGACCGACGACCGCTGCTTACTCCGGCAGCGATGAACCCAGCATGTCTCCGAAGCTCCGTCAACTCGCGCCCAACCCTGTCCCTGCCAGTGTTCGTTATGTGCTAGCCAACTCTACTCCACCAAGCCAAAATGTTTCAATTCAACCCGACAACACTGCTATTGCGTCTGATACAGGCCCATCGAGCAAGACTGCCGAGAGACTCTCCATTTTACGCAAGAGGTCCACATACAAACCCATGTCCAAAACTCGCAAAAGAAGAAATGTGGCAAAAGATGCCCCCACAACACGTGAGTCGTCGGATAGTCCAGTTTGGCAATTGGAACGGTGACAGCCGGAGCAGTGAAAGACATGGAACCACACAAAGCGATGGAGGAACTACTGAGCTAGTTTGACGAGCATCAGCTGGGTTGGCACCGACATAGCGGTTCGTATGGATTGGCTAGCATGCCCTACATTGAGAGGGGACTGCCAGTGACATGGGCATGTGTGAAAATTGCGAAGAGAAAACAGCAGATGAGGGACGGCGACCTCTAGGGAGGTGATTAGAAGCACGACTGGTATAGAGAGAATTCATCGGAAAACATGAAGTCTACGACCGGAGGGGAAGCTACACAGTGGATGGAGCCGAATATGGGTTGAGCTGATGTGTGTTTGCGTAAAGATGACGTGCAAAAATGGGGCTATGAAGGTTTTTTCTCTGGGGCAGCCTTTCTCCCTGGTTTCTTATGCTCAGTGTCGTAGATGATGACACCAAGAATACCAGCATTGACGAGGAAAAAGAGTATGCTCGAAGCCCAGAGTCCGGGAACAAAGGTCGAACAACCGTTGAACTCAAGTTGAAAGCCCTGCTGGAGCCAGGCAACTTGGCCCACAAGCCAGAGCAGAAGTGCTGTGATCCCAATGGGCGCTGAATGCAGGAGAGTCGAATCTGGAAGGTAGTATGGGAGAAACATCATGTACCAGAGGAAGTACTCGACAGAGTTAGTATTCATGCAAGACCGACAATCCATCGTATCGCTTACCTGGCTTGTGCAGACCTTGTTGAAGGTAACGAAGGCAAACGTCTGGGCTAACATCGTGTTCGGAAGATCCTTCTTCGCTAGCGCTAGTGGTATAAAGAAAGCACTGAGAAGCAGTTGCGGAAGGAATGCCAAACGCTCCAGTCCGGAAGATAATGTGGTCGGCTCCAAGTTCGTAGGCGTTGGGGACGATTTCAGGTAGAGGAGCGTATTGTAAGGCGAAAAGTTGTGGCGGTGGTCCGTACGAGTCAGATGGTAAAAGTAACTGTGCTCGAGGAATGGCCATCCGTAAACCTTGTACATAAGCAGGTTCAAGCTCGCAAACGCAAGGAGACTGTAGAGTGCGAAATATATTCTCATGGGATTGAGAAAGTTGCGCGTTCTCTCAAGCAAGGAAGTCGATGGTTGCTGTCGGATATCTGCCCTTGTTGCGACTTGCGTGTCATCGAGGAACCAGACAATAGAGGCTGCGTAGATGAACGGGTAGATTTTGAAGTGCACTGCGAACCCGAGCAAGAACCCAGTAAGTGCTCTTTGCTTTGCCAACACCGCCCAAAGCAATGCAGTCACGAATACTCCAAGCAGTCCCTCGGAGCTACCTCTTGTACTGATAGTGGCCACCATTGGATTCAGCAGCCAAATGCTGGCAAATTTGAGGGCTCGCTCATTGCTCATCTTCTTGTACTGTTTCAAAATACGAAACATCATCCAACCTGTAGCGACATCGCCGATGGCGAACAGGACCTTTCCGAAAGAAAACCAGAATTGCCCAGACCATACAGTAGGGTAGATGAGCCACGCCAGGAGGGGCGTATAACGATACGTGTCCCGTGCGTAAGGGGATTGGCCGCGCGAGATGTAGCGCGCAGCATCCGTGAAGACATAATAGTCAATGTCGGTGTATTTCATAGGTGAATTCGCATCCTGCCAGAGTCCATATAACAGGAAGACAACTCTTAGGACGATTGACGTTGTGAAGACCAGTGGTGGACTGCGAAAGAAAAAGAAAAGAGCCATGTTGTCTCCGGCATTACAAAAGCCAAGTTGACCAGACAAGACGCTGAAAAAAGCGAACCCGATGATAGGAGGATCGGAACTGATTTCGCTGGGTGGTGTGTTGATGAAACCCTACAGGATGGACTCTCCAGGAGTGAGAGCAGCCGAAAGCGCCTTAGTCCGTAAACGCGATAGCGTCCACGTGAGGACGTGCACTAGCGGACAATCCCAGCGTTTGCCTGACGTTGAGTATAAGCTCACCATCCACGCAGATTCATGGGCCTCAAACGACCGAGAGACGCAGCAATGGCGGACGAGAAGCCAGAGCAATCTCCATCGCCCTTTGTGTCGATGTTTGAAGGCTTCCGCGCAGAGCTGGATGAACACCATGATCGACGAGAGAGAATCATCAAGGCGTCGCGTGACATCACCGCGTCGAGCAAGAAGATGTACTAGGCAATGTTCGAGGTTCTTGTGGCCGATTGCTAACAACTGTGCAGCATCTTCACTCTCCAGAGGTAGGTCTTCATGATGGCCTTACCAAACACACACTGACCTGACAAGGGTCCGCGCTGTTGGCCAAGCAGTACCACCATGGGTCACCAAGAAGAATGCGGAATACTGGGAGACGATTGAAGATCGCTACAAGAACATCGCCGCCGACCTTCAAGGCCTGAATGCTTACCGCTACTCGCACAACATCACGGGCGGCAATCAAGAGTTCATGGAAGCGCTTAGCTTCCAGCATTACCTTGAAACACAATCACTGATCTCGTACAATGAAGCCAAGGCCCGTATCGCTGCTATGAGCGGCGAAGCTGGACCTATCTCCTTTACGCCAGAAGACTACATTCTCGGTGTCTGCGATATGACTGGCGAGCTGATGCGCTTCTCTGTCACGAGCATGGCGACAAACGGCAAACTTCCGTCTGGCAAGCAAGCAGAGGCGAACAAAAGGCTGAAGCAAGGCAATGGCCAAGACGATGCTGGCGACAAGATGGACATCGACGAGGAAGCATCAGTTGCGAATGAAAGCCAGAAGCCGCGGACTGTCTTGGATGACCTGAGGGCGATCCGGCTGCAGCTCGAGATGTTCGACGCACCGGGAGGGTCCAAGTTTGCAGCAGAGTTGGAGACGAAGAAGATGCCCGTGATGCGCGAGTGCGTGGACAAGGTAGAGAAGGGTCTCTATGGTTTGACTGTGCGTGGAAACGAGCGTCCCAAGGGCTGGATGCCAGATATGAGCAGTGCCAGGGAGGTAGAAAGTTACTGAGCCAGACTACCAAGGCGAATGAAATGCAAGATATCATTCCTGTGCAGTTGTTCCGGTGTGGCTGGGTGGGTGGCGCGGCGCACCCCACTTGGCGTGGGCATCATGGTGCGGTGATGCAGGCCCGAACTTCACACGCCCGTGTCGGTGACAGTGACACCAACGACTATGGTCCTCTGCACCATGCCCAAGACTGATGACCTCGCTCCCGCGCTTCGACTGGCCAGCGCAAATCTAATGCGCACACCCTGAAATCCTGCGTCGACACCCATGGCACGTACTGGCGCCCAACAACAAACCCGCACTTAGCCCTGCTCCAGCCGGAACCGTGGTTCACCAACCAAGCTGCCTACTACTCCCATCCGCGCACCGCCATAGCCGATCGCTACTACACCCTCACTACCCGCGGCTGCGAGGCACATCGGCGATAATCATGCGTCGCAGTACCTGCCCCTCGCGGCCTGGCAAGCCCGAGGCCGCCACGCGCGCACCCGAGCCACCGAAGCGCAAGGTATTCAACTGCATCGTCGACGATACCGCTCTGATCGCCGGCGTCAAGAAGAGCACCCGCGATGGCATCCGCAAGTGGATCGCCCAGGACGCTATACGTCTTTATGTCCCGCTGCACAGTAGGCCATAGCATCGCAGCTTCCCTGTCCCCTTGACTAACGCACAACAAGCCCTTACCCAGCTCCACCGCCTCAAGAACGGCACTGAGCGCATCCACGCCGACGCCCGCGAAGCCGTCAAGTGGCTCGACGAAGTCACGTCCAATGAAGCCGCGAGCCGTGTCCAGCTCGAAGGCGTCGACGAAGCCTACACGACGTGGGGAGAGGTGGAGCACTTCCTGCTACCCGACACATTGCTCTCCATGGAGGATAGCGAGTCGGACGAGGACGACTACCACGAGGATCTCGAAAGCTCCTTCAACGCCCTCGACATGTCCGATGGCACATCCATCAGCTCTACGCACAGCTTCGAGAACGTGTCCAAGACTCCCGAGTCGCCTGGTTCGCGTTCGAGCACGGCGTCCGGGCCAGTCGACGCCACCCCACACACAGACAAGGCAGCCACGCTACTCAGAGCGTCCCCCGACCGTACCGCACGCAGCAGTACCGATATGGCTCGCGCTGACAAGACGACCAAAGGCTCCGTGCCTGTCTATCTCCAGCCCCTCTTCAATCACATCATGTGGCGCATCAACAAGGAGGGCAATCCAGATGCGGCCCTGGAGTCCTTCATCCTCCTCACCAATGATTCTGCCAAGCAGGCCATCGCTCAGAAGTTCGGCATCCGTGCTAAACGCCTTGAGCAGCTCCGAGATGCTGTTGCTCGTGAAGACCGCGAATACAAGAACCATCTGACCATCCACAAGCTAGAGGTCGAAGCGACCGCTGCTAAGAGCGCCTCTCCAATCGCACCCAAAGCCGCAGAGCGACCCAAGTCCAGCCCCATCCACACGAACGTAAACGAGACTAAGCCCGAAGACATCTCCGATGACGAGGACGAGGTACTTTTCAAGCGCGCCCCTCGAGGCCCTGCCGCCACTACCGGCAACCAACACGTCTTCGACCCCAACGATTTTGCTCGCACAAACCAGCAACAGTCCCTTCGCGGTGGACGTGGAGCTCATGCGGCGCCCCGCGGTCGCGGTGGACCAGCCTTCCGGGGCCGTGGTAACTTTGCATCGCGCGGCGCATACGTTCCTCCAGGCCCAGTCTTCCGAGCTCCACCAGCTCCTCGACATGATCCGAATGCGCCTCTCGATCCAGACTCTTTCTCTCGCCCTGCCCCCAAAGTGGGCCCCGTTCGCGGCGGTGGACGGCGAAAGCTATGGGAGCCCAACTAGCAAACCGAAAGATGAGCGTCAGTAGCAACGCAGTAGTCGAAATTCACAACGCCGCCATCGAACGAAACGTTGAACGCGATCAAGACATGAGCCATCAGCACACAAGGGGCTTTGAGCAGGATAGGACAGGTACTGGACAGTACGGTGACCTCGCGGCCCCTTAGTCTACATCACATCATGTCAACGCTGAGCGAAAAATGATCGCAGGTCTTAGCAACTGGTCCAACGGAGCATCATGTCCCACATCCTTCCACTCACAGTCAACCCAGAGCTGTCGCTACATCTAACGACTTGACCGGGGTCGACTACACTTTTCAAGAGCATACCTTGTTATTGGGTTTGTTCTCTACGAGCACTCTCTCCTTGTGTGGTTTTGCGCTCATTCTTGCTTTACAACAAAATTGCACAATTGCCTCGTTCGCTACATGGTCATGGTACTTCTGCCGCCCATTTACGGCTAAGAATGTTACCATCCACTTCGAACGAGGTTCTAATATTTGCTTTACCGCCTTCTTGTACGCTTGTCTGTGAGACTGAACGATAGTCTGCCGTAGGAAGCGCGTGCGGTATAAGGGAAGAAACGCCATAGCTATGATCAACTAGGAATAAATGTTTTGTTCTTGGAGGTTTCCACTCGCATGATAGGCTTGATGTCTCTTCGTGAAGTATCGTCAGATTAACTATATAGACACGAAAGAAAGGGCCACACGCCTCGTTCTCTCCTGCAGTACCATATTAATGCGCAAGAGAACGTGCATACCTAGGTGCCACGGGCGGCTACGTTATTATCCAGTTTGCTGCCTGCTCTAAACCTGATGTATTACAGTCTGTCAAGTAGCAGCATAATTAGTATTTATGTAACGGTTCAGTTTCGTGCTTGCACAAAGGAACATGAACACATCAGTATCGAGAGAGCAGCATGTATTTGAAATTATACAAAGAAGAGATAGACACAAAACTCTCTCAGAAACAAGACAAATGGCTATTTTCGCCATTCAAACCCCTACTTCAATCAATTTACTCCCTCACACCCCTTAGCAACCTTCCAAAAGCACTTTGCCTTTTCCTCTTCAGTTCGTTGAAGCTACCCTGTTCAACCACCCTTCCTTGATCCAACACAACAATGTGCTCAGCAATAGCCATCATCTCCCGCGCATGCGTAATGATGATGACTGTCATCCGTTTCTTCGGTCTGTTGCCCATATTACTACCACTGCCCACAGTCATCCGCTGCTGCAGGGGATATCCAACTTTGTAATCCCAATTCCCCTCTATCTCATCCCAAAACCAACCTGAACGGTTCCAGGGTGATGTGGGTGGGGATATAGTGGATCCAGTGTCTTCGATGCCGTGAACGAGACTGAGGATGGTGTCGCGGATGGTCTGAGCGGAAGTTACGTCTAGCGCGCTCGTTGCTTCGTCGAGGATGAGCACATCGGGGTTTCTAACGAGGGCGCGTGCGATTGAGACGCGTTGGGCTTGGCCTCCGGATAGACATGTGCCGCCTTCGCCGATAAGCGTGTTGTAGCCTTGGGGCAGGCTGTCGATGAACTCAGCTATGCCAGCTGCAGAGGCGGCTGCGCGGATGCTTTTGATGCTTGTTTCGGGAAGTAAACGGGATAGGCCGTAGGCGATGTTTTCTGCGACAGTGCCGGGAAAGAGGACGGGCGTTTGTGATACTATGGACATCCGGGAACGGAGGATGGTAGTATGCAAGGTCTTGATATCGTAATTCGAGACGGTCATATCGCTTGACGGGTTGGAGGATGCGAGTGGGTTGTTGCCTACTTGGTAAAGTTTGAGGAGGAGAGAGGCAATTGTAGATTTGCCTGCCCCCGAGGATCCGACGATAGCGGTGCAGCTCCCTTGTGGAATTTGAAACGACACGTCATGCAGTACTCGGGTCTCAGGTCGGGCTGGATAACTGAAGGTGACTTTGTTCAGCGAGATGTCACCTGCAGACTGTATCTGAATTTCGCCGGTGAGCTCGTGTGAATCCTTTGGTAGTCGTGCGAGACGTAGTAATCGTGACCCAGCATCCCTTGCCATGTTGACCTGAGTGACGTAGTTCGCCATATAGCTAACTTGATTGACACTGAGCATGAGGACCAAGAAGCATTCCAACACTTCATTGACAGTGTACTCATTTTTCGACATGAGATAACCTCCATACCAGTATAGCAGGATAGTTACGAAGATGACTCCAGTGAATGAAAGTCCGTGGATGGATGCACAGTATATTGCGCGCTTGATGCCGACATTCACGGCTTCGGTGGTTGCGTTGGTATACCTTTCCTTGAAGTAATCTTCCAAAACTAGGCATCGAACAGTCTTGATATTGACGAACGCGTCGTGGAGCACTTGACCAACCTTGTCAGCGGCCTCATTCTCCAATCTTTCCCAGCGGCTGCTGATAACGTTGTAGCACTTCGTGATTACGAAGAGAACAGGACCGGTTGCGAGAGCAGCCAGGGCCAACTCCCATGCTATGACCATGCTCCAAAAGATAGAAATACAAACCATAAGATTCATAGTGAGAAAGACACAAGCAAACCGGCCTGGAAGATTTCGAGCCTCTTCAGCAAAATGATCCAACGTCTCGGCAAGCCGCGACACGCTGTTTTCTTCCTTGTCGAAGAACTTCCGTGGTTGCATGAGGATGCGCCGCATGGCTTCCTTCTTCAGCGAAAGAGTCCACGCCTGCGCTACTGTATCTGAGAGGAAGAACATGAGGTAGCACGATAAACCATCGAGAGCGGCAATACCAAGAATGACGAGGGCATATTTTTGGGACATTTCCTTCCTAGCGCCAGACACGTAAAAGGTAGTCAAAAGCTGGGCGAAAACCCATGCAAATACTGGTGTGCATGCAGCATGAATCGTTGCGCTGAAGGATGCCGCTAAAATGAGGAGACGCGGACCCCAGCCTATAGCGGGCCACACAGACATGACTATCTCTTTCATGGGAAGAGAGGCGGCCGGGAAATCCTTGTCTTCACTAGGGTTCTTTTTGCGGAAGCGTTTGATTCTCTGAAGAAGCTTATCGTTTCTCGAAGATTTCTTCGGTGCGTCCGAAAGAACTGGGACAGACTCGTTGGTCGCAAAGGGTCGCGAGTACGGACCGATCGGCGAGACCGGTCGCGTAGATAGTTTGGGGTCTGAACGTGAGCTATGTTCTTTTGAAAACGACAGAGAGCGTCTGTGGAGATTCGACCTTGAAACAGGTCTCGAGCCATGGTCTTTCGATAAGATCCTTTTCTTGACAGGAGACGGCATAGACGGGAGATGTCTCGATGCCACAGAATCTGGAGATGCTTGATTCGTCTCAATGGGCTCCATCTTACCGCCTCTATCAGCCGTCTGTTCATGGATGGATAGCCTTGGGCCTGGGCCTACATCGACCGGTACAGTACAGTCCCAAGACGCGCGGGTATTCTCGGAATAAGTCTCCAGCACTGACTGTCCAAAGTGAACAGCAGATAGCGGACGTGTCATAGAAATGATCCGGGCTGTCCGTGACTCCTCGTGTAACACATTGCCGTCACCAGCTTCAGGCCCCCAATAGGAGTCGTCCTCATGATCATCAGACTCATCGTCTGTGTCAGCCTCGGTGTGCGTATCAAGAAAAGACTTGAAAGATCCATTTTGTGACTCGAGCTCTTTTCGACACCCCTGTTGTACTACCCGGGCGTTGTCCAGCAAGTACAGGAAGTCGTTGGGTCGGATCTGCGAGATGTCATGGGTAATGATAATCGTTGTCTTCCCTTTCCGCCAGCTTCGTATAGCGTCAAGCATCTCGGCTCGTGTAACGTAATCAAGAGAACTGGTTGATTCGTCCAGGATCAGCACCGGCGAGTTCCGAATCCTAGCTCGAGCTAGAGCCATTCTTTGTCTCTGCCCTCCACTCAATGAGCCGCCCTTCATGCCGAGTTCAGTATCCAGTCCATTGGGAAGGCTCTCCATAACAGGTTCTAGCATAGCAAACTTGACTGCATTGCGGATATCTTGCATATCCACTGCATCACCTAGCTGACCAAGAGCGAGATTGTGGCGGATAGTATCATTGAACAGTACGCTGTGCTGCTCAACAAGCGTGACATTCTGTCGTAACCATTTGACATCCAAATCTTCGAGTGGAACGTCATCCAGGAAGATCTGTCCTAAAGAAGGCCGATAGAAGCGGACGAGAAGTTGTCCTAGTGTGCTCTTTCCGGAACCGCTTTTGCCGACGACAAAGGTCGTCTCTCCAGCCCGGATCAGAAGCGAAGCATCTCGAATGGCAGTCTCGTCTGCGCGTGAAGGATATGAGAATGTGACCTGGTAAATAGTTAGTAAGGAGCATTGACGCGGCGTGAGAAGCATTACCTTTCGAAATTCGAGCTGGCCCGTACATCTCTCAGGCCGCAGTTTGCCTTGCGATTCGAATTGCTGATCGCTCGTTGAAATCAGCTTCATAAGCACACTTAATCTTGCACCGGCCATCTTTCCTTGCTGCAATACAATCAGCTGAGGCATTATCTGGGTCATCCCAGACATTGCCATAAGTGCTGCCCAGAACGTCGTGAGGACCTGTTTTGGGTCACTTTCCCCGGTCTCGACGAGGTGACTACCATACCAGAACCCTTGAACAAAAACGCTGATCGTAAAAAATTGCATAATGCCGATCTGCATAGAGCGGAAATTGGCCACGCTTCTGTATAAGCTCGCTGCAATGGTGACGATGCTGGTAAAGACGTGGAGTTCGTATCTTTCCCCGTTGAAGCATTTAACCGTCTCAATACTTGTTACTGCAGTCGTAATATATTTCAGTGCCGACTTCAAGTTCTCGGAATGCTCGTGTGCTCGTAGTGACAACCGCTTTGCCACTGAGGATTGAACCAAGTATAGAACTGGTATTGTACACAAGACGACCAATGTTAGATTCCACGAATAGTAGAAAGCGACCCCCAAGGATGCGACACCTTGCACGAGCGACTGGACAGCTTCGCCAAAAGGAGATGATACTGCAAGCTGCAAGTCGCGCACGTGCCTGTTCTTCGTTAGCGAACGTATTCCTACGGCGATTCCGACATTAGAGTGGCACCTACATCTGTACTGTCGGCAGAAATGCGGCGATTCCATCCTCCCGCGTATCGAACCAAGCCATATCCTTTTTGATAAGAGCATCGAAGATTCTGTTGCGAGCACTCCTCGCCTGGAGCTCTCCGAACATGAGAAAGAAGAGATAGTAGAAACTATTGGCAATCCAGTTGAGTGTTGCGAGAGCGGTAAGAATTACGCAGAACCTGGCCATGTTGCTCATGAGTTGGCTGCTGCTTATCGATCCTTCGCCATAGCTTGTGTATTGACCAAATACGAGACCGTAGAGGATTGCGAAAGCGGGCATGGACAGCGCAGCGACGGACGCCATCGCAATACCGCCAAGCAGTGCGGGCATATGCTGTTTTGTGGCGAAAGTGAACAACGTCCTCCATCCCACATTCGTTATATAATCCTGCTCCTCATCATTCAGAGATGGCGGCTTTTCGGAACGGGCGGTCGCATTTGGATTAATCGTCGTCGCCATCTTGGCCACTCGACGGCAGCGACTGCGAAAAGAGAGTGTAAGGTGGTGGAATCGACAAAAAGTAAGAGCGACCCGAAGGCGAGATGAAGTGAGAACAGAGAATAGGGAATTACCACATATGGACTAGTCGGTGGCGGCCATGTGGTCGTAGCCCTGGAAAGATGGTTTCCGCGCACCTGCTTTCGTCGCTTACTTTGTCTTTCCTTAACATTGTTCTCCAGCCACCAATCGCCGCCTTCACGGAAAGCCCAAAAATTGCATCCGCTCATGCGATCACTTTAGAACGAGATGAAACAGTGGCTTCCTCCGCGCAGGTCATCAGCGGATGGTGAGCTGAGAGCGACACACCTGATTCAGCGCTTTGTTGGTCTTGTAGTTGACATGCACAGTATAGGCCGGCGACTGACGAAGATTATACGTTCATCAATACGTCAATTATCAAGCCAATATGGTACTCCACCGATGATCCAGTGGCTTGCATGACAGATATTCATAGACGGTCATAGCTGGGCGGCCGACAAAGAACGTGAGCTCGTAAGCGACGAATAAGTGACGGGCCGGATGTCGACAATGCAGCCGCGTATTGGCGTCCCTTGCGAACAATAACTTGGAATTTAGAATTTCCAGGATCATCCTGCGGTGAACTACTTGCCCTGCGCCTTCTCGTATATCCAGTCATTCAGGCCTTCTCGGTTACTGCGCATGTCAGCATCGGGCGCGCCGCTAGATCCAGGGCATAGCTTACCGTGCGATTTCGATAGCGTAGAACTGCATCCGAACAGCGAATATTGTGCCTTCCTGGCTGTATTCCATCTTGGGACTTGCGCGCAGCATTGTGCCGAAATTGTAATCCTCGACCTTCTTCTCGTACTCACTGATGAACTTGCGCCATCGCTCCTTCCCCTCCTTGCTCTTCATCTCATCCTCGTTTAGTGTGGCTGATGCGTCGAACTCGGGGAATTCCGTCTTGAGGTGTTCGTAGATTTCGTCGTCGATCTTGGTGAGTCGCAGCTTGGAGCCGGGTACTTTCTCGAGGATCTTCCAGTATGTTTCCATGTGCTGCACAACTGTGTGATACTGTCAGCATGGTCGCGACCGGCAGGTCTCGTGATCTGTACCTTTGACCGCGAACTGCTTCTCGATCTGTAGACGCGGTTAGCGATGACTGTCGACGCGCTGGCTTTGGGGTACCTGCATCCTCAAAGTTCTCAGTCTCCTCTGGATTGATGCTCGTGCCTAGTGGGCCTGCGAGAGACATGTTGGCGATTTTGCTATGGAAATATTATCTATGAGCAGGTTGAATTGAGAGTGTAGAGAGTGATGTGGGTGCTTGTAGCAGCAATCAGCGCGGTGAAGGCCGACAAAAAATCGCGGAAACGCACTCCGTCATTGCCCCGCCACGCCCGCCACACTTCGCGGGGCGGACTCAACCCCAATTTTCCCATCATGAACACCAACCTCACATATGATTCTGGCGAGCCAATGTTGCCAACTCTACACGTGAGTCTGCGTTGCATCGAGCCAGACAGCAGCTAATCACCGCAGCATGAATGCATTCGCGTACCAGTGACAGCACTGGCCTCTTGCGGCGCTCTGCTGATCGCTGCAGAAGGCCCCTTTTTACGCTTCCACCATGCCAGCAACTCGCGGTACATCTCTTCGGAGCGCGTCTTCAAAGCTCAATCAATCCATGGAATACGCGTCTTTTCGGAAGAGCATGCGCACGTTATCAAACTGGTCATCTGGGGTGGAAGACTGATCCGCGCCCTTGAGATTGACTTTGCAGATCAAGTTGGCCAACAAGGCCTGAGCCTATGTTTCTCCAACGTCGCGAAAGCTTCAGATTGGATTCTTGATCTCGCTCCTCGTCCCAAAGGCCTGGATGACGATGCTCAGTACCGCAAAGGATCCTGCATTGCTGTCACTGCTCATAACGCACTGCTGCACGTTGAGATGGAACAAAGGACATCGGACGACTTCCACATAACCAAGTGCGCATACCACACATTGATCTGCTGGAGTATCATTTCCTTGCTGACATTTTGATTTCAGTTACATCGATGTAGCTGTATCTGATCTAACTTCAAGTTCTCGATCTATCCTCTACTCCGCTCACCTGTTCTGGGAGAATCTAAACCAGGTCCTCGTTGCTGCTGGTACAGCGTTCGGTGAAATTATATACTGGTCATGGTGCGACAATGGCGGCGGTGGATCCGCCTCCCGTATCCATCGCGTATTTTTGGGTCACGAGGGCTCAATTTTCGGGGTCCAGATTTCGGAAGAGCTACCCACTGAATGTTGTCAAAGACTGAGGCGGGTGGTAGCAAGCTGCAGCGATGACCGCACAATCCGAATATGGGACGTCTCGGATGTGAACACTAGTGCCACTACCTCGGAAGCTCATAGCAATGACTTGGAGATTCTGAGAACTCGTCATACCGGCTTTACCAACGAGGCTTTCGACTCAAATGAATTTAATAGCTCGAGCTGTCTCGCCATCGGGTGGGGTCATCTTTCACGCGTTTGGACGGTCCGCTTTCTCGAAGCATCGCCATGCAATGGATCACTGTTACTCCAGTCTGCCGGTGAAGATGCAACTGCAAGGACGTGGGAACTTGCGCCAAACCCCGGAAGTAGCACGAGCTTTCCTTACAGGTTGCTAGAACTTGACTGCACCGCGCATCATAGCGGGAAGAACTTGTGGTCGACTGTTGTTTCCAATGACTCAACAGGAATACAGCAGGTTATTGCAGGTGGCGCTGATAGTAAAGTCACCGCTACCCCGTTATTGCGCATCCTGCAGGCAGAGAAGAACTTACGTGGTGCGATCGCTGAGTATACTGTACACGACATATTATCATGGGCGCAAGTGGCCGAACCTGATTCAAACAGGCCTGAATTTGTGGACGGTCCAAAGTCCCCAAGGAAAGCAGAGTTCTTCAGAAGCTATTGCTTTGTCGATGAAACCTCATTTTTGCTTACTACTAACTCTGGAACCGTACTTATCGGCTCCATTTCGTCCAGGACAGCCCCAAGTCAGTCAAGCCTCCTTTCGAACTCGAAGTTAATCGATGAACTGGAAGATCTTTCTGGTTACTCTGTCTGCACGAGTGGCTGCCGTCCTGGTTTCGCTTACATCGCTGGTAGTAGCGGCAACATCTACGTGTACAATAAGGAGTCTAATACCCTGGCAAATCTGCATGCCATTGGTAGCAAAGTTGGAGACATCTTAGCTGTGGAGGTATCAGACACGGATGGTCCAAATACGGCGGCATTACTTGTGACCCTTGTTGGTCAAGGTGAAGCGCAATTGCTATACGTGGACCCTGATAGCAACACGAACGTTCTGAGAGTTGTGCAGATACCCATTGCAGAATCTTCGGCCGGTTCGGTCATCACGAGTATGACTTATGCAAGAATACCCGGGAGAGACATTCTCATCATTGGGTTCCGTCGGGGTTCGATCGCACTGTATGAAATCCGTAAAGGTGAGGGGGGTACGGATGTTGCTATCTTGCTACGGATCATTGAGAAAGCACACGGTGCGGAAGCAGTCACTTGTCTTACATGGTGTCCCTCATCTGGAGTCTCCGTAGGCTCCGTACACGGCCACCTGTTCTCCGTAGGAAGAGATGGGCGTCTCAGCGTACACCAGTTCGATGCATCTGCAAACGTTGTCGAGCTGGTGCATGATCTTGCGGTACCATTCGGACCAAACATTGAAGGTTTATACTTCCAGGACGGCCATCTCCTCATACACGGCTTCTCAAGCAAGAAATGGTATCTATACGATGTCACTAGCGAAGAGCAAGTCATGAGCATCGAAACCGGAGGAGCGCATAGAAGTTGGGCCTTCCGGTCACACTCGTCGCTAGGAGGTATCCTAGTATGGACTCGAGCCTCTAGTATGCATATATGCAGTCAAAACAGACCGAATCATGCTGTCGTTCGACGAGGGGGTCATGGACGCGAGATCAAGGCGCTCGCAGTTACATCGGAGATGAACGGTAGATCTCACCCGCTCATCGCCACAGGCGCCGAGGATACCGATATCAAGATTTTCCGCCATGTTGATGATGATCTGATATGCCAAAGGACTATTCGCAAGCACACCACGGGGATTCAGCATCTACAATGGTCGCAAGACGGTGACTATCTGTTCAGCAGTGGTGGCTGTGAAGAATGTAAGGTTTGGGTACAACGCTGCAAAGCTGCTGCTGACTTCCTTCACAGTCTATGTATGGCGGATCCGGGACTTACCCGCCTCCGCTCTTGACATTGGAATCGTGTGCGAACATGTGTACACCCCAGAAAGTGAGCACGCAGATTTGAGACTCATGTCTTTCGATGTGATCACGTCGGGATCCGCACATACTATCACGATGGTGTTCTCAGATTCCAGCATCAAGGTGAGCTGATCTCCGTATTCTCAATGTAGCATGGCGCTGATGTGACAAGATCTATCGTTATGATCCTGCCGCTACTATCACATGGCAGCCTCTTGGAAAGGGTCTCTACTTTACATCCTGTTTGACACAGTGCATGTTCCTCTCTAGAGAAAAGGTCTTGACAGCTGGTACCGATGGCCATATTGTAGTATGGCCGCTAATGGCAGATACCGAACGATCGCGTGGAAAATTCACTGGGTCAAATGATCATTTGACATGGCACCATCCGGCAAGGATACATCAAAGCTCCTCAAAAGCCATGACATCCCGAGCCATTAGTGCGGATACCTGGCTCATCGTATCCGGTGGTGACGATGGCAGTCTGGCGTGTATACTCGCACAGTCTACGTCTTTGCCGTCGTCGACTTCGCCTACGACAACCCATGTTCCGCCACCAATCCTCGTCAGTCGCGCACATGGCTCTGCAGTAACGTCGTGCGCTCTCTTCGGACATAAATCACACATTTTCCTTGTCACATCAGGAAATGACGAGTGGATCAGATTGTGGCGGATTGTACTGCGTAAGGCAAACTCCGAAGCTGGAGCTGAAACTGCAGCACAGCATGAAGGCGCTCTGACGGTCCAGAGGATAAATAGAATCAAGACCAATGTTGCAGATGCGTCGAGTATGGCGGTGCTTGATGAAGGCAATGGTGGTGGCGATGCGAGGGTGTTGGTCTGCGGAGTGGGCATGGAAGTCATACGTATAGCTTTGAATGGGTGATAGACAATCGATAGGCATGATGGTCATTCGTCCGCACCCAAGTGTCTGCTGCTGTGAGTTTGCACAGGGGCGATTGGCGGCCAAGCGATCCATGGATTGTTGCTGGAGCAACGCGTGTCCCGATGCGGCTAGTCGTCGTTCGCGCTTTGACAACACAACACGGCAAGCACGTCCACAACCTCGACTGAACCAGTCTCACCCCAGACCGACAACGACATACCACCAAGACAGCGAACATCGACAGACATCATGGTCGCTACACGTCGCGGTGCGAAAACCGCCCCAGAGGTCGCCTCTGCACCCCCCAACACGCTCAACGCCCCTCCCAAGCGCGGCAGGAAGAAGGCAGTCGAGGAAGCTGCTGAGCCAGCGCCTGCCCCGGCCAAACCCACAAAGACAACTGCTGTGAAACGCAAAGCCAGGGCTGAGCCTGAGGATGCTGAGCCGCCCATGGCCAAGAAGACTGTTGCGACAAAGGCCGCGCGCACCATCAAGGTCCAGACCAGAGCCGCACCCGCCCCTGCTCCAGCAGTGAGGGCGACGCGTGGTCGCAAAGCCGAGGAGCCTGCCGCTACAGAGGAGCCCGAAGCCATTGAAGAGGCCCCTAAGCCAACAGCCGCCCGTACGCGCAAGATCGCAGCAGTGAAAAAGGCACCTGTACCCAAGGTCGAGAAGCCTGCTGTCGCCCCAGAGCCTGCCGTCGAAGAAACTGCCAAGCCAGTATCAAGAGCTGTACGCAAAGCACCCGCAAAGAAGACACCCGTTTCCAAGAAGAGCGAGCCTGCATTTGTCGACAAGACCGTCGCCAGCGAGCCTGCTAAGCCAGCTCCCCGTACACGCAAAGCAGCAGTGCCAAAAGCCTCCGCACCCGCACCCGTCATTGTACCGAGAGCCACACGCGGTCGTAATGCCCCTGCAGTCCCACAGGAGTCGCCGCTCAAGGCTCCGGCCCGCAAGCTCACAAAGAAGGCTGCTGTTGTCACTAAGGCGAAGTCTGAGCCAGAGCCGGACGCTCAAACAGTCGAGGAGCCTGTTGCGGAGATCATCGAGCAATCTGTTGTAGAGGCAGATGAACATGCAGTCATGGAAGAGGTGGAGCAGCCTGTCGTGGAGGCAATCGAGAAACCGTTCGCAGATTTCCCTACCTACCCGACAACCCCCTCCCACATCACTGCCCCCATGACCTCAAGAGAGGCCATCGCCGAGCTTCCCGGCTACCCCACGACTCCCTCGCATATCCTCGCACCTTTGTCGAACAAGGCCGCTCTTACCGAACTCGCAGGATATCCCACGACACCTGCGCATATTGCTGCACCTGTCGCAATCGCTACACCCGAGGTTCAGGCCGAAATCATCGAGCAAGGGTATAATGATGTCGCCATGAGCGATGTTGAGGAGAAAGAAGCAGTCGACCAGATTGAGGCTTGTCATACTTCTACAGCTGCAGAGAGCGCGGTCGAGGCCACAATAGAAGTGCCAGAGGGCCCTCAGCTCGTCGAGAATCCGCACATTGTTGAAGAATCTGACTGCCAGGGCCGCCAGACTACGGCCGATGTCTCCTTGACACCGGATGCCAAGACCCAGGTATCGGTCCAGCTAAAGACACCATACTATGATGCGACGCCCGCCCAGCGTTCGTGTTCGGAGATTTCTGGCACTCCACCTGCACAGATCGTCTGGGGCGTCACCGATCAGGAAGCATTCGAGGAGCTTCCTGAGGCGTACCCTGCCACACCCGCCCACATCATCGCGCCCATCACCTCCAAAGCAGCACTGGCCGAACTCCCGGGTTACCCCAAAACACCAGCTCATATCAGCGCGCCTGTGACCTCCAAGGCAGCATTGGCCGAGCTCCCCGATTACCCCAAAACACCAGCTCATATTAAGGCACCAATGACTCCACGTCGCGCTCTCGCTGAACTGCCCGACTACCCCACAACACCAAGCCTGGCTCTCGAGGCTGCTCTCCAGGAAGAGATCACTGCTTCAGTCAAGAAACAGACACCGTCACCTATAAGATTCTCAACTCTGAAGAACGACTCGTTCGATCTCGAAGAACCAAGCGAGCTTGCCGACTTCACTGAGCTCACCGAAGCTAGCAAATACAGTGAGATCGCACCTACGGACACAGCTGTCGAGGCTTCTCCTTTTATTACTAATCCCACCATGCATCTGGCTCCGCTCAAACTTGCACCTACTTTTGCAGCCCTCGAGCCAGTGTCACCGAAGAAGTCCGCCTTGCGATCACCTCAGAAGGTCATGGACGCTAAGACTCCTAAGAAGACTGTCGCTTGGACAGACGTTCCAGCAGACGAGAGCGATCTATTCCTCTACGAAGGCATCCTTCAGGGCATGGTCTTCTACGTCGATGTCACACGGAACGGTAGGGAGCAGAACTTCTTGTTCCGCGGTCTGCTCGAGGATCTGGGCGCAAAGGTAGTACAAGACATATCGCATGCGTCTCTTAGCCACGTTCTCTTCAAGGATGGAAGCATGTCCACACTGGAGAAGTGCCTTGAAAGCAAGGGAGCCATCAAGTGTGTCAACGTGGGGTGGGTGTTGGATAGTGAGTCAAACAAGAAGCGTATGGACGAAGACCATTACCTGGTCGACCTATCCGTTGCGAAGCCAGCAACTCCTCTGCCTACTACTACGGCGAAGCCATTCACACCTTTCAAGACTCCTTCCAAGTACGCGCTGCCTCCTTCATCCCAGTGCAAGATGCCTAGCACTCCGACAAGTTCAGAGTTCGATCGCTCTTTCAATGACGACAAGGAAAACTGCGAAGTTGGCATGTTCTTCGACGACAAGAGCCCGCTTGCACCTCGCACACTTCCCGTCAAGAAGTCGTCTTTCTTGTTCAGCAGATCAGCCATCAAGACCCCATCAAAGTCCATCTTCCTTGGGGCGACGCCATCGAAAGCGACCTTGTCGGCTATGAAGCCTGCGCCTCAGGCCTTCACCACTGTCAAGAAGCGCCCCGCAGAGTCTTCCTTCTTCAACAGCTCCCTCGGTCCACCCAAGAAGCTGCGCCTCTTGTAGTCATGTCATCGATTCTGCTGGCATTCAAAATGCTTGTTTTGTTTACGGAGTTTGGAATATCATGCAGGCATTGGGTAGGCGTGGATGGATCAAGGTGTTTGGTATCCGTTTCGCAAAGTTTCGGTCGTGCTGTTGTCATCCCTGTCATCCCTTCATCGCGGCTTGAGGGTTTCCATTGAGTGCTGCCTCCCTTAAAGGGTTGGCCTTCGTGGGAATCCAACATAGCCAGATGAGGGCGCACATATGGCGTCTTTGCATACCTTGGCTCTTGCTTGTTCATTGTCTTTCTCTTGTGCGGTTACATGGAGTCTTGCATGTTATGGATGGACGATGCTGTACGAAACACAGTTGAGCATTCTTGGCGTTCCTGGACACACGGGCACTCCAATGGAGACGACCACGATTAGGGTCACCTGCTTTTGTCTTATATTACCTATTGTCTCGTTTCGGTACGAATGACAGCACGAATGCTCCATGCTTTTACTCAATGGGTTGGGCTTGCGTAGGACCCATTGTCAACTGGCGGCCTTGCGAGTAACTAGTGTAATTCATTCATTGTACTAGCATTACTTCTCATTCGAGAGCGCTGGTCGTATGGGTGTAAATGCAGTCCAATATGGTGCAGGCGCAAACACATCGAAAGTAACATCCCTGCAACATGTGCAATAGATGCATACTTTCTAAGCACGTTGGATTATCAGGGCTCAGGTGCTCTTCATTGTGATCAACTCGAGGGTCTAAGCCCTCCGATAATCCTATCCAAGCTACCGAAATTGGTCTAGTAGAAACACAGGCTGTCTATGTCGTTCATATCGCATGTAATGAAAATTTTGCGGTCCAGCGCCTGGCGCATCAGTATAGTGGTCGGGCGCATCTAGGCGCTGCCGTTGACCTTGCGTCCCTGGATGAGACCACGAATACCGCCCTTGCCACCTACTTCGCGAATGATGGCATTTATGCTCAGGTCGGCACCGATGTTGATCTGGACCTCGACCTTTCCTCCCTTCTTGACACCACGGACTGCAGCTTCGCTCAGCACTTGTCCAACCTTCCATGTCTTCTCCCGTAGCTCCTCTTCCTCTTCCTCGCTGTCGTCGTCGCTGTCATCCGAATCATCCTCGTCTTTTTCAGCCTTGGGCTTGGGCTCTGGCTTTGTGACCTTGATGTGTCGTGAGCCTTCCGCAAGCTTGATGAGCACGTCACCTCCCTCTCGTGGCGTTGCAATGGTCGCAGTGCGTCGGACAGGTAGTTGTGTCTCCGCGTCGACGATGGCATGGAAAACGCCAGAGGACTCATCGCCCGAGATGCACAGCACACCAACAGCGGTGGAAAGGTGGGGTGTCACAGTAACCATAGGGTGGGTGCTTTGTTCAATGTCCTCAAGCTCAAACTCCTGGATAAGGCTGGCTTGGATAGCAGCACCACGGGCTGACAATTCCGAGGGGTTGATGGCTGATGGGGATGTGGAAGGTGCGAGGACGGTGGTGGATTCCGGGAAGGCTGAGCGTACCGCAGAAGCGACCTTAGGAGTGTGAGAGTTACCGCCAGCCAAGATAATCTCGGAGATGTCGAGAGGATCCAAGTTGGCCTTCTCCACAGCTTGAGTGACAAGACGAGTAAAGGCAGAGAACAACTTGCTTCCCAGGAGATCGTAGCGGGTGCGGTTGATGGTCGCGGTGAAGTCGGTGCCGCCTACTAAGCTCTCGACGGAGAAGTTGGCGGTGGTACCAATGGAAAGCGCCTTCTTGACAGCTTCGCACTCAAGCTTCAACTTGGCCAACGATCGGTCGTTTTCCCGAGGGTCACCGGCCGACTTGTGCTTCTTGAGGAACTCCTTGGCGAAATGTTCCATGAGCACTTGGTCGAGCTTGGAGCCACTGACATCGTAGTCGTGTAGAGTGGCCAGGATGGTGTAGATGCCGCCACGGGACGCAACCACAGCCACGTCCGAACGGGTGCCTCCCAGATCGGCGACGACGATGATCTTGTCAGCCAACTGCGCACCAGGACGGGCATCATATGCTAGGACAGCAGCTGTGGGCTCGTGGATGAACTGTAGGACCTCGATGCCAGCGTTTGTCGACGCCTTCTTCAGGGCCTCCTTCTGGGCATCACTGAAGTTTGTGGGTACGGTGATGACGGCGGCGTTGACCTCCTTTCCAAGGTAGTCGGAGGCAGAGCTCCGTAGTCTCTTCAGGTGACGTGTTGTGGCATCGATAACGGATACGGTGTTCTCCTGCTCGTCGGCGGTATCGCGGATGTTGAACGCAACGCCGTCTTCGTGCTGTACGGGATGGGCCGACTGGTGGCATGGGGAGGGGTCTATCGATTTGTAGCTGCAGGGTGTCAGTCGACGTGGTTGGACAGGTGGGATAGGATTGCCTACTCTTGGCCGAGGAAGTCGCGGAAGTAGGCGACTGTGTTCTTCGCATTGCGGACGAATTGGGTCTTGGCCTGGCCTCCGTGTAGTTCTTCTCCTTCGACGTAGGACAGGGCGGTGGGGATTTGACGGTCTTTTCAAGTGTTAGCAGTCGAGGGGATCCAGGGCGTGCAACAGGCGGCGTACCTCCGTCTTCGTTGGCGATGACCTCTGCTTTGCCTTCCTGTTATGTGTCAGAAACATCCAGAGACATCAGCGACAGACATGGACACTTACACCCGAGGTGAAAGCAATGGAACTGTACGAGTTGCCGAAGGATATTCCTATCGCGACTCGCTGCGCGGGGTCCGCTTGCGCACTCATCTTGCGCGGGGAGACGTTTTTGGGTTACGGAAAGAGGGTTCGAGTCAAACGAAAGCCGTTCAGTATCGACAATAAAGCGGCAGGGGCAGGTGAACAGAAGATAGCCGGCTGTGGTAGCGTTTGTAGCGCGTGTGTTTCTTCGCGGCTAAGAAATTCAGAGTCGTGCATTTTTCTCGGAAGCGCACGGGCTTCTCGGAATGAGCTCACTCGAGGGACGGCGCATGTTACCAGGTGCTCTACCACACCCAAGGACACCACTTTGCGAGCACTACCATGGCAGCCTCAGCCACTATCGTACTGCCTGGCGACAACATCGCGCAGAGCGCCCTGCCAACTGGCACAGGCAAAAAGAAGACGCTCACCCTCGGACCCGGTTTGCGACACACGCCGCCAGACACGGTCACGGCCACGGTCGCGGGCGCGCTCGTGACGGACAACAAGAAGAATGCTGCTTCGATTGAGTACAACACTGGAAGGGTGAGAGATCTATTTCGTCTCTTCCACCGGCTTGCTAATCCCTTTGACAGTATCTTCCTTTTGCAGGCGACCTCGTCATCGCGACTGTGAATGGCTCTGCCGCCGAGAACTTCAATTGTCTCCTCACCCCGAACACGCCAGCTGCGACCCTTCCCCACCTAGCCTTCGAGGGCGCGACCAAGAAGACACGGCCCCAGCTGCCCCCAAACTCCCTGGTCTACTGTCGCGTCGCGAGTGCCGGCAAGGACCTACCATCAGAGCTCACCTGTGTCGATCCCTCCACGGGCAAGGGCGAAGGTCTTGGTCTGTTAAAGGGGGGTATGGTGTTCAAGATCAGCCTGGGTATGGCACGGAGGATGCTTGCAGCGCGCGGAGGCATATCTCTGTTGGAAACCCTGGGCTCCAAAATCGGCTTCGAGGTTACCGTCGGCCGAAACGGACTTGTGCACGTTGATGGAGGAAACGTCAAGACGACATTGGCAATTGGGCAGGCTATACAAGAGGTGGATGCCGCGGCCCTCGGGGACGAAGCACAGAAGAAGCTTGCTGCCGCGACGCTGAAGCAATGTTGAGGAAGATACGCGGATTGCTATGTCAGACTTTGCAATCGCACGATGAAAGGATGGCGCCATTGTCACGCACGTTGGTCTATGTGAAGACTGATCGTAGGCGGGCTATCAGCTGTTGGCGGATAACTGGCTATGAAGGGCAAAACTCGACGTTTGCGACTAGCACGCGCGACGCATGAGAGATCGGCGCCCATGTCAATGCCAGAATGGGTTGTCGACGGATCTTACATTGCCAGACTCCGTTGATCATCTGCGTCTGGTCGCACTGGATGAAGGCTGTTGGAATCTAGTGAGCCCGCTTGAGTGTATTAGAAGTATTCCAGCAAGAGCGCATCTGGAGTATCACGATTAGGTGGTCATAGGCGGCACATCCCGTTGGAAGCAAGCAGGTGTCGTAGAACAATTATTCGAAGGGGTAGTGTGTTTGTAGGCTGGATGATGAACATGTAATATATTTATATTTCTCTAGTAGCTGCGAGTGACACTACGGGCCATGAGCTCCATGAGACGCGACGCCGTCAATGAATCAATTCTCAATCCTTATCTCATGCCATACACGTCCGCTCTGAGACCATCAGCCAAACTCAGGACCCTTTTTGTACGAAAGGTGCTGTGTCTGCGCCAATCATCGTGACCCATCCCTGGTAAGCCGACGCTGTCGAGCAGTGTTTCATCGTTGTCTTTTAGCAGATTATGTTTAGGGCACAACACGCTGGGGGTCTCGGGGGAACAGGCTGCACATCCTGATGTTAGGCAATCCGAGCCAGAATTGTACAATCCTCTCCAGACCGAAACCACCTCCGGCGTGCGGCGGGCAACCGTACTTGAAGCAGTCTACGTAGTCCTTGGTTCCAGCACCGGCGGGATCAATCGGGGGATCATGCTTGCGCATCTGCTCTGCGAGCAGCTCTGAGTGATGGATACGCTGCGCGCCCGAGCAGATCTCTTGACCCCTCATGAACATGTCATAAGAGTTCGACAGAGCAGGGTCGGCGGGTGACGGCATTGTGTACGCGGGGCGGATAGCAAGAGGGAATTGGTCCAGAGTGTAGAAGTCGGTGTTGTATTTCTCGAGAACAAGACGGCCAAGCATCTTCTCTTGAGGTGTTCTGGAAACATTAGTCAAGCCTTTGAGGATTCCACCTTCGCACTTACGTCAGATCATCGTAGTCTCCAAGCTCCTCACCAGCTTCGCGCAGCATCTTGATACCTTCTTGGAAAGGAATTCTGGGAACGTTTCCGGACTGAGGAAGCTTAAACTCATCGACGTGGTATACTCCTCTTACAAGTTCCGTCTCTTTCTTGTACCGTGCGTTGAGCTCGTTGAAGATGAAGAGCATGAGGTCTTCCAGCACACTCATGACTTCATGGTAGTTCTCCTGGAATTCCATCTCAAGATCCAGTCCGGTGAACTCGGTCAAGTGACGGGCCGTGTTGGAGTTCTCGGCGCGGAATACAGGACCGATCTCCATGACCTTTTGGAAGCGGGAGGCGATCAACATTTGCTTATAGAACTGTGGTGACTGAGCAAGGTAGGCGGGGCGACCGAAGTACTTCAGCTCGAAGACATTAGCACCTCCTTCAGAGGCAGCTCCACTGAATGTCATATTAGTATCGGCAACGAACCACGACACGAGTAACGTACAGAATCTTTGGAGTATGCACCAGAACGAAACCCTTCTTCGAGAGGAACTCCTGGAACAAGGCGCAAACACCGCTCTTGATAACGAAGATAGATTGGTTGATCTTGGCTCGCAGATCAAGCGTCCGGTTGTTCAACCTTGTGTTCAGACTGACGAGTGGGCGCTCGCCACCTTCCCCCTCTTTCTGATCCTCTTCCGCAGCAGTCTCGGTTGGCATGGGCCGTTCTGCGTCCGACACTTGAAGCGGTAGCGGAATCTCAGCACTGGCCTCGACGAACAACTTCTGGACATGGATCTCGAAATCGGTGATACTGGCACTCTTGATGGGCTCCTTCACACGCTTCACTATACCCGTAACGACGAGTGTGCTCTCGGTGCTAACGCTGCCGCAGAACTTGACCATCTGCTTGCTCAGCTTGTCGCTGGCCGCAACGACAGCCTGCACAGTGTTGAGGTTTTGTCGCAGGTTCAAGAAAGCGAGCTTCGCAGATTGCACCCTTGCATTCTCAACCCAGCACCTGAATGTAATCTCCTTGTCCTCATTGTTGGCGACATCGTTAAGCTCAGTGCGCGGAGTTCCCGTAGGCTTGTACTCTTTGGATCCAATGAGGGGAAGTTCGCCGTATGCGTCTGCGGAAACATCGGCGCCGTCATCGGCTTCTTTCTTGGTACGCTCAGCGAGTTCGCGGGCTTTGGCTGCGGCCTTCTTCTCTGCCTGGGCTACTGTTAATATTATGGACTTGACGGGAAAGAGACTCTACTGACCTTCTCTTTCTCTTTCTGCGCCTTCTTCAGCGCGTTCTTGGAGGGCGGCTCAGCGCCAGCAGATGCAGCGTCACTCATTGTGGTTGGATTGGGGGGTTTTTGAGTCGCGTTGTTCTATAGTCAGATGTGTGCTGGGGGCTCACATTTCCATAGTGGGGCAGCCGTGGATGAATCACAGCCCCGCTATCCCCGCGGCGTCATAGCCCACTACGGGATCCTTGAACACCTGGGCTGTCTAAGTACAATACAATGCCCGCCTGATAGCTTCAATGGTTCCGATACATGTTACAACTTTCATACAATTACTGACTAATGTAGCTGGGTATAGTAAAAATTGTCATTCCCGCTCAAACCCAATGCTTCCCAGACGCCCTGCAGCAAAACAAGCCGCTATGCTTCATGGTTCAAAAAAAAAAAAAGGTCATGTCCTCAACGATCGTTTTGTGGTTCAGCCGACAGCGCAACTATCTCATTCTTTTTGCAGTCTCTCACTGCTGGGTGTCGTTGATAGCCGATCTTCAGCCAACGATGGACGTTCGACTGGAGGTCGACGCGCTCGCATTACCATCCCAAAGTTTCACTGTCTTGACAGCTGAATGCTTTGGTTCGTGACATGAGAATATATTGACGTGAGTGTCGTTCGCAGCCGCCGCAGCAATCATCAGTCGGTGAGGGTGAAATGCAGTGACCGAGATAGGGGCAGATCGATCGCGAAGGAAACCCGAATAGGGCTCAAGGTGCGACACAGGCTGGCCGTTGTTGATGTTGAAGATCTTCACACGATGCCGTTGCGTGCCACTACACACGTTAATGTTAACATGTTTCGTAATCTTGGAATGTGATGAGCACTTACGTGGCAAAAACGGGAGCATGTTCATGAACGCTGAGTGTTCGTAGGGTGTCGGAAGTTGCTTGGATAGTCTTTACGCTTCGATCCCAGCGTATGTCCCATAGCTTGACCTCACCGCCACGGCAGCCGCTCACAAGTTCACGCTGTCCACCGCGCTGCAGGTGAACGTTGGTGATCCATTGCTTGTGCTCTTTCCAGACCTTGACCATGGCGGTGGCGGGCTTTTGGCGTTGATCGTATACTCGGATGGCACCATCACCAAAACCAGCAACAAAGACGTCTCCCTCGACTTGATCAGAGGTTAAGGATGTAATGCAAGAGCCGGATCGTGCGGGAAGGTCCTACTCATGTCAGCTACGACATCACGGATGCAGAGAGCGCAACTTACATTGGTGCATACTTCGGTCCCAGCGTTCCACACGCGAATGACCTTCACGTCGCCAGCAACTAGGATGAGACCTCTTCCTTGCTGCCAATCGAATACCAGACCGGCGTTCTTGTTACTTGAAACAAGATCAGTAAGTGCGCGGAATCCTGTCACTAGTTCTGTCTCTCCTTTACGGTCGTAGTTGCGGAATATCTTGATTACACCATCCGAGGATCCTGTCATTAGGAGTGCCTGGTCGTCCTCGTTGATGAATCGCACGTCCGTTATTCTCGACTCGGGAGGGTTCCCGTTGGAGAAAGAGTTGATTCTGTTGACCGACTTTGAGTAGTCGAAAATGTTGACGGTATCCCGTGTATCTGTCACTACGAGATGGTCCTCAAACTGGTGGAAACACATCTTGGCAGGTTGGCTGAGGTTGTCGAAATATCCTCGTGGCACATCCCAACGATTGGAAACGGCAATGTCCTTCAACGGCTGAGTCTCGGCAATGATCCTGTCGTTACGGTTCCTCCGCCAAAGTCTGCCATTATAATCGGTACTTCCAGGTTCGTCGGCTTCCGTGGGCTTCATCTGAGGTTCGCGGAAGTACTCTACGGACCATTCGAAGAATACACTCTTTAGTGGGATTTCTGGTTTCTCCGTCAAGTTCCTGTTCTTGAACCCTCGTGAGGTTGGCTGCTCTACGGTATGATACTTTTCAGGTGTCTGAGGGCGAGAGACCGCGGGAGTGTGGGCATCATCGGCAGCAGATCTCCCCGAAGATTTCTGTCGAGGGCTTGCTGAGTCTTGGCCTGCCCAGAGATTCTTCAGCGAAGCACCGACACTCGTGGACTTTCGGATGCCGCCGAAGAGTGACAAGTAGGTTGAGTCTTTGGTCGGTGTTGGGGGATTCGAGGCCTTTTGCGGCGCAGAAGTCTCTTCTACTGCACGGCGCATGGGTCGAGGAGCTGGCGCGTTTTGGAGAGCTTCGTCTAGTTGGGGCTGTACAAACTTGGCTAGAGACGACTCGATGAGTGATATCAGGATGTAATCAACAACAATTCCAGCGTCTTTTGCGATCTCCGGATGCGGATCGACTGACATGACTAGCAACTCTTTCCAAATGGCAGAGTATATGGTATTTTGCGAACAAGACGTCGATTCGGAAGCACTGCTCGTAGCTCCTGTACGTGCTTTCATGTGGAGCGCATCGGGGTTCTTGTCATCAGATTGCTTTGTATCTGAGTTGGCGTAATCCTCCGATAGTTGCTCAAATGCGGCGACGATGAACCGGGTCTTGTAGCGGGCAACGAACGTTGAGAAGAAGATGAGGAGCTCTTTGCGCACCATACTATTACCGTCCATGGTCATAATGAGGATCATAGACGCGATGGACTCTTCGATGTTGGCCACCTGTGGGGTAACATCGCGGATACCAAGGAAGGACGCCAATGCATGCAGCATTGCTGCCCGTACCTCAGCAACGGGATCCACGATTAGCTCGCAAAGTCGTTCATGTGCCATGCACCGTATGCCGACCCACTTGGCTTCTTCGTAGTTGACCCAGAGCTTGCTCAGACAAAGGCACGACCACTGCCTGAGCAACGGGTTCTGCATATCTTTGAGATGATCCAAGCAGCTCTCTACAAGCTCTGTGCTTAGTGAAGCACGTTGTCCTTGGTTGTAGTCTTTGCAGAACATGGAGACTATGAAGGCGCACATTGCGCGGTGTTCGCTTGCGTTCTGAATAGGTATACCTGTTTGAGTTTAGCTAAAGGGCAGTCTTTTGGATTGAATCTTGAATACCAGAATTGGGATTGAATATGTTGATGAAGTACTGATAGCCGTTGTCCTTGAGAAGATCGGCTTGGCAGGATTGATCGACTGCAAGAATTCGGGCCCAGATGAATACCATGACTGGCTTGAGCTCATTGGCTTGCGATTGTAGTAGCTTGAGGACGTATGGGAAGATGCCAATGCTGAGTGCAAGATTTACAGCCCAGGGGCCATGATCTAAGAAACTCGACAATAGGATCAACGCTCGGAGACGATGCACTTGACTGAGTAGTACTTGGAGCACTATAGGAAGTTGTTCCGGTACCTTTTGCTCCACGGCGCCCTGTGTCAGGTATACCTCGAAAGCGGTCAGCTGTTCAGAGAAGAAGTCGGAGTGTTTGTAGTTGAAATCTTTCTCTCCGCGTGCTTCAGCCTGCAAATCCGGCAGCTGGGCCAGGATCAGCTCAACGGCCAAGTCCCAACTGCGCCAGAGCGGGTGGTTGTGTGTTTGGGGGATCTCGGGATGGGAGACGGGATTGCAGTGGTATGCGCGCATGACGCGCTGTGCAAGAAGATAGTTGCGGAATAGAGCAGCAACCATCAAGTCCTGACGGAACAGTTTCTTGAACAGAGGTTTGGAGAGAGAGTTCCACGCAATGGTGTCGGTAATGGCTGTGAAAATCCAGTTCAGCTCACCAATAGGCGTTCTACGCTCAGAGACTTTGCCTGGAATATTGTGGGCATCTCGTAGGCTGACCTTGCTCGGGAGTGGATTTTGCAAGATGAAGAAGCGTACTGCCATGGTTATGGGGTCAGTTAGACAGGATGTGAAGATATCAGCAGGCAGCTCGGGGTTAGTAGGGAGAGACTCGCGCTCTCTGCATGCTGCCAGATGGATGCAATCACTGAAATCGACATGCTCGACGCTGGGATCTCTCCGGCGCGCCTCCTCAAACTCGGCCTGGTGTTTCTCGGCAAAGCGGTTGAAGTTGCTGATGATGAGGCCAGCATCGGAGCAGTCGTAGACGAACAGACTAGGTGCGCCGATCCAGGATTGCAAGTCGTAGAGCGACAAGGGAATGTACTGCGTGTAGTTTCTGTTAAAGACCCAGATCTCGCCGGAAGACGTTGGTTTGGGCACGCCATGGCCGTTGTAGTGGAACAAGACTCGCTCATTGCGGGCATTCCGGCGCAGAGTTGACGCGTATTTCCTCGTCTCTTCGGTTGTGGGGTCTAGCAGCAGTTTGTAGCGCGTGCGCATGCTCAGCTGCTCGTACTGGGTCTGGAGGGCCTTTCCGATCTGGTTCATGGGCGTGTGGCCGGGCGTCTGGGAGGTGACCGTCGGGTCGATCCAGCACTCCTCCTTGGCACACGGATTGGTCTTGATGACGTCTGGGGGATCAACGCCAATGTTGAGGCAGAGGGCGAGGACAGCCGAGACGGTCTTGAGGCGGTCCCGCATGCGCCATTCTTGGACGGGGAAGGCACAGTCCTGGTTCTTGGGGTGGCCGCCCGTCTCGTGTTTCTTGTCGGTGTAGTACATGAAGAAGTTTGAGGTGAGCAGGTTGCTGTACTCCTCTGAGTTGAGCTGGTCGTCCCAGCCATGGCGGATCTTGAAGTGGCCGTCGACGCTTCCCTCGTCGGTGCTCTCGGGCGGGAGGGCAGGATGGCGCGGCCCAAAGTCGCTCTTCGCGCGCAACATGCTGGGACGGGCAGACTGAGGGCCTATCGAGGCAGGGCGGGCAGGCGGCGCATGTTCGTCGACGGGCGAGGCAGGCGCGGCATCGGCGGCGGCAGCGGTGCTGGGGCGCGAGGAGGCAGCGGGCTCCGGGTGGTGGGCGCCGTTCATGTCGAGGGGGGCGTGCGAGGCAAGCGGATTGGGGTGGGTGTGGCCGCTGGCAAGAGGTAGTTGGTCGGCGGTTCTCATGGTGAGCTTCAGCGAGCAGCGACGGTCGTGACGGGGCCCATAGCGCGAGGCGGTGGCAGCGGGACGCGTGTGGGTGAGAGCGGCAGGCACGAGTATGGGCTGTGGCAGTGGACGTCACGGCAATGGCACGTCTATTGCACAGTGCGCGTGGATCTAGGGCAGCAGAGGTGAGGGAGCTCGACAGTGCATGTCGTCGGCGCTAGGCCCGAGCCAGCGCGCGGTGAGAGATGCGCTCCACCTAGGCACCGCGACCACGGAAGGCCAGAGCTCGGGTGCAGCGCGGATGCAGTCAGTCTCGCATGGTTCGGTCGCAATGCTGGCTGGCCAACGGCGCAAACACTGGCTAGCCTCTGCACCATCGCGACGCGCCTCTGGCACTGAGGCGTCTTTGCAGGCCCGTATGCATGCTCCGGTGGCTGCAGCCAATGGCACGCCCGTAGCCTCGTCGGCGTCCGCTGATCCTCCCGGTCTCAGGGGCGCAAGGTGAACAGAGCAGACCGACCACCGTAACCCGTTGTCCGCCTGGTCGTCTTTCCTTGTGTGTCTACCGGACGTGTCGCCCTTGGAACTGCTGCGCCGTCGTCTGCCTCCGCATCCTCAGCAGGCCATAATACAGCCCCCCAAAAGCTGCCGCCGCCCATCCCTACCACGCTCTGCTGTCCTGTCCTCTCCCCAGCCGTACGACATGCGCGCGCGCCCCGTCCATTGCTCTGTCTAATTACCTCACCCTCGCCAGCCCAGCCTCTGCGTGCGCTCCGCCTCTCCTCCCTCTGTCTCTGTCTCTGTCTCCCAGGCCGAATGCGTGCGCGATAGGCCCCGGCCGCTCCTGTCCCACCGCCCTCGCACCACCGCCGCCGCCATGTCCTTTCTCTTCGGCAAGAAGAGCAAGCAGCAGTCGAATACGCTGCCGCCGGCAACACGGGAAATCACCTCGTCGCATGGCCCAGGCCAACCACCCCCCGCCGTCAATGGCACTGGCTCACGCGAACTCGAGAAGCCCCGTGGCGGCCCCCCGTCCCAGACACCCACGCCCGGCACCAGTGTGAACAACTCATTGAGCTCCCTCCAGAATCCTGCAAATGCGCCCACCCCCGAGCCCAAGGCCCTGCGGGAGAAGGCCGACACCAACATTCAGGTACGCGCCATCGCAACTTCCTCGTGCCGCGCCTGTGCTGACTGCGACAGAACACGAACCCCAGATTTGCCGGCAATTCGCCAGACTCGCCTTACCCCTGGTCCTCCCGCCGCCTGAACTTCACCGCAGGCAATCCGTTCCCGCGATACGGCGCCGCCATCAATGCCACGGCTTCCAAGGATGGCACCATCTACCTTATGGGTGGACTGGTGGGCGGCGCGACGGTCAAGGGTGATCTGTGGCTGACAGAAATGGGCAACGGCAGCATGGCCTGCTATCCCATCTCCACCACGGGAGACGGCCCTGGTCCCCGTGTCGGTCACGCCAGTTTGCTCGTTGGCAATGCTTTCATCGTCTTTGGAGGAGACACCAAACTGGCTGACAACGATGACCTGGACGATACCCTGTATCTCCTCAACACATGTGCGTAGAGCCTGGAATGCCCTATACCTCCGACTAACGTGTCGCAGCTACAAAACACTGGTCGCGCGCACTACCACAAGGCCCCCGTCCCACCGGTCGCTACGGACACACCCTAAACATCCTCGGCTCCAAGATATACATTTTCGGCGGACAGGTTGAGGGCTTCTTCTTCAACGATCTAGTAGCGTTCGACCTGAATTCATTGCAATCTTCGGCCAGCCGATGGGAAGTGTTACTACCAAACACCAAGGAACAGGCCTCTCCACAGGGCAGATCCCCACCAGCCCGCACCAATCACTCGGTGGTGACTTGGAACGACAAGCTCTATCTGTACGTATCCCAATTCCTTGCCTTGTTCGAACTTTGATTGACTGATTGTTTTCAGGTTCGGTGGCACAGACGGCATCACCTGGTTCAACGATGTCTGGACCTATGAGCCACGTTCCAACGCGTGGACGGAGCTCGACTGCATTGGTTACATTCCCGTAGCCCGCGAAGGCCATTCTGCCGCCCTCGTAAACGACACCATGTACATCTTTGGCGGGCGCACCCAGGAAGGCGTTGATTTGGGCGACCTTGCCGCATTCCGGATTTCCTCCCGCCGCTGGTACATGTTCCAAAACATGGGCCACTCCCCGTCAGCCCGATCAGGACATAGCATGACCGCATTTGGAAAGCACATCGTCGTTTTGGCTGGCGAGCCCAGCTCTTCAGTCAGTGACAGGAACGAGCTCAGCCTTAGTTACATACTGGACACATCCAAGATAAGGTATCCGCCCAATGAAAGTGCTCCTCCACCACAACCGCAGAACACCCAGCGGAAGATGAGTGGTGGTGAGAGAAGCAATGTTCCTCCCGCTAAAGTCGGCTCCCCTCCAACGCGCGAGAGCATGATGTCCGGCCCCCAAATGACAAGAGCCCCAGAGAATATGGGCAACGGCATTAGCCCAGGATCACGGCTGCCTCGTGCAGCTAATCAGGGGCCCCCAGGCCCTCCGCCACTTCAGCAGCCTCCGCAACCCCGTGAGAATGGCGTTGTCATACAGGGTGCCGCGAAGCCCAGGAGCAAAACTCCCACCAAAAACGAACGCGGATACGGCCCACCTATCGATACAGGCGCTGTATCCGCCGTGGACAGAGACAACATGTCACCCATGACCCGCGACAGCCCGTCTACGAATGACATGCAAAGGAAGGCTTCGGATGCTGTAAGCCAACGTACCCCGAAGGAGTCTATGGACACTATGCGCACCGCTAGCACCACCGTTTCACGTAACACGTCCAAGTCTCACCGTGCGCAAGCTTCTCAAGATAGCACAGACCAGGCAACGAGGCAGTCTTTCGAAACACAGCAGCATCGCGGCTTTGTCCGTGACGCTGATCAATTACCCAGCGAAGGCCTGAAGAACGCATCGCTCGCCAACGACCAGAGAAATGCTGACCTGGTCAGAGAACTTGAGCACGTCAAGAGTCGCAACGCATGGTACGCCTCCGAGCTTGCACTTGCCCGTCGAGCAGGTTACAGTTCGGGCAACTCCACAAGTCCTGTATTTGATGAACGATCGGCCGACGCGTTTCGGGATGAAGACAGACCTTTGCTGGAGGCGCTTCTTAAGATGAAGACCGAGCTTGAACGAGTGCAAACGTCAATCAAAGCCCAAGGCGACGATGCTGCAAAGAGGATCGCTGAAGTGGAGAGGCAGCGGGATGCAGCCGTCAGCGAAGCCATATACGCAAAGACTAAGTTAGCGGCTCATGGAGGCGGTAGTCAGAACGGAACCCCACAGCCAGATGGAGCTCGAAGCACAAGTACACCTGATGCCGATCGCCTCCAGGACATCAGTCGTCGATTAGCTACATCCTTGGCTGCTCAGGGCGACCTGGCTACCAAGGTGGAGCATTTGACTCGTCAGATTGACGCTGAAAAGAAGGCCAAGCAGCTAGCAGAGGAAACCGCGGAAGCTGCACAGAAACGCGTACAAGAACTGGACTCGACCCGACAAAAGGCCACGGCTGAATCAGAGAGTTTACGCGCCGAGTTGCACGAAGCTGAGCGTATCGCAAGAGAAGTTTCCACTAGCGCCGCAGAAGCGGAATCGGCATCAAAGCTGCTAGCCATCGACAAGCAAGAGCTGAGCGCCAGGGTTGCTAAGGTGTCCGAAGAATCGCAAACTCAGTCTTCCGTCATCCAATCTCTGCGCGATGCGGTTTTTGCATCTACAGAGAAGTCAACATTGTTGGAAAAGAAACTGAACGAGGAGCGGACGCAAAGCGAGAACCTGCGCCAGAAGTTGAGCCAGCTTCGTAGCGAATACGAGGCACGCGTTCTGGAACTGGAGACTACGACACAGAAGCTTCGCGATGCGGAGGAGCTAGCGGAGAGCCATGCAGAAGAGGCACGCCTTCATCGAGCCACTGTTTTCTCTGGTCTGCAAACGATGACGGAACGTTCCGAGCACGATGGCGCAAATGTCGATGAGCGCGTCGTGGTGCTGCAACAGCAAGTCGAAGCTGCAAACACCATGGCCCGCAAGAACCAGACAGCAGCTGATCAAGCGTCGGAGAAGCTTCGACGAGCAGAAGAACGAATCGCCGGTCTTGAGGCCTATCAAGAGCAATCTAGTCGTGAGGGACTGACCATCCGTAAACAATTACAACAGGCTATGCGAGATGTACAGCTCTCCGAAGCTGAACGTACCGAGCTTCGCCAACAACACGAACGTCTGCGTCTTGAGAGCAATGCGTTTGAAGTCCAGCTCAAGACTCTCCGCAATCTTCTTGATGAAAGAGGTGTGAACCCTGTCGACACGCGACGCTCGAGGGTACTAGACAGTCCAAACTCAAGATTTGGCACACCGGAGTTCAACCGCGTTCGCGAGCTGGAACAACAGGTGGATTCTATGACCAAAGCACATGAGGAGTTGCGTTCCATGTTCGAGGAGCGTGAGCATGAGGTCAGTAAAGAATGGGAGGAGAAGCTACAGGCGCTTCACAACGACCACCAAGCTGCCGTCAAGTACCTCCGTGGTACAGAGAAGATGCTCTCGAAGATGAAACAGGAGCTTGATCGTTACAAGAGCGCGAACCTGAAGCTCGAGGAAGAACTCACTCAAGCGAGACAAGACAAGCGTAGCCCTGCTGACGAAGCTAATCACGCCGAATTGGACGCAGAACGCACGGCACTCCGCTCGGAGTTGGACAAGTCGCGGGAGAACATGGAAGCTACCGTTTCGCGTTTCGAGACCCAGTTGTCCAAACTGCAGTCCGACCTGGCTTCCGCTCGCGCTGATGCCGAGACGGCAACGAATGCCACGAAGCAGGCCGAGCATCAGGCGGCTCAGTTCCAGGCAGACCTCGAATCGCTTCGCCGACAGTATGCACAGACAGAAGAGCGTGCACGCGAAGCTGAGAGCCGCGTCCAAATGTTCCTCGATCAGTTTGAGACATCGGTCGATAACTACCGCCGCCAATCCCAGGTTCCGGCTGAGAACGCCCACCCTGAACACAGTCGCCACCGGGCACACGATAGCGTTGCATCGGCCGAGTCTCTGTACAGCCACAACGATGGCTCCAGCACGCCAGAAGCCATACCCCGCCCTTCATCTTCTGCTACACGAAACTCCATGGCCCTTGACAATCTTGCTTCTGAGTTAGACGCACTTAGGAGTCACTGGGAAACTACCAACAAAGCTTACCGATTGAGCGACCGTTTTGATTTTGAACGCATGCCTGAAAACGATAACACTGACGATGTGGATGAACTTTCGCAATGGAGGAAGAGGGTGGAGAGCGACGATGGTCCACAGACTGCCACAGGCAACCAGGACCCGAAATCTGTTCAGCCGGCTGCAACCATGATCTCGCCTACACAAGTCCACGGATCTTCGTAAAGGCACACACGAACCTTGAAACGCTTTGCTGCTACTTGATGGGACATGTGTTCAGCGATTTGTAAGGCGTAATTTGGTTTTTTACACTTTCTCCTTCTCATGGTACCATCGTGTTTCGATGGGATTTCGTTTTATACCATTTTTGCTATTGCAGGATCATTGACTCAAGACTCTTGAGCTTCTTGCGCCTTGGTCCACTTTCTGGCACTCAGTTGACGTTGCTCAGTTTGCGCATCAATGACGTAGCGGTTTGCAAATCATGTCATGGATGTCAGAGGAGTTTATTGATTCAGGAACAACCACTGGCAAATGTAGGATTTTGATATCTTAATGTATATGATTTGGTATTTCAAAAAGTGAGCCTTTGGCGCGCGCAAATTTGTTCATTCTATTGTTCGAGAAAGAGGCTGTTGACTCTTCACAAAAAAGTGAAGGTGAAGGGGACTCGACTAGCGCCCCGACCTCGTCGCTCTCCCACGTGGTACAATAGGAACGACGGGCTGTGATTCGCCAGTATTGACCAAACAATACGGTGATATGAGATTTACAAGCATCTTCGAGCTCCAGAATGGGACTTTGTACAGGAAAAAATCACGCACTATTGTCCGACGTCTCGACAATGGAGAAAACGATACACACGGGGCAGCCCACGGGTCTAGGGCTAGTATAACATCTCTACAGCTTCTGGTCCTTCTCCTCCTTGCAACCTACTTTCTACTCACCAACTTCTATCTTTGCTCGATTTCTTCTTCTTCTTTCAACTTGCCTTGCTTTTGACGCTGGTCGTCGTTACATTCTCACACTCAAACTTCTTTATCACTCGGTCTGGTACCGCTTCTTTCGAGCTACCATGTCTTCACCCCAAACCCCTCACTCTCCGGCTCGCTCAGAGGCTCTGGATTCAGGTGCTGGTGGACGCAACGTTTCGACTGTTCTTCCTGATGTGCCTGTCGACGGCAACCCCGAGCTACCTGCCTTCAGCCCCTTCGAGCCCATTGATTCCGGTCTTCATCAACAAGACGACGGCTTGGGTGATCTTTCTGGGTTCGAGTTCGACGCCGACTTTGCTCAACACCAAGATCTCGGTCACAACGAACAGGCCAACAACCACGCCAACGATCACGCTGCTATCCACGATGCCTTCGCTACACTTGCAGCAGCATCCACCAACAACCTCGACTTCGACATTGGAAACATGGACTTTGACCACGGCCTGTTCGACAGCAACGAGTTCACCGGCAACCAAGACAACACCAACTTCACTGACACCAACTCGGAGCTATCCCTACAGCATACACTTGCTTCGACTCAGACTCAAGATGGAGGCTGCGTATCTACCATCGAGGAGCACACTACACAAGCCTGCAACGAGAAGCCGCAGGTTCCAAAGTACAGCAGTTCCGATGCCGAGTTCAACTTTGAGGAGTTCTGTGCACGCTTTCACTCTGGAGAACTCAGTCCAGCTCAACAGGTTAAGGCTGTCGCCGCCTTGACCGCGAAGAAGAAGAACGCCGTATACCAGGATCTGATGCGCTCTTTTGGATTCCAACCGGCCAAGCCACGTGCTCCGGTCCCGGAGGGAGCTCTCACCGAGGACAACTACTTACCCATTCCATGGGAGCCCGAGGTAGATGAGGATGGATATGAGATTATCCCCATCGAATTCGACGCTCCTGAGCCTGATCCGTCGGATCCACAGCCCATCTATCCAGCATTTAGCGGCCGCTTCAAGACCGGCGCAGCCGCTAGAGCATACCGCAAGCGCGCCCGCGTTCCAAAGAAGGGTCCAGCACCAGATGTCGAGCGCGTCAAGAAGTATGGACGTAAGTCACAGCATATTCATTACTGTTCCAACATGAACTAATCAGATCTTTTTCTAGGCATGTACTGGGTACGCCGTATCTACGACTCCATCATCGACGTCTCCGACGTCCGCGACAGCGAGAAATCGACCAAGCTCGTTCGCTTTGAGAAACAGGCGGTGTACGATCCCGCGGACATCGAGGCTACGGCTCACCACGTCTTCGACGAGGCCGTCGCCGTACACACGCGAGGCTGGGTTCGCCCCAATGTCTACCACAAGAAGGTGGTTCGCGGTAAGCTCACCGATGTCAGCGAGGGGAGCGCGGAGAGGCGCTTGGCCCGTATCTGTTTCTTGTTGAAGCACGTGAAGGCGGCGTGCGATGACGCCCTGCGTGGAGGTCTTACTCTTGCGCTCTTGTGCGACAACCCCGAGGCGAGGGGCTCCACCAAACACTCGAACAACAGTGGCAACGGAAAGCGTGGAAAGAGGTTGAAGGTTGTGACGAAGATGTTGAAGGCTGGGTACACGGTTGAGACAGATGACGAGACGTCTGACGAAGAGCATGGCGAGAACGAAGAAGAGGAAGGCGAAGGCGAGGAGCGAAGTGGTGATGAGGTTTGATGGTGATGGTGGCGGCGATGGATGCCAGATCTTCACTGCTTTTCGATCCATTCTTTTTGAGCTCTCTGCCTGAGCGGCTGGTCCGCACAAGAGGCTTAGATGTCCGTTCGATATCAACTTCCATATCACGTAGCCTTTTTCAAGCTCAGTAGAACTTCACACCTCCAACGCTTTCTACTTCTTGTTTCGTGAACTTGGTACTCGGTGTCTTTTGTTGGTCCTTATCCAGTGTTTGAGCAGTCTCTTGGATAGCAGCATCTCTCTGTGCCTTCCTCCTCTTCTTACTTTGGAAAAGAGCCTCTTCGTCCTGGATATCTTTCAGAACTATGACATGTCAGCTTTCAGACTGTCTCTAAACTTTCCGCGTTCCAGGGTGTTGGCTTACCCTCAGCCCATTCTCTTTCGTCGGCCTCATTGCCCGTTCCCAAAACCGCTTCTACAGAGACGTCTTCCCCTCTCTGAACACGCTCAATGACCTCTTTTAATACCCCAATCTTCGCTTCGGCTTTGCGAAGGTTGTGTGTCCTCTCCTGCTTCAACCATAATATCTGGATAGCCTGGCTGCCAACGAGCAATCCAAGAATAATGTACGGGGTAGCGGGGTTCCATTCTTTGCGCCTAGGTCTCTCAGAGCGCGTCTTGAGTGGCGTTGGTATCAGAGAGGCCCAGAAGCTCGGCTGGACGATGCGCGGGAGGGACATGAAGCGTGGGTGCGACAGCGGGGGTGCGAACATGGCGAAAGCGCGCGCATTCGGACGCGTAGGCGCGAGTAGGGCGGTACGGTGGCCTACGGGCATGCGTAGCAGCTGGCGGAAGAGTCCGGACGGATCCATGGCTAGACGTTGTTTCGATAGGTGTGCTTAGGGCGCGTGGGATGGAACTTTTGGTCTCTCTACCATATTTTCGGATGCAGCGGCCCAAAGTAGTTAGTGCTGTTGGAGATACCGAGGTCCCGCCCGCATGCATCTCGCATCATTGACACTGCTCCATCGGCGTCATGTCTCTTTACATTCACGACGCTCGAATATGAGTAAATTTGCAAACAAAGAAGGCGCAAGAGGGGCCGCAGGAGGCGACGAAGAGGATCTGTCGCCATTTCAGAAAGTCTCGCAATGGTTTGAGGCCATACGCGACAGTGATTACGATGCATGTCACCTTGTTGAGTCCATCACGCTGCTCTAATGCTATATCTGTAGGGCCACGATGCTATCCTTGCGCGAGAACTCAAGGTCGAATCGGTTACCTATGCGCCGACAAGCAGCAATCCTCACGAGTCGCGCAACGTCATGAGCTTCACGGTACCTAAGCAGCTGTGCAACGCTGGTGGTATGCTTCATGGCGGAGCCGTGGCTTTGATCTTTGATATTACGACTTCCATGGCCATTACTCCTTGTATCCGCGAAGGGTTCTGGGACGGCGGACATGTCTCACGTAACTGTAAGTGCAACCTTGAAGCACCCAAGAGGTTGGAATATGGAATGTGCTAACTCAGCATAGTGAATACGACCTACCTTAGGCCTGCGGCTGAAGGCTCAAAGGTCTTTGTCGAGAGCTGGGTCGTCCATCTTGGGAAACGATTAGGGCAGACGAGGGGGGTGATGAGGCTGGGGTCTGAAGACGGCAAAGTCGGCTATACCTGTGAACATGGGAAAGTGAGCCTGGGTAGTAATCTGTAATGAATGCAAATGTCGGAGGCTGATAGAAAGAAAGACGGCGCAATGAAGCGACATGTTGTGAGGTGATGGGGATTGCGACTAGTGGACCCTGTATGTCATAGGCGTGTGCAGCCAGCCCCAGCGCCAATGCATAGCTGCCATGGCCATACCGTAGGCTTCCCACTGCACCTGCGACTTCCACTACCACGACACCCACACACACCCAATCATTGCGCCAATGGACCTTGGAGATGAAGGGAGCTCTCCGTGGGGAGGTACGTGTCTCTTGTCCTGCCGACGACACTGCGCACAGCTGACAAGCCTCCAGATGTGCCCTCACGGTCGAGCCCTGCGCCGAGTACTCACAAAGTAGAGCAGAACGACAGCCTGGACGCCGAATCTTCCACGACCTCGTCCAAGCCAGCGACCGATGCTGCCCCTACAGCCTCCGCCGCCCCGCGCTCGCCCGCAGGACGCGGCCCCCGGCGGCGACAGTATGGCCTGCAATCCACCAAGCTTGAGGCTGTTGATGACCCGCTGGGCCCTCTGGGTGCTCCCTCGCCGTCGACAGGCCCTGAGGTTGCTCCTCCAGCGCCGCCTCAGAAGGAAGCTGCTGCGTCGCGCACCACTCGGGCCGCCCCCGACGCCTCCACGCCTTCGCTGCGCGGCATGATGGATTCGGTCGACCTTGATGACGACGACGCGCAGCTACGCTCTTCCCAAGGAGCCAGAGTACCGCCTCCAGTACAGGCTCCTTCGAATGCCACACCCCAGCGCCAGACACAGCCAAGCGTCAGCGTCGAGCAGGCCGCGAAGCCGTCCTTTGCCATTTCGGTCGGCGACCCTCACAAAGTCGGTGACCTCACGAGCTCGCACACAGAATACTCTGTTACTACCAAGACGACGTCCAAGGGCTACCGCAACCCCGAATTTACCGTCTCGCGCCGCTACCGTGACTTCCTCTGGCTATACACACAACTGCACAACAACAACCCCGGAGTCATTATCCCTCCACCACCGGAGAAACAGGCCGTTGGGCGCTTCGAAGCCGATTTTGTTGAGTCGCGACGCTCCGCTCTGGAGCGTATGCTTAACAAGGCGGCTGCGCATCCAGTATTGCAACACGACAGTGACTTGAAGCTGTTCCTCGAAAGCGAAGCCTTCAACATGGACATCAAGAACAAGGAGCGCAAAGATCCCGGCATAAGCGAAAGCAAGAGCATGTTCGGCTCTATGCTCTCTGGCAGCAGTGGTAAATTCGTTGAACACGACGACGTACGTACAACGTTTCTCAAGATTAGTCACTATACTAACGGTACCATAGTGGTTCCACGACCGCAGAATCTACCTCGATGCTCTAGAAGCACAGCTCAAAGCTCTTCTCAAGGCTACTGACTCTGTAGTCACACAGCGGAAAGGTCTAGCTGAGGCGTGTGGCGACTTCTCGGCTTCTCTGCATTCTTTGTCTGCTGTCGAGTTATCGCCATCTCTGTCTGGTCCGCTTGATAGCCTATCCGATATCCAGATTCGCATTCGAGAGCTTTACGAGCGCCAAGCCCAACAAGACATCCTCACCATGGGCATCGTAATAGACGAGTACATTCGTTTGATAGGTTCTGTAAAGACCGCGTTCCAGCAGCGGCAGAAGGCCTACCATTCCTGGCATTCTGCCGAACAGGAGCTACAGAAGCGGAAAACCAATCAGGACAAACTCTTGAGGCAAGGCAGATCACAGCAAGACCGTCTGAACCAGCTTAGCGCCGATGTTGCAGATGCCGAACGCAAGGTCCACCAAGCAAGGCTGCTTTTCGATGATATGGGTCGTCTGATGCGCAGCGAGCTAGAGCGCTTTGAGAGAGAAAAGGTCGAAGACTTCAAGTCAGGCGTGGAAACCTTCTTAGAGAGTGCTGTAGAAGCACAAAAGGAAGTGAGTTCATCTACCACATCTGATATTCCGGCTTACTGACTGGCGTACTAGCTCATCGAGATTTGGGAGACTTTCCTGATGCAATTAGACACGGACGAAGGCGATACTTTCGTCCCTCCCGCGGGTATCGTCGCTTCGTCGAACGTGGATGAGGCACCAAGTAACGATCCTACCAATAACCAAGACTCAGAAAGACAGGAAGTGGGCAATGAAGGTGTGTCAGAGGACCAAGACTAAAAGGGTTACACGAGTCGTGAAGCCTTTGCCATGTGGCAAGTGTGGGCGCGCCGTTGTGAGGATTAGCGCTCATGTCGGGATAACAACCCCCGATTCCCGTATATACCGCGCGGGTTAGAGATACTCGGTGCTCGCTAGACAGTATGTCAAGTGAGCCGCATGTGGATACTGGATAATTCATAACCTGGGATGCGTGGAGCACCTCCCTGTTTGGATTTGCTAAGATCATTGCAAGTAATCTAGCTCATGCTGAACTGCCTGATGGCCAAACTATGTGTACCATCAGGCCTTGACTCTACACATTGACAATTCACACCATTGGCTTTGAAGTTGTTAGCTATGCGTTTCGTTACATCCTACATGACAGTGACTTGCGTCATCATAATCGGAGATGCGCGTCTATCCACTCCAGTTTTCGCTTCCTTCGGCGTGATGTTGCATGTCGGGCCAGGCGCGGGGTTGAGAACACTGTATCGTCAGCTGTTGGCCAAGTAGGCGCCGGCAAAAGAGGCGGTTCGCAGCCGGCTAATTCATTGCGGGCAGTCGCCGATATCTTCGATGAGAAGCACCGTATATAGCTGAGCTGTCATGCGAGGGTATCGCAAACAATACACATAACGTCTAACCCACCATCATGCCGCTAGTTCGTAATCCCATCCTTCCAGGTTTCAACGCGGACCCATCGGTCCTGCGTGTTGGAAATGACGGTAAGATATTGTTGTGTTCAACTTGAGAAAATGAGCTAACCAGAGTACCATAGTGAGTATTACAGTTTCTACAACTCCCCGATTTCGACTGCGGGACTACCATGAAAGCCACCGTTGGGATTTTTTGATGTGATCTAGGGATTGTTGAACCTCAGACCTTAGAAGTAGGCCATGGCACATACTAATTGTGTCAAACTAGTACTACATCGCAACATCCACTTTCGAGTGGTTTCCAGGAGTGCAAATACACCACTCCACGGATCTCGCCAACTGGGAGCTCGTGACACGCCCGCTGAGCAGGAAGAGTCAATTGGATATGCGCGGTGACCCCGATAGTTGCGGTACGTATTCGATCAGAATTGAATATATCCGCGCATTTCTGACAGACTTTAGGTGTATGGGCACCTTGTCTCACACATGACGGCAGCAAATTCTGGTTGGTGTACACAGACGTCAAACGCAAGGATGGTTCCTTCAAAGACACGCCCAACTACATCGTGACTGCCGATCGCATCGAGGGTCCGTGGTCTGACCCCATTTACATCAACCACTCAGGATTCGATCCTTCACTGTACCATGATGACGATGGCAAGAAGTACTTCATAAATATGCTGCAAGACCACCGAAGACGTAAGCAGTTCTTCGTTGTAAGTGAATGCCTTCCAGCGACAAGTCGTTGCAGCAGATACCGAGCTCATGGATCTACTTGTAGGGAATCAGAATGCAGGAATGGGATCCTGAAACGAAGAAACTTGTTGGCCCATGGAAGACTATCTTCCCCGGTAGCGACTTAGCTCTGGTAGAAGGCCCACATCTGTACAAGCGGAACGGGTGGTACTACTTGTTGACTGCTGAGGGCGGCACAGCATATGAACACGCCTGTACCTTGGCACGATCCCGCGATATCTGGGGCCCATACGAATTACACCCTCAAAAGCACATCATCACTTCCAAAGACGCGCCGCTAGCTTCGCTACAAAGGGCGGGCCATGGAGATATAGTCGACACTCCGGACGGCAAGACGTACATCGTGCATCTGGCTGGCCGCCCTACCACACAATTCCGTCGCTGTGTTCTTGGGCGTGAATGCGCTATTCAAGAGGCTTACTGGGACAAGGATGATTGGCTATATGTCAAGAATGGGCCCGTTCCATCTCTTCATGTTGAACTGCCGGCAGCGCGCGACGACACCGCATACTGGGCTGAACAGCGCTACGAATTCAACAGGAAAGATGGTCTCCACAAAGACTTCCAGTGGCTCCGCACCCCGGAGCCAGAGCGCATCTTCAACGTCAAAGATGGTGCTCTTCAACTCATTGGGCGCGAGGCCGTTGGATCCTGGTTCGAACAAGCCCTTGTTGCACGCCGTCAAACGCATTTCTCGTATGATGCCGAAACAGTCGTTAGCTTCAGCCCAGACGACGAACGCACATTCGCAGGCCTGACTGCCTACTACTGTCGCTTCAACTTCTTCTACTTGACCGTCACGGCCGACTCTGATGGTAAGCGCGAACTGCTTATCTTGAGCTCGGAAGCTTCGTGGCCGGACGGCAATTTGAAACTCCCGCTCGCGGAGCCGGTGTCACTCCCACAAGAGGGCAAGGTACGATTGGCGCTGAGCATTCGGGGTAGAAAACTCCAGTTTAGCTATGCGCTAGAGGGACAAAAGGATCTGACAGAGATTGGACCGGTCTATGATGCTTCGATCCTTAGTGATGAGTGTGGTGGTCATCAAGCGTGAGTTACTTTCCTCTATCAATTACATGATGCATGCTGACTTTGCAAACACAGACATGGAAGCTTCACAGGCGCATTTGTGGGTATGGCGGCATCCGATTGCAACGGCACAGAGAAGGTGGCGTCGTTTGACTACTTCGTGTACAGGCCGGCTCACCACGAAACGGACCGCTACGATATGTGATAAGACAGTATATATTCGTCGGCACCCCGGTGTAGCACAGCTCCATTCAATATCGAAGATGCCCTGCTTGACATGGTGCACGCACAAGTCCGTAATCTCATCAGAAATGTATGCCTACAGCTTGGCTGAGGCATCTATTGCACGAGGGCACGAATACGTGTTAGACAGGATGTGATAACCGGTAGTGTTGATACAAGATCGCGGCTTGAAGTGTTTCAGACCAGCATCCGTAGCGCCGGGTCTGCTCTAGTCTGAACTATCGGCAAACGGCGCCATGACTCGCGTAGAATTTGGTGTTACACCATGGTGAGATGGGGCTCCAAGTGGAGCCTTTTCAAAAGTACGGACTCGAGGTGTTGTACCAAGTCGGAGTTGTGCAGTCCAAGGCTCAAAAGCAATCTCAGGCTGATACGGCTGTCGTTCATCTGTCTGTGTCGCAGATCTCTGTGTCCTGACCCCTGCGTCTCAGCACCGTTTCATAGCATGACCGCGAATCCACGATGGACTACATAGAGGCTGAGTTGAACCTCAACTTATCGACAGATATCAAATTCATCTTAATTACTAAGAGATCTAGCTGAGCTCAGCTTCTTCCTTCGATTAATCCGGCCCGCCATACACGCAGACGTTGCGCAGTACCCTTCCGATCACAACCACGGCATAAGATGTGGGCACCAAACCGCGTAACTCCAGGAGCGAAACGCACACCATCTGTCCATTCTATCGCATCCTTTCAATCAGGCAGTCGCCCCGTTTCCATGAGTTCACCTCAAATGCAGAGACGACCGACGAATTACGAGTCAGACAACTACTCTGACCTGGGTTCAGAGGACGAACAGCCACAGCCACAGCAATACTCCCGTCGTCCACAAGACACCTCAATGTCAGCCATGGCGCAAATGCAACGACAACAGCAACAACCTAACCCCACAGCACCTTTGTTCTCTCAGAAGAAGGCAAACGATGTCGTACACGTAGTCAACGCGAACATACCGCAATATCAAGACCAGCGAACCTTTGTTGAGCGGCCAGTGGACGATGATGCAACATCACGATCTTCCACCCTGGACGGCAACGAGGAGGACGTCCCCTATCCGTCGAAGAAGTCATTGGCGCCTTCAGCCACGAAGATGAGCCTCACAGGCCAGGAGCCGGTGTCTCCAGCACCCGCACCGCATGTCCCTGGTCCTCTGGAGTCGCAACTTGCCGCCCTAATGTCCAAGCTTGTCTACATCGAACAATCGAATCCTGCCATATCAGTCAAGCCTGAAGAGTACGAGCAGACGATGGCGCGTCTGAAAGCGTTGGAAGAGGAGAAGAAGACATGGTGGAAGCGACACGACGCCATCTGGGCCCTTCGAGACGAAGATGTAGAGAACAACATTAAGATTCGTGTAAGTGTGAAGACGATGGATCAGCGCAAGACATTAACTAACATGTCGATACAGAGACTGCTAGCTAGCTGTCGACGCGAACTGGACGCGACCAAAAAGCTGCGCGATGAAGATCTCATCAACGTGCAGATTGTACGGAGCAAGCTTGCTGAAAAGACAAGAGAGGTGGAGCGATTGCATGCACAGACTGGACGTAGCAGTCCAAGCCGGGGACGTCCAGGTAGCTTTCTCGAAAGGCGCGACACAACCGACCTCTTTACTGCGGCCAAGGTGGCAGCTCTCGAGCAGCGAGCTCTCGAATTGGAAAAGCGAAACTCTGATCTTGTCGCGCAATTAGGGGCGCCGCGAGGTGGCAGCATCGACGATCTAAACCGATCGACCGCTCACCAAGCGTGGAAAGGGACCGTTGCTGATCTTGAATCCAAGATCAGGGCCAAAGACGCTGAGCTCGAGCGACTACGGTCTCAGGGTGCTTCGGGAGGAAGCGGGCAGATGGACTGGTACCGAATCGAAGCCCTGCTCGAGGAACATGCCACCTACCGCGAGAGCATCGGAGGCAAGCTGCAGGCTCTCCGGTCGGAGAAGGAGGGACTCATGAGGGATCTACACCGCAAGGAGAATGATTGCCAAGTGTTGGAACTCAAAGTGCAGACGCTACAGAGACGGGCGAACGTGGTGTGACGAGACGGTGTGTGACGAGACTGTGTAATGCTAGAAGCGAGTTGGCTACCCAATACCCCTGGTTATTTGATTGTTTTTATTTTCACCGTATCCACCCATTGAGGAGCCGGAAGATGTGAGATGGTGGCTGACGTGGCTGGTGAGGTCAATGCGCAACCGCTGCCTTGGCAGGTACCTGGCAAACATCGTCATATCCCGTCGGTTGTGGTCGAGCACGACCTGCTTTCGGCTTTCTCCACAGCGTACGGCACGCTGGATCCGGACAATGACATCGTTTGCGCAGCCTGGGGCAGAGCTTAAAGGCGATCATGTATCCCAACTTTCCTAGGTACGGCTCGCGCTCTAGCCTACATTGCCCACCATGCAGTCGGCCCTCGTTTCCATCCTCGCAATTGCTAATGCAGCCACGGCACAGGCCGCCTACTCGTTCGACCCTCTGCAGCATCTTGCCGGCATTGCCCCGTACTTCGAGGATCCGCGTCTCGACCCCAAGCCGCCACAGGGCTGCAACGTAACGCGCGCGTCGTACCTCATTCGCCATGCCGCCATCTACGCCAACGACTTTGACTACGAGGAGTACATCGAGCCCTTCACCGACAAGCTGAAGAACACGACGGCCGACTGGCGAAGCGCGGGACCCCTGTCGTTCCTGTCCAAATGGCAGACACCCATTAGCGACGAGGAGCTAGAGGATCTCACCTCGGTCGGAAGGCTGCAATCATACAAGCTGGGTGTCGATGTCCGTCTGCGTTACCCTACGTTCAAGGACCCTGAGCGCGTATGGACATCAACGGCCGAGAGGACCGAGCTCAGTGCATCTTCCTTCATCGACGGCCTTGTGGCTGAGAGCAACGGCACCGAGCGCGTTTCCGTCCGCGAGGATGCTGCTCGGGGTGCAGACTCCCTGACGCCATACAAGGGTTGCCCCAAGTACAGCTCCTCATACGGTAGCGAGCAGTCATCTGTACGTAAACTCACCAAGACAACATGACTCCAACTAACAATAATCCTCCAGGAATATCAAGAAACGTACACCAAGCCCATCGTCGAACGTTTGAATGCGTACGCCCCTGCCTTCAACTTCACCAAGTCGGACATCGTAGGCATGCAGCAGCTGTGCGGATACGAGACAGTCATTCGTGGCTCTTCCCCCTTCTGTTCGCTCGACCTCTTCTCCCAGGACGAGTGGCTCTCCTTCGAGTACATGAACGATATCATGTACTTCTACAACACCGGCTATGGAAGCCCCGAGCTGTCGGGTGCTCTTGGTCTTCCCTGGCTTAACGCTACTGCCGTCGAGTTGCTCGCGGACGAGGCCGACCAGGATCTCTACGTCTCCTTCACTCACCGCGAGTTGCCTCCTACCGTCGTAGTTGCTATGGGTCTGTTCAACAACTCCGCTAATACCGGAGTAAACAACCCAAACATCACAATGCCCCTCGACAGGCCCAACCATGCGAGAGCGTGGAGATCATCGAGGATCCTACCCTTCTTGTCCAACATTGCTGTTGAGAAGATGTCATGCGACAGTTACGGATTCGCCGCTGACGAGTACATCCGCGTCCTCGTCAACAAAGACCCGCAGCCGCTGGCTTGTGCTGATGGCCCTGGAGAGAGTTGCTCCAAGAGCGCGTTCCAGGATTTCGTTCAAGAGAGGGCCGACATGTTTGGCGGATTTACTGAGGAATGTCAGCCCGAGTACTCCAACTCTACCGATGTTCTCACTATATTTAATTAAGACGACGTTCTGAGTCGCTAATAATATAATGTTGTAATGTTCAATCATCTTCTATGCATGCTGCAAGGTGAATGCCGAGCGTCGCTAGTGGACCCCACGATCGCGGGCACTTGTTGAAGCGTCGACGATCATCGTGAGATGAACAACACTAATAATCAAACATCTCTGAATAATCAAGTGACAGGTGTTTGCGCATGCGCCAAGTCTTTGGACAATCTCTTGTCCGCGGGCTTCCGCTCTAAGCTGCGCGCGGATAGCATATGTGAGCTACATTCGCGTGGCTTATCGGCTTCAACATCGCATGCAGGGGGCGGAAAACCATCCAAGGAAAGATGCCGATTAGGATTCAGACAGCCAGAAGCTTTCACGTGCAGCGCAAATGTGCCGATGCAACTCAACAATTGCCCAAGGTGCAAACTAGCCCTATTGATTTTTGTAGACGTCATGACTGGCAGTCTTGGTGTGGACTGATCCAGGAATACCCGAGCGTGGCGCGCTACAACGCGTCTTCTTCACAACGCTCATCGCAATTGTGCCGCCTCTCACACATCAATCCGTCTACTAAATGGGGGAGCATATCGAGAACAAGGGCACGCGCCCTAGCGCGATCGTCGTCGGTGCTGGTGCCGGAGGTGTCGCTACCGCAGCGCGGCTCGCAGCGGCAGGCTACAAAGTTACTGTAGTCGAGAAGAACGATTTCTCTGGCGGAAGATGCAGTTTGATACATCGTCACGGATATGTAAGTCGACGAACGTGCGGCAGCATTGCACGACTCAACGCTAATCGCTACGCAGAGGTTCGACCAAGGTCCGAGCTTACTACTCCTACCTCGATTCTTCCATGAGACATTCGAGGATCTGGGCACCTCGCTCGATGCAGAGGGCGTCAAGCTGGTCAAATGCGAACCGAACTACAATGTTCATTTTCACGATGATACTACCTTCAAACTCTCCACCGACATCTCCATCATGAAGGCTGAAGTCGAGCGGTTTGAAGGCAAAGACGGGTTCGAGCGGTACCTTGCTTTCCTGCAAGAATCACATCGACATTATGAGGTGTCCATCATCCATGTGCTGAAGAAGAATTTCTACTCGTTGCTGAGCATGGTCCGTTTCGACTTCTTGTTGCATCTCTTCGAGCTGCATCCTTTTGAGAGCATCTATTACCGGGCGAGCAAGTACTTCTGGACAGAGAGGTTACGGAGAGTCTTCACGTTTGCAAGCATGTATATGGGCATGAGCCCGTTTGACGCTCCGGGAACGTATAGTCTGCTGCAATACACGGAGCTGGCGGAGGGTATCTGGTATCCTATTGGCGGCTTCCACAAAGTTAGTGTGCTCCATTGCAGAAAATCCTCTTTACTAACGTGATCAGGTGGTCGAGTCTCTTGTCAACGTAGGTGAGCGTTTGGGTGTCGAATTCAAGTTCAACAGCCCGATTCGCAATATACAGATATCCGACGACGGGAAACGTGCGACCGGCGTGGTTTTCGAAGATGAGAGCCAGGAGCCATTGACTGCTGATGTGGTTGTCTGCAACGCTGATCTGGCCTACGCATACAACAACCTTCTCCCTTCCACCTCGTTTGGACGAGCTCTCCTGAAACGTCAAGCGTCTTGCTCAAGTATATCGTTCTACTGGGCGCTGGACCGACAATTCCCCGAACTAAGCGCTCACAACATCTTCCTCGCGGAAGACTACAAAGAGAGCTTTGACAGCATCTTCAAGAAGCACCTGATTCCAGATCAACCCAGCTTTTACGTCAACGTCCCCTCCCGCGTCGATCCTTCCGCCGCGCCAGAGGGCTGTGATTCCATCGTTATCCTGGTCCCAGTCGGTCACTTGGAAGGCTCATCCGATGACCAACACAAGGGTTCGGGGCACACCAAAGGCCTGACCCAAGACTGGGACTCCATGGTAGCATCAGCCCGTGAAACCATCATCAGAACCATGGAAAAGCGACTCAAGATCTCGCTCGGTTCCCACATCATCGAAGAGACCATCAACACGCCCGTGACATGGAAATCCACCTTCAACCTCGACCGTGGCGCCATTCTCGGTCTCAGCCACTCCTTCTTCAACGTGCTCAGCTTCAGGCCCAAGACGAAGCATCGCAGCATCGAGGATCTGTACTTTGTCGGTGCGAGCACCCACCCCGGTACGGGTGTCCCCATTGTACTTGCTGGTGCCAAGTTGGTCACCGAACAGATCCTCCATGACCGCAATGAAATGAGCCGCATCCCTTGGCGCCCGCTGGACGCCAAGTCAGAGCCCAAGCCAGCTCCTGGTCCGTTGGATCGCACTCAGAACGGACCGTATCTTAGCTGGCTTGTTTGGATATTGTTGAGCATTGCCCTTGTGTTTGTGACGGTACCGGGTGTTTTGGTGTATCAGAAGGCTGGTAATGGGTTGCTGGGCGATTGGTAGTGTTGTCGTATGTAGTTTACTGTAGATACGGGCGTAGATAAGGGCTTTTAGTATATTAATGTTGTTGGTATACATTGTACTTGATTTAATGACCACTTTTTGTCATGGAATCCTGAGGGGTCACGATTGTGGGTGAATAGATATGAGCAACAAACGTTGGCTAGCCTGTTCATCAACGTATGCGCGGGACTTGGAGAAAGGGTTGCGGAAGTTATATAGTGAACGAATACGGCACGAATGGTGAAAATTAATGGTGGGTGCAGAATGCATACTGTAGGCGCAGAAACATGGGTTGTACAATCGAATCTGCCTGTGTTGGTGGTATACATCAGCGGAGGGTTGGGTGGTTAGAGTATCTGATGGTCGTGCACTAGCTGTGAACATGTCAAATGAATGTATGCAGAATCATTCGGAAACACGTTTGACAAGGTAAAATATTAATTAAGTATCTACCAAAGAGGGTATCTTGAAAGTACTCATGATTCGATCCGCGTTACAACTCCACACTCTCATCCCCGAAGGGATTGCAGATGCGAAGGTCATCCTAACATTACAACTACCACCATACCTCTGATCTCTCCTCCTTATCAGAGGTCACTGTTCACCCTAAACCCAGAGATTCGTTTAGACAGTGTTGTCGACGTGAGGAGCAGTGCCGTTGTACCCATCGGGGTGGGTGGCAGTTGCGCCTGAGGCAGCAGTCTCAGGCTTGATCTTCTTCTCCTGAACAACAGCGTCGGCATCACCGTAGTCGTGGATGGCAAGACCCAAACGGGCAGGGTCGATGTTCCTGTGGCCCCACAGAAGGAGGGCACCGAAGCAGGGCTTGGCTAGGAAGTCAAGGACACCGTAGAAGACGGCTTCACTGTCGGGAGCGATGAGGTTGCTGTTCTGGTGTAAGTGACTGCACAATTATGATCATTGTTGGGTATAACTTACGCGCCCTCGCAGACTCCCCACGCGACAGGGTACAAGATCCAGAGCAAAGTAGTCAAACTTCCGCACATCATGAAGGTCCTCTCAACATCACGGCCGAATGACTTGGCGTGGATGCGCGATTCCCATGCGAGCTGGTAGACGATGTAGAAGAGAGCGACGCAGCCGAAAACGAAGTAAGCCCACTTGTAACGGCTCTCTACGAGAGCACCGACGAGACCAGTGATGACCATGATCTCATCAACGACAACAACCCACATGATGGTAGGCCATGGCATGCCGGCAGTGAGGAGCAAGTCGATGAGCAGAAGAGGCGTAGTGATGAACCAGTCGATGTATCGGACGTAGTAGATCGAACGGTAGGTTCCTGCTACCTTGGGGTCGCTACGGGGGAATTCGACTGCGATGGGTGTGAAGCCCAAGTTGGCTCCCATGGTGACTATGAAAGTGAAGATCAGTACACGTCTCTCATATTGTAATGGGAAACGCTTGACTTACAGTAGGCGATGCATGCGACGAAGACTACGGAAGCAGTGATGTAGTGGAAAAGACGGTCGCGACGCGCCTTGCGGTATCCAAGACCGATGAAGATGAATCCAGAAAGACCCATGGCGGCGCAGATAGCGAAGTAGAAGTCCGATCCATGTGTGGTAATGGCAATGTCTGCCGTCGCACCATTGACGGTGTTGTCATTGAGGTTCAGCGCATTGTTCCTGCGAAAGAGATCCATTGCGAAAACAGTGGTAAAATGCCAAATGAATAGTATGGGCTGGAATGTACCAAGAGGACTGCTTAACGAAAACAAGAGGTAGCAGGTACTGGTTATATCTTGGACTACGCGCCCATGAGATCCAGAGATGCCATCATGACGACATACCTCGAGCGGATTGGAGCTTGATCATGCAGCATGTCAAAACCCTCAATCGACCAGGGGCCCAGACTAGGCCGGGACTTGTCACTCGAGAGCCAGTGACGGTGAGTGACGGCCAGTCAGAAGCATGCGCTGCGTTTAGCATTTCCAGTTTCTCTTGTCCAAATGGCTGATTTCAGTGACGGCTGCTCGGTGCAATAGCCATGTCATACTAGGATGGATCATCATCATCGACGCTAAAGATTCTGAGCATAGCGCCCGGCCTTTCCGTCTCACCACCTGAGCGAGCGCCACTAGGATTAAGCTTTATGACGTTGATCTATTGAGCTTACTTCGACATCGACTTGCATCTGTTGCATAACGCCAGCCGAGTCAACTTAACGCTGGCGTTGAGTTGGCTCAAGGCTAGTTTGTGTTTCTTATCGTGTGTTGAGAGTGTTTTATGATGTTGACACAGAGTTTCGTTGTGAGATCGTGAGAAGGGCCTTTTGGATGCGCATCATGAGGGGAGAATGCGCATCGTGAGGGGAAGAAATGCATGGCAGCGTATCATTGCCTTAACGGCAATATCATGGTGGTGTGATGTTCTTGTCACTCACTGCCCAGGCAGGTATCGTTCCTATCGGGTGGTTTCCAAGGTTTACGTCAGTGCGGGAGTCGAGTAGATCAACACCTACGGCAGGGATCGGCGCAACGAAGCTTTCTGTACAAAGCGGGGCAAATCTAGATGCCGCATTGACTAGGGCAACGTCGCACATCACCAGGACAACACTCGGCACATGTGAAGAGCGGTAGTATGAAGCTTTGGATATTAAAACTCGCGGAAAGAGTTTGTCGACTACGTAAGAAGGTGGTAGCGCTAACGTCTCGAAACCAGTCGATCCGTTAGACAAGTGGTCCGAACACAGAGGCGTCACTAGCCCAGACAACTAACTAGAGCTTTTCGCAAATTGCTCGATCCTGCCTCAGACTGCGTTTCTGACACGGATCGCACGGTTGCGATTTCTCGCTGTTGAGCAATGTCCTCTTCTGTAAACCAGTTCCCGTGCAAGCCGTAGGGTATTCTAGCGCCGAGTTGGATCTTGCAGACGACAGTCTGCATGTCCCGTGCATCCAATACCCATAACTCGCTCTCTGCATCTGGCTTGCATTCCCCGTCTTCATCCAACTGGTCTTCGTTGAAGACGTAGAACAGCAGGTACCCGTCTTCTTCGACGAAACCCGCATCATCACCACTTGCACTCTGCGCTGAACGAGGTACAAACCTCGCTTCCTGTCCAAAGTGATTTGGTGGAAGGTGGAATGCTTTGATAGGATCATCGCGGTCGTCTGACGCAAGTATCTCATCTATTGTGCGGGTGTCGACGCAGCCGTCCACAGCCTGTGGAGGTGATTTCTGGGCACGATTGAGCAGCGTCTGCACATCAACTCTTACGAGTATGTCGATCTTTGTCGCCTTGCCTAATGCCGCGCCAAACGATTCGTCGGAAGTGCTACAGCCGTAAATGTACCGTGCGCGTGACATTTCAGTGAAGGGCGAGATGGTGGGGAATTCGAAAGGGATCGCTGCCAAGGCAAACTCATGTGTGATGGTGTTCGATGAGCCCGGCGCGAGTGAGAACCGGTAGTAATACAGCCGACATTGTTCCTCGTCGTCATGTGAGATGGGAACGTTGTGGGGCGCTTTTGATGACTCTGGTTCGTTGTGGACTCCTAGCAAAGGCGAAGTTTCATCTGAATGAGATTTCTCGGGATCCTGTACATGCTCTTCGTCATCGTATTTGGCGAAGAAAGACATGGGTCTGCTCGCTTGCTTGTGGCTTGGGTTTGGAGGCGGTTCAATGTTTCCGGCACTGAACACAAGAGATGCGGTAGTCAACCGACAGGCTAGCATGTTGACGGCTGATATATCGCCGGCGCTGTTGTACTCGTCCCAAGTGTTGGCCGTATGAAGGATACAACAGCCGTCTGTCTCGAACCAACGTACTAATTCCGGGTGTCGCCGGGGAAAGACACCGAACCTGGCTGGTTTCTCGGGTTGGTAAAAGACAATGGGCTTGTTCATTGCCAAATTTAATGGGGTAAGGGAGAGCGGCAGGTCCAATATAACGGTATTGTGTCGTGACACACCGAAATCGTGCATAAGCTTGCCGCCAGAGCACCCGGGCACTGGCGCGTTGATTAATCTGCTTCCCTCTGAACCTGATCTCTTTGCAACAGAGCCTGCTGCTGGAAGTAGGGAATAGTGAACGTAGGGCGCTACAAAGTTGCAATGGAACAGAACCATCTCGTTTGTGACCTTGTCGACCTTGGGATGACCCGTTGTCCACTCTTTCATCCAGCTCAGCACACCAGTTCCACCAAGAGCTTCAGGCTGTTTCTCGTCGTTCTTGTCCTTGTCGCCGGGTGTAGCCTCGCCTTCAGCCCGGTTACCGTCGAACCAGCCGACGGTTTCCAGGCTTGGCAACGCAATGCGCATTGGCGGCCCGCTCTCACATGTCGCCAACGCACGTCCGTCGTGGTATAGTATGCTGGTGTTGGCGACGCTGATGCGCTTGATAGCGCGTGCAGAGCCAGAGAGATGGGTCCAGAAGACGACCAGTACTGTACGTAGGATGCGCCAGAGGATAAGCAACAAGCTGGAGGCGGGGTTGACCAGGGTCGCGATGCTAGGTAGGATAGGCGTGCGCAGACTCGGGTTCTCAACGGCGGTGCGGTACACGTCGGTGGTGATGAATTGGTTGACAAACTTGACAGCGGGCTTGGTAGGGTCGGCGACAGAGCGACTGAACCAGACTCCAGCGAGCATGCCGTCGCCATCGAACCAATGCGCTTCACGTCCCAAGTCGGAATTGGTCACGGGATTGCCGCCGTTGCGGACGTACATGCCGCCCAGCAGCTCTGGTGGAATGCGGCCGGTCCATGAGACAGGCGTAGGAGGACATGTTGTCGAGACGGGCGCGAAGTTGCCAGAGAGATATCTGGAGCGGGTTAGTCAGGGCCGTGTAGGGCAATCACCATGAAAGCATACGGGTGTTTAGGCGTCGACTTGCTGCTGTTCGGTCCAGGCGTGGACATTACGGCGGTATTATTAGCTTGGCGGCATTGGAGAACGGTTTGGTTCAGGACAACGGCGCAGGCAATCCATTAGTACAGGGCGTGCAGTCTTCACGTGTGGCCGCGGCCGTGGGGAGGCAGGGCACGGAGGCAGGATCAGGAGCTGGTGACATGATATGATGCAACAATGGCAGGGCTGCCCGCTTCCACGGGTATCCGGTTGACATGTGCTCCACGGCCTTGGTCGTGATGGCGGCCGGGCAATCGTGATGTCATGTCGAGGCTTGCATGCCCGCTAGGCCGCTTGGGGCAGCGCGCATCCTTCACAGCCGCCCGAGCAGCGCCGTCTCAACCATGTTGCAAATATTCTCCATCATGGCCTCTCTTGCGCATTATCTTGTGCCTGACGCCCGCCGCGGCCTAGTCTCTCCCCCTGCCGCATTGGCTCCATGAGTGACGCCGATTGCACATCTCTCCGGCTACTCCCTTCTGCTCCCACGGTGCCATCATGGGCTTCGACTACGCGCTCGTGTACGTGACGCGCCTCCTACGTTACTCCAACATGGCTGACAGTGACGGCTAGTCATCTCAAGTACACGATCCCTCCGGCCGTGTTGCTCACCTGGCTATACCGCCCTTTCTTTACTAAACTCGACGTGTACAAGGTCGTCTATCTGATAGTGGTTGGTACGCGCATCCTCGTCAACATACTTCGTGCTAACACATCAGGTTGCCGTTGGCTCGACTATACCATGGGATTCCTACCTTATCCGCACCGGCATCTGGAGCTACCCCGCCCATGTCATTATCGGTCCAAAGCTGCTTGACATTCCACTGGAAGAGGTCTTCTTCTTTGTCGTGCAGACATACAATACATCAGTCTTGTACCTTCTCCTCAGTCGGCCCACCTTTCAGCCTGTCTATCTAAGTCCGGAACGTGGCGCGTCCAACACCCGATGGGCATACACGAAACGCATTGGCCAGGTCTTCTTTCTGGGTGTCATCGCCTGGGGATGGCGTTGCATCAAGGATGACAGCAAGGGTACATATACCGGTCTCATTCTGATATGGGCCGGCCCCTTCCTGCTGATGCTCTGGTAAGCCAATCGCTATTGCAATCCGGATACCTACTAATCAAACCTAGGAGTCTCGCCTATCAGTTCATTCTGGCCCTTCCTCTGACCAACACCGCGATACCCGTCATCCTTCCTACGCTCTACCTCTGGATTGTCGATACCCTAGCCCTGCGCAGAGGAACATGGGTAATCAACACAGGTACAAAATATGGTGTGCACTTGTGGGACGGTCTCGAGGTTGAAGAAGCCCTCTTCTTCCTCGTCACCAACTGCCTCATAGTGTTTGGTCAATTAGCATTTGACAATGCCCTTGCAGTGCTGTACACGTTCCCGGCCATGTTTGCGAAGCCCTCTTTGCTTCCATCACCCAAAACGCTGATGGGCGCTCTGCTCACTCCATGCTCCAAGTACGATGATGCCCGCCTTATAGGCCTTAGCGAGGCTGTGCAACGTCTCAAGCGTAAGAGCCGTAGTTTCTATCTGGCCTCCGCAACCTTTCCCGGACCTTTACGGGCAGACCTGCTGCTGCTCTACTCCTTCTGCCGCGTTGCTGACGATCTCGTGGACAATGCTTCCTCCGCTGATGAAGCCAAGGCCTGGATAGCGAAACTGCGCAAGTTCCTAAACAATACGTATAGCGATTCTCCATCCAAGTCTACAGTATATGACCAAGTTCGCGAGGACTTTCCTGCTGCCACACAATCTGCGCTCCTCCAGCTTCCAGCCGTTAAACTCTCGCATCAACCACTGGAGGATCTTCTACGCGGCTTCGAGATGGATCTTGCTTTCGAGAAGGGACCCCTGATCAAGAGCACGGAGGATTTGCGCTTGTATTCAGAGCGCGTAGCGGGCACTGTAGCTCAGATGTGTATTCAACTCATCTTCAACTGGTATCCCAGCGCCTTGCCCGCCGAAGAACAGCGTGCCATAGTCACTGCTGGGAACAGCATGGGTGTCGCCTTGCAATACGTCAACATTGCGCGAGATATACAAGTAGACGCTAAGATAGATCGAGTTTATCTTCCTTTGGAATGGTTGTCTGAAGTTGGATTGAGTTACGATGAGGTATTGAAGAAACCGGACCACGCACAGATCGAGACGCTACGTAAGCATCTTCTTAAGGACGCGTTTTCTTTGTATGAGAAAACCAAGGTTGCAATCGAGCAATTACCAGTTGAAGCGAGAGGGCCAATTCGGGTCGCGGTCGAGAGCTATATGGAGATTGGGAGGGTGTTGAAACAGGACAATTTTAAGGTCAAGGCCGGTCGCGCAACTGTGCCAAAGCCTAGGAGGATAATGGTCGCTTGGAGAACACTTAATCGTTAATAATACAACTCGAGATTTTGATATCCTGAAAGCTCGGACATAATTTCGGACATAATCGCGCCTATCCGCATTTGGCCGCACGTGCAGTAACGCGTTCCCCCGACTTAGCTCTAACCTGAACTGTCTCTTCACCATCAACCATATCTGCGGACAAACCGAACAAGTGTGACATGTACCAAAACCGGCTACTAGACCCAGCGGGCGCATCTCTCGCTGCTACTAGCAGGAAGAGGAAGGGTGGGCCGCGAATCGTAAACCGACCTGCAAAGGGCAATTACAAGAAACTACTATGGTTCAAGCAGCCCTGTGAGTGCTCACGCAGGCCTCGGTCTCGCATCTCCAACCAGGTCTGACGTATACAGTTCCCGATAACTACACAGATGAAACGACATTTCTTGATCATCTCCAGCGCAATCCAAGATTACAGCCCTACGAGTTCTGGTCGCTGATGGGTGATGCCACCGTTATTGTGCAGCATCTTGCAACAGTGGTCATCTTTTGTTGCTGTTTTGTGGCTATCATTCACGACAGAGTATCGCCTGTCGCAGTAGTGGGGTGGGCTACTTTGTGCACAGTTCTAGCCTGGTTCTTATGGGATCATTGGATGGGACAGGAATTCGAGACTGTCTCCAATGTGGCATCGACGCCCGCTTCAGACTCAGACCAAGCTGCAATCAAACCATCCTCGGCACTTTCAGGACGAACTCAACAGCGCCTGGCGACTGCCAAATCAGCGTTGCTGATTTATGCGGCTCTACTTGGACTCAGTCCAATTCTCAAGTCACTTACGCGCTCTACGACAAGCGATTCGATATGGGCGCTGAGTACGTGGCTTCTCATGATGAACGTTGCCTTTTTCGACTACAGCGCAGGCACGGGCGCACAGTATGAACGACACTAGTCTTTTGGATGTACGTACGGCTAAGTTGCATGTCTACAGATTACCAGCTTCGATATCCACGAATTCGGCCATGATGGCGTCCGCTGTTCTTGCATCACGCCTGCCGTCCACCACACACGTTTTCTCGTTGACCCTCTTCTCCATCGAAATATACGGTCTATTCCCAATCTTCCGTCGGCAGCTCCGCGCTCGATCTCCGTGGGGTCATCTCGCCCTCACCATCACTCTAGTAACCGGCGCGTGGGGTGGTCTTTTTGTCACCTTGACAGGTGGAGGTCGCAGTAAATTCTTCGCAGGTGCGATCGTAGGGGTCATCCTCACTGTGTTGAGCATGGGGGTCTGCAGTTGGTGGCTCATCGGTCTTCAGAAGTACAAGAATGAGATTTATGGTCCGTGGGACCCAGCGAGACCCATCATTCGGCGGCATTGGGATTAGATGTTTTATCCACGGACTCTTCTCCATAGGATTGGCGATTCTCGCAGGCAAAGAAGGAACATTCTCCGCTCGGCGGCAACAATTTTGCGCTGTTCTCGTTCTCTGGAGCTCGTAAACCTTGCGCGGTAACGCTTTCATGTAAACCCGGCTTGGAGGTTACTTCGAGTTGTAATCTGCCGTTTTGTCGCTGCCACTTGACGGCGTTGTCGCTGCCGGTTTTGGTGACACACTTGTTCATTCGAGTAAGCAAGTCGTGGGCTCCAACATCATCTCCACCAACAAAATGGACCGGCGACCATGGCAATCTTCGTTCCATTGCCTTGCCTCTGCTCGATCCAGTTACGACAATTTTTTCCAAGCCTTCGAGCTCCGACAGCATGTTTCGAAGAAAATTCCAGAGTTCACTCCGAATTACAGCAACTGCAAGTTGAAATGCCATGTCAGTATATATCTCACATGAAGTTATGATTGAGAGTACTCACTAACTGGCCACGCCTCTAGGTTGATCCGCAGACACCGTAGACCGGCTGCGTCAGCGCGCAATGAATTCAAGCCTCCATTCTTTGCTAGCGCAACGTACTGCAGCCACTCACGCGCAAGGTGAGGACGATCGGAGTTCAACTCTCGCAAGTCAATTTCGATGTCTTGGATGCGCGTTCTGTATTCCACAGGAAGCGCATGTAGGAAAGCCCGCATCCCGGTCAGATTTGAGAAGCGGAAGGTGTTCTGCGCGAATAGTGGACGGCGGTCGATCTCGTGGTAGGTTCTACGGCATGTCTGAAGCAGAGCAGCGCCTGGTGTCGTGCGAACGGCATTGTCATCTCGCGTTTTGGAACCGTCGATTCGGGGGTCGACTATGGGGGTGTCGGCAACGAAACACAATCCAAATATGATGTGTTTGATTTCTGCTGGCAATTGAAGGAGTGCAGATTGCGGCTGGAGATTACTAGGAGGTGGAATAACGACAGCCATGATTCTAATAGAATGCAAATAACGATTGTAACATTTGAAAATGGTATCACCTCAGCTTTAAGTGACAACTAGAATAGCGCGGCTCGTGCTGATGGTCACCGCGTATAAGCTGCTGTCATGGTTTGTTTATCTATGCATCGTGGCGCTCTGCCGATACACCACTTCAGCTCGAGCTGAAATCTTTTCACCAGACGGATAGGCTAAGCATTAAGGTACCAAGCATTCCCTGGTAATGTGCGTAGAATGCTCGATATTTCCATGTCAGGTAGCTGAAGCGGTGAGTTGAGACCCACAGTTCCTGTCTTCGCCGATGGCGACGTTAATATCGGCGCGTTACGGAGCTGGAGCGGCTCAACATAAGTTTCTGATAGAGGCTTTTCGGCGTTTCTAGCGCTCGCTCGAGGCTGTGACGCAAGATAAGAATCATGACTGTGATTCAGTGCGGACGGATGTACTGGAGTTGGGAAAGCCTCCCTCTCCACTTTCGACGTACTTGCATATCAGGACCAACGACATCTTTTGCATCGTGATGCTACAACAAGAACTCACGGAGCTGCTCCACGATGTGCGCAGGCGCCTACCCGATCTCCGGTGCCAGACAGAATGGCGACTTGAGCAATGGTTTTGGCCCCCAATGCAAACATGAGCGAGGCTGAAAGGAGCGGCAATGGTGTGGCAGCTTCCAGCCATCGCAATTTTCGTGGCGCCGTGCACTGGACCGAAGTGTTCAGCGCGTACACCTCGACCACGAGAATTGACATTAGTCTCATCAATTGAGCAGTGAAAGATCAAGGCCATGTCTTTGCGGCCAGACGACAAGTCAAGGCGCTCGCGGTCCAAATCGCCTGGGCGCGGTCGAGAGGGTGCGCGCTCACGCAGCCGTGACGGGCGCGAGCCTCAGCGATACAAAGGTGCAGCTGACAACGGCGCTGCAACCCCGCAGTATGAGATTAGGCAGCCGGGTCAGCAATATGCGACGTGAGTACTGCGCGAAATGCGTCTGCCAGATGTCTGCGACAGACATTGCGGGACTTGAACTGAGATATGGCGACCAGACCAGCCAGCGAACCCATTACCATGGGGAACTACACCGATCTCCCTCCCCACGAGAGACCAGGGTATACCCAGTCCGCCTCGTTCGCCCATCCTGCCACCACGGCAGCCAACTCGGCGGGCGTCGCGTATGCGCAGCCGGGCAACGTCCAGTATGCGCCGACCGCCCAAGGCTTTGCCTATACCGCAACGTCGGCATCCCACAACGCGCCGACGCGCACCCCGACGGCGACAGCGAAGACCAACGGCGCTTTTCAGTATGCGAGTCCGCCCACGAATATCCAGTATACCGCGAAACCTGTGGGCAGCAACAACCAGCCGCCAGTCGTGCGGCACAACTCCCAGCCCATAAGCCCTTCCTACCCCCCGACGCCCCAACTCCAATATACAGCCGTGCCGCAGGCTCCTTCCTCACAATCGCAGTATGCATCGCAAGCTCCCCCATCGCAGCCTCAGTATGCATCACATGCGCCGCCACCGCAGTCCCCGTACGCATCACAGGCCCCTCCATCGCCATCTCAGTATGCGACCATGCCACTGGCTCCTCAGCCGCCGCCGCCAGCCGACCAGTCCTTCTACCCGCCTCCTCCCATGGGCAGCCACTCGCCGCGCCCTGATCATCACCGCGCTGCTTCCTACTCGGGGCCAATGAGCACACACGACGGCCGCAATGTAGTAGAGATGCGTCCACAAGGTCACCTTGGCGCAGGCGACAGGCCGGATGGGCTGCGCATGGATAGGCTGTCCGTCAGCGGGAACAGACCCGATATACAAACTATCATTCCAGGAGGCATGCCTGGGGGATTCCCCTCCGGACTACCGCCGCCGAGTCCTCTGCTCGAAGCATACCATGGAACGTATCAGTCCATCAGTCCTATGCCTCAGGCGCTGATGTTAGATGACGATCTTGACCATCTGCCTCCTCTCGATACTCTCTCCCCTCGTGAGTCTGGTCATGGCCGCCGCCGCCGTGCTCATTCCACCTCCTCGCGACGAACGCCCAGCCCTTCAAGGTCCTCCAGACATACCGACAAGCTGGCAATGGCCGCATATGGCCGCGACGAGCGCCTCCCCGAAAAGGAGAAACGGAAAGCGAGAATATACGATGCCACTGATGACGCTCTAGCCCTTGTCGACGCACTGGCGGCGCGAACGCCAGATGTGGAGACTATATGCGAAATCCTCCCAATCCTCACACACGACCAGATGCTCGAGTTGCGAGCCGAGTACAAGCGACACTGCAAAGTACAAGGCAGGGGTATCAACATCGCCAAACACATCAAGTTGAAGACCAACGGTAATTTTGGCAAAATTGCCTACGTGACGGCCCTAGGCAAATACGAAGGCGAGGGCTACTGGGCAAACTACTGGTACCAGTCCAACTCGGCGAAGAGAGAGCTCCTCATCGAATCGCTAATGGGTCGACAAAACCACGAGATCCGCGAGATCAAAGATTCATTCAAAGACAAGCGCTACAGCGATTCCCTCATCCGATGCATGGACAAGGAGCTCAAAGCCGACAAGTTCCGTAAAGCTGTGCTGATGGCACTGGAAGCCAATCGGCAGGAAGAAAGCGATGTGTGGCCGGTGGAATATCGCAATCGCGATGTCGATACTCTATACAAAGCCATTCGAGCCAGGGAAGGTGGAGAAAGTGCCATGCTCAGTATTGTCATCATGCGGAGTGACGCACATTTGCGCGAGGTGCTGAGGACATATGAGAGAAAGTACCAAGGCAACTTTGCGAGAGACGCTCTCAAGAAGAGCAACAACTTGGTTGGTGAAGTCATTGCGCACATTCTCAATGGCGTCAGTAAGTGTTTGCCCCATTACTCCCAGGTCTTGGACATATACTAACTACGCGTCCCAGTCAACCGTCCTGCAAGAGATGCCATGCTCCTCCACCACGCTCTCGTCGACCTCATGGAGCCCGCAAACGACGGCCGCTCCTCCAACAGTCGTCTGTCCTCGCGCGAAGCAACATCCAGCAAGCATGAACGCCAACAACGAGTCGAACTACTCATCTCGCGTCTTGTGAGATTACATTGGGACCGCCAGCATCTTCTTAGAGTCAAGGCGGAGTACGAGGAGAAGTACGGCCGTATCGTTGAGGAGGATGTCGAAGAGGCTACTAGAGGAGACTTCCGAGAATTTGCACTTGCTATCTGCCAGACTGCGAGATAGTGGGTTTGATACATGGGAGGTTGGGAGCAAGTGATACCCGGGTTTATGTGGGAGAAGGGCATGGGTCATGTAGACAGGATGGATAGGTCTGCACTTGAGCTCTTGAGAGTACCGAATTGGAAAATTATACTGAAGTTTGTCGTTGTACCGAGCAGTCCCCACCATGCCAACATGAGGTGGCTATTTGACCTTCTACCTTCGTTCCCCACTGCCACATGCAACACATGAGCCTATGCTAAGATCGATGTCTATACATCCCATACGTCGGAACCCTCTCACCACCCAATAACCAACTATCCGCCTCAGGCAGCACCATCCCCCTCCCACCATCCATCTGCTGCTGCTGCTGTTGACCTCTCCCTCCTCCGATAAACCCATCCATCCCCCCATCACCACCACCACCGGACCCGCCCCCGCCAGCCCCCTTACCACCAAGACTACCACCAAGCCCATTTCCCGTCGACGCCGAAGCAGAAGCCGCAGAAGTAGCGGGCAAGGCATAGAGGGACGACGGATTCGCATCTGCCCAACGGAGAATATTCCGACTTAGTGTTATTGGGCTTTCGTCGCCAACGGTGCTCATGTCTTGTGTGAGGTCGGTGTCTGGGTCATCGAAGGGGAGGGTGGGGAGGGGGTCGGAGAGGTAGGAGGAGGGGTTGAAGGGTTTTAGGGCGGGGTTGAGATTATTGACGTTGTTGTTGGTGGTGGTGGTGTTGTTGGAGATCGGACAGTGTGATGGCATGGTTGTGGTTGGTCCGTTGTTGTTGAGGGAATGAATGTCTTTTCCTAGGATGGCAATGTCGTTCTGCGAGTGGCTTGATTTCGCGTGGTGTGAATGGTTCTGGAGTGGATTGTGGTCTTGCTGTTGCGAAGAATCGTCCTGTTTCTCTTGTTCTTGTTCTTGTGCTTGTTTCGATAGTGTACGTTCCTTCTCTTTTGCTTTGAGTTTGTATCCTGCTTTGGCGTACTTGTCTGGATACCGGATTCTGAATCGATCGCGTAGGTCTGTTGGATGCCGAGTTGCAAACCCTAGATCCTCGTCGTCGCGCATCGAGTGCCACACAGACCCGTATTTTTCGAAGCCCTTGAGTAGATTAACGTCATCGCGTGCGCTAAAGGCCCGGCGTGGTCGACGGGTGGTTTTTGAGAATGGTTCTCGGATACCGAGTTCGGCCAGATCCAGCTGCGTAGTAGCCTTATTGCGAGTAGCTCCACGTTGCTGGTTCTCGGTCGGGTTGGGAGAATTCGGAATGAGGTTGTTATCGGAGTACCGTTCGCTAATGGGAAGAGAATGCTGGTGAGTGTAAATGGCTTGATCTGGCAAATCCGGTGGTGTCTCAACCATGCTTATCTTCTCTTTTCCCTTGGTCTTTGGCTGCCGTGGCTTCAGACCTTCACCAGGGCAGCATACACGAAAGCGGTCTTTTAGATCAACGGCGGTGCGATTGTTAAATGCAAAGTCTTGGTCCTGTAGTATCTTCTTCCAGTTGCCTATACCGTACCTGCTGACACCTAAAAGCAGATCTTTGGTCTCTTGTTCAGACCACTTATTTCGCTTCTTCCCACGCTTGGGCTGTAACAGCGCTTCAGAGTCCTTGGAGGCGTTTGTTGCTACATCTGTCTCATGGGACACATCTATTACACTAGAAGATATAGGCGGAACTGACGCTTGGGAAAATGATGGGGTTTCGGCATGTTGAACAGCTCTGTTGTAGTCCATGACATTCCCTTCGAGAAAGGCATGCTCGTCCACATCCTTGGTCCTGGACTCTTCAAAACGTGCATCATACCCTCTGTCGCCCGCGAAAGCATTCTTTTCTCCAGTGATCGGTGGGAAGAGCCTGCCCTCAGGCGGCAGTGGCGGGGGTTGATGCAAGCCCTGTAGCAACGGCGGGATTCTAGGTCGCTTCGCTGTCCGCTTGGGAGGCTGCGGTAACCTCGGTAGTTTGATGACAGCTGGGCTGCATCCTGTATTGTCGGGCTGAAGAAACTGTTGCTCTTGATCCCATCTTTGCCTCGCGTGATCCGGGCTATCCAGAAGTAAATCAACTAGCCTTCCGCTGAAAGGTGTTGTTGATGGAGCAAAGGTGGATGGCACGGGTTGTGCGGCCTCGAGCACATTCGCCTCATCGTTCAATACCTGTGCTATCGGAGCACTGGGCATCGATCGTGTGGCATATAGCCTCTCCTGTCCGTCTCTTCGGAGGTCGTTCGACTGAGCAGTCTCAGGAGATGCGTTCGTTAGCATGAGCGCTTTTGGGCGCACGAAGCTGTGATTAATGTGGTGTGATGGTCGTTGCGAGCCAGGTGAGCTCATGTTCGATGGCTCTGTGAAGTACGACATGCTGCTTTGGTTCGAGATGTCCAGTAGCGTATTCAGGCGTGGCTCCATGATTGGAGGCCCTTCTTGTGGGCTATGTCGAAAGAGGTACAGATCCGTAGCGTTCGCGTTGTTTCCGTAGCGCCAAGCGGAAGCTAACGCGCATCCTTCGCAATGTCGCGACACGCTTGCGGCTGTATTATTTTACAGAAGTTCTGGGGCTTTTCCATCTTGCTAAAGTTATTTGTGAGCTCATGTAGGAATCGGAGGCCTGTTGCAAATCAAGGGACGAAGACCACCGTCTTTCGAACTAAGCTTCACGATACGCGCAGTGCCATCAGGTTCAAGGCAGCATTTGATTTAAAGTTTTGAACATTGTATAGAGTGGATTCTATTGGTATGATGGGCGTAGCTGAGCCGAAGACTGCAACAAGAAAGCCAAGGCGACAGCGGCAGAACAACACCGATCAATGCAACTAATCATAGATGAAAGACGAGACGCATATGCTAATATCGCACGACCAAAGCAAGCCGAAACATTTGCATTTCAAGAAGCCCCTGCAGGAAGGAAGATCAGCACACTGTTTCCGAAACACTGAAGTCTGGCCGGCCATGATCAACGCGCCGAAGAAGCCGTACCATTTGTCTTTGCGGCGACGTCAGACATCTTGGTGTCAGTATGGAGCTTTTCGAGGTATTCCTTGTTGCCTGCGGGGGTCGCTTTGATGGTTTCGTCACCCGGGTTCCAGTTAGCAGGGCAGACCTAGTGAAACTATGTTAGCATATAGCGTACTTGGGAGTGCATGGGAATAAGAAGCAACGTACCTCGCCGTATTTGTCGGTGAATTGGAAGGCATCGATCAGGCGAAGAGTCTCGTCGACCGATCTTCCAACAGGAAGGTCGTTGATGGTGATCTGTCGTACGATGCCGTTCGGGTCGATCAAGAACAGACCTCGCAACGCAATCCCCTCCTCTTCGATCAGCACACCGTAGTCCTTTGCAATGCTGTGGTTCTTGTCGCTCAGCAGAGGAATATTGATTTTGCCCAGGCCTCCTTCCTTCTTGCTTGCGTTTGTCCAAGCAAGCAAGCTATACTCGCTGTCTGTGCTGGAGAAAACGACGCTGGCGCCACGGGCAGCGAAATCGGATGCGCGTTCACTAAAGGCAAGGATCTCGGTCGGGCAAACGAAAGTCCAGGCCATGGGGACGAAACCGAGGACGAGCCATTGCTTGGTGGATGTATAGGCTGTTAAGCTGAGGTCTACGAGTTGTCAGTACGTTGTTCTGACGGATGGGCAATCGAATGGGTGAAGGAAGGAGAAAGGTGCAAGACGGTAAACAGTCGCATACCTTCAAATGTGCCATCGACGACTGCAGTGCCAGAGAAATGAGGCGCGGGCTTCTGGACCCGCGCCTTAGGTTGGTACGCTGTAAAAGCCATTGCGATTGTCCGTACAATACAGAAGGACGACGCGACAAGATTGGCGATACAGGTGGTATCAACACTGTTCGTAGGATTCGAGATAAGACGATTCGCGGGGACTCGTTATCAGTGTTGCACCTCGGCGGGATTGGCGTAGGTAAAGGATTGGCTGGGCCCTTGGATGTTCAACGGCTGCGGTAAACTTTGGGGTTGATGTAAAGTCGGACGTCGATCAAGGTGTCGGACTAGGTAGTTTTATGCTGCGACGGACGGAAAAGGGCGCGACACGTCAGGCGAATAGGAATAGAGGTAAAAGAGTATTCAAGATCAGCAGACAATTTGCGACAGATGTCAAAACGCGATGTCGAGGGCGACTAGCCGCAGGAAGGTAAGCGTCGACGCCTTGTGCACGTTTCCGAGGTATGAGGCTACTCTAGCTGGCACAGCGTGTCTTCGGCGACTTCGGGGGTTTGCGAGATTCTCGGAGAAGGCGCAGGCATCTGATCCCTCAAAGCTTTGCTAGTTCACCCCGGGCCGCAGCCGTTACACATGGCCTGACATATCGCACCAGCTAATATGTTCTTCTATCGGCGTCTTCGGCATGTTGAGTCGAGGCTCGGCCTGCTTACAGAACGGTCCCAGACCATCTGATGACTGACAACTGCAAGCCGCTAAAGTTCTTTCACCCAATGATCTCAAGTCATAACCACCCAACTGTTGCAGGCCGCTCGTGAGCAAACCCTTGCATAGTTTGATCCTTCTTTGAGCGGTCTGAGACATGTACTGCGGCGCAAACGTACCTGCATGCGCTCCAGACGGCGTGGCTTACACTGGTGCATCAGGCCACCCACTATTGGCCGATCAGCACGCCTGGTCACGGGAGAACGCGCGAGCGCGGCACATACGTGCGCAAGCGGCTTGGAGACGGATTGTTGCCATGTTTCTGGGTCCAAAAGTTTTTGATCAGCGGCCTATAGCCGCGCAATGTGCCTTCATCTAAATTCAAGCTTCGCATCTATATCGTACACTTCGTAGGTCATCTACCTATCCAGCAATCCTCCATGCCCTTAGCGGCAACGCCTGTATGCGCATAACGGCAGGTTTGATGTAGCCCCAGAACGTCACTACACCAACCACAATACACAGAATATTCACAATGTAGTATCCGTCACTCGTGACGTTGCAGACACCCCCGCCTGCCTGGCAGCGATGTTTCTCTGCCTCTAGGGAGCAAGAGAAGGCTTGTGTAATAAGTGGCCCCTTCAAAAGATCTGCCTTGGGAACATCCGTAGGTGGTATGCAGGTTGCCGAAGTGAACATGTCGACGGCTTTGAGGACAAAGTAGCGTGGGAATGTACCGCCGAGGTTGGAGACGCTATGATGTTGTTAATAATACATAGATAGAGCAGGGTAATGGAACTTACGTAGCGAGCAGCGTCATGTAGGTACCACCGATGAGCGGGTCGGAGATCTTTGCGTGGAACGCGCTGACTGCGACGAACATGACGGTATTCATGAAGGTCGATAGCACATGCTCAGCAATGACCAGCATCAGGAAACCAGACGATGCTCCTCCAGCCGGGAAGATGGACACGACAAACTGCGCGAACCCAGCAGCCACCAGGCGGCCGATGAAGGACCAACACCAGATGTGCATCGGCGGGTAGGTCTGACACCATTTTCCGATGTAATAGCCTAGGAAGACCTCGACAGGAAAGTCTACGAGAATAACGAGAGACAGCTGCTCCTGTTTGAGGCCCTTGTCTAGGAGCTTCAGACTTGTGACAGCATCGTTGGCTTGGAACCCAATCTTGGCGATGAGGTGGATGATGATGAAGCTTTGAATGTTCTTCAACTTCAAGATGCCCCACATGGTGCGGTAAACCTCGCTGATGCCATCGCCGTTCTTATCGCGGTCTTCGCGTTTCATGACCGCCAGTCCAAGAGTGACTATCAGGTATGCCCACCCCCAGAAGCTCAAGTAGCCATCAAGCTCCATGATGCCGGTGTCTGCAGGAGTGCTGCGGAACCACTTGTTCGCAAAGTCTTTGGAGTTGAAGGCCAGGAAGACGGTGTAGGAAAGGAACTGGCCTGCGGTCAGGCCGACGGTTTGCGCAGTCGATGCGTACGCGAGGTTCTCCTTGGAGAGAAGGGTCAGCGCCCAGCCTATTTGCAATTAGCTTTGCGCATATCAGTTTTGGGTGTTGCAATGTCTTACCATCCACGGCGATGTCCTGAGTGGCGCAAAGGAATACGAGTGCAAACCACCACCACGTAAAAGTCCAAACCCCGCTGTCGGTCTCGCCCGCCTCCTTCATCATGCGGTTGATGTTCTTGCCCAGCCAGATCATGGAGAAGCCAGAAATGGTCTGAATGGGCAAGATCCAACTCTTCCGGCGTCCGACTTTGGGTGACCATACCGCGTCCACGATTGGACTCCATAGAAGTTTTAGCGAGTACGGGTAGGCTGCGAGCGAGAAGACACCAATGGCAGCGTAGGACACGTTGTGTTTGAGCAGGAATGGCACAGAGCCGTGTGCCAGGCCCATGGGTATGCCCTGGAGGAAGTACAACAGCACGAGGAGGAGGAAGTTGCTCTGGTCCTTCTTGGACAGCTCGAAGAAACCCTTGGACGTTCCTTCGTCTTCTTGGCCCAGCTTGGGCACATCGTCGTCGAGCGAAAAGTTGGAGTTGCCCATGAGAGATGCAGCCTGGCTCGATGGCGAATTACTGTCAAATGACGAATGCTTGCGCCGATGTTCCAACATGGCGCTGTTCATGGCCGTGGAATTTGCATTTCCGTTCTTCTTCTCCTGCAACGAGTCGGTGGAGCTCTGCTCACGTAGTACAGAGCCGCGGTTCTTGGATCGCGAGGCGCGTTTGCTCATTTGGGTGCGTCGGTGGTGTGCGTCCGATGAGGAGGGGTTTTGGTGGTGGAGTTGGACAAGTGGGTAGGTAATAGGAGTCGCGCGGGTGATAGGTGGCTGAAGTCCGGCACTGAGACTGGCGAAGCGTGAGAAAGAAGACGCAAACTCTGGGTTGCGACGGACGTTTAGAGAGCGACTAGTGAATGACAAGAAACGTGTTGGCAGCCGGGCAACAGTATACCTACAGTAACGATGGCCACCGGCTTTGAATTACTGGGCGGATACGGAACCGTGTCCTCTAGTCTCGAGCTCGAGGGCGGAGCACTAGGCGAGTCGCGGGCTTCCATCCCACCTCCGGCCACCCCTGCTCGACGCTTAGTCACGTGTTAGCGCGTTATCTGCTCTACGCGATTCAACCTGGACACCGATGCGCCTCCGCGACAATACACTGCTTCACCATGGAGACTCCCGAACAGCTCGACGAAGACATTAGCAATCTCCATACACGACTAGCGACACTCCGTGCCCACCGTGCGAACCTATCCTCCGTCCTGCTGTCGCAACCCCACCTCGCAGCGCGTCTTCAAATCACCAACACAAACAACAAACCCGCGAATGAAGCCAATGATGTCATCACACGGCAGTCGAAACGCAACCTCGAAAACATCTACCGCGCCTGCGCCGGCGTGACTGCATACAAAGTCAAAGATCCCGACCCGCATGCGCTGAATGACGGCAACATCCTCGGCGTCAGCATAGACGTAGCACTGGGAGGCAGATTCGTCGAGACGTACCATGTCTTGCTCAGCGTCAAGCAAAAACATGACAAGAGAACCATGAAGATACACAAGCACACCATTCCACCATGTATACCTCTGCAGCACCTGTCGGACAAGTGGCTACCTGCGAGCGGCAAAGACGAAGAGAACGATCCAGAGCAAGACCTCGTGCGATTCGGAAGACTACTTAGGAAGGAACTCTTGAGCTGGCACCTGCGCGTCAACGCGGTGGAAGAACTACGGAAAGATGCTGGTCTGGCACAACCGAAAGAGGATAGTGAGAACGACGGTTTCGCATCCACTGGAAAGATTCTAAACGCTTTCGTAAGCGAGGACGAGGCCAGTTCAGATATCGAGCAAGACGATGCCGACTTCGGGAGCGCACGCATATTGGACATCGAAGCGGATGCGGCGATTAGGCAGGTTACCATTGTCTGGTCCGACAGACGGACAGCAGTCATGACCGTTACCAAAGACGGCAGGGTCGAGAGAGCCATGTGTAGAACAAGAGATGGGGCGAGAGATGCCGTCTTGAGCAAAAAGGCCGTGGGGCCTTTGAATGGCTTAGTCCGGAGACTACGGGCATGAATAAGAGAGGTTCTCACCAGATATCATGGTCCTTACGAAGGTCTAGGGGTCTCGGATATGCTAAGCATGGCGTTTATTGTTGTTATGATACCCTTTGATAGCAAGTCGTTCATCTTCATCGTTTGCATCAATCTTTCCCTTGAAGAATGACATACATGCGCATGTCCACTTCTGAAGGCGTGAACCTGCAACCTGATGCCGTCCTTATCACTATGCTCTGGGTCTATGACAATAGTGCGAGCAAATGGTGGGCGTTTCATGGACCTGGTTCAGTCGAGCTGTCATCTTGAAGTGGTGTGAAGATACTACAGTGCAGTGGGAGGCTGAACGTGCACTGGCCACGCCACTTCAACGACTGGTCACACGAGCCATCTTTTTCCGCCTTTTGAACGACCACGCTTCTTTCTCATCAACTATCACCATCTCTACCCACTCCACGCTCCAACTCACGTTTTCTATTCGCCGTCACTACATACTCATGTGCATCGGGCACTCAGCCCTGCCATCCGTGGGGGATCGGATCGGCGGGCAGCGGCCTGGCCATCCTGCTTCCGAGGTTACAGTCGCAGCCATGATGCATCGCGACGTGCGTACTGACCCCAGCAACTCTAAATCGTTATCAAGACATGGGCCGTACTATCGCTATAGCGCTTCTCTGATCTGCAACGACCCCAGCAAAGCACCGCGTGTCTCTAATCACAAGTGCACGAACGTGGGTAAATCCTTCTGATTGCACGCGAAAATGTGTCGAGAAAGGGTTTATTCGGAGCGCTTGACGCCTATCTCTTCGCAGATTGGCAAACTACAAGGTCGCTGCATCCAGGCCGGGTTTCCTTCTGTATCTGCTCATACCTCGCGTATGCACCGCGGCTTAATGCGGCCACCCGTCCGTCCCGCATGCCATCCTTCCCGTCAAGCACCCTTTCCTCGTGCGGCTTCAGTCCCCGCTCCGTCTCTACGATACGCTGCGGTCGACTCATCATCTGTTTCCACCTGGCGCTATTGCACTTCTCACAGTATTTTTGCTCGGCCTAAGCGACTACAATGTCCGACGACTTGACACACGCATGTGCACGCAAGAAGTGGAGACATAACATCACCCGCTGAATACTCAACCTGAGCTGACCATAGTCTCCTACAGCCTAAAGCTCGAATCCTCCGTCCACACCGTCTGTAGTGCAAACACCTAATTTCCCATCCCGGCTCAGGTGGTATCTACCGCATGCACCCTACTCGAGTACACCATCATATCTACTGCGCTCGCTTTCCACTCGACACTGGGATTATGTCTTCATGTGCCTATGCATGGTTTCACCCGTGGACTACCCAGCGAAACTATGCCGTTTTGAAAGATGCGCGTAGCAAGCGATATGGGATCACAGAGCAATCTGATGGTTATGTTGTATTTTGACGTTACACATCCTAACACCCCGAAACGGTCCAACGAGCAGTATGAGAGCTTTACACTACACACTTTCCATGGAGCGCCATCGCAACGAGAACCTTGAAGCCACTTACTACCTGAGCAACTTCTACACGTCCTTTCTGAGCGACTAATGAGCTGTCGTTCCGTTCCACATTATTTACTAGAGGAGTATGGAGAAGTGCACCGAAATCGCACTGCCGCTATCATAAGAGCCATGCGTTCTATATCCGATGGAGATGCCAAGTGCATTCATGTACCGAGTGTCCAAATTCTCTTGTCGCTCTTGTCTCCAACTCGACTAGTCAGAGCTTCAAGCAGTCTGTACTAGAGGCCTTTAACCGTCGTTCCCAGATCGTAGCCGTCTGTACCTGGTCGATCAAGGGCACACTCCATAAGGCTTCTAGATCTTGGAACTGACGTATCTTGTCAAATATGTATGTGCAAACAGCCTTGCTGCCCATGCTGCGCTTGCAGCATGATAGGCGCGCGTGGGCGAAGATATGTACCCTTGAGACCTGGGTCTCTGCTAGCTTTTAGGACCTCCTTCTCTCTTCCACTGTCACATTCCTTTCAGAGAACTTTCGTAGCATTCGCTAACTGCTCCTCCCTCGCTCCTTGGCCGTTGCATGGTCGAGTGACCCTCCTTTACGCTTTCTCACACACACCTTCAGTCGACTCGCCTTCGCCATAGCTTATCTTCAGTTATTCTTTGAGATATAAATATACGTTCTTTTGCCGGATATCAACGTCGCAAATCATACTTTTCTCGATTTCACTACACACTTGAGCTTTCGGCACTCATCTCAAGCCGAGTTCGTACCTGCACTAGCCCGCGCCACAGCCACGTAGCACAGCATAGCGCGCCACTAGCGACATCATAAGGATGCGCGCCGCCAACATGCTCGCGGGAGTAACATCATTACTCTCGATCTCCACCCTTGTACAAGCCATCGCGATTCCGCGTGGTACCAACGACACCATGACTACTATTTCAAGCGCATCAGGTTACAAGAACGTTGCTTACTTTGTCAATTGGGTATGTCGGCTGGTCCAAATGCGGAAGATCTACATTTAACATTACTTGCAGGCTATTTATGGTCGCAACTTCAATCCTCAAGACCTTCCTGCACAAGAGCTCACCCATGTTCTCTATGCCTTTGCCGATGTTCGGGATACCGGCGAAGTCTTCTTGACGGATTCCTGGTCTGACACTGAAAAGCATTATGCGACTGACTCGTGGAACGATGTGGGTACCAACATGTATGGATGCGCCAAGCAGTTGTATCTTCAAAAGAAGGGCAACCCCAAGTTGAAGGTACTCCTGTCGATAGGTGGCTGGACGTATTCTGCCCACTTCGCCCAGCCTGCGTCGACCCCAGAAGGTCGAGCCAGATTCGCGAGCAGCGCCGTTCAGATCTTACAGGATGTTGGTTTCGATGGCCTCGACATCGATTGGGAATATCCTACCAATGATGCGCAGGCAGAAGACATGGTTCTACTTCTACAGGAGACTCGTCGCGCTCTTACCGAATACTCTAAAAACCATGCGCCCGGTCAGAAATTACTCCTCACCGTTGCTTCACCCGCAGGCCCCACGAATTACAACAAAATGAAGCTCAAGGCAATGGATCAGTATCTTGACTTCTGGAACTTGGTTAGTACTTTTGACTCAACAATTCACACTGACTGCTAACACCAAGTACCAGATGGCCTACGACTACGCTGGATCCTGGGACGCCAACGCCGGCCACCAGGCCAACGTAAACCCGTCCTCTTCCAATCCCACCAGCACCCCCTTTAGTACGAAGAAGGCAGTTGACGACTACATCGCGGCGGGTATCAACCCTAACAACATCGTCCTAGGCATGCCCCTCTACGGCCGCTCTTTCGAAAACACCGATGGGCCTGGGAAGCCCTTCTCAGGCATCGGGCCCGGTACCTGGGAGAATGGTGTATTTGACTACAGCAAGCTTCCCGTTGCTGGTTGCCAGGAAAATTACGACGACAGCGTCATTGCTAGCTGGTGCTACGACCCGGCCAAAAGGTTCATGGTCAGCTACGACACACCTCAAGTCATCGCCAAGAAGACTGCGTACATCCGAGAGAGAGGACTGGGTGGCGGTATGTGGTGGGAGAGTTCGAGTGATAAGAAAGGTGACCAGAGTTTGATCTCTACGGTAAGTATTTTCAATTCTTGCGCTTTACCTCGATGTGTGTGCTAGTGAAAGAGGAAATGGCTGACATGTCGATATAGTTTGTCAAGAATATTGGCGGCATCGGTGCTCTGGATCAAACCAAGAATTTGCTCAGCTACCCGGTGAGCAAATATGAGAATCTGCGCGCTGGCATGCCGAACAACTAGGCGCATACCTGCGTTGTCTTCTTGATCTCGACGCTGGATGGACGTCTGCACGTTGTCGGAAGTTTGTGACCCACTAGGCGATGTCTTAGTGGGAACTGGATTTGTTTTTCTCGGAACTAGTTGCACTTTTTGGTTGGGTGTACACGCAGGGATCCTTTCTGTACATATGACGGTCGTTTATCTTTTCTTCCGCGCGATGTTTCGCCAAACGGCGTCTGGGAGGTTGGAGAGGTGTGGGTCGTTACACAGGAGACCTTTTGTAATGGTCTATACATATAAACACGTACGAAATCTCCCTTACTCACCAATCCTTTTTAGTGTTGATCGTAAGATGCGCAAAGATGCCTTGTTTCTCGATGCTTGTTGAGGCGTCGCATGGATTAAATGCTGTCAAACAGTTTATGTGGTCAGAAGAGGTGTTGTACATTGAACAGCCTGGTTGAAGCAGACTTCTACTCAGGATCGAGTTGAGGTAATCCCGAAGTCGCATGAAAGCGATGACTTATTCCCATGAATCTCCATACATCTACATATTTACAACGTCTTGCTAGTCTCTTCTGCGACACTGAGATCTGCGACTTCGCTCTTTCCTGCGTTGCCCATCCTCCGCTTCTTCAATACGTTCTCGATAAAGGCCTCGCCGGCCTTGTAACTTGAGCGTACGAGTGGGCCGGAGGCGCAGTATAAGAAACCCATGTCGAGGGCGCGCTGGCGCCAGAGTTCGAATTTATCGGGTGTGACGTAGTCGTGGACGGCCATGTGGCGCTTGGTGGGGCGCATGTATTGGCCAAAGGTTACGACGTCGACGTTATTTGCGCGGAGTTCTGTGTACACGTTAGTTTAGTCTCGTGGTACATCAGGTTGTATAAACGTACCCCTCAACGCATGCCAGAGGTCCTCATCCGTCTCGCCCAAGCCCAGCATCATGCTGGTCTTGGTGATGAGCTCAGGGCGCGCCTCCTTGGCTGACCTCAACACATCCAGACTCTGCCTGAACTTGGCTCTCCTGTCGCGGACAAACGGTGTGAGGCGCTCGGTTGTTTCGATGTTGTGCGCAAAGACATCGACACCACTCCGTGCGACTACCTTGGCCATCTCCAGATTGCCTCCGTAGTCTCCACCCAACAATTCAACAAGCTGCGTCGGGTTCTTTTGCTTGATCTTCATAATGGTCTCGGCAATGTGATGCGCTCCGGAATCCACGAGATCATCGCGGTCAACCACGGTGATGACGACGTAGCCCAGACCCCACCTCCGCAGCGCTTCAGCGGTGTTCTCTGGTTCGTGGGGATCCAGTGGTGGAGGTGCTTTGGACGTCTTTACGGCGCAGAATCGACAGCCTCGTGTACATGTGTCTCCCATGAGCATTATGGTCGCCGTCGCCGCACTCTTGGAACTTCCGCCCCAGCAGTCTGAGATGTTGGGACATCTTGCTTCCTCACAGACTGTGGCTAGATTCAGCCCGCGCAGGTCTTTCTTGATCTGCTTGTAGTTCTGGTTTGCGTTTGAGGGTATCGGCGTCCTCAGCCACTCTGGAAGTCGTGTGATGGTCTTCTTGCGGCCTTCCGGGCCCACTTGCACCGTCTTGATCTCATATGCTTCGGCCGGGGAGAGGGGTGCCTCGGGGTTGACGAAATCGCCAAACGATGGACCGGCATTCAGTGTATCGCTGAACGATGTCGGTGGTCGTGACCGCCTTGTGGGGGCTTCTGGTACTGCGGTTTGCGGCGTATCGGAGGTCGTGGCAAAAGTTCTAAGCGGCGTCCTTGAGCGAGGGACAGCTTTTAATGTGGAGGAAGAGAAGAGACATCGCGATCGTGGGATTGAGGCTGCCATGTCGTATGTTTGAGTGTACAAAAAGAGAGGAGGACAGTGAGTGAATGGATTGTTGGGTATATCTTGCGCGGCAGAGCCTTGAATACCCGCACCGCATTGAGTTGCGCATTCCGAGCGCCAAGCCCTGGAACATGCAAGAGCAGCCCACACGCCGACATCCCTGCAGGTGCACTTGCTCGCGCTGGTCGAGGGCATCTTCAACGTCGCCAATTCCAGACGGCCAGGCAAACACCACTGCGACTTCGCCCCGCCCCGCCCACGTCTCCTCGCCCACCAATTCCAATTGCAAGGCCGCACTTGGACACGTTTGCACCCCCCGTCGCAAGAGGCCACGTTAGGCGGAGGAAGAGCGGGACCAGTTTATACACACACCGCGAGCTAGCACGCGGAGCTGCACCACAACACCATGGACAAGAAGCACGAGGACGCCGGCGGAGTCGCCCAGATCGACAAGACGTCCGTCTTCCAAGAAGGTAGGGCACCTCCCGCATGCGCCAGAGGTTGGCGGGGGACGCTGACGCTGTCCAGCACGAGTATTCAACCAGAGCCCCATCTCGCCCAGGAAATGTAGAGTGATCCTGACCAAGCTGGCGCTGCTGCTCTTCACCGGCGAGAGCTGGGGACGCCAGGAAGCCACGACCCTCTTCTTTGGCATCTCCAAGCTGTTCCAGAACAAGGATGCCTCGCTCCGCCAGATGGTCTACCTGGTCATCAAGGAGCTCGCTGGCTCCGCCGACGATGTCATCATGGTCACTTCCTCGATCATGAAGGACACCTCCGTCGGCAGCGACGTCGTATACCGCCCCAACGCCATCCGCGCCCTCTGCCGTGTCATCGACGCCTCCACCGTCCAGGCCATCGAGCGTCTCGTCAAGACGTGCATAGTCGACAAGAACCCCTCAGTCTCCTCCGCCGCCCTCGTCTCCTCGTACCACCTCCTCCCAGTCGCCAAGGATGTCGTCCGAAGATGGCAGTCAGAGGCCGCCGAGGCCGCGTCAGGAAGCAAGTCGGGTGGTGGTTTCTTGGGAGGGTTTGGAGGGGGCTCACATACCACTCTCCAGGCCAGCACAAACTACATGACACAGTACCATGCCATTGGTCTCTTGTACCAGATGCGCGCCGGCGACAGGATGAGCTTGGTCAAGATGGTGCAGCAGTACTCTGCTGCTGGTGTCGTCAAGAGCCCTGCCGCTACTGTCTTGCTGGTCAGATTAGCAGCTAAGCTCGCTGAGGAGGACCCAAACTTGCGGAAGGTGAGCTACATCATCCCCACCGAAATATATCTACTAATAACCTTTACAGCCTATGATGCAACTCCTCGACGGCTGGTTGCGCCACAAGTCGGAGATGGTCAACTTCGAGGCTGCAAAGGCCATCTGCGACATGCGCGACGTTACCGATGCCGAGCTCGTACAAGCCGTCCACGTCCTGCAGCTCTTCCTCACCTCTCCTCGCGCCGTCACCAAGTTCGCCGCCCTCCGCATCCTGTCGCAAATGGCATCCTTCAAGCCAGACGCTGTTCGCTCATGCAACCAGGATATCGAATCGCTCATCACCAACTCGAACCGCAGCATCGCTACCTTCGCCATCACCACACTCCTCAAAACGGGCAACGAATCTTCGGTTGACAGGTTGATGAAGCAGATTACTGGCTTCATGGCTGAGATCACCGACGAGTTCAAGGTCACCATTGTAGAAGCTGTCCGAACATTGGCACTGAAGTTCAAGGCGAAGCAGTCTGGCTTCCTTGCTTTCCTCAGCGGCATTCTGCGCGACGAAGGCGGCTACGAGTTCAAGCGATCCGTTGTCGAGGCTATCATGGACCTCATTCGCTTTGTACCTGAGGCCAAGGAAGATGCGCTTGCCACACTTTGCGAGTTCATCGAAGATTGCGAATTCACAAAGCTTGCCGTCAGGATTCTGTTCGTACTTGGACGTGAAGGTCCCTCAACACCACACCCTACCAAATACATCCGTTACATCTACAACCGCGTAGTCCTAGAGAATGCGATCGTTAGGGCTGCGGCGACCTCTGCTCTGTCCAAGTTCGGCGTCGGACAAAAGGACCCCGAAATCAAGAAGTCTGTCCACGTCCTCCTCACAAGGTGTCTGGATGATGTTGATGACGAGGTCCGTGATCGCGCTGCGCTCAGTCTTCGTTTGATGGACCAGGAGGACGACGACATGGCTGTTAACTTCATTCGTAACGACTCCATGTTCTCTCTTCCTGTTCTTGAGCACCAGCTGGCTATGTACGTCAGTTCGGATTCCCGCGACACCTTCGAGACAGCCTTCGACATCACCAAAATCCCCACAGTCTCGCGCGAGCAAGCAGATGCAGCAGACCTTACCAAGAAAACTGAAGGCGCTACCCCAACCCTCAAAGCACCCAGTGCAACCAAGGCACCCTCGAAAGCTGGTGCCGATGCCGCCGCAAACGCAGCATCGAACGCGCAGAAATATGCTACGGAACTGCAAAAGATTCCAGAACTGGCTGCGCACGGCGGCGTGCTCAAGTCAAGCGATGTCGTCGAGCTCACAGAATCCGAGACCGAATACGTCGTCACTGCCATCAAGCACATCTTCAAGGACCACATTGTCATTCAGTACGACATCAAGAACACTCTTGAGGACACAGTATTGATGGATGTTGAGATGGTTGTTACACCGGAAGACGATGGTGACGTGCAATTAGAAGAAGAGTTTGTCATCCCAGCGCCAAAGCTCGTCACCAACGAGCCTGGTACAGTCTATGTATCCTTCAAGCGCTTGGAGACCGAATCGCAGTTCATCGCCGCCAGCTTCACCAACGTACTCAAGTTCACAAGCAAGGAAATCGATCCTAGCACAAACGAGCCAGAGGAAGGTGATGGGTATCCAGATGAGTACCAGGTTGAGGATCTGTACCTCACTGGTGCTGACTACGTTGTTCCGGCATATGCAGGCAGTTTTGATAATGTCTGGGAACAGTCGAATGGCGATTCGGCGACTGAAACACTGCAGCTGGGTAACATGAAGAGCATAACCGGTACGTCGACAAGGTTACGAGCTATCACTAATGACGAACGAATGACTGACTCGTTACAGATGCAACCGAGCAACTCACCAAGACTCTATCCCTCCAGCCTCTCGAAGGTACAGATGTCGCTTTGTCAACATCAACCCATACTCTCAAACTCTACGGCAAGACTATCACAGGTGGCAAGGTTGCTGCTACGGTACGGATGGCCTTCAGTGCCAAGACTGGTGTGACCATGAAGATTGATGTAAGAAGCGAGGAAGAGGGTGTTGCAGCATTGGTGGTGGGTAGCGTGGCATAGGTGATAAGATGGATGTTTGTTTAGTAGCGTGTCTTGAAAGCGTAAAAGGTCAACAGGCTTCTTAGTAGGACTCTTGGTATCCACAGCTCAATGATATATGACATAAATGTTGCAGATTGAGGAATTGAACCACAAGCGCTCTGAAATACCGAATCTTTCTCGCACGTTCCTATGAAGTAAGTGCGTCGATGGCCTTGTTAACAATACCCCGTATCTGTTTCCACCGTCTCACCACCGTCTCCCTCTGGCCTTCCGCAACCTCATCTCCCCCTTCGCCCAAGTCCAGCTGCTCTACCTCTTCCAAAGTATCCACTATCTCCCTCGAATACTTAGTCAACACATCCGCTAGGTACTTATTCAACCTGGCCTGATCCCTAACTCCATCATCATCTCCTGAAACAAACGCTGAATATCTCCTCGAATCCAGCACCAACAACCGAAGCACAGCTTGCGTCCTATAGCACACAATCTCCTCTTTACCCGCACCGAATAACGTGTAGTCCCCATGAAAGCCATCCTCCTTCAGCGCATCCACCTGCTGCTTATCCAGCAAAGGCAGCAACAAGTGATCCAAAGGCAGAGTATCATGAACGTTTTCCTCAAGGATGAAACCGTACTCCACGAGCAGAAAGTCGCTTGTGTGAGACCCATACGTGACAAAGACTTCTTCGCCTGCAGAATACGAGCGGTCGGCCGTCACAGAGTAACCCTGGCTGTTGTGTTCGGGATGGCATCCGTTGTCGGAGTGGTTGAAGTAGTCGATTAGCGGGCACATGCAGTAGCAGTCGTCTGCTGTTAGTTTTGCACGTCGTTTGGGTAGGCTGGGGTGGGCGTTGGGCAGATCTGGGTATTCCCAGTAGAAGGTTCGGGTGTTTACTATCAGCCAGGTGTATGTGTAGAGGGACTTTGTGATGGCGGGAGGAAGGTGCGGTGAGAGTGTTGACCAGTCTTTTTCTAGGTTGGAGCGCTGTTTCGCGAGGAGCGTTTTGCAGGCTGGTGGTAGGAGGGACTGGAGTGATACGGGGTAGTGAAATGGCATGGTTGATGCGAAGTCTTGTTGTGTGGGCCAGACGTCTTGCCAGAGTTGGTAGCCGTGTGGTTCCTGGCCGCTGTACCATAGGGAGAGGGAGGCGGCTAGTTTTCCATGGACGGTGGCATTTTCGGGGAGTTTGAAGGCTTGGATTGAAGGGAGGGCCACATGGACGAGAGATTTGTTGGAGACGTGGACTAACTTGTCCCCTTTCTTGATGATTTAGTTGAGGGGTTTGAGTTGGGGGTAGCTTTGGTGGGTTGGACTGACTTTGATATCTTTTGCGGCTACGATGCCCATTCCTCGACCGCTGAAGCGTGCTGGGGCTATTCCATCGATTTCAACGCCGTTGGATTTGGCCCAATCGACGAATTGGGTATGTTGTTCGCCGGGGTCTAGTGCTGCAGTCATGGCTGCGGTGGATGATGCTGATAGCCCAAAGGCCTGAAGTACTCCTTTGATCCTAACTCTCACATCTGTTAGAACTGTAGCTATCTCATTGGTTGAGACAGTCAATTATCGTACCGAAGGTTCCTTCCAGAAGCGGATACACAGTATCTTGATTTGAAGTTGTTCCTTGTAGGGTCAGGATCTGAAGAATTTGGCGCGCTACCTTGAAGGGAAGCCTATCCACTACAAAGTAAAATCTCGTTTATTGAAAAAGCAATCGAAGATGTTGCAGCTGACAAGTCCGGAAGTTGGACAAAGAGTCATCTGCTAATACTTTGGTGTGGCTGGTGCATGTGGCGTATCGATAAGAATCGCGTCATGATATCGGCTCGAACCAGATGAGAACCATCAAACCCACGCTGTCCGCAACCCTCCCCAAAACGCGTAAATGGCGAGAAGTGTGCGATCATGTCAGCTTCAAAGGCTGACGTCGGGCTCAATCTTCCAAGCGTCATCATTCGCGCAATCAACACGCTGTTTTTCCGTCCTCAATCGCCCTCCGCCGAATTATGAGGGTCACATACCATTGACGCGTACGGAAAGGTTAGGGCTGGCAATCGGCTCGGGTCTTGGAAGTTTCCTGGACCCGCGAAGAGGAGGTAGACACGATCCAGAGTCTCAATTTCATGGTTCGCTGCTTACACAAGCTAGACCTCATTGCATCCTTTGGCGAAGCCACCGCGCAACCCTACTTCATCTACAAGCTCCGTGATCGCATGCTTCTCAATCCAACGGGCCGACGAATACTACGCGACCGACCACGCTTAACGTCTACCTCACTCGATATTCCACGCCTCCGCAAACTCCCCCCGAACACATTGGGCTATGCATACGCGGCATGGCTTGACCGCGAGGGCGTCTCGCCAGACACACGAGCGCCAGTACAGTACATAGACGACGAGGAGTGTGCATATGTCATGCAGCGATATCGCGAATGCCACGACTTCTACCATGCCTTGGTCGGACTACCCGTCTTTCGTGAAGGCGAGGTCGCTCTCAAGGCATTCGAATTCGCCAATACCGGCCTGCCCATGACTGGCTTGGCTGTGTTTAGCGCTTTCACCCTGAAGAAGGCTGAATGGAGGCGTTTCTGGGACGTCTATGGGCCGTGGGCTACACGCAACGGCGCACAAAGTGACGATGTAATCAACATCTACTGGGAGGAAGAGCTGGAGACGGATATCGACGCGCTAAGAGCTAGATTCAGCATTGAGAAGCCGCCGGATCTGCGAGCTATGCGCAAGGCGGAACGTGAAGCGCGCAAGAAAGAAAAGGAGGCTAAAGAGACCATGGCACGGGCTGCCGTATGAGATTTCAACCATGTACATTATCGTGTAATAACCACCTAGCACATGCATCTCATACAAGAAAAAAAATGGACAGGCCTGCAGCCTACATCAACACCAAGTCATCTATCTTGTAGGGTTTTAAGTTGATGTAGGCTGCAGGCCTGTTCAGTTTTTTTCTTGGTTGGCGTGGAATCGTTCTTGATTTCTGTGCAAGCACCATGTCCGAATTCAAGGGTCTACTCCCATGGATGCGCGAAGATTGAGAACGTACGCCGAAACCATGCGATTGGTAGCAACGATGTACTGGTGAGCTTCAACACTGTCGCGCAATCTCGGGAAGGGTGCATAACTGCAGCTGCTGAGGTGTAGGTGGAGTACATGACCGAAGAATCCCATGGAGAGAAGGTGCGAATTGCACAGAGAAGTAGACGTTGTGGAAGGCGCACACCAGTCGAGGCAGTCTCGACCAAACTCCACATTTGATACGTTCATTGGAGCACAGAACAGTCACTATTTGGTTATCGAGGCAGATTATGGAGAGGGGAAGTCTGTAATCACTCTACTCTTCCATAGCATCCAACACGGCAATCTTCCCTCTCCACAACTCCTTCGCATTCCCCCAAAACACCTTCTCCTTCTCCTCAAACCTTAATTCTCCCGCCCATGCCAACCCATCAATATTAGCATCCACATCCCAAAACCCGATGCCATACGGATAATCCGTGCCAAACACCATCTGACTAACTGGAATACCCATTCCTTCCGTCAGCCCTTTGGCCTGATTTGGCCAAACTGGTCCTGCACTGTCGTACCAAAAGCGCGTTTTGTAGGCTTCCCTTGCTGCAGTCGAGATGTTGGGGAAGCCGAGAAGGAAACGCTCGGAGATATCGGGGAAAGCGCCTGCGCCGTGGGATATGCGGAAGTGGAGGGACGGGAACTTGAGGAATGTGGATGAGGCTGTTAGACTCGAGATGGCGCGCGCGGTTTCAAAGTAGAATTCTCCGAGACCGGAGCGAAGGGGTGCTGTGGCATGTTGTCAGCTCACTCTAACCCTTGGTCATTTGTGAGCCCGAGTTTGGGATAACAGAACTCACATGGTCGAGAGTTGATCAATCGGCCATCGTCGAGCTTGATGATGGGCTCCGTTGGATGCACAAAGACCACCTCCCTCCCATCGCTTCCCATCTTTGCGGATCTCTCCTGTAGGAACTCCCATAATGGATCAAAAGTCTCGTCTCCCGGGTACATGCCCTCGTGGTTTGTTAGCACACCGACACCCACAGGCTGTTTCCCCACCATTCCAAACACGCGCTTCAACTCCGTAATCGATTCTTCCACATGGGGTAGCGGCATAATGGCCAACCAACTAAATCTCTCCGGATAGATCCTGCGAAGTTCCGCTGTGAAGGAGTTGAGTAAACGCGCAAGGACAACTGTCTTCTTCTTTCTCAGCACTTCGTCTCTTTCAGTCAAGAAGGCGTTAGCCTGGGGTGTGGAGACGCAGAGTACAGAGTGAGCGATGTGGTGTTCACTCATGAATTTGAGGTGGGATGATACGTTCCAAGACGGCGTTGCGCGGCCTGCAGCGTTCAATTCGAGGGCTCGAAACCAGTCCGGGATGGGGCTATTGAGATTAGTCAGTATTACTATAAATGCAAGTGTCTTTGGTAATGTGTTGTGAAGCAATCGAGCTTACTGTGTATGCGTATCGACCCTCTTTGAAGTCGAGAAGTCAAATTCCTTCACATTCACCATGCTACTCGCTAGCGAAGCGATACTCGCAATAGCTTCTTTGGCAAAGGGCAATACCGTCAGGTCGATCCCGTCTACATATGCTTCGTATTGTATCTGCATCCAAAGTTTGTTTTCGTAATGTTGTGTACCATCCGAGGGCGTTGAGTGCGGCTTGCCGTAAGGATACGCCTTCGTCGCGTTAATATGTCTTGTCTAGTGACAATACGTGTAGTACCAGATAGATCTTGTTTGACTTTGAAGTACTTACATTTCTTTCGCTAGACGACATTCTGATATGAGGGAAGATGGTGACGATGCTTGCAGCTGTGGTTAGAGTTGAGATGTAGACTGCTCCACATGTCAGTAAAGATAAGGAAGGGATTCGCATGTTTGACAGCTGTAGCTCACTCACAGTCTCGCAAGCACGAAGCAAAACATGGTTCATGTATTCTTGTAGAGTGAACTAATCGTTGTTGTTGTTGTTGCTGTTGGCCCAGTGAGTTAGCTGCAGGTACTTAGCATGCGCATGTGCGGGGAGCCGCCACTTGCGGAAGTCGCACCTGCCTTGTCACTCCCTACCTGTAAGCTGCATGTATTTCAACTGCACTTATTACTAGATACATTAGTCTAGCAGCTTCGATGATATTTCAGACTTGTTCACGCACAACACAGACGTCACCAAGCGAACGTGCATACGCCCGGAACCTTACACACGTACATCTTAGAAAAGCACTTCCGTTCCAGCACGTACGTCTAGCTAACGCGCATTTATCAATCATGCGACCTCGGCAGTAGTAATAGCACTCTGATACTTCAAGTCCAGCTGCGGTGCTTCTACACCCTTTCCAGGAATATCACTAAGCCCCGCGGGCTCCACATAGTCTTCTTCCTTGTACCCATTAACCTTCAGCCTCAACTTTCTACTCTCGGCGTAAACTACCCTGCGCATTCGGTTGGTGCTTCCAAGCGGTTGATGCTCCTTCAACCCATGCCAGCTGTTTACCGTGATGCGATCATCCCACCATGTCCTAAACTCAGGTAGCCACGAATCCTGCGGCGGGAACTCAATGGTAGCAATCTGTTCAAACGGATATTTCTTGGGGTCCCATTCGATACCAATGTCGTCAACGGGCTGCTCAGTGAGGTCCTGCAAGAGTTGCGCGCAGAAGCTGTAGGTTATTGTGTTGTTCAGGTGGTGTGTGCGGAGGGTCTGCGAGAGGATGTTGATTGGGTCTGAGTCTTTGACTTCGGTGTTCTCAAGGTCCTTTTGAAACTTGCTATTGGGGAAGACGCCGTATTTGGCTACGTAAGCTCCGTGGCGGTAGGCTGATTGTGAGTACTCGGGCATAGCAACCATGTGTTGTTTCGGCAGTTGTCCACCGAGGGTTGCCACGTCGGCATCAACGCGTTTGCTCTGCTCGTCTGCAAAGGTAGGCAAGTCGTTCCAGTTTCGCTCCAGTGCATCTGCAATATCGTATGTGGTTTGAGGATCACGCAGCTCCAATACCGGGTAGTTGTTGAAGGTCCAGTCTTGCGTCTTCTTATCTTCTCCCCAGAGCTTCTCTCCTTCGATACCAAAGACCTTCATGCCAATGCCACGTGGGGCTGCCAGGTTGTCAGGCAAGATCTTAGGCGTCAAGGACGAGTATCGCATGATCACGTCGTAGGTGCCGGGTTTTGCGAACATTCCTTGGGCTAGATGTTTAGGTAGGTTGTCGTGCACCGTAAACTTGCCCATTACACACTGCCCATGTTATCAGTAAAGTTTATCCCAAGAAGCCTTACGAAATACTTACACCCTGAGTCTTCAAATGCGTGCCCCTCAAACAATGCATGTGCTCATTGAAGTTCATCATTTGGAAACGATTAAACTGGGCAGAAACCTCTTTAATCTTCTCTTGCTCATTGTCCGGAATGTTCTCAACACCTGGCGCATCCCATTTGATGTGTTCGCCAGTAGCCTTCTTGTCCTGCCCACCAGCTTTGATGGTGCCACTCGGTACTTTGCCGTTGTGGATGTTTTGAATTCGGTGGTACCCCATGGGGCATGTTTCGATCTTTGTTCCACTCATGCTGATGATTCGTTGGTAGTGTATAATCTCTTTATTCCGCCGTGTGCTGCTACATGGACGGCGGCCTTCTTAAGTCACCAACACAGTCCCGGTGGTCACCCCGCGACTGCATCTAGCTTCCGCCTCGCCGACATCTGCTCTTCTTCATGCTGCATTGCGGACGGGAAAGTGCGAAAGCATGCGGGGTAGCGCGTCAATGATTCCAGTTCTTCGATGTGTAGGCGTGCGATGGATGGCCGGAAGCCGCTCCGGAAGACCCTCTCCCGTCTGCGTCGTCGATCTAGTCCGCCGCACCTGACCAATGGATGAAACTGAATTGAAGATCAGGTCTCGAACGCATCTTCCCAGTGCATGATTTGGAAGCGTCATGGTCTGTCACGAGCGATCCGAACTACTTGCTGCAAGTCGCTTTCCGGGAACACTCCACACCAAAAGCGCGGAAGCTTGCAAGTACGTGCTTTGAAGCGTCCGTTGCTATGCGTGGGTTTACCTTTTGCATACCTATGTATCTAGTGAGCCTAGTCCGCATACTTATGTCCCTGCCCTCCGCATTGCCCGATGAACCCTCATCATGTTGAAACCGTGAGTTACTTCCCAACCGAGCTAGCAGCTTCCTCCTTTGCTTTCGCTTTACGCACTTTAAGCGCCGCAGCAACTTGCTTTCCTTTGTCACTTTCCCTGTACAGCTTGCCGGCTATCAGCCGTTTCTCTCTTCCTTTGACACTCTCCCTGTACGTCTTGTTGGCTATCCTCTGTGCCTCTTGTTTTTCTGTTCGTGCTATGTTCAGCTTCCGAGCTTCTCTGTCTCTTGCCTGTATTTCTTGTTTGTCTATCCTCTCTTTTGTTGACTTGTTGAACTTCCGCTGTTCCCGCTTTCGATCTTGATCGTCCTTCCTGGTATCGGCGGTTGGATTTGCGATCCCCATAATGTCGAGAACTCGAGGGGGATGGACCTCAGAAAGTGGTGATCCAAAGTTAAGGCCTGCGTAAGGTATCTTGTTCTGAGGCCAAAGTGACTGACTCGTCAGGCTACCATACGTGCTAGGCTTGATCGACCACAGCTTAGCTTGAAAGGTACCCTCAAGGAGTAGGATGAGTGCCCGGAGGAATTGGTAGTCTAGAGCGTTACCAGGAATTGTAGTGGATGCCAGACATGATGTTCCAGATCTTGTGTAACCGTCTGCGACAAGATCCCGAATATTCTGAGATATGTTTGATGGAGTAGCGCCACGGTCAAAGAACGAGTCGTATCTTTGAAGCCTTACATTTCCACCCTCTGAACTAGTCGCAGATCCGCAATATACACAGACAATGATTTCTCCGTCCTTTTCTAGGAATTGCAGGTAAATGACCCAGGTAGAAGAGGAAGCTGCATCCGAAGGAAGTGTGCATAGCTGCAGCTGCTGAGGTGTAGGTGGAGTACGTGACTGAAGAATCGCATGGAGAGAAGGTGCGAATTGCACAGAGAAGTAGTCGAGAGCTTCCAGGATGACCGAAGAGTTGTGATACATCGAGCGAAGCAGCCGGGTGGCGGATAGGTCAACACTCATAACATCCCAAGCAATGTTAGCAACCGTCTCGTATTCTGAGACCGCCATGATGAGTGCGAGAAGGGTGAGAGGATATGAGAAGGCAGAACGAAGCGGGGTTGAGATGTGTGACATACCTGAGAGCGGCAGTGACGACTTCGTCGTTGCCAAACAGACGTTGTGGAAGGCGCACACCAGTCGAGGCAGTCGCGACCACCTCCGTCCCATCGCCTCACATCTCGGGGAGCTGGTTGATGCTGACGATTGTGCGTGAACGCTTCTCTTCGCTTTGGATGATGTAGCTTGACGCGGCTTCTTGGTGCTGGTTGCGGAAGAGGCTCACGTCGGATATGTTTACCCCGGGAAGCGACGTAGATATGAATTGAGAAGCCGCAGATTGCTCCTCAGGGAGCACAGCTAGCAGATGCAGACTCATGGGACTGGGATGTGCTCCTTCAGGGTCGTGTCGTTGCAGCTGCGATAACACTTCTAGACTGTTTGCCGTGTTTCCTCCTCTTCTTCGCGTGAGAGCTTTGGCGCGTAATTTCTCATCTTCTATGGGGAAATGCGGGACTCTGAACACTCGAGAGTTAGCAAGCTTCTGATTCTTGGGGTTGTTGCAGAGCGTTGATACATACGTCAATATGGTGTCGATGTAGACGGCGCCAACGCATACAATATGGTTCTCGGTACCTTCGGACATGTTTCAACGCGTGAAGCGGTATGCGCAAATGACCGTGGTGTTGGCGACAAGTGGAGAAGTGTCAAATATGCCAGGTGATAGGCCAAGCCACGCAGGTGAATAGGTACAGGCCGGCTACGGAAGTAAGTAAGCCCGCTCTATCTGCTAAGGATAAAGTAGAGCGTGCATAGCTAAAAAGAGGCGTCTTACACCCTCTCTTGCAGCAGCAACAGGCTATAATAAATTATAAGAGGGCTATAAAAAGAAAGTAAAGGTGTAGGCTATTACTTCGCAAAAATTACAACTCTTATAGAGCTGCTGCGCAGAAAGTAGCAACTCTATATTGTATTATTAGATATTAGATGTATTGTTAGATAATAACCTTAAAAGTTTAATAATGTAGAGCTAGAGTGTTAAAGGTTACATTCGTTACATGTCCGTTAAACGAAAAACATAACCTTGAATAGTGTTACTAGATTACCTTATACAAGGGAAAAACTAGACAATTAGAAGCCTACGTAGCTATTAGGCTACTAACTTTATAAGCTTGTATTTTAATGTAGGCTCTAGGGTGTTTGGTTTTTTTTTGTATAGGGTGAGATAGTTAGTTAGCTAAGAAATTCGTTTTTAAGGGATGTGAGCCCAAAAAATCAAGTGATATTCAGAATCTTCTACACTACCACCATCTTACCTCTGGCCATCCAGGCCTTGCAGCCCCATAGCCTCTTTGGTAGCATCTATTTTCTCGGCCTCACCCTTCTCCCTAAGTGCTACCTTCTCTACCTCATCGAAAGCCTTGAGTGCATCGCCATACTGTTCAAAGACACCCTTCCTGTAGCCCTCACAGATCTTCTTGACAAAGCCCTCCTCATTCCATCGCGCCTCAAGGAAATCCTCAAACTTCTCCTGTGGAGACGAACGTTGTACGCCCCAGGCAGCTTTGTACGCGGCTCCAAGAGCGCAAGCATTTCCTCCAATCTCAAGCTTGTATACACCGTCAGACCCACCAAGAACTTGACCGGCAAGTTCGGCGATGGCGGGGTTCACGGCACCACCGCCAACCATGTAAATTCTGCGGGGTTGCGCAGGGAGGGAGCCCTGGGGTTCGACAAGGGACTGAGAGCGCAATCTCAATGACAGGAACTGCGATTCGAGGATTGCACGGGCGTCGGCTTGAGGAACGGGCCAAGATTTGTCCTCCGTCTTGCCTTGGGCAGCTTCTGGTGCTATGGGCGAGAGCTGATTATCTTTGGAAAGGAATCGCCATGTTCCTGCCTTGACGTTTGGTACAATTTCTGGTCGGGGGAAGAAGAGACCTAGACGCATAGGATCGGAGGGTTGGGCTTGGCCAAGTGCAGGAGTTGTGAGGGCTGTCTCGTTGAACTTGTCCCAGGACTTGTCGGATGAGCCTGAGGCTTTGTTGATGGCGTCGCGGATGTGCTCGCGTGCTAGGCCACCATTCTTGTAGCAGAGCATGAACATGTAGAGGCCTGCTGTAGTCGGGTGGTTCATGAAGTGGTATGCTGGGTCGGGCCTATACTGTGGTGTAGACATGAGGAATGTTGTTGAGGTCCCTAGCGAGACGATGGCGTCCGACGCGCGTAGAGGAAGGGCTAGGATGGTCGATGGGTTGTCACCGGTGAACGCGATGACCTGAGCCGACGATGGGAACCCGTAGCGCTTGCTGAAGTATGGTGAGACGGTACCGAAGCTTGAGCCACCATCTTCCGGGACGCTTCCGAGCTTCTTCTTGAGGTCCTCGACACCGTCACTGCCCCCAGCTGCAAGCGCAAGAAGATCCTCATGCCAGCGACCATTCTTGATATCCCACAGGTTGGCTCCGCATACGTCTCCGATATCGATGGGGGCGACTTTACCGAGAAAGACGGAGGCAAGGAAGGAGGATACGAGGGAGATGCGAGCGGTCGCTTTGTAGGCTTCGGGGTACTTGTCGTGGAAGCGAAGGATCTGAGGGCCACTGAAGCGCTGTCATGGTGTTAGCATTGATAAAGACTGGGAGGGTGTTGGCAACTTACGTGATGAGCACTGCTTCCAGTAGCTAGGGCCAGGTTCCTCGGTTCTTGCAGTGTCATATCAAAAGCTTCGCACTGCTTCTGTGTACTTGCGTCCTGCCAGTTTGGGCTGAATGGGTGGCTGAAGGCACCCTTCCTCTCGCCCTTTGCACCGCCTTCCAGCTGCTCGAGCAGTGTCTTGCCAGCATCCATACTGCCAAGTAGTGTCTCTGCATCGTTGCTCCAGAACACGGTACCATGTTGCATGCCAGCACCTGAGATACCCTGGATCTTGGAGAAGTCGGCACCCTGCTCCTTCAATCGCTGCAGGACAAGATCAATGGCTTCGAGCCACAGGGCGACGGGCGCGAAAACCTCCCCCTCAGCAGGGTTTGTGAGGACACCCTTCTCAATGCCATATTTGGAAAGATCGGCATCGAAATCGACCTTGGCTTCGTGGATAAGTTTGAGATCGGAACCGACAATGATACCTAGAACACGGCAGCGTCAGTCCAAGCTGGAAGACCAGATGGTGGGGTAGCTCTAGCGGGGTATTCGCACCTTTGAGTTGCTGAGTGCTCAAATCGAAGCCCAAGAACTGATCAGCCATGGTCGAAGTGTGTCAGTGCGGTTTCGAGCTGTGAGGATAATGTTAGGGTGTTATGTTGACGAGACATGGCTAAAATAAGCAGACCATATCTCGTAGTGTTAGAGGTCCCTGCCTCACATCCACGATACGGCTACGGCACACTTACGCAAGACCCACATTGACGGACGCGCTACATCACAGGCAGTTTTGCCGGCGGTGCCTGCAGAAGCGCCAGTACTTTGGCGCGGGATTATTGGATGGCGGATAAATTCGTGCCGAGACATCGTGAGTACAGCTGTGACTTTTTGGAGTTGCATCTCGGCCAAACGCCGATGCCAGCTAAGGAATTTCGTTAGCGTGGGGAAGTACGAGTCTAGAGCGTGGGCCGGGGTTGAATTCAGGTGATGGATATTCAGAATATATACAAGTGTCCCATGTCTCGTATATGCCGCCGGGTAGTTGCATTGCCCAACTCCAGAACGCCCAGCTATGCTTGTCTATAGGTGTACACCAATCATTTCCTTCGCCTTGCGGTGCCATCGGTAGTTTCGTGATCGTGGTCGTGGTCGTGGTCGTGGTGATGTTCTGCCTCGGATTTTTGGCTCGCCGCCGCAGCAGAGTCGCCAGGGATGAACTCGTCGAGAAAGTCTGGTGCTTGCGCCGAGTTGGTTACAAAGCGCACGCGCACCTTTTTCACGCCGCGCACATTGACACCGACGCGGTCCCGGATTGCGTTCTCGACGTCGCGTGTCTGGTCAACAGTCCAAGTGCCAGAAACGCCAATCTCGATATCCATGAGGTAGTTCTGGCCAGCTTTGACACCCTGAATCGCTCGCACATTGACTGGCTCTGATGCGGTAGTGACATCCTTGACAGCGTCAGTCGCTGCTTTCCGCACGTTGTCCTTCATCTCTTGGTCCACGCCGACGTCTGCCAGTTCGAGTAGCGCTTGCTTGGTGTTTCCCCAACCAGCTTGGACAACCATGAGCGAGATGACAAGCCCACCGATAGGGTCTAGCCACTTTGCATTGTTGAGGACGTTGGAGCCGGCGATGAGGAGGAGAGCGACGAAGGCAGTAAGGGAGTCGACGCGGTGGTGGTAGGCGTTGGAGGCGAGGACCGTCGATTTGCGCTCTTTGGCGATCTTGAGGGCTGGAGTGATTGTCAGCGGGCGCTTGCTACGTTATTATGGGTGTCCTTACTCGCTCTGTAGAGCCATTCCTTGATGACAATTGAGCCAGCAGCAAGCCATATAGCATTGATGTTGGGGCCCAGGTCGTCGATGCCGTGGTGGTGGTGGTGGTGTGGTATAAGCCCCCATTGCTCCGCTACCTCAGCGGCTTCGGGGAAGAATTGCTTGCAGAGGGCCAGCAGCGCGGTCCAGCCCATGAAGAAACCGCCTGCGAGCAATATGCCACTGACACCGAGCGAGCCCAGACTCTCCACCTTTCCATACCCGCTGGGAAAGCGGTCCGTAGGGGGCTTGAGGGACCAGCCGACTGTTGCCAGCGTCATGATGTCGCTCACGAGGTCGGTGAGGCTGTGGATGGCGTCGGCAATGAGTGCTGGCAGGCGTTAGTAGACGTTCGTATCAACGCGCCTAGCCATCTCACCCTGACTATTGAAGACGTAGCCTCCGAAGCCCTTGCTGACAGCCATGCCCAGGTTGACGTAGAGGCCAATCTTGGTAATGCGCACGCCGGCGTCATTCTTGTTCTTGGACAAGAGGAAGGTGTTGTCGTGGTTATGGTGGTGATGACCGGCGTGGCCTCTTTTCTGCGTGGCGCCCGTCATGGTGGAAGGGGAAAAGAGTGGTTTGCGGTGGACGGTCGTCGACCAGTTGCGGAGAGGCGCTGTATGCGACGGGATGGCGAGGTACTGGGCACCTTTGGTCGTCGTCTGCGTGCACAGGACGCGCAATTTGGGGCGGCAGGTGGGAGGTTTGTAGGCGTGACGTGATAGGACGTGTCGTCGCACCGAGGGTTGCGTAGAGGAGTCGTGGAGTGAGACGCGTGCACGCTGGCTAAACTGGACACGCAGGCCATGTCCATTGCTGCAGGCGGTGCGCAGTAACATGGGATGTGGTGGCAGCCGTTGCGCCTCTCAGTACTGCGGGATGCCTCAATGCCACTCGCTGCGAATACTTCCAAGACAATTTGGAGCCTCTTTCGCGGTTGCTATCGGCCCTCGAGCCTGGCCTCTCATGGCGCCTTTTGCGTCAACACACGGCAATTGTGGGGGCGCCACCATCCGTCCCACTCACGCAAGATGCACACTACCGCACTTCTAATAGCAGGACCAGGAGAACATAATGCCGGTGTATATTTTCAATCTGCAAGCAATCTCATGCTCTACCTGCCACAGGTGAAAAAAGGGGACAGTCCAATCAATAGTGATGACTTCTGTTGCGACCGATCACGAACGTTACCAAATTTAACAACCGCACACTATGTCATTGCAACCTTCATGCATCACTCCCGTGCCGTCGTCAATTTGCTGCAGGGACATGGGCCTGGAGATCCTCCGCCTTGCGCCTCGGGAGCCGCGCGTGTACGTACGAGTTGGGCCAAGCAATGCACACCTAAAGATAATCGTATCGTGATTACGTTGCCAGCGCGCTTGTTTCCTATTCTAGAGAGCTTATACACAGATTCATAGCCTTGGCTTCGCACTATCGTCACCCACAGGGTCCGTCACGCGAGCCAGTACCCAGTTTACAACGTCGTCCCGGAACACATCTTTATCAGGACTAGGCTCGTCGTGTACTGACAAGGTTAGTGCCAATACCGTGGACTGGGTCAGACATGTACTTACAGCGATGAAAGTGTCCGGCGTACGATTTGAACTCCTTGTCCTTGACTTGCAAGGCATCGAACAGGCGTTTCGAGGCGTGGTAGCTAGTGATACCATCCTGCTCGCCGTGAGCAATCCAGATCCTCGTCACGCCACCCTCTCCGACATTGTCAGGTATGATGATCTTCCCACTGGACAAAGCATTGGTTCGATCGAGCAATCCCGCGAGCCCCTCGAGTGTGCCGGTATCGTGGCAGAGCTCGTCTTCATCGAACCGCTTGCAGACCTCCGGGTCTCGCGAGATGAGTTTTGGATCCAGTTTGTTGGTCAACTGACGCTTTGCCATGAGCTTTCCAGCGACCCTACCGAAGAAGACCGTGATGGGTGATGGCTTGGACTTGGGGTCAAAGTCGATAAAGGGCGACTCCAAGAGGAAGCCGCGAATGTGCTTGAGCACCTCCTCCGGACCCTGTGCGGCATAGCAGAGCGTTTCACCGCCACCCATGGAATGCCCCATCATGAAGAGCGGGACAGGGCTCGGGATCAATGTCTTGATGAAGGAGGTAATGTCGTCCAGCACCTGGGTAGTCGGGCCCGTGTCTCCTCGCTCGGCGTGTTTTGCTACAGATCGGCCCCATCCTCTGTACCTTGTCAGTAGTGAATATTGGAAGCAGTGCACGTGCGCACCTCTGGTCGAACGTATAAACTTCAATGCCTCTAGACGCTAGATGGGGGAAGAAGTCGCCGTACGTGTTGACTTGACCTGTGTCAGAAGGGTATTATTCATGTAGCCAGATGGTCTCACCGTGCTAGAGGCAACGTTAGTCATGCATTCAGTATTGTGTCCATGGGACCCGTACGTCTGAGAATCCGTGGATGAACACAAGTCGGGCTTTGGCCGGACCGTCCGTCTGCTCATTGCGTTAATGTCGATCTTATTGCTATGGCTCCACCATACTTTGAATGTCTTCGTATACAGCTGCTTGCCATCAGCCAAGGCATGGGTGCCTTCCTCGACGGACATTGTGCCTGGATCAGGTAAGAGTTGGAGATATTGGAGGTGTTTGTCGGCTGAGCAGTAGAGTCAGTGACGATATGTCGTGTGTTGGGCAGTGCACGTGCAGATGAGTTCGTGTCAAAGGAGGGTGCAGAGCAATTGCTGTCTTATGGTGTTCAGCTCTCCGGTGGCAGCCGCGGCTCCCGCACGCGTCATAGCTTGCTTAGTACACGACGCACTCGCACATGTCAAACGCGACAGCTCAGCGTGCGACACGATGGCAGTCAGCCCATTCTCGGAGGCTCATGGCCAATGCCACTTGGCTATATTTGGAGGCCCGAGATGATGCCGATGCCGTGGTGAGGGTGAAGTCAGCTAGCCTTAACGGCTGTCGTCCAAGCTCCCGCCCAGTGGATCATCCTGCATAACGCATTGGACCCCTCTACCTGGTGTCCCCACTTACATTTTCCTCGTGGTAAGATACTTTCTTCTTGCTATGAGCCTTCCTGCCCGTCGACTCTTGTCCCATCACTCATTTCAGCGACGACTCTCCTCGCAGAGAAGCATGCTGAGCAGCATGCCACAAGCTCGCTCAGCAAAAGCGATCCTAAGCCACCAAGAGCGCACCGCGACGGAACCGCGAGAGAACGACCTGCACACGGCCACCGTCGCCAAAGTCACGCCCGTCAACGACCGGATCAAGCGCTTTAAATTCGAAATCAAGGAAAAGGACGGCTTCAACGTATGACGATCTCCATCTCGCTCGCGACATGCGCTGATGGATAAGTCAGTTCCTCCCCGGCCAATGGCTTGATGTCTTTGTGCCCGATGTAGACAAGGCCGGTGGCTTCACCATTACCTCGTCGCCCTCCGAAGCCCTGCCGCGGTCGGATCCCGATTTTGTTCCCTACTTCGAGCTAGCTGTCCAGAAGAGCCCTAATAACCCGCCGGCAGCATGGCTGTGGCAGCCGGCGGAGGAGATACTAGGCAAGGAGGTCACTGTGCGTGTAGGCGGAAGCTTCGTGTGGCCTCCCCCGTGTCTGGATATGAAGAAGATTAAGCGCGCCATCTTCATCGCTGGAGGTGTCGGAATTAAGTGCGTCCAGCTCTGCCGTGACCAAGTCGCACGCCTCGCCCGCTAACACCCCACAGCCCTATGATGTCAATGATGACCTACATAAACCAGAACTACCCGAACCTCGAAGTACGCTTCCTATACTCTACCAAAGTCCCTTCGCGCGAAACCGACCCGAGCGAAGTCCTCTTCCTGCAAGACGTGCTCGACCTGTTCCGCATACCCAGATTCAAGGTGACCAAAGACCGCCTTGAGCTTTTCTTTACAGGCACGTGGGACGGGTCAGAGATGGGCACAAATGAAGGTGACTTGATACATCCACTCATGTCTCTGACGCTGCCGCAAATTGACTCGGCTACCGAAGTGCCAGTGTGTGCCTGGACGCATCGCATTGACGATATTGCCCTCTCTAGCGCAGTTGGCAACAGGAAGGAAGCCCAATCCACCGTCTTCTACGTCTGCGGGCCCCCAGACATGACCGACGACATGGTGAAGTTTATCAAGGAGCAGGATAATGTCGCTCCAGAGAGAGTGCTGTGCGAGAAGTGGTGGTAATGGAAAGGTTAAGGTAATTTACCATTGGATAGTTCAAGGCGATCAATACTAGGTTTTGCATTCGACAATGATCCCGTCGCTGCGGCAAGCGCTGTTGTATGTACGACGCTCACACCATTAACTCGAATTTACGCGCCCACAAAGACCGTAAATTCCAGACGGCTCGTGATAGTCGAGGGACTGCTCCACTAGACTAGCTCCACATTTCAAAACTCAGTCTGGGAACCACGGCCATCAACGTTATTCGCGCCACACGCCGTTTCCTGCCCGAGGGCACTGTACGGCACAGCAAGCGATCGCTTGCGCCGTGCAACCCCGCGATAAGGCCTTCCACTTCATCCGACCTCTTACCTTGGAGTTCTATATTGAATTACCCGATTCGTCGATATTAACCCACATTCCTCGGTACAAGAGCAGGGATGGCGCAAGGAACAAGCCGTCTAGCTCCCGCATGCAGCGCCGTCCTGCAAGTCTGATTCGCCGTCACACCTAACAAGCTGTGTGATCGCGCAGCATGCGCGTGCCACTCAGCGCCTGCGATGGCTCTTCGCCCCTCAGCTCCCTCACTGGCGTCGGCTAAGATGGGGGCTTACATGGCTGTTAAGAGCGTGAAAGGCCCCGGAGAGCTGGATGCTGATGCTTTTCTTGTACGTCCGGACCTCGAGCACGAACAACGACTGTGTGCGACCATCGGAGGCTTTTGGTAGCATCTCCAGCTATCGACTTTCGGTTAACGACAATTGCGCAACAAGACTGGACGGCGCAGTTCAGCCTTATTCCGCAACCGCGATTCGTCCGAGCGTAGCTGAAAGCGCAGCATCACGTATACGGCAACGCCCACCACCACACATCACCGTCAAGCGTGACGGCTTCGAACGCCCGTCATGGGTTTTTTTATATCGCGAACATGGCGCCTGCCGAAAATCATCTACTTTCTCATGATTTTTGAACTGCCATTCACTGTGGCCAACCTTGCCCTTTTCGGTATCGCATCGCCAAACCTCTATCGCACCATTTTGTGGAGAGTGGGAGGCGAGTTTGGCTTCAACTCGAAGCCAAGCACCGTTTTGTACGCGGCTGCGAATTACCGGCCAGTAGACACACCTTTAGTATGGAGTAGCTTGTAAGTAACATGTCGAACCAACACTGCAGTCCATATCCTTGCTATCATTCCACTCGACTTCAAAACCTGAATAGTGTACTGACAATCATAGCAATACCCAATACCACCTCGTAATTGGCGTAGTATGCATGTTCTTCTGGCTCGTCAAAACAACCTTGTGGCTCCTCAAGGTCTTCTTCCCCATCCTCTCGCTCCTCCTCCACATCGCACTCATGGCCCTATGGGCATACGGCATCCACATCCAAACGGCGCCCGACACCATTGACCCAGAGCACGTAAACAACGGCGCACCCTGGTACCTCACCAAGAACTGCAACATCGTGGACGACAAGCACATAAAGAGTTACTGCATGCAAGCCAAGAGCAGTTTCGCCGTTAGCATTATCATGCTGTACGTCCCCTACCATCCGTATACATCCGAGTAAAGCGCTAACTCTATCCCAACAGCACCATCTACGTCGTCTTCTTCGCCCTGTCAGCCTACTCCCTCATCCCAACAACCGCACAGAAACAAGCCCACGCCGCCCGCAGAGCCGAAAAGAAAGCCGAGAAGGAGAAGTGGGCCTCATCGCCCTACGACAACGAGATGACTGCCGACGAACAATGGCAGCACATGTGGGAACTCCAACAACTACCTCGTACACCCGGTACCATTGGCGGCATGAAGTCGCCCATGACACCGCGCACACAAGCGTTCAACAACCTTGGCGGCGAGGAGGCTGCACACGGAGGAGGAGGCTACTACAGCAATGTGCCTGCGGGAGGGAACGGCTGGTATGGGCCGCCGCAGCACCAGCCAGGCTCTATAACCATCAGTCCGGTTATGGAGCAGGACGAATACTACTCGCCACATGAGGGCAAGGGGAAGACACCGGGTTGGGGCGGTAATGCGTACTAAGCACTTAACGCTTATCGACGTGCAATCATCTTCTTTTCTTGTCTGGGTTTGGCGTTTGAGCGTGGTTGTGTGTTTTTTTCGATGATACCAAATCTGGGAACTGGGCTTTTCACTCATTATGAGGTGTGAGGTGGAAACGGATAGTCTATCCATTTCAATATGTAACGTTACGTCTTCTGTGACACTGAAATTGATGGCTGTGCTGAGTACTTTCGACGATCTCGTCTGTGTGTGATTAACGTCACACCCTATTGAATGATGGGACTGGGAGAAGAGATTGTGAGGGCTGTAGCAGCTGGAATATGGACGTGCACGTATGCAAAGCCGAAGATGGGTATTAAGTGACTAAGGCGTAGTTAACATCAGGTGTAGGGTGGTTTGATAGGGTTTGGATCGTATTGGCTGTGCCAAAGGGCTGAAGGACGTTGTGGTTGTGGTGACACGAGACAAGCGCGCGAAATACGACCCCGCTTCCTGCATGCCGGGCACCCATGGCATCGATAACGAATTGATTCCTCGTTTTTAGATAGCTCTAGGCAGCAGCTCCTGAGCCAAGGCCATGTACCCGTCTTCTTCCAAATGCTCTACGACATAACCCGTATGGTTCGGCTCCTGCCAAGATGTTATGCGCCAATTGTTCAGATATCGATCTCATTGCGATCTTGAAAGGCAATCACGAAGGCATACCGCTAAAGAAGGGACATGAAGTGTGGATCACAAGATCTTCTGACCCTACCACTATCTGGATATGGAAGTCGCAGTCTGGTTGCGAGTTCTGTGAGTTCATTTTGGCGACAAAGGTCAATTTATTCCCGCGAAACGACTCGCTACAACCACGCTATCTCCAACTTGACCGCGGGAAAAGCCTGATGAGGGTATTTACGAAGTCTGGGCCCGTGACGAAGCTGTCGTCTCATGTCAATATATTCTATGACTTTGAAGACAGAAAGCCCGAGCTTCAGATTGCCAGCCATCCTAGCTTGGTAGTTCCTTTCGGTGTGTCCGCGGAGATGAAAACTCTAGAGCTTCAACCGTCCCCGCTACGAGTAAACGAAGTTCCGACCTGGCTTGATTCCAGCGCTACGAGACAATACCTACAGAATTGCTTAACCCATCATAGTACCTGCAATCAACAGAAGGAAACATTCAGTAGCCGGCCGAGTCAGCTTAGGGTGATTGATTGTCACACACGAGCAATCGTCAGACATTCTGGCGACATCCCTTATGCCGCGTTGAGTTATCGGTGGGGCAAAAGCAAGGGCGAGTCTCAGGATTGGCAAACAGACATGCTTCCAACAAGACTCCCTTCAACGGTAGAGGATGCTATTCGAGTAACCCAGAGTCTCGGCATTCGTTATCTTTGGATCGATGCATACTGCGTTCATCAGAAGAACGAAGATGATTTCAAGCATCAAATCCGCCAGATGCACCTTATCTATCGCTCTGCTCAGATCACGATAATAGCAGCCGGTGATGCGGACGCCAGTTCAGGACTGTTAGGCGTCTCGGTACCGCGGGAGAATGTGCAAACGAAAGGTCAATACAACGAGCTCAATCTGGTCACATTTTCGCCCTGGCCTTGGGCCTTGGTATATTACACCGAAGGATGGTTCAGACGTGGTTGGACGCTTCAGGAAGGCTACTTTTCAAGGCGGAGGCTCATCTTCACCGAGAAACAAGTACTATTCGATTGCGATGAAGGCGTCATTAGCGAAGACCTACAGCATTCTCAGATACGCTATCATTCCATGTTAGAGAAGTGGCAGTCAAATGTGGACGGAGAGATCATCTACGATTTGATTGAGTCGTATACTGAGAGAGCCCTCACCTACGATGTTGACATCCTCAATGCATTCGATGGCATTTTGGGCGAGTTCGAGCAACAAGAGCCACCTATCAGATCATACTGGGGTATACCTTTGCCTTTCGATGCATCCGGGTATCTGAACGGGCTTCTCATTGGGTTGTGCTGGCGCCATGATATCCAGAATGAGAAGATCAATCGCCGGTTAGGCTTCCCAAGTTATTCTTGGGCAGGATGGTTGCACAATCCAAATGCTGTGTATCATATACGAAGAACGCCGAACACGACCCTGGTGGTCCCAAAAGACCTAGCGATCCTATTTGAGAAAAAGGATGGGCTTTTGCAGTCTTTGCAACAGTTTGAGAAAGCCAGTCCGAATTCTACCCAGCGGCACCACTATTCTCAGCGGATATTTGTTTCAGCGCCATCATTCAAGGTTATGCTACGCAAGAGAGCTGTTGTTGGAAGACACCTTGGTCGCGTGGTACATGGCCACGATGCATCGGTATTGCGAGGTGGAGGCCATAACTACTGGTCAGAGATGGCGCGCCTCGACTGCCCATTCGAGAGCCTGGAGTTCTCACATGTTGGTGCTGGAGCGATTGAGATCAGAACTTGCTACGCTATATTTCTATTTCGCGCTGTCGATATGAAAGATCGGTACAATGAACCTGTGGAGACAGTTTTTGCTTTCCTCCTCGTATCCAGAGTAGGGACGAATTGGGAGCGAGTCGGTCTATGGTTGCAACCATTCAAGGCTAAGGCAGGGGCTGAAGATCCTCCAGTGTCTTCATCCTACAAGAAAAGGGACTTCTGGATTGCATGAGCTGTAAATTGGTGCTCAAAGTAACATCTCCAAGCGTGACTTCAACATTGTACGGTCAGCTTGGTGGATATTATTGTGTATAAGAGATTACCGGCTTTCAGTCCATACTCATGGTTTGGAGAAAATCTAAGTACGGCTTCTATCTCACTCCGCACCTACACAAGACGCCGATCTTCCAGCTCAAGACTTGCGGCATGATGCATACCACACTCGCTCCCACACTCATTCCCATGCTCGTGCGAAGCCGCTACTCTACCACTATTTTCACCTCTCTCGGTGCAAAAGTCCGCAGAAAGCTCAATCGTAGACTCCGTATCGGGACAGGTAGTTGTTAATGTGCGGCTACATCCCCTCTTAGGAGCACTACCAAAGGTCGGGGCGTAGTTTGGATTGCCGTAATTACTGGGTCCAATGGATCTTTTGTTTGTTCGGAGAGTGGTGAATATACCGCCGCAGGAGCGCAGGGCGGGTCGGAGGAGAGGGAGGGACGCTAGACGGTGAATGTCAGCGACCTGGTTCGAGGAAAAGCTTCAGCATAGATGACTGACTTGCAAAGGATGCCAGGTTCACATCGCATACTGCCCATATCTGGTCGTCGATGCCGTCGTATGTGAGATCTGGATGGGGGTTTCTTCCAAGGGCAACCGTGTGAGCAATGGTACCGAGTGCTGAGCCGCAGACCCTTCGAATCTATTATTAAGATGTTGATGTATTGGTTTTGTGCGACTTACAATAGGCCAGCTGCGAACATCGCCGCTACAGCAACCTTGCGTGCTGTCGAGATATGCAGTCTGGATATCTCATAGAGCGGACAGAGTAATATCGCGACCTCAAGGATGAAATGAGGTATGGCCGCGGCAAAGAGCGACATCATCGGCGGCAATGTGCACTTGCCTGGGATGTGTTTGTGCCAGAACCTCTGAATCGGCTGACATTGCATCGTGATGAGGACAACCTTGTGAGATCAGCGCACCGTACGCAGAAGTCGATATAGCTCGCCGACTTACCCTGACAATGATCCAACATGCCGAGCAAACGAAAAGGATTCTGATAGGCTGTCGGATCTTTGAAAGTGAAAACGTTCTCCAGTAGAAGCCTAGTATGACAAACTTGGAGAGGCCGACGGAAAACGTGTAGAACCACATGTCTACCCATAGTTCTAGGAAATAGTGGTACACAATCTCATCTTCTGCCATGTCGATAGCGTGTAGTGGCCTTCCAAGTCCCCATCGCATCTCTGGTCACCGTCAGCGCTTAGTTGTTAAGACTGCAGAATGTTACGTACTGTATATGCTGATGAAAGTGAAAGCACTTCCAGTGGACTGCCGAACTGTAAGTCTTGTGTCAATAAAAAGTCGAGTACACATACAAACGCAACTGCGGCCAAAACATCTTCCCATACCAACGGGTGGCTGGTTTGACGGCGTGCAACCAATCGAAAGACAAGCGCGACTGCAGCAGCAGTATAAGTTATAAGCGCCGCTGCGTAGAGTTCAGGTTGTCGGTTGTGTCCCATGGCGGGCCACAAAATGTGTCGCAAAAGGATAACACAGAAGGTCAACGATTGATATCTAGGTATAATGAGACAACGCTCGTTTGTACACTAGCGATGAACCTTGCTCTTTTGGGACTAGCGTGATGTTATACTGAGAATGTTTGGTTTTAGAATGAATGAAACAAGACACTGCATGCAAAGCTGATTCAGAGAATCAGATCGTATTAAGATGGCGAGATTAATGACGGGTCTGCGGACGTAGCGCTTCTCGCATCTCATAGCTGATGCTGGTAACAGTCGTGCAAGGCAGGACAGCCCTTACTCAAATCACAGCCGCAGCGGCCACCAGGGCGGTCGGTTGGTGACTGATAAGCGCAACGCACTCGATAGGATGCATCTACCCCAGAGATCGCGAAGCTGCACGATGTTATGGCTTGGACTGATGTGGATCTTGCCGGGCTCAGGTCACTTTGCAGGATCCCCAACTGCATATTCAGGTGATCTTAAGGTGAGCTATGATGCAAGGCTCGTGTTTGCCGGCAGGCGAACACTTGGGGTTCAGCCAGGATGTTTCGCAGCTCGAACATCTATTTGTTCAGCACGGTCTTACTACGTAGACCCTAGGGACTGATGTCTGAGCAGTGGTGATCATGGTGGTCTCTGCTCCGCAGGCGGGCAGTTGTGTTGATCGATAGACTTGAGATAGCATGCAGGCCGTGTTCGGTGGTATTGCCGCAACTTCTTCTGCATTCTGGTAGACTGTCGTGGGGTTCTCTGCGTGTAAATTATTATGCTGGTGCCAGTGGTAGTTGTGTGCGCATCGCCACACAAAAGCCCTCTCCGTCGTGTATTCGTAAACGCGGAATGAGTGCGCAGTCCAAGAATGCCAGGTATACGCTGCTGATGACCGACCGATTTTCAAATGTGGATCAACGGTCCTGCATCGAGATGCATCTACGGATTGTGATTGTTATTCCGTGTGGGAAGGATCCCATTCGCACGGATCTGTCCGCAGGGCGCCCTGGCGTAACAGCGAAAGAACTCAAGACCAGGTTCGTATCGGACGCTCGTAACGAGGCCTCGGGCCGGTCGTGTATACCGGTTGTCACAAATATCTTCCGATTGGCATGATGTCTTTGTGGCGTGGTTTAAGCCCGTGGGATTCCCTAAATCGAACCATGCCGCATTGCGATCGGTCTTCCTACGGAACTTCAGATGCCATCTCAGGGTCCGCGCGGCTATCATGGCTTGATGCTGAACCCTGGATGTGGAGATCTCCAGTCGTTACTCGTTGCTACTGGTGGACTAACGCCAGACGCAGGCTGAGGTGATTCATCTGCATATGCGTGGAAGATATGCGCAAGATCATTCTGCTGCATTAAAATGCGTGCCCTTTCCAACCCTCGTCGAACCAGAGGCAGATGCGTCCATGGCCGCAGTAATTCATATCCGTTGCGTATATGCTGCTCCTGCTTGGTTTCTTCGATGAAAGCGAGAGCCGCATGGTTGTACGCTATGAGTAAGGTTGCGAAGCACGCAAATGTCCTAGATAAAGTTAGTTAGACATCAACATGTTTGAACGCAGTGACCATACGGGTATAGTGTAAAGTGCGTTCCCATCTTTCTTCCCATGAGTTGCTCGTCCGCGACACTCAGAAGCAAGGCTGAACTCTTTATGCAGTGTCGCGCATGCTCCCTTGTGACGCCAATCGTTTCGTTTTCCTGAGCACTGGCCTCCCCTTCGCTGTTCTCGAGTATCCTAAGTACCGAAGGCCAGCCAAGAACTACATGTAGAGCCATGTACTGAATCCTTAGGAAAGACTTCCTTGAGTCAAACAGCGGCGTCGAATCCAAGGGAAACCGAACGGCAGAAGGTAGATGATGGTACCATTCGCGCACTTGTTTACGTAGCTCGCCAACGACGACGGGTGCGAAGATGACCTGTCCTGTAACTGGAAGGGGCGGTCGCATGGTAAGTGCACGTAGCAAAATTGACTCTGCAGAGACACTTACAGTAACCGACAACTTCAAGAGTCTGTGTCAGGAACTTCCTAAGGCTGATCTGCGCCAGAAAGAAGTAGAAGCCTGAATCCTCCTCTTCGAACTGGGGAAGTGGCACCAATTCATGGAAGTGGCGTAGTCCGATGGGATGCATTTTACATGTCGCCTCAAGTCTAAGCACATATTTACATTAGTAAAGTCTTTCGCTATCGAGGCTAACGATGCAAGCCGCGCTTGGATAGCTTACTCGTGCAGCACGGTGGAGCAAGCCCAAAACGCTCGGTTGAATGCTTCTTGGTCCGATGGGCTGTAGCGTTGCATAGTTCTGGAGCTCAAGATATGCATGCAGTCTCTCGCAGCCTGCGTGATGGAGTTCCATGTCTGCAGTGGTCTGATAGCGAACTTGAAGTACGAAGCTTGCAGTATCCGACACTGAAGGCTAGCTAGTCCGATGCGAAGCGATAGGTGCTCGAGGAGGCGACATCCACGTGCAAAGTACTCCAACCCTGGAGTGAGATTATTCGTATTCTCATTCCAATCTTCAGAGATTGCACCAAGGGCCAGTATCAGAAATGCTAGGCATGTTGATGCACTAGGGTGCTCAAAGCTACTTGAGTCTGCCTGTTCAAGCGCACTGACGCAGGTTCGTTGATCGAAAATAGGTGTCCACCGAAGGAAGTTTTCCACGAAAGATTGTTGGAGTCGTCGGCACGTTCGTCGAGATAGATCCACTGGACGTGAGATGACTGCGTCACACTGATCCGCCAGTTGTTCCCCGGCTAAGATCTCATCATCGTAAAAGTCAGCTGTGTAGTCCCAGCTCTCCACATGGATATAAGAAGGTGCGTGGAAAGTAGTGAGGCTAGGTCTCGGAGTTTTTCCTTCAGTGCTTGTCTGTCGATAAGCAAAGTCATACGATACCGGTGTACCAACTGATGGGACAGACATGGTGGAGTTGTTGATCGATTCAATTGCCATTCGATTAGCGCTCGAGTGTCGTGATCTGGACTCTGGGGGAGGGTGCATATCGCTATGAGTAGACGTGTTGGGTGAGAGTGCTGCAGAACCAGGCGCATATTGATGCGTAGATTCCAGCTTAGCTTCGACCTGCGCCAGTCGTCTTTCAATGCTTGACCAGGCCTCTGATGGGGGACCGACTGATTTTGTGCGGTCGCCAACTGTTGGCTTCCGGTAGGTGCACTCAATTCCGAGCTCAGTACAGAAACCACAAGACTGTAAATGTTAACGAGGGCATATATGAAAACAATTTTGTCTGACTAACCGGCTTCTGGGCGTCACAGCGTGTCTTCCGAAATCTACAAACGTTGCACTACAAGCTATGAGTAATTAATGTCGGAAGTCAAGGGTAGTGTTGCCCACAGCTATCGCTATACGTTTTCTGGGGTAGTTCTCGACGACTGTCAGGCTGCCCGCTGGACTGGTAGAAGGGCGGCCCTCATCGAATGGAAGTCGTGATTGGTCAGATCCGGGAGATTCGCCATGCTTCCGTTTTTCGGCCATGACAGCAGTCGATGATCGGAGATTGATGTAGGCAGCGAGCAAACTGCATGGTGCGGGTGGGTCGCGCTTTCATAGGAAATGGTCGTCTGGAGTGGACGATTCGGCTGGCGGGTGTCGTCCCGTGTGGAGACCCCGCATCCTTGTGTCGCCTGCTGGTTTGAGCAAGTAACCTGCATGGGACTTATCCTACGCAGATGACAGGCCAAGGTCGAGACATATGCTAGGTGGTTATTACACGATAATGTACATGGTCACCTTGGACAAGAAAAAACCTGAACAGGTCTAGAGCCTACATCGGCGTTAGGTCACCTACTTTGCACGTTTTTGTGTTGATGTAGGCTGCAGACCTGTTTAGTGTTTTCCTAGGTTGACGTGTGGTTGTAATCTCATACGGCAGCCCGTGCCAAGGTCTCTTTAGCCTCCTTCTCTTTCTGACATCCGCCACCATTCACGACAACAACAGCACCGACAACACGACATAAGATTATCACGAAGCGCCCAGGCGGGAATCGCGCGACATGATTGCCCACCAAAAGCAACATGCTTGTTGCAGATGCGGAAATCAGGACGACGGATCTCGCGCCCCACGAGTATAAGGTGCACCGAGTCGTGCAGGAGGCTAGAAAAATTGTTCAGCCTCAAGCATGGACAGCTATAGGTAAATATGCCTGACGTTCCACAACGACTCACACTAACCGATGGTTTTACAGAGAATCCTGATGCGTGTTACAAGTCTTCTGGGCGAGGCCCCGGACGCGATCGCCCGGCGCTTGCCGATGGGCCGGGGCACTCCACCAACTCCATATTGTCAGCAGAGGCAAACATCAAGAGAAAGTCAAGATGAGACGACATGGCATCCCTCAGCCCATGATTAGGCAGTCCGTCCGTCCGTCTAGTCCGTCAGCCAGAGCCGGATCACCATGACTTCAGCCATTCGCATTGTTCGGTAATCGTCCACGGGATGACGTTGATGACAAAACCTCAAACCATCGGGCGATTTCCAACCAACGCACAGCCGCGGAGTGCATGAGCATAGACGTCGTCCGAGCCTCAGAAGTAGCAAAACGTCTACTGCCGCCAAATGATTGGCGAGACTGCCTTACATAAGGCTGGGAGGAAGAGTTTTGCTCCACCATGTACTAGCGCGAATTGCGTGATCGCACGTCTTCACCCCCAGCTATCGCACCTTGCGGAGATGGTTACAAAGCGATCCCGATGGCGGCGCCCAATATATACTCCAGGCCGTGGTCGCTCTCCCTCTTCCCACCTCCAGACTCAAACGATTGATAATAGTAGTTTCTCCTGGGAAGCCTCCATTTAGACACCAACCCACAAAGACATACTCCTTCTGGCTTCTCCGCACGTGCCTGTCATACCCCAAACTTCCGCCACACCATCTTGAAGGATGTCGTCACCATTGTTCGCAAAGGTTGACGCCTACAAGCAGCCTACACTCCGCGAGGAGTCTGGCTATGCTTCAGCCGAATCCAGTCAGGAGAGCCTACCTGAGATCTACTTCACGAAGCCTCATTTGAAGTTCATCAACGCCCAGCTCCAGAAGCTTGAGCCGCAAGGTACGTGATGGCACTTTACTCCTGAAAATTTCCTGAACTAACTTGAGGTAGACATCCTCCGATGGTGCATCACATCTCTGCCTGGACTATTCCAGACCACAGCCTTTGGTCTTACTGGCCTGGTCACAGTGGACATGCTTTCGAAGCTCGATGGACCTTTGAAGCACAACATCGACTTGATCTTCCTAGACACTCTCTACCACTTCGACGAAACCTATGCCCTTGTTGACCGGGTAAGGAGGCGATACGGAACACCGGTACACGTCTACAAGCCTGCTGGCTGCGACAACGTCAACGACTTTACTGCCAAGCATGGCGACAAGCTGTGGGACACCAATGACGAACTTTACGACTACGTTGCGAAGGTGGAGCCTGCTGAGCGTGCCTACTCTGAACTCCAGGTCAAGGCTGTCTTGACTGGTCGCCGACGTAGCCAAGGTGGCAAGCGTGGAGACCTGGACATCATCGAGGTCGACGAGGCCGGCCTCATCAAGATCAACCCTCTCGCCAACTGGAACTTCGCCCAGGTCAAGGAATACGTCGACGCCAACGACGTCCCATACAACGACCTTCTCAACCAGGGCTACAAGAGTGTCGGTGACTGGCACTCTACACAGCCAGTAGCTGCCGGAGAGGACGAGCGAGCAGGACGCTGGAAGGGCAAGAACAAGTCCGAGTGCGGCATCCACAACCCCAAGTCGCGATATGCTCAGTTCCTCCAGGAGCAGGCGATGAAGCAGCAAAACGAGGACCTAGCCAACAAGCTGCAACAAGTCTCTTTGAACGTTTAGGGTGATGTAGGATGTCTTGATTCCTACTTGTTGTACCGCATTAGCATGGGCGTTTGGGTTATTTATGGGACATGGCATAGCATGGGGTTTGGGTCACGAAAGAATGGGGTTTGCGGCAGTCGCATCCGATTATGTATATACGGGGCCGAGATACCACCGACGCAGGAGCCAATGAAGCTCCGGCATGAATCAAACGAATTTCCAGCATTGCGCTAGACCTGTCATATACGTGAGGTGTTCCTGAAAATCGCTAAAGCGCAACACAAACTGCAGGACAAGGTGCTCCTTCTCCGCTCCGCTCACGTCACTGTGGTCGCGTCGCCCAACGAAAAGCCGGGTGAGACAGGCTCTAACTATCGCGTGCAATTGCGCAATCGCTTCCAAGATCTGCCGACCCATACAACAACCCGCTTTGTGCCCTAGTCTCTGCAAGCAGAGAAAATCCAGAGAAGCCTATGGTCAACAATCGGGGACATGGCGCCTGAAGTGTCCGTAGAACCCGGGGAATAAAAAGCCCTTTCCACCCGTCCCGCCTTGTAGTCCTTAGTCGCGCATCTTTCTGTCTGAGTGACCCAAAACCTCCTTCGCGAAGCCAGTCTTGTATAGTCAGGAACGACAGCAAGTCTTCGCCGAACTACCCGACCAAATCCACCACCGGATTCCATATTTCTCACTTATTCTTTAGACATGGCGAACGCACCCCATGGTGAGTCGATCAACAGAGTCGCTGGAGTTGGTCACGAATGCTGACGGAGGTGATCACAGGCGGCGTCCTCAAGGACCTGATCGCACGCGATGCGCCCCGACGCAAGGAGCTGTTCGAGGAGGCTGAGAAGCTTCCGGCTATTGTTCTGTCCGAGAGGCAGCTCTGCGACTTGGAGCTCATCCTAAATGGAGGTTTTTCACCTCTGGAGGGTAAGTCGTCATCCCGCAGCGCTAGGCGAGGGGCAGCGAAGGCGCCCCTCGTGTTTGCGATGTTTGCAGCAGCACGGCCCCTGACAGCATGATGCAGGTTTCATGAACCAGAAGGACTACAACGGCGTAGTGTCCGACAACCGTCTCGCCGACGGCAACCTCTTCTCCATTCCCATCACACTCGACATCTCGAAACAGACCATCGATGAGGTCGGCGTGAAGCAGGGCGCCCGCATCGCCCTGCGCGACTTCCGCGACGACCGCAACCTGGCCATCATCACCGTCGACGATGTCTACCAGCCGGACAAGGAGAAGGAGGCCCGCGAGGTCTTCGACAAGGACAACGACGTAGCACACCCCGCCATCAAGTACCTGTACGAGACGGTCAAGGAGTACTACGTGGGCGGCAAGCTCGAGGCCATCGACCGCCTGGAGCACTACGACTATGTCGGCCTGCGATACACCCCCGCGGAGCTGCGTCTGCACTTCGACAAGCTTGGCTGGTCCAAGGTCGTCGCGTTCCAGACGAGGAACCCCATGCACCGCGCTCACCGTGAGCTCACCGTCCGCGCTGCCCGCGCCCGCCAGGCCAACGTCCTCATCCACCCCGTTGTCGGCCTGACCAAGCCCGGTGACATTGACCACTTCACCCGTGTCCGTGTCTACCAGGCGCTGATGCCCCGCTACCCCAACGGCATGGCCGTCCTTGCTCTTCTACCTCTGGCTATGCGCATGGCTGGTCCCCGTGAGGCCATCTGGCACGCCATCATCCGCAAGAACCATGGTGCCACCCACTTCATTGTCGGCCGTGACCACGCTGGCCCAGGCAAGAACTCCAAGGGTGTCGACTTCTACGGTCCATACGACGCCCAGGACGCCGTCGAGAAGTACAGGGACGAGCTCGGCATCGAGGTTGTTCCCTTCCTCCAGATGACCTACCTTCCCGACTCGGACGAGTACAAGCCCAAGAACGAGGTTGAGCAGGGCATCAAGACCCTCGACATCTCCGGAACTGGTACGTCAATTGCATCTCCTTCATTTAGGGTTTGGAAACTAACAATGTGAACAGAGCTCCGCAAGCGCCTCCGAACCGGCCAGGAGATCCCAGAATGGTTCTCGTACCCCGAAGTCGTTCGCGTCCTTCGCGAATCCCACCCTCCCCGCAGCCAACAGGGTTTCACTGTCTTCCTGACAGGTTACCAGAACTCCGGCAAGGACGCCATCGCGCGCGCTCTCAACGTCACCCTCAACCAGCAGGGTGGTCGCTCCGTCTCGCTCCTTCTCGGTGACACCATCCGCAGTGAGCTCTCCAGCGAGCTGGGCTTCAGCCGATCCGACCGTGACAAGAACATTGCCCGCATCTCCTTTGTAGCCGCCGAGCTCACCAAGGCTGGTGCAGCAGCAATCGTTGCGCCCATCGCTCCTTTCGAGGACTCAAGAAAGGCAGCCCGCCAGACTGTAGAGCGATACGGATCCTTCTACCTGATCCACGTTTCTACCCCGCTTGAGCATGCGGAGAAGACCGACAAGCGGGGTGTATACGCCAAGGCGCGCGCCGGTGAGATCAAGGGTTTCACTGGTGTCGACGACCCGTACGAGGTGCCCGCCAACGCTGACCTGACTGTCGACCTGTCGACCACCAACGTCAGGACAGCCGTCCACCAGATTGTCTTGCTCTTGGAGAGCCAAGGTCTTCTGACACAGTTGTAGACATGCGAAAAAGCGTTTCGAAATGTTTTTGGATTTTAACGATTATGATTTGATGGATATGGAATCGACCTGGCTTAATGGTGCCGGGTTTTGAGATGCGCAGTATAGACGATGGGTTACCTAGACACAAGGTTTAGACCATGGGTTATGAATGGCAACTTTGTTGCTTTCTTGATTGCAAGGACGTGGCGTCACAGTGATGGATGTCTGATGTCGATGTGATGACATGAAGCTGTGCGTAGGAAACAAACGCAACATGCACTTGTAGTTGATTCCAGACTGATCATGCTTTTTTGTATGTTGCTAGCAATGTCTCGCTTCAGACTTCTCTCTTGTCCCTCTCCACTTTTCAGACCAACCACCCAGCAGCGACAGCCAACCCCCCAATCATAGCAGCAAACTGCGCGTCTACTCAGACATATTAGCATGTATTCCCGGACCATCAATACTCCCAATCAACATAAATGACGCAACTGGTTGAGCAGCCGAAGTAGCTTCTGCAGGTGCCTGGGTTTGAGGTGTTTAGTGTGTACCCTGAAGCGGTTGTCTCAGCGTCGGAGATGGGCTTGGTCCGGAGCGAAGGTGAGGATGGTGAAAGAGAGAAAAGAGGAGACTTGAGGCGGATGAAAGCAACGCATTGCGGACGGGTTTTTCTTATTGGCATTATTTGGTGGGTAGAAGAAGACGATGTTGGACAGTTCAGGCCTTGGAATAAACAACAGCCTTTGTATGCGGCGGTGTACGTAGTGCGAGAGATTGGAGTTGAGATTGAAGATAAAGTACCATGCCATCACCCACTTGTACATGTATATGTACGCAATCTTCTACATGCATCCAAATCGATAATATTGCATGACTTCACCTTGTCACATTCTTTCCCCGTCGCCTCCACGTACAGTCAAACAGCACAACCCATCTACATGGCCTCAGCCTCCTATCCCAAATCGTCAGGAATACAAGCTACAATCACCTTCCTCTCCAAGAGTACAATCAATCCTGGACGATAATCTCATCGCAGCGACATGTCACGGTAGTGGGCTGAGAGGAACCGTAGAAGGTGCGGGTACACAGACCACATGCGTTGATGCAGGTCCACAAATTGCCCTCTTTTTGGTCATGTGCCGAGTCCTTCGCATGTGTGTTATTCTGGGTGGGTGACTAGATGGCGCGAGGTGGTGTACGCAACGTCAAGCACCATCGCACGTGAGGTGCATCGCAAGGCAGATTGTAGGCTGAGAAAGCAGGCGGTGGCATGTCGGCGATGGGAGCTGTATACAGCGTTGGGGGTGGCCTGTTGATAGCTGTCGTCGTTGGCTATCGTTGGCTATTTGTCGTTCGGCCCACACGCTCCGCCCGTACCGCGCTGAGCTGTCAAGGGCTCCACATCACAACAGTGCAGCGCGACAACCCTCCGACGATGCCTGTTCAACGCACGGCCAGATGCAGGCGTGGGTCTCATATTGCCGCCTCAGGGTCGCTCTCATGATAGCGTCTTTTACCGTACCTCTGTGAGTGATGTGCCATAACGCGTGATTCGTGGAACTGGTTGTGCCCTTGTCACGTGATTCCTTGATGGGTACTTAGTTCCTCCTTCCACACTAGTTAGTCGGTAGACTTTACAATACAATAATACTTGCACCTATATCTCACAGCCCTTGTAATTAATATCCACAAAACTCAACACCCCCACAGCTCAACACCCCCACAACTCAACACTACAACATCGCTAGAAGAACATGTACAAAACGATGATCTCTTTCCAGAGAAGCTCGATGGACTCTTGGGTTATTCAGTCCCGAGATTCCATTATTACCTGAAAGCATGCTGGGAGTTCTGATTTCTATATTGTGGTGGATGGAGTAGGAAGCCCAAGAGATTCTGATGACGCTCGCCGCCTTTATCTAAGGATCGCCAGTAACCAATAGGCTTTTGATGATTATATGCGGCAATGAAAAGAAACGGAATAGCTTCGGTTTTGCTGTGGACGTTTAAGGAAAGATTGCAAAGGTGATTGAACACGACTATGCTGCTGACGTGGACGTAAGAAGTACCCCTGCCTTACAACAATGGCGCCTGGTTAAGAGGCGTATATGAAGGTGTTTATTGTCTGTATTCGCACAAAGACAACGGCCTGAACTCTACTCCCTTCTCTACTCTTGAACGGATCGTCATGATGGAAGCGAAGCAGGACATTGACCTTGGTTAGCTCTACGTGTCGTATACTTTAGATGAAACTAATCTTCCATTAGGGTTGTTCAACTCCAAAGACCACAATGGTTTTGTCTGGCCAGTCAGATACAGTCACGACTACATGCCAACAAATGAAGCGTCCATGCCACCTTTTGTCGACCTGTCCTGCTTCCCTGATCTGAAGGCTGAGACTATCAGTGTTGAGCCAGTCATCAACGCAGTTCAGATTGAAACTGGATACTTGATCAAGGAGTGTGAAAGACTTAGCATGAACAGCATTCCTGTCTTTCCTGTACATGCAAAACTTCCATGGTATTCTTCGATTCACCATGTAAGACAGAACATACACTGGCCAATGGCTGTAGAAGCAACACGAGTGCTGCTACAGCATTTTGCTTCCGACCAAACTGCGACAAGTATATTGAAGAATGGAGGCAAATCGTACTCTGAGATAGCCGCTAAGGAGCTGCCGATGTTACATGATAACTGGACTCGGTTCTGTGCTTATCTGTGGCCGGCTGCAAGCGAGGAGCGACTGAAACTCATCGCTGAGACTATTGTCTACATCTTCATCTTTGATGGTAAGCGGATTCTTACAAGAAATATTACTACTCTAATCACTTCTGGTACAGATGTATGGGAGATGAGTGACGAAAGTACAGTGAGTCGTTCCAAACTGTCGAGGCTCCACATATTTAACAGCTGAATGGCAGATCCAAACATTTCAGAACGAATTCGTATCACGACTAAAGGCTCAAATGCCTTACGGAGACGATGAACCAGTCTCAATCTTGCAGAAGGCCATGCATGCTACTATCCAAGGCCTTCATGATCAAGATGGCATCATCGGTGACGGAGGAGCCGAGGTAGTTGCAAGATTGATGGATTTCATCAATCACCCCCCGCCCCCCACCGAATTCCACAGTCTGAGAGAATTTCTGGACTACAGGATAATCGACGCAGCTGTCCCGTAAGTACGGATCAATAGTCTACACATTACGAAGGAAACTAATTATGAGTTCCAGTTACGTCATAGCGTGTACGAAGTTCTCTCTTTGTTCAACTGTCGACATTTCCAGCCCCAGAATTGCCAAATTTCTCAGGCTATTTGCGGACCATGTATCGATTTCAAATGACCTTGGTTCTTTCGATAAAGAGAAAAGAGCCTACGTAGAGAGAAAGGTGCACTACCTTGTGAACACAGTGGAAGAAGTTCGGAAGACTTATTCCCTTCCCAACGACGAAGCCGCGAAATTTGTCACGTTGGCTATCCAGGTGGAAGTGGAAAGAGAAATGGCAAGAGAACTTTCACAACTCAATGTCGATAGCAGCGTTCCTGAACCTGAGAAGGAATTCGCAAATGCGTTGGTATTCACAGTCAGTGGAAGTGTTTTGAGCTCAGTTGTCATGTCTCGATATGGTGGTAGATATATTGGCGGATGAGGAGTTAACCGAACTTGTACGAATCTTCTACATCCATCCAAATCCATACTATTGCATCACCCATCTCATCCCATCCTATCCCTATCCCCTCCAAATACAGTCCAGAAACCATGTCCATGACGCCCTGTTCCACCCATCAAACCACTCAAACAGCACAACCCATCTGCATGGCCTCAGCCTCTCGTCCCAAATCGTCAAGAACAAAAGCCACAATCACCCTTCCAAGAGTACAATCGCTCTTGGACGACGATCTCATTGCAGCAAGATGTCACGGCAGTGGGTTGGGAGGAACCATAGAGGTACGAGTACGAAGGCACATGCTTTGATGCAGGGCTGTTCAGTGGCTTGGGAGTGTCTTTGGAGCTAAGGGCGTGTCGAGGAACGTGGATGGTGGCGCGGTTGTAGATCGGGGTAATGATGCGAGCTTGGAAGTGATGACGTTCTAGGGGTCGGTCCGCGGAAGCTGGTGCGCGTGGGAGGCTGGGACGTTGCTTTTCTTGTGGGCTGCGGGCTCGGGTATTTGAGAATCGGAGAGATGGGGTAAAGTAAGCTTTTTCTTTTCTTTCGATGAAATTCTTGTAATGTGACATTCGTCTTCTGCTCTACGTAGATTGTAGAGTACGCTGTGGCGTTGTTGGTGCGGACGGTGCGACACCTACCTCCAACACCCGATTCTTATCATGTCCAACCATAATTCTACATGAACGCATTCAGCGCCGCACCTCCTACACCGAACAAAGCAGCATATTTTACTTCTGCAATAGGTCAGCTTTCTGATCTACCTAATAGTATCGCCTCCCGCAATCCATAAACCACGACAAAGACCAGAAGTCAGGGTCACGTACCGTGAGCGTTCGCCGCACCCGTGCTAGTCGCTTGAGCCGATGCATCAGATGGCGAAGACGCAGATACAATGGTTGCAGCTGAAGAGTAGACTGTGGGATTGATGCCACCGAGGCTCGTGACACCTGGGGGGACTTCTTGCGCCGCGGCTAGAACGCTGAAGAAGGCGATGAATATGTATAGTGGTGTTTTGAACATGATTGCAATTGTTTAGACCGACAGAGAGAGAGGGTGATGCGGGGACGGAAGTGATAACTTAGTTGGCTGCGGATACGTCCTTGAAGAGATGGAGCGATTGATCGTGCGACCTGTTGCTGAATCAAGCCCAGGTTTGTACTTACTGTATGTATGTACTGGCGTTTACCATGACGACTGCCACGTATGACGCAGACGTCTCGGTCCAGCGACAACTTAGACTTTCCATGGGCGATGCTTCTTCTCCTTTGCAACCTTCGTACTCCGGATAATGCGGTTAGCGATCTTCTTAGTGCGTGATAGCGCGGAACTAAAACGAGATCAAGACGTAAATGACGTGGTCAAGACGGAACTCGGGCCTTGGAATTGGACCCTTTTCAATACAAGTGTACAGGCCTTTCAACTTGGTGCGAAGAATATCACACATTCATTGTACGAGTGGAGCTAAACCATTGGTCGCGATTTGGACGCGATGCTGTGATATCGCTTGTTTCTAGGAATTGACACAAGCTGATTAGGGAGTTGGAGTAGTTGATTTAATACTTAGGTTGTGGAACTGTCTTTCTCTACGTACAAAAACCTATCATAGGGCATCAGCATCCTCTCATAATCCCACTAACAACCCATTCCCACACTTAAAATCGGTCATCTTCCCCATCCCCATCCCCAGCGCCCCCTAAGAGGATTCGTAATCCCACTTCCTTGCGCAGCTTTTGCCTGAACCTTCACTGGCTGTAATTGCTGCGCTTGGGATGACTTCACTGCTGCATCTGTCTCAGATACCTTTGCAGCTGCAGCTGATGCAGGCGCTAAGCCGGTCTTCGTGGCACCCAGTGGGGGTAGTTGCTGTTGCTTCTGTTGGCTCCCATTCCCAGGGCTAGCGCCCTTCTCTCGCCCGAAAAGTTCTGATATCCTTGACGTGGGACTGCGCCGTGGCTTTAGTGAGTCTCTACGAGTGAGCGCCGGGGGTTTGTGATCAGTATGTTGCGTCGCTGGTGACAGACTTGCGTTGGCATTTGAAGGGGCTAGGGCAGCTGCCTTCTGCGGTGCCTTCTTGGGCAAAGCATACGGATCACTGGAGCTGGACTCATACATTCCGTATGAGGTCACTCGGCGCGGCATTGCTGGCTTAGCATCTCTTGGTTCTGGTCGTGGGCTTGATTGGGTTTGTTGTTCTGAGATCTGGTCTGCGCGCTGGGTTGTACCCAATGAACCTTTCGGTGGTTGCATTCCGGCAGGAGAATTCCCCCTGTCGTAAGCTGGGACTGGCGATGTTGTACCACGCGACCCTTGTGATGTGGCCGACATAGGTCCGTCTCCCCCTCTCCTTGAGGCTCCAAATTCTGGTAACGCCGCTCTGGAGATTGGCGTACCTGTTCTAGTTGCAGTAGATGACCGTCGACCTGGTTGTACCGCGACAGGCGAGGCCGCACCTCTGGACTCTTGCCGCGGGGTTGATCTTGAGCTGCTTTCCTTTGTTGGTCTGGCTTGAATGTCTGGCAAAGCTTCTGGGGAGACTGCTGTACCCCTTCTAGGAGCGGCAGACCCTCGCCGGATGCTGGCTTGTCGAGATATTGAGGGGATCGTCGCCGATCGTGTCGGTGCTCTGGAGACCGTTGGTACTTCTGTGAGGATTGGCGCTGCTCTGTCTTCTCCGACTGCTGATGACTTCCGTCGCGTGTTCGTCCCCTTGACTGAAGACGATGGCCTTCGCGTGGCGGTTGTTGAATCTTTTCGTGCAGATTGTGAGGCTGTTGCGGAATCAGGCACTCGTCCTGAGGTTGCACGACGAGTGTTTGCTCGTGCGATTTGCGCTTCTTCTGGGTTTGCACCTGAAAGTCTTCGATCACCTTCATCTCCGGTGGATGTTCTTGGGATGGTCTTTGAGCGCGAGAGGTCAACCGTGCTGTTGATCCAGGCATTGTCATCTTCGAAGGGCCCGCTTGAGCTATCGATGCGACGGCGGGTGGGTATGTCTTCATCATGTGCACCCTTGGCGTCGGCAGGCGCAGGATCTCCTTCCATAACCACTTCAGTCCGCTTTTGTTCTTCGGTTCGTGCTGTTGGCTCTTGCTCTTGCTCTTGTCCCCTTGGCACTTGAGCACCAGACAGTTCCGGAAACCTGCTCGGCGAATGATCTGACTCTCCTTCGTCTGACGGGCCTTCTTTCTGGGGAACTGGAGAAAACTTTTGCCGCGTCTCAGGCGACTGAGCTCCTTCTTTGGGCGTTGCTTCTGCTTTCGAGGTTGGGTTTCCCATTCCAGTCGGTCTGCGTACGTCTCTCCGGACGGGTTCCTGGAAGTCTTCTTCATGGCGTTCTTGATTCGTCCGAGAAGTCTCGTCCTCAGTCTCCAGCTTATTTTGGAACGTAGGTGCTCTGGAACTGACTGCAACATCTTTCTGGATGTAGAGAGCTCCTTGGGATTGTGATTGGCGGCGGGAGGGGCCTGACGAGACGCGACGGAAGTACTGCGCACGCGGTTCGTGCTGAGGCGAATTCTCGGGTATTGAGGCTGATTGTGGGATGGAGTAACTGTTCCTTCGAGATGGTGAAGGCTGGAGCTGCGAACCGTTGTCAATGCGGTCTGGAAGGATCGGACTGACTGGGTAGTAGTCGCCCTTGTTAGCGTAGACGGAGGGTTGTCTTGTTCGAGTGTCGGCCCTTCGGATAGGAGGGGCACTGGAGTCTCGACGATAGGTAGCCTGTCTGGTTTGGTTCGGATAGCTGTTTTGCCTTTTTTGCGTTCCCCCTGGGGCTTCTGGCGACCCAGGTGCCGCGTCCAGAAATGGCTGCACTTCTGATGGGTCTAGGGCAGGCTGGCTTGATTGACGGGATTTGATTCCCTCTAACTCAGAAGACTCTTCTTCTGGCTTGGCCCCGAGATTAAGCCATCCTCTCCTCTTGGGCGGACTCTCAGCTTTCACCTTTGGTGATGGAGTCCGAGTGTCCGGCTTCGTCCATGAGGGAGTCTCCCGTAGGGGATATGCAGGCGCTGGCGGATATTGCTGCTCAGGTGGGTAGTTCGCACCTTGCTTCCGCTTCTTCGTCGGGCTTTTAGTTTGAGCTCCGACTTCTATGCCTTCAAGGATGGTCTGTGGAGGAGACGCTGTGATACCAGGGGCCGCACTGCTGCGTCGACGATCAGTTGTGCGAGGCTCTGTGGGCGCTACTCTCAATCTTCCCTGTACCTGCGGGGTCTCATCGAGCACAGCTTCGGCGCTGGAGTGTACTGAAGGCTCTGATCCTCGGGCGGATGGCATGAACCCTTGAGCAGCGCTACTTCGTCTTCGATTCGATTCGAGAGGTATTGTTGACGCCCGTGGTACATCGACTGAGAGTTCAGGTGAAGCCTGTGTCCTCACTCTTTCGAGAGGGACAGTCTTTGATGGCAGGCCTTCAGGGTCGATATATACCAATGGCTCCAGTGCTGGAGAGGATCGCATGGTAAGTGCTCTATCGAGTTGATCAGGAGCAGCATTGCTTTGTTTGCGCTCTACGTCGCGAGCTATTGTTACAGCCCGTGGTATGTTCGCTGGATACCCGGGTGAAGTCTGTGTGGCACGTCTCTCAACAGGGGGCATCGTGCCAGTCGGGCTTCGAGCTTTGACATGTTCCAAGGGCTCTACTGTCCGAGAGACTTGAGTAGTCAGTGCTCTCTCAATTTGACTAGCCATATCCTCAGTGCTGTTGGAGTTCGTCGGCGCAATAGCGTTGGGCTCAGGTTCTTCCCCAAGTGGCTCGTCGGCGATGCGTTGATATACGCGGAGCGCGAAAGAGTTCGGATTCGATAATACATTAGCAGTCGGTGCTCTCTGGATTCGACTACTCGTTGCCTCAATGACGTTGACATTGGTCGACGCGATAGCGCTTTGACTTTCAGTCTCAGAGTCCTCTTCAAGCGGTTCTTCGGCAATCCGTTGATAGACGTCAAGTGCGAGTAATTCGGGATCGAATGTAACATTCGCAGTGGATGCTCTTTCGAACTGACCAGCCTGTTCTTCGAGGTTGTTGACACCAACTGATGTAGCGCTTTGGCTCTCGGGCTCAAGTTCTTCTTCAGATGGCTCCTCGGCCATTCGCTGATACATGTGGAGCGCGAAAGGTTCCGAGTCAGCCTCGAAAGCGGTCGTGGGCGATCTCCCAACCTGATCAGTGTCCTCATCGCGGCCAGGGACGTGGGTTGATGCGGGAACCTCCTGCCTCTCAAGTTCTGTTTGTTCATCAAGCGGCGCTTCAACATCTTGCTCGGGACTTCGGAAAATCAGAGACCCAGTACGTAGGGTACGGAGCGGAAGACGGGCATACAAGGTTCTGTCAGCTATGGTGAGCCGCTCATTAGGTATCGTTTCCCTCCGAATGGTCCTTTGCCGTTCGAAAGAGCGCTGTGTAACTTCTGCCTCTGCCGAAGGCTCGGATGTGGCATCATTTACTTCTCTCGACGAATCCACAGGACTTTCAGATGTAGCAAGACTGCTCGCCATGCGCGTAGGCTGGGATGAGATAGAACGCGACAAGATCGCCGGCTCAAGGACGTCCTCTGTGTCCGATGGAGGCTCAGGCGACGGTGCACGATAAATATCGGCCTCACGGATAGTTACCTTACGCGTTGGCTGACGTGAAACCCGGCGAGATGGCATGGGCTGTGCAAGCGTATCCTATTCAGCAAGCGACAGATCGGGAGATGTGACAAGCTCATCTGTCGGAGCAGTGCCTGTGCGACGAACTTCGAGCGCAGTCTGACGTGTATCAGAGTATGCATATAGCTGATCAGGCAATTCGTCCATGGCAAGAGACAGGACTGGAGAGGTTTCGAGGCTTGGAGAGTCATTTGGCTGAGCAGTTGTCGGTACTGAGCTTCTTCGACGGACCTCCACCGTAGACTGGCGTGAATCAAGAGGCGGAAACGTCTGATCATTTACGTCATCCGCAGCGAGAGACAGGACGGTGGAGATTTCGGGCCTTGGAGAGTCGTTTCGCTGTACAACTGATGGTATCGTGCTTGTTCGACGCGACACCTGTGTAGGCTGTCGCGATGCCACACGAATGATAACTGGCATCCTAGATGAGATCTCTGCCGCAGGTGAGGGGGTGCGTATAGTCGAAGGCTGCCGCTGAATAGCCGGTGTCACTGTGCTTGTACGTTCAACTCTTTGCGTAGGCTGACGTGATGCTGCACGTAGAAGAACTGGCTGCCTAATCGATTCGTCTGCAACAGGTGATGACGTTGGTACAATGGAGTTCAGCCGCCGGGCAGTCGGTGATGTGGTATTTGTTCTATGGACGGGTAGCGTGGGTTGACGAGAAGCCATACGCAAGAGAGCCGGTTGCTCAAGCGAGGGCTCTGCCACAGAAAACGTGGTGGCTAACATCGACTCTTGCCGCTGAATAGTCGGTGATGTCGTATTTGTTCTATGGATGGGTAGCGTAGGCTGACGAGAAGTCACACGCAAGAGAGCCGGTTGCTCAAGCGAGGGCTCTGCCACAGGCAACGTGGTCGTTGAAATCGACTCTTGCTGTTGAATAGTCGGTGACATCGTACTTGTGCGACGAGCCATCAGCGTACCCTGCCGAGAGGCCGCAGGCGAGAGGGCCGGCTGCTCAAGCGAGGTTTCTGCTACAGGCAACGAGGTGGCTAACATCGACTCTTGCCGTCCAATAGTCGGCGACATCGTACTTGTTCGACGAACCAATAGCGTACCCTGTCGAGAAGCTGCACGCGAGAAGACGGGCTCTTCTTCCAAATCATCCATAGCAAGTGGTGATGTGGGCCTGGCAGAGTTTTGCCGCTGGACGCTACCTGTTGCGGTACTTGTTCGACGCATCCCTAACGTGCCCTGTTGTGTAGGCGCACGTGAGATGATTGGCTGTGCTTCCAAGTCATATGCAGTAGACGGAGAAGCGGGCCTGATAGAGTCTTGTCGCCTGTCGTTGGCTTTTGCACTGCTTGTGCGGCGGGTCTCTAGTGTAGGCTGGCGGAAAGTCGCACGCGAAATCACAGGTTGTGCTTCTGAATCATCCGCACTAGGTGGTGAAGCGGGCCTAACAGAGTCTTGTCGCTGAATCCTGGCTGTTGCTGTACTGGTACGGCGCCTTGCAAGCGTTGGCTGGCGTGAAGCTAGACTCAAGAGAATGGGTTGTTCAGATGCGTTATCAGCGACAGATAGTGGGCTTGAAGGACCTTGTCGTAACTGAGATGGCGACATGGTAGCTGTCCGGCGAGTACCAAGCGTAGGGGAGAACGAAGCCGTGCGTGATAAAACGGGCGATTCCGGTAAATCTTCCACTACGGAAGAATAACTGGAAGGTATCGAGACAGCTATTGAGCCAGGTATGAACGATTCTTGTCGTTGTGCAAGAGGTGGCGCTGTACTTCTTCGGCGAATTCGCTGCACAGGAGGCTGGAACTCAGGTTCTTCTTCAATGACCGGGGATACAGTATAGTGATCGCTGTAAGTATCAGACGTGGCTTCGCCGTATCCTTGGCTCACTTGACTCGGAAGTTGCGGCTCGATTTGAGGATCGTCCGTTGTATCATACTGCGGGTTATCTTGCGCTTCATATGCCAGCTCAACATGCTGATCGGGCTCCATAACGTCACTGATCTCGTCACTGGGCGCATGTTCAGCAGCTGGCAATGTCTGCAAGACGGCAGTGATCGAAGCAACAGCAGCCGGAAGCTCGTCTCTCGCCACTCGAAGCACCTCCTAGATCTCTTCAGGCGAAACGTCTTCAGCCTTGTATGGCTCTTGACCAGCAGACCGAGGCTCTTTCGGTTGGCTGAGAATCCGAGTAAGTGCGCGACTAAGCCGAAGCTCGTCAACACTGTTATCGACAACGCTCTGGATTTCATCTTCGGCGGTGTTGGGAGTCTTAGAACTGGGCCAGGTTGGCTTGCTCGAGATATTAGTGGATGCTTTACTGAGAACACGCTGCACCATTGCGGTAACCAGATCCCCCTGGTGATCCGAAACGTCAGCCCCGATGTCTTCAATGTCAACAGTCTTGTTGTCCTGCCATGTGGATGCGCGTGAGAAGCCAGAGGGCACCTTGCTGAGAACATTCCGTACGATTGTGGCGACCAGATCATCCTCATGGAGACCCGGATTGTCAGCTCCGGGCTCTTCATCTTCGACAGGTCTGTTACCGTGCCACGTAGATGCGCGTGAGAGGCTAGTGTTGACCTTCTCGAGTGTAGGCTGCGTAGGCTCCCCGAACGACTCGTCTTCATCGTCGTGCTGACCAGTCTGAGTAGTATCGAAGTCAGTAGGCGTATCCTCCTGCTATTCGGATTCGCGCGAGACGCTGGTAGGAGCCTTGCTGAGTCCACGCTCTACACTTTCAACAACGGCTTCGTCTACCGGTGCATCATCATCCTTTTGCCATGTAGAGTTGCGCGAGAGACCAGTAAGAGCCTTGCTGAGTACACGTTGTACGGGCTCGACGAAAGAATTGTCTGCTGGGTCGTCTCCCATGCTATGCCAAGTAGTATTGCGCAGGAGGCCAGTAAGAGGCTTACTGAGTACACGTCGCGTTGCGTCGACAGAAGCGTCCCTGATCCACGTAGAGGCCTGTAAGATACCAGGAGGTGACATGCTCAACACACGCTGCACTGGCTCGATGTCGGGGTCTTCTCCGGCCTCCTCGTCTTCTCCATGCCATGTAGAGCTGCGTGAGAGGCCAGTAGGAATCTTGCTGAGCACGCGTTGCACGCGCTGTACCGAGTCGACGATGGCATCTGCTTGCGATGTAGACGTGCGCGAGAAGTCTGCAGGGGTTGGGCTCAGTACACGCTGCACAAGTCCGAGACTGCGATTATCGACTGCTTCTTTCTCTTCCTCATCTCCGTCATCTTCTCTATGCCGTGTAGCGCTGCGTGAGAGGCCGGTGGGGATCTTACTGAGCACACGTTGCACACGTTGTACCGAGTCGATCATAGCATCTTTCTGCGAAGTAGACGTGCGTGGGAGACCGGTAGGAGCTTTGCTAGATCTGCGCTGTGCCAGGTTGAAGTCGAGGTCGTCAGCAGCCTCTCCCTGGCTCTGCTCATGCCACGTAGAGCTGCGTGAGATGCCAGTAGGCGCTTTACTGCAATCGAGGTCGTCCGCAGCCTCTTCTCCCTGACTCTGCTCATGCCATGTAGAGCTGCGTGAGATGCCAGTAGGCGCTTTGCTGAGCATACGCTGTACTGAGTCGATAAGAGCGTCTCTCTGTAACGTGGATGTACGCGCGAGACCCGTGGGAGCTTTGCTGAGTACACGGTGTGCATGTGGTGCATCCGAATCAGTCACCGACTCAACCTCTGGTTGGTCTCGAAATTTGACGTCGAGATCTCCAGCGATGGAATCCAGTTCGTCCATAAGCTGTTCTCGGGCCTCCGAGAGTTCGGTCAAGTGTCTACGCGTTTGCTGTAGCCAGCTGTCTTCGGTAAGCGGCTCGTCCTCCATAGCCCTGTTCTCTGCTGTTCCGATGGAGAAATCAGTGTGACGTGAGACAGAATTCACGGGTGTAGTCTCGTAAGGGGCATTATGGAACATATCATCGTCGGTCGCGGTGGGTCTTCGGTCAAGATCGAAGCCGAGATCGTCGGCTGCAGATTTGACAAGATCGACCAGGTCGGGTATTGACTGCACCTCGTCACGCAGGCTCGATTCAGGATCGTTGAGGTTCGGCTTGACTTGGCCTGTAGCCCCAACATTAAGTTTCTCTGCCGCTTTGGGTGGGAGATATGGGCAAGGTGGATGCCAATCATCGTCTCGTCGACAGGATGCTCGTGCTGGACGACATGATGTCTGGCAACGACTTCTATCACATCCGTTGGTATTGCATCGCTGAACAAGGTCTCCAGACACCCTTCGAAGCTGGTCGAGACTGGGCTGAGTGCTCTTGATGTTGCTGATGACATTCTGGAGTGTGTTTGCATGCTCTTCTAGAATATTGTCGATGATATGACCCAACTCATCAGCAAATCTATCTCCGCATCTGTCAAGCGACATGCTTTCAGAGTGACACCGACGACGCCTCTGCCGGCGGCAACAGTCATCTGTGGAGATTTTCGATGAAGGGGTTGTAGAGGTCAATGATTCTGATGAAGCACGTCTGCGTGTCCGCCGCTTCGTAGACAGTAGCTCTTCAAGCACTGGTACTCGGGTCGAACATTGCCGGCATATCTTCTCGTGTGCATGCTCGCGGTGCTCGGTTTTGCCCATGTATGAGAAGTGTCCGCACGCTCGCTTGGTCCAATTGCCAGGGTCTCGCAACGGTCGGCTTGTCTTGTTGATGCCATACGACTTGATCCGTGCGCCTGGGAAGCCAAAGTCTTGTGTGACGCGACGTCCATACCCTTGGCGGTTGTCGACATCGTCCGGCACTTCGGTCTCGCCATACTGCTCCTCGACACCAATGTTGGCAGTTGGTATCGAGCCTGAGATACAGCTTTGTCGGGAGACACTCATGTCGCTTGCACCGTCGTGGCCGAGATTCCTTGCCACGATCTCCTCAGCTCGTCTGCGCACACCAATGGACTTCCCAGACTGGTTGCGAGGATTTCCAACATCCGTACTCTGGGTCCACTCCGCGACACGATCGACGGGTTCCTTTGCTGAAGTACCACTCTCTGTCAAAGAAGCAGTGTGTGATCCACTGCGCCTGAGCCGTTTGGGAGAAATCCCGTTGTCTTCCTCGAAAGTCCTTCGAAGATCGCGACCAGACTTCGCACGTCTACCTTCCTGTTGCGACGGAGGGCTCGGATTGCTGGCTTGCCTGGTCTCAGCAGCTGGTATTGAACTGCGGGTAGCGAGGCGCCTCACAATCTCGTCAGAAGGATCCTTGTGACCGATTGGGTTGGCCCCGCCAGTGTCGGGAAGCGACGCCTTGGAGATGTTATCGCTCGCAAAGCTGTCCTGTCCAGTCTGTTGACCGAGACTTGGAAGCTTTGCACCGTCGGATTTACCTGCAAAGATGTTGGTAGACTTCCGCCGACCAATGGATTCTCGCTCTTTGTCGGAAAAGTACTGCTCCTCTCCCTGATCAGATGGTACGGCCGGGGGCGTTGCTTTCTGTGTCGTGATGATGGGACCACACTCGTCGGCTTCGCCTTGTTTGTAGGAGATCACAGACTGCACAGATTCGCGAGTATCGTAAAATTCCGTGAGAGAAGACAACAGCAGCCCAGTATCGAGGGCTTGCTCGTCAGCAGTAGAAGACAACTTCGGGTTGGGAGCATGGGCAGGAGATTCGAGAGAGGAACTAGAGGGGTAGGTTTGGGGTGCGAGCGCCTTCGCGGCACTGGTACCAGGAACTGAAGGTGGGGGACGGGATGCTGACGGACGTTGAAAGGCTTCCGTCTCGAAGAAGTTCTTGGCAGAGCGAACTGACTTGGGGACCTGTGGCTGTCTTGATGGCGGGTATGTTGTCTGGGTGCCGCGTCGACCCGGCTCTTGGGGCAGAGATTGTTGTTTGGAGTCTGTGACGCCTGCCGCAGGTGACCGTGAACCGATATTGGAGCCAGCTTGGGAAGGCGGTACAGGTGCTGTTGTCACTGCCTCGGGCTCCCGGTACGGATGCTGGACCTTGTCCAAGACTCGGCCATATGGGTTCCTGCCTTGCAAATAGGCAGGCGATTTGCGTCCGGAAGGAGGCAGTTGAGGTTCGCTCGATGCTTGTGGGAGGGGCAAAGCTGAGGGACTACTAGACTTGCGTCTGGACGTGGTCGGGTATGGTTGCTTCGCCTCTCCGGCTCCCGGTATCGTAGCAGGAGCTTCGAACCGACCCTGTCTAGTTCTTATGTTTGATGGTTGATTGCTCTGCTCGCGTAGTCCCGCATTGGTAGCTCGGGACGCAGAACTTGACGTGGGTTGGTCGAAGCCTCGGGGCATGAGACGCTAAACTTTTGGATAATGCGTTGCAGACGTGAGAAGGGTGATGTTGTAGACGCGTGATAACTGTTGATTGTGTGTAAGGAAAACTGCGATCGCTGTGGTGAAGTAAGACAAGCTGTAACGAAGTAAGACAGAGTAAGACTGGGTGCTAACGAAGTAAGACAAACTGATAGAAGGGTAATAATAAAAGTAGTGTAGCTCGTAGGGTTGCTGGTGGGCTAAGGTACGGTCGGTCAGGATTGCAGAGGAATGTGGTCAAGAGGAGCGAGACTGCAAGATGTTTGGAATGTTTTGGTCACCTCAGGGAGCTCCTTCTATTCTTTGACCACGGAAAGCACGCATGCTCTGTGCTTGCTACTATACATACCGCGCATGCCGTACTCAAGGAACGCTATTTACACATTTACTTCAATGCAGCCTGCAGGCTCTCGAGGACCTGGATCTTGTCAGCGCTTCTTGCTAGATGTGTTTGCGGTGCGTACCTCGAGCTCGATCTTGGCCTCAGCAATGTCAGCCTCACTGCCGTTTCCGCTGGCAATCTTCTGTGCCTCGCCGATCTGGTTCCTGACAGCCTATCTCCTTGTCAGTCGTTATTTCCCATCTCCGTGCATCCGCTCGTACCTCGGCGCTGAAGTCCTCCAATGGGTAGCCCTCGACGGCGTTGATGCTGAGGACGGAGTTGGGCTGCACAACAGCAAATCCACCAGACAGGAAGAATTGCTTGCTGCCACCCTGCTCCTCGATGATCTCGACTAGGCCGGGCTTCAGCTGCTCGATGGAGGCAACGTGGTTGGCCAGAACACCCATGTCACCGGTCTCCGCGGGGAGGTTGACCTGGACGCTGTAAAACATCTCATGTCAGTATTCGCGATTTCGCTTTGCGGGATCGGCCGGGGTCTCGAGCGACGTACACATCCTGGGACTTGTAGATAGACTGTTGACCACCAGTTAGCCTCTCAGTTCAGATGCCAATTGCAACCTGGGGCATGCCCCCGCATGTTGCGACAGCTGGTATGGCGTACCTGATGCGGGAGAGCTAGGGAGAGCTTGATCTTGTCATTGGCGACTTCGGCGTACCCTCTGCGCTGGATGGGGCGGGCAATGGCAGCGGGCCTCGCGCGGATGGCAGCTCGGGCGATGCGGAGAGAGCTCATGATGGACGGGGTGGTGGGGAAGATGTGGTCGGAGAATGTTCAATGTCGGTGTTCTGCGAGTTCTGCGCTCCCTCAGGTCACGGGGTTAGCCGACGCTAGCGCATCACCAGCATCTTGACCATCTGAACTGGGTATCACAACAACACCCGAAAACGCTTACTTTCTTCGCTTTATTACACGTTTAAAGCTATGCACTATCATTTGTAACTTGTTATCGTGGAACAAAGCACATGTCATTCGCGTCAACCCAAAGTGCTGATTCCGACTGCTGTGGGGGCATTCTTCACGCACCAGGCGTCCGAGGTTGAATGAAGATTCACGTCTTGTTGCATTCCTTGAGATTTCGTGGGTATAATATGGTGTCTGTATTGAACTACTCCGGGGTATCTTATTGTCAAAACGCCTATCCCAAGATTGTGAACTCATGCGGCCCATTCCATCACTGGTGGGCTAGCTGATGCTCTCGCTACCCAAATGTAGCAGAACATCAATCATCGTACAACTGCTGCGGCGCGGCCATGCTCATCCGCAACTGCCGCTCCCTCTGCTTCGCCTGCATCTCTAGCGTCTCTACGGCATAGCTAAGCCTATCCTTCTTCGCTTTCAAGGTCTTCATCCTCATCTCTTGTTGCGCGCTGATGGTCTTGCCTCCGCTTCGCGGTGCGGTCCTGCTTGCTGGTCTGGAGCCTGAGCTGCCATTGTTGTCGCGTCCGAGTCTGCCGTCGTTCAGATCGCATTTCGCTATCAAGGATTGCTCGCGACGCTCCAGCTTGTCGAGGTAGTTTTCTACACGCTTAAGAAGGTTATCGACTTCAGGGCGGATTTCTGAGAGGAGTGCTGATTGCGCGGTTTGGAGGTCAGACTCGGAGATGAGCTCGAAATGCTGTTCCAGGGTCAACACGATGAAGGTAGAATCATGTTCTTAACGTGTACACACCCGTGTCGTCTGCAGTACTTTGGCCAGACGGGGGAAGTCGCTCACGCCCTGGTCCAGTATGTTGATAGATGAATCGAGTAATTGCATACTACTGCGCAGCGAGCCTACGCATCCTTCCAGCGCCATGATTGCAAAAGGTTCGGCAATCGCAAGTGTAATCTGGACGCGAGCGAAGTGGGATGTTGCTCCCTCTTAGTACAAAGCAACGAGGGATCCGTGCGCAGACGCCAAGCATCTCCAGGGCTGTTCTTCGAGCGGAGCTCAACCCATCACCGCATCCCTCGCCGCAACCGTCAAATCAGTCCATTGCCTCTCCAACACACGTCACAATGCCTCTTCTCGGAAGGAAGTTCCCGGCGCAAATCGGTATGGCACCCTGCACACGACGATAGCGGAAAGTCGAGCTTGAAAAGATTGCTAACGAGGTACTATAGCCAAGCCCATGTGGCCCTTCTACGTCTCCGGTACGTCGCGCGACTTTGATTAGGGCAGGAAATATTCAAGGCGGCCCAATTGATGGATTGAAAGGAGATGGAATTGCTCGGAGGCTGAGGGTTCGCTGTGTGAGACAGGATTAACAAGAGTCAACAGGCCTCGTCATCCTCTACGGTGTCAACTCTGCCGCCAACGCCATGGCCCAGTGTACGTAATCCTCATCTCAGAGACCAAGCCATCCGGCTCGATATGTTCGCAGGCTGACCAGCACAGCCGACGAGTACAAGAACGACCCGCGCAACCCAGCCCTCAAGAACCAGGCGCCAAACCACTAAGCCGGATACTTCGCGATACGGGGAGCGATCTTTAAGCATACGAGTGCAATCAGTGGCAGTGTATAATAGCCGCGGAGGAAGAGGATCATTCAAGGTCTCCGACTGAGATGGCTGTATAGACTTGGCAAAATCAACCCATCACGAACATATCATCTCTCTTGTTCTGTGGCTCTGGTCATGCGAGTGCGTGTCAACTGAATTGCAGGCAACTTTCCACGCAGAGATCGCTACCACGTTGCCAGGGAGCGTACTTCGGCTCAACCCAAGAGGATCAGAGATATGGTGGGGTTTAATCCCATCTACCAGGCGGTTTCCGCATGCAGATCACCTGCTGCTAGACTATGTTTGACCTACAGACTGTTCCAAATTCCCTTCCAACCTGTTTGTCACTAGATGTTGATGGTGTACGCTGTCAAGATGGTATTCGGATGTTTCCGGTATCGAATGTTTCTGACATAGCTGAGCAGCTCTACAAAAGAGATTGTATAACTGTCCTCGCTATGAGAGGCAGAATGTGATGCTGTATCAGACCATGGGCACATGCTACGCGGTGCTTCATACAGTAGGCATAGCGGGTTCGGTCAGCAGGCATAACTACATAGTCCCGAAGAGTTTTGCCGACGTGATGTCACAGAGAGAGTCGAGAGATGGTGTTGGGACTGATTCTTTCCTTTGTTCCGAATGAAAAAGCATCTCGTCGAGCGCTATTGTGTTGTTGAAAGGGCTTGTACGCATATGCGGGACACTCTTGATGGGGTGGTTTCTGGCTTTGAACTATGAAACTGTTATACGCAAGTGGTGTTTGCCTAGGCTGAATAATGTGTTTGCCGTACCCGACCTTCGTCACGAGACAGTTTCGGGCCGCAGTCTTTCCAGAACATCGGCTACGACGAAATTTCATTCTAGCAGCGGGACGGCGTCTGCAGGACGTTCTTGGTCAAAGTCAAATATAGCGCAATCGGTTCGCGAACTGCGCGAGATGCATAAAGGGGCAGATCTGTGGCTCAGTCGCATGATGCGGCAGTCAGGCGACGGCATTTGAAACGGGCAGTGGCATCTCGACACTGACACCCTGGACATGTGCGGACACGCACGACGCAAACGGCGGTGCGATGGGTCGCGATGCCTCCGAGCGGCTCAGGGATGTGATGTGCGGTCCGCAGGCTTGATACACGGCGGCGGGCAGCGGGCAGCAGTCCACGGTGAAAGAGCTCGCTAGCGCGCCAAGCACGGTGGCCGAATACAAGGCAGGCTCTCTGCATCCATCCTGCCATCAGCGTTCCTTTGATACAGCACCACGATCACAGTGTGCTTGTTCCACCGGCCTCTTGTGCTGTCCCGTGCCCTGCAGCTGCCTCTCTGTGTCGTTTTCGCTAGAGTTGCAAACCTCGCCCGCCCGCCAGCCCGCACCTACGCTCGCCGGCATCGTTGATCGTTGGGCTCATTCACGCCCTACAGTAAGTCCTGCCCAGCTCGTCAGTCGGCTCCGCCCTCTGCCCCCCGTGCCCTATTTATCTCTCACCACGACGCACCTGCTCCGCTGGCCTTTCCTTTACCTGTCGGTCAACACGCTCGACTGCCTCCCCTAGCGTTTCTCGGCTGCCCGCTCCGCTTACTCACCGCCTTGTTGGCTAAAGCCTCATACTGACCGGTCCACCGCAGCAGGCTGATCCTCAAAACATCACCGCGCCCCCATCGTCACAACACTCGACCCACCCCCCTCAACACCTCCCTCCACCACAGGCCAACCTCCTCAAGGTTGCACCTCTGCAAGCATGACGACAATGGTACGCCCCGACCCCGCTTGCCGTCACCACGGCGGCCAAGCACCGCTCCGCAGGACCCCAGGCTGACAGTAGCAGGACCTCCGCGTCGGCAACAAGTACAGAATCGGCCGCAAGATTGGTAGCGGCAGTTTCGGTGACATCTACCTCGGTACGTAGCCGCCGCCCATCGCTCATCACCCCCAACACCGCTGACGTCTACAGGTACCAACATCATCTCTGGTGAGGAGATCGCCATCAAGCTCGAGAGCGTCAAGGCGAAGCACCCCCAGCTCGAATATGAGGCCCGCGTCTACAAGTCGCTCGCTGGCGGTGTCGGCATCCCCTTTGTCCGCTGGTTCGGAACCGAGTGCGACTACAACGCCATGGTCCTGGACCTGCTCGGCCCTTCCCTCGAGGATCTCTTCAACTTCTGCAACCGCAAGTTCTCCCTGAAGACTGTTCTGCTCCTCGCCGATCAGCTCATCTCCCGCATTGAGTACATCCACGCCAAGTCTTTCATCCACCGCGACATCAAGCCCGACAACTTCCTTATGGGCATTGGCAAGCGCGGCAACCAGGTCAATGTCATCGACTTTGGTCTGGCCAAGAAGTACCGCGATCCCAAGACGCACTTCCACATCCCGTACAGAGAGAACAAGAACTTGACTGGTACCGCCCGCTACGCCTCCATCAACACTCACTTGGGTGTCGGTACGTATCCCGCACACCATCCAGCTTGCTAAACTAACATGACCAGAACAATCCCGCCGTGACGACATGGAGTCTCTGGGCTATGTCATGCTTTACTTCTGCCGTGGATCCCTTCCCTGGCAGGGTCTTAAGGCGGCCACCAAGAAGCAGAAATACGACCGCATCATGGAGAAGAAGATGACGACTCCCACCGAGGTCCTCTGCCGTGGCTTCCCCAACGAGTTCGCCATCTACCTCAACTACACCCGTTCCCTCCGCTTCGATGACAAGCCCGACTACTCGTACCTCCGCAAGATTTTCCGCGACCTCTTCGTCCGTGAAGGCTTCCAGTACGACTACGTGTTCGACTGGACCGTCTACAAGTACCAGAAGAACGCCCAAGCCATCGCCCAGGCTGCCAACCAGGGCCAGGGCGAGGAAGACGACAAGGGCCGCGGACGCCACGTCACCACCACCGCCGCTGCCAACGCGGGCACGGCAGCTGGCACCAAGCGCGGTCCGGTCAACGCGCGCCAGGAGGGCACCGGAATGTGAGTTCGATATATCTGATCCTCGTAAGGGACCCTCTCCTTTGCGTTTGGTGTTGAGAACGCTTAGCGCGGGGGGCGCCAGATCCAGATTTTACTAACCTTCTTCCTTCTTTCAGGCAGCTTCGTTCGGCCAACAAGCGTGGCGGGGACCAGTATGCATCTGGTTACTGATTTGATGCGGCTTTCGATTCGTCATCTCAACTCTTGCGTGACCGCTTCTTCTGACGCGGCTCCGCACACACAACGAATGGGAAATGCGGCATTGCCGTCCTGGCAACATATTGGACGGCGTCGCTCCTTGATCAGTTCATGGGATCCATTCGTCAGACACCTCGTACGGACCTAGGAAGACATTCCACTGTCTTGCGTTTCTCATGGCCATGCGTCTCTGACGACTATCTCACACACATCTCTGGAAGCTCGACCCACACGGTATCTCCATTTGGCATTACAGTTCGGCTTGTAAACACATCTCAACTCCTTCCGGATTACAGCCAACCGATTATCTTGGTTGTCTTGCACAGCTAGTGTTACTGGGCAGCTCTCCAGCTGATGACTGATCTTTGTTTGACTTTACGGCTTTCACCTCGCATTAATTATCCCCTGCCCCCTCGTCCTTTCATGTGGTTCTTAGTACTTTCCTTGAGTTTCCCCCCTTCGGACATGTCTGCCAGCTTGTGGGGAGGTAAAGCTTAACAAGGGGACGATTTTAAATTGTATCTGGCGAAGAGTGTATGTGACTGAAGCTTGGCTGGTAGACTCGAAGGGTTGCAATGGGGTTGGCGGCTAGTAGTCCGCGCGATTGACAGATCTCCATCAAGGAGGCTGCTTCCAGGGACGGGAAAGGAACATCTAGCTCGCCACGACCATTGCGCTTGGAGATGGGGAAAGGGGACGTGTGGTGCGAGTGATGGTGCTTTTAGTTTTGTTTGCTTTGGAATTATATGCTTTTCTCGCATCGCTGATTGAATGTTTTGCGTGATGCCCGTGACTGGTATACTGCTTGTGACTTGACTTGCTTGATGGGCCAATGAAGAACTACGGATGGATACTCCAGCTAGACTTCGAGCTTCAGCGAGGATGTGATGCAGTTTTCTTTTCTTATATTCATCTGAGTCGGCTAGAGCTGCAATAACGCAGAGCGAAGAGCAACATCTTCATATTTCGAGTGTTACGGACTTTCCAGTGCCATTTGTGTCTGCCTTTCCAGGCTATCAGGACTTTGCGCGTAGAACATGAACAGGTGGTTTGGGACTGTAACAAAGATTTCGAATCACATGCTTTAGAATGGATTCACAAAAAGGCTAGGTGTTCTAGGGATACACCTTCACAGTACTACGGGTTATAGTTTTTGATGCTGTGCACCTTGTGCGAAATGTGGCTTAGATAGTGACTTTGCCTGCTTTACACGGAGTGTGCGCGTGCGCGTCATACGGTAAGTACGATTTACTATCTTAGAGTTCCTATCAGATCTCATTGAAACAAGCGCGAACGATCAAATTGATTCCGCACATGAGTCCGTTAAGGCTTCTGTGCTGTGCATGCGATGTTGTGGATGTAGTAGCCCGTGATGACGTGCCTCGTAACCCTGCCGAGGTAAAACGCGACATCGTTCTTCACAGTATCGTCAGCAACCCATGCACAGGTACGCGACTACATCACCTCGCTGCATCATCTCTCATCGCGCAATCAGCATCAAAGCATAACATCTAATTGCTTTGTTCTTTAGATCGCGTCTATATGGTCTGACTCGTCAATACACAACACGAGACTTCGTTCTGTCCGAACCGAGGCCTGTCGCGTCTTGCGGGGAAAGCTTACTATTCATCTTCCACAAGTACACTCCGTCTCGATAGTCTGGAGTTTCATCACCCATCTTACCATCCACCTACCTAAAACAGCGTGGTAATAGGAGAATCTTTGCGACATTGTGATCGGAGATCTGCTCTACCGTCTCGAAGAACAGCGCGAAAGAGCTAGGAAAATATAACATCATGACTTCTCCATCGGATTACTCGGATATTAAGTTCGAGATCAAGGGCAAGATCGGTATCATTAAGGTAATATTCAAAGACTCCATCATCAATTCGCGAGGCACAGTCCCGAATCCCTCCAGACGATCTTATCCGATCTACCCATGCGTAAACATCACAGTATGCGTCCGCTAACACATCCTTCAGTTCAACCGGCCCAAGGCCCTGAACTCTTTTGGCGGAAACCTCATTCCCGACATCATCGCCGGATTACGCGTTCTCAATGAGCACCCAGACACCATCTTCACCGTGCTCACAGGCGAGGGACGCTTCTTTTCTGCCGGCGCGGACGTAAAGGGGATCGCCGGGGGAGGTAGCGAAGCCTTCAAGAACGATGCTGAGAAGAAGCTGAGTTACATGTCAAGGTTCAGCTATGGTATGTCCACCCCTTGATCTTGCCTACGCCGCAACTTTGCTTTCATGTTGAAATGTGATGGCACTTCTGAATTATAGTACTAACTCTGACATGGGCACAGCAACGGAGCTTCTACGTTCGATGATCGAGTAAGTCTACATACACCCATGTATTCTCACACACCGAAACTGACACCCCACAGCCACCGCAAAGTCCTCATCCTCGCGCTCAACGGCCCCGCCGTCGGCGGCGGCGCAGCCTGGTTCCCGGGCATCGCCGACATCGTCCTCGCCTCCTCAACCGCCTGGCTACAATGTCCCTTCTCCGCCCTCGGTCTCGTCCCCGAAAACGGCTCCGCCCTCTCCTTCGCGCAATCCATCGGCATCCACCGCGCAAACGATTTCCTCATGTTCGGCCGCAAGCTCTCCGCGCAAGAGCTGCTCGATGCCGGCCTGTACAACTACGTGTGGGATGCTACTGGCGACGAATTCCATGGCAAGGTTGAGGCGTTCTTGGAGGAACAGCTTAAAGTGAATGATGGCAAGAGCATGATTGAGATGAAGAGGTTGCAGAATGCGCCGATTAGGGATGCGAGGTTGGTGGCTGTGGTTAATGCTGTGGATGCACTGGCGGAGCGGTTTGTGGAGGGGGCGCCTATGGAGAGGTTTGAGATTAAGAGGAGGGAGATGGAGGAGAAGAGTAAGGCGAGGTCGAAGATTTGATGTGAAGGTTTAGATGGGAAGGCTTCTCGTCCTCCAAGATTATCTGTATTCCATCACGCCATCCTCGTCAAGAATATGAAGATGCGTGTCGTTTCCTCGGGATCTACAACCAGTGATATCCACGCGACACGATAAGCTAACTCTTGTACGAACAATAGATCCAATACAATCGCCGTCGTCGACTTCTGATTTCGTATTCCAGTCTAGGAACCACAACAATTTCTGTACACAAGCTTCAAATCCTAAGTATAAGAATTGTGCAAGACCTTTATGCATTCGAAACATCAAACGAATAGTCCAAAGCACTATACATACATTCCCCATCAAGGTCCCCGTACCCACACCCTCAGCCCAATCCCTCAACCCACCCATCCACCTAAGCATACTCCACCGTATTCCTCAACGTCCCAATCTCGGGACTAAGCGTAACCTCCACGACATCCCCCGGTTTCAAAAACTGCGGCTCCCTCATCGCATACCCCACGCCCGCACACGTGCCCGTCATGAAAACCGTGCCCTTCTTCAGCGTAGTCCCCTGACTACAATAACTCACCAACGTCGGAATCTTGAAGCACAAATCATCGATCCCAGAACTCTGTCTCAGATCCCCGTTGACCACAGTCTTGAGATGCAATTTCGACGGGTCAGGGATCACGCGTGTGGAGACGAGTTGAGGGCCTAAAGGCGCGTACGTGTCGAAGCCTTTGGAAAAGTTCCATTGTGGGACTGTGCCTGCGAGGAGGGGGTCGCGTTGGAGTTTGCGGGATGAGACGTCGTTGCCGGAGGTGTAGCCGCCGATGTAGTTGAAGGCGTCGGCTTCGGAGACGTTTTTGGCGTCTTGCGAGATTATAAAGCAGAGTTCGCCTTCGTAGTCGGCTTGGTTGTCTTGGGCGAGTTTGGGGATGACGATGGGCGCGTTGTGGTCGTTTAGGCAGGTGTTGGCTTTGATGAAGGTTGAAGGGTAAGGAGGAAGGGTGCGGCCGCCTTCTTGGACTGGGCGTGGGGAGGTTAATGGGATGTCTTTTTTTTCTTGGAAAGGGACGAGATGACAGAGGAACTTACTGTGCTTGATGAAGTTTAGACCTATGCACCGGATGATGGGTACTTCGTCTGTGGTTACGGGGCCGAGTAGCTTCTTGACGGTGACTTCCTCATCGGTGACCTTGGTGGCGGGATCGAAGATGTCATTGTTCTTAACATCGATTACCTTGGCCTTTAGTCCCGTCTCTTCTGTCGTCGTACCGACATCGAATTCTGGCGAGGGGAGTATTGGTTGACCCCGCAGCTCACGCCCATCTGTGGCGATGAAGCGGATAAGTCTGTCCCAGTTTGGTGCCATTGTTTGCAGTAGATATGAGTTGATGATAGAAATTTCACTCTTGCTACAAGCAGTGTTCTATGTATTTGAAGGGCTAGGATCTGAGTCTATGGTGGATATATGTTCTACCGGCGCCTGCCTGACGCGATGCCGGAAAGATCCATGGATGTGGGGAGGTTCGGAAATGTCGAGCGGGATGCTAGTGCGGGGCATTCTTTGCGTGAACTTTGTTCAGGAACGCGCGGATTAGGTCTTTTTCGGGGCTTGTTATGAGACCGTAGTAGATGATGATTTCCAGTAGTCTCCACGGGGTTCGCTAAGTTTGGGAGTAGATGTTCGTGGTATACAAGCAGATGGTGACCGGAACAATTCTTTAACGGGTTAGCGATGCACTTACAAAACTAGGACTACCAATCCCATACCGTCATAATCCATGTCAGGCATTGCCTCGTATATGAGGGGAATTAAATATATTATACAGCTACTAGCCCTCAAAGACGCCATGTTGAAGATCAACACCAAAGTCCTTGGCCATGACACGCATGTGCGCTTCGATATCATCCTCCATGCCTCCGCCCACACCAACTAATTGCTTGAGCTTACTCCAGAGGAACACCGCATCGCTAAGTGTAAGCACGAACCGGAAGCGCAGATGCTGGATCCAGTTCTTCCATCTCTGGCTCACACTTAGATCCTTGGATTCAATCAAAGCCCTACTAGCCCATAGTCCAGTGATCTTGATGCGGTTGACGGGAGAACCGAGAAATTGGTTGTTGCCCTGTACGATGCGCAGGTTACGGCCGATGAAGAGGAGTTCACGGGGGAACTTTGCGTCGTCGCCGAGAATGAGCTTAATGGCGTCGCGGCCTTTGGCTTGCATTTCAAAGGCTCGCTCCGCTTGGTCTTTTCCTTTCATTTCAGATTTGAGAACACCTGCTACGCTCTTATCGCCACCTTCGTACGGACGCATGAGCGTTGCTGATGCGAAGATGTCGGCGTGCTTTACGCCCCAGCTGGTGACGATTTCCTCGATCTTGGCGTTGTCAAAAGCGAGGAGCGACTTCCAGAATTCAGCGTATTGGAGACGGAACTTGGGATCCATGCGGATATACAGGCCGTGATCAATCAGGACGACTTCCGGCTGTCCGTTGGGGAGGCGGCGGACGAAGATGTTGCCTGGATGGGGGTCGCAGTGTACCGCACCCCAGAGGAACATTTGTGCTGAGAAGAGATCGACGATAGTGTTCATGGTGGTCTTCAGGGAGACGCCGAGGCCGCCTTTCTCGTCGTTGCCTCTCCATGAACTACGGTCCGGCTTGAAGAACTCGTGTTGTGTGGCATCCTCCGGCGCATGTGTATCGATCTTAGCGTCTCGGGGGATAGGTGGTAGCTGGTTACCACCTGCACCGGGGCTGCCTCTGCGCCATCCACCCTTCCAGCTGTTTGTGATGCCCTCCTTGTCCCATAATCGTACACCTTCGATCCATTCCGCAGTCATGACACGCTTGCTTGAAAGCTCGCGGTATACTGCAGGTATGTAAACCCGCCCGTTGAGTCGCGGTTCTCCGGCCACCAGCCCCTTCATCTCTACCGCGTTGTCTGCCTCGTTCTCAAAATCCGTTTCCAGCATTAGGCGCTCCGAGATGTATGGAACCAGCGTGTAAACAGGGATGCCGAACCACCAGGTATACACTTTGGAAACGACCTTGAAAGCCCACAGGTCCCATCCCACCTGCTGCGCAATCTCTCTCTTCTGAATCTTGATGGCCACCTCTCTTCCATCTGCCAGTCTTGCCCAGTGTACTTGCGCAACACTCGCACTAGCCCTTGCAGTCTTTTCCATTATACCCCGACCGTCCTGTCCTTCCCGTGTGAAGCTGACACCGAAGACGTCCTCGACGCTTTTGCCAAAGTCCTCTCGTATGACTTGCTCGACTTCCCACCACTCGTTCTGCGGCGCATCGTCGAACATTTGCTGGAACATTTTCTGGAACTGTGGTGGTAATATCGCGCTCTGCATAGCAATCGCCTGGCCAATCTTCAAGTATAGTCCGCCATTGTATCGCAGCAGGTCGAATATCCTCTGCGCATTCCGCGCATGCAATTCTTCAATACTGTTCGCAAGCGGAGGATGCGCACGAAAGTTGATCTTGTAGTCTATGCCTATCAAAAGGCCGGTCTTGAATGTGCGCAAACTGCGTGTGATGGACGAGGCGTAGAATTGCCGGTCAGCTAGCCACCCAGCACCGAGCAGTGCAGAGATGACCGCAAGGCGGCGCACCCATTTCCGGCGGGTAAACGGAGGCTTGACTTTACGTTGTCGTGGTTTCGGTAGGTCTGCGGGGTTCGGAGGGCGCAGAGGCTCCCATTGCTGTGTTTGAAGGCGGCGCGCGAGTGGTGCCTGGTAGAGTCGCGTGGGGGAGAAGGTTGACGTCAGCAATCGTGATGTCGCATGTTGCGCAGGTGCTCTTCGAAGAGCAGACAAGCCATGTATCATGGCTGTCGGAAACAGGGTGAAGACAGCACGGAAAATGTGTAGTATGACATGAGGAGCACGTTGTGAGATTGCATTATCTGTCGCGCATTGTCGGACTTAAAGTCATGACGGCATTTTCAACGCCGCCAATTGCCCGCCTACAACCGTGATTTCGTCCGTGCACCATCTGAGGGTGTCAGCCTCATGCTCCGGTATAACCCGAACTTCTGCTTCTATCGTAGCTCTATCCACTCGTTCTTTGTAATCTTTGAGAGTTTCGTTATCTAGCCAAAACTTCTGACTTTGTGAAGCTGCGCGGGATGGGAAAGGATAGGACGTTGTCTGCGAATATTTGCCTCCCCTTATCCTATCTCAAGATGGTGTAGTTCTGCTTCATCTCCCGTCAACAGGAGGCTATCTCGTCCTCGAGCGAGCTATAGAGCTTTCTGATCGGATGCATGGAGAGGCGATTGCTGTGATTGCGTTGACACCACTTCAGCCCTTGCTGATGCAAGTAAAGCTTTGTCGTGATATCGATATACCATGGGAGGTGTGAGACTGCGAGAGAGCACCTAGATATCCTTCGGAGTCACTCATGCTTGTTCGTCCTGCGGCACTTGACTCTTCTCCACAGCCTTGAGATCAACGTCCCATCTCTTCGCCAGGTCCTCAACCAGGCCCATCCACTTCTTCACTACAGGATGCTGGTCCGAGACCTCCCTGAATGTAGGGTCGTCGTCATTTCCTACAACACCCCACTTCCATATACCCTCTTCGTCTACCCACTGGCGGCCTAGCAACTCCTCGATGGCGAGCTCTTTACGCGCAGAATCAAAGACTTGTGCGACTTCCTTGTGGACTTGCTCATCATGACCCCTCCAGGCCGCGACAAAGCCTTGTAGAACTCCTAGTATGTAGCCGACGCGTAGGCCTAGGTTGGCACCGAGAGAGTAGCCTTCATCGAATCCTTCTTGCACGTATTGGCCTTTGCTGTTTGCCAGACCCTCTCGGTATGCATCTGTGTCGAGCGCTCGTTGACGCGACGGGAGGTCGGATAGTATTTCGTGAGCGCGTACATGAGGGACGTTCGCTGTGAGGGTGGGTGAAGCGGGCGCCGAACCGTAAATATCGTCGAGTGCATTTTCGTGCGGAGGCGTGGGTGGAGCGTGTCCAGCAGCGAGTTGAGTCGGGTCCAAGGTAGGTGACATGTCACCGAATGCGTTCATGGTGGGCGTATTTCCTCTCCAGTGAGGACTGCGCGGAACGTGATTCTAGGCATGTTGCGAAAGATACTTGGTGGGGTGGAGGGTGAGGATCTGGTGGGACTAGCGCTGTCTTCGGCGGACGCGGAGGATTGAGCCTGTTCGAGTGGGAGCACCAGCTTCCTACCTGTACGCACCTTCAGCAATGCTCTTGAGCATAAAGTCTGAGTACAGAATGCCCCGCTAGAATCAGTCCGACACGAATAGTCTTGGGTAACTTCACAAACGCTATCTCCGTCGCCACGGACGAATATTGGGACGCACGGTTAAGCTGGCAGGACTGCATTCATCGGCAATAGATACTTCATTAACGACCGCCCTCGCGGTTCTTTACGCTTTCTAACTAGCATCGCATCTTCCTGTAAAACACTCTACTTCATTCCAATTATCGCCGTCATGGTTGCTCTTGACGTTGTTCGCGCTCACAACGCATCACTTAAAACCCTACCCCCGAATCTAGTCGCGGTATTCGTTGGAGGCACAAGTGGGATAGGCTTCTTCACTGCTCGCGAATTCGTTCGTACGACCACATCCCCACATGTCTATTTGATTGGCCGCAACGCGACAGAAGCCAGCAAGATTATGGATGAACTCAACTCGATCAACAGCTCGTCCCAGGTTAGCTTCATCCAAAAGGACATCTCGCTGTTGAAAAACGTGGACGAGGCATGCAGTGAGATCAAGAGCAAGGAGGAGCAAGTCAATGTGCTGTTTATGACGTGCGGATACCTCACGATGAAAGGAAGAGACGAGACAGCCGAGGGTCTGGACAGGAAGATGGCTGTGCAATACTACGCACGAATGCGATTCATCTCCCAACTCACACCGCTCCTCAACAAGGCCTCTGAGACTGGCAACCTGTCTCGCGTGGTCGCTGTCCTGGACCCGCAGGCTGGCTTGAGACTCGGAGGCCTTGACTATTCCGACCTCTCCCTCAGACATAACTTCAGTCTCAAGAACGTCCTGCTCCATGCAAGCTCTATGACGTCTCTCTCCATGGCTCACTTGGCAAACCAGAATCCAAAGATAGCATACATCCACGAATACCCATCTGGTGTCGAGACAGGCGTAACGCGAGAACTCTTCGGCCGCTTCAACGACACTGTCATGGCTACGCTGGGTGGATTATTTCGACGCTTTCTCTTCGTTCCACAAGTGGAAAGCGGCGAAAGACATTTGTTCGCTGCCACGGCGCCGCGATACGCCCCCAAAGCGGATAGCGCCAAGACAGACGTTATTGGAAGTGATGGTGTGAAAGGCAGTGGAAGCTATCTGCTGAATTGGAACGGGGACATCCTGGCAGATACCAAGAAAGCGCAGAAGCTGAGGGAGGACGGCGGGCTGGACAAGGTCTGGGGGCATACACAAGAGGTTATGGGCAAGATCGAGGAGAGTGGAAGGTTTTGACTTGAGCGGCAATCTGTTATTAGAGTTTGATCGCTGGGCTTGACGTAGGATGGAGCGGGCCGGGAGAGCAATCCATGGGACCAGGACGACTGAGTCGCGCTACGCGTGTGGGGCATATCGATAGGCGCACGTCTTCAAGGTTGCGTGATGCTGAGGCAATGTTGCTCGACATGCACGAGGCGCAGTTTGTTGGCGTTGGTGAAGTTTCTGCTCTATCTGGAATCAGCCAATATCAGACCTTGTTGTGTTTGTTGGAAAAAGAGAGCGCGATGACGCCAGATGTGGGCGCATATAGGGCGTCTGTCTTTCTGCGACGCGACATCGTGGGTGTCCCCAGGAGGGTTGTGTCGGATCGGAATGGCATTCATGCGCTCCTTGCCTACCAGAAACACCTGGCTTCTGCGCCCTCAGCGCGGCACTGGGCTCTCGAGATGAGCAGGCTAGCGTGAACCCCTATTCATGTGCGTGACGATCACCAGGGCCCGGGTCCCCAGCTGCATGTCGCCGGCGGACGATAACGATTACACAACACTGAGCTATCGCGTGCCGAATAATGACTGGCGCGCGTGCAAATTGGGCGCTGTCGCCCGTGGTTGTCTGGTTAGGCCAGCTGTTTCGCATTGATCTTTCGGGCGTGCCACCCCCGTCGGCGTCACCATCGTCGTTTCCCGCTGTGCATCCAACCTCGAGAAGCCGCGGCCAATGGCAGGCGCCGTCCAGCCTTCTCCTTCCCGAGACGCGTCACGCCGTGTTGACGTTGGGGTAGTCGTTGTGGCGGTCTGTTCTCCATTCGCCCTCCAGGGCTATTTGCATGCTCTCGTCCTCCTAAACTGCACTCTGTCGCAACGTTGCTACCGCGCATTCCTTTTTGTGCAGAATCCGGGGGTGCCATTGCGCGTATCGTTCCTGCAGTAGTGCCTCGGGCCTTAAGGTTAGTCAGAGGCTCTAACCAGACCCTGGGCCCCCGACCCGCACGCGCCATTTGGATGCGCGTTTGACCAAGTGCTGACCTTGGGATACAGCCGGCTGCTCCTCCTCCAATTTCACTTGCCCTCGCACTAGGACGCCAGACGCTTCCGAATTGCTGTGCCGTGCGCAGGACAGCCCAGCCCAGCAAGACCCAGCAGGACTGCTTACCCACTACGCTGCAGTCCTCGATTGCTAAGATTACACGCGCGCGAAGTGTGAGCCACTGATATTAAGAGCCCTCTGCTGCCCACCATGGCCACCACCACTGACGACCGGTCCCCTAATCCACCTAATACCGACGCCTACAAAGACGGCTCACCTGACCCCTCTGTCCGCCCCTCTGCAGCCCAGTCCCAGTCCCAGTCTTCCGCCGACCAAACAGGACCGCGCCGTTCCAGCTTCAACTTCCTGCGCCGAACCAGCGGAAAAAGCTCCTCTGAAATCCGCGGCAGCAGCACCAACCGAAGCGTCTCCGGCGGCAAGATGAGCAGGAAGCAAAAGGCCCTCGCCCAGGAGGAGGCTCTCCGCAGGCAGCGCGAAGCTACCATGCTGCCTAAGCAGCCGCCGCGCCTGCCTTCCCACTCGGCCCTTCCCCAGCTCGCGACGTTCGGAGGTGAGGACACGCGCCCAGACTCCATTGCCATTGTCTCCAACAAGGCCGGCACCTACAACCCCACTGCCCACAACTTCAGCCGCCCCTCGACCGACACCTACAGGATGGCTCCCGCTCAACCCAGCCCCGCTGTGGCGCCGCCCGTGCCAGGCTCCTCGCCTTCGACCTACATGGATTACGATCCCTACCCGAGGACCGAGAGCATGACCAACCGCGGTCGCTACAGCTACGCCAGCAGCCAGATCAGCACCGTCAACAGCCCCCGTCGTGTGCGAAGGAGGAAGGACCCCACGCCTTTCAAGTATGTTTTGTCACACACCTGTAGACACCGAGCTGACCGTTACCTAGCATCCTTGTCATTGGCACCAAGGGCTGCGGCAAGTCTTCTTTCATCGAGTTTCTCCGCACTGCGCTCGCGCTCCCGGCTCGAAAGCGCCCAAACACTCCCTCGCCGCCCGCTACCGCTGTAGGTGGTGGAGACTCGCCTTTCACTTCCGAATTCCTCGAGACCGAAGTTGATGGCGAGAGAGTCGGCGTCACGCTCTGGGACTCCGAGGGCCTCGAGAAGAACATTGTCGACTTCCAGCTGCCCATCATCACCTCGTTCCTCGAGTCCAAGTTCGAAGACACTTTCAGCGAGGAGCAGAAGGTCGTACGCGCGCCAGGTGTTAAGGATACACACATCCACTGTGTCTTCCTCGTTTTGGATCCGATTCGCCTCGACCAGAACATAGCCGAGGCTCGCAAGAAGTCCAACATTGTCAATGCTGGCAGCGCCATCTTCGGCGGTCTAGACGATCGTCTCGATCTCAACATACTTCGCGAGCTGCAAACCAGGACCACCGTCATCCCAGTCATTAGCAAGGCAGACACAATCACCGGCGCGCACATGCGCTATCTGAAGAAGACTGTCTGGGATACCATCAAGCGCGCAAAGTTGGACCCCTTGGAAGCTTTGAACCTGGACCTTGGCGACGATGACGAAGACCCCGACCGACTTGATGAGCGCGACGAGGACGAATACGAGCAGTCGTCTGAGGGCGAAGGCAAATCAGAAGTTCTGAACAAAATCCTCGAGCGATCTTCTTCCGAAGCTGCGCGCTCCATGGCTTCCTCTAGCTCTTCGACCAGGTCGCACTCCCCTCCCACGTCGCCCCCCAGCGCCAGGAAAGGTCACAGCCGTAAGCCGTCCGCCATGTCCGCCTCGATCCACAGCGAGAGTGCAGAGACTCCGTTTTTGCCTCTCAGCATCATCTCGCCAGATCCTTACGACCCCGAGGTTGTTGGTCGCAGATTCCCATGGGGCTTTGCCGATCCTTACAACCCAGAGCACTGTGACTTCGTCAAACTCAGGGAGAGCGTTTTCAGTGATTGGCGCTCTGAGCTCCGCGAGGCTTCCCGTGAGCAATGGTACGAGGGCTGGAGAACTACTCGACTGGAAAAGGGCAGGCGACGGGTCGTTACATCGGATGGACCCGCCTCCAGGCAGCTCTCTGTTCCTGCGACCAATGGACGGGCAGCCAGCGCTGGCAGCCGCGAGTATCGCCCGTATCGCCCTAGCAACGATTTCTAGATATCTCGACCCTCAGACCCCAGGCATCTTGCAATACCCGCGGCATCATCGAGTTGGATCCACGACAAGCAACATCGCTGCACAACGCGATCATTCAATCTCTACCCCACGAAGCATCTTCTGAACCTTCGTCATCCATCACAACTCACCGTACATGTTCACACTTGGAGGTCTCATACGCCTTTTCCTATATCAGTCTGCATCTGGAAGCTTGTGTTTTCATCTGATTTTAAAATTGCGCATACCCTTTTTCTTATTGTTTAGTATATTCTAGATTCATGCCGTTCCGACAAAGTTCATTCCGTTTCACAAAGGATCCGGGTGGTCGATACGTTATTCACGCTGAGCGTAGCCTTTGATAGTATTTGGAGCAATGCGGGAACAGCTTCAACGTGTATTTAGCAAGCGATCGAGGGATCGGTGGAGGGATTGTAGCATGCTGATCGTACGTTTTCGGGAAGCAGTAAAAAAATTGTATTTTATGAATCATTCGGGGCTCTTGCTTGCTGACTGTGACCATGCAAGCTAGTATTGCTCAACCAATACTCTCGAGAAACAAGACTGCTGGGAGAGAGAAAGATCGCTAGGATCAAGGTAGAACAGTATAATAAGTGCGAAGCCTTGGACCAGTGTCGGTAATGTTCGTTGTGTCTTATCCCGAGATACCAGTTGGCGGGCCAGACTCGTTGTCTCATTGACCAATCGCCATCTCGTACCTCGCATCGTGCATGTCTTGCGCGCAGCGACCATCGTCCGGCTCTCAACGCTCGTCATTAACGACGAGACCTTCTACATCTGCAATGGCTCCCGGTATCGCGCCTTGAGCGATTTATAAATACAAGGCATGCACCATGCTGTCTTTTCTGCTCTGGCAGCATTCGTTCTCGTCAGCACCGCGTTCACGCTCTTCTTTCGGCTGCCTCAGGATATCGATATGGCTTCCTCTCGCAGCTATCTAAAATTATTCTTTGCTTCCATAGCTACTAAAGCGGTAGCTCAGAATGTGACAAAGGTAGATCTGGGCTGGTACGCACCTAAGAAGAGCTGGGTTAATGATCTTGATCAAGTATTAAACGGGACGGGCACCAATGGGTTCGTGTTCAACAGCTCACAGCTGCCTGTCGGTGCAGAGTATGGGACGTACAACTGGTGCAATATGCCTCATGTACGGAAGAATGAGTATGTCAAGGTAGATGACGACTTTGAGCTGGCGTACGTGGAGGTGTAAGTTGTACTGTAATCCCAGTGAATCTAGAGCATCAACTCACATTCTGCGTAGTATTCATCGCCATCACAAGCGCACACCATATGCCTCGAATACCTTCCCCAAAGAGTCATACCCCTGGGATTGCTCTGACCAAGGTCTCTTCTACTACGGCGAGCCTCTCAATCCTGCTGGCAACACGTCGGCGTCAACATACTGGAGCGTCTACACCAATCCCATCAACCCCTTCGCCCAAAGTGGTTTCAACGGGTCGTGCCAATTCCCTCAAATCACACGTGAAGGGCTCGATGATTCTCTACAGCATGGCAAAGACCTCTTCAGCGTATACCACGACCTGCTCGGTTTCCTCCCCGACAACATCAACGAAAAGACAACCTGGCGCGTCTCCAACAACGTGATCACCAGCCAAGTCGCCGGCATGCTAATCGAAGGCATGTACAGCCCCAAAGAAAACGTGCCCCTACACGTCCAACCCTCCACCATCGACTCCCTCGCCCCATCCTATTCCTGCCCAGCCGCCTCCTCCCTCTACAGTTCCTACGGCGTCGGCAGCACAGCTACAAACTGGACGCGACATCTCATCGCTACAGCACCACTCTTCGCTTCTCTCGACGCCATAAGCGGCGTGCCCACTGATTCATCAGAATGGCACACCTGGTTCGACCACTACTACGACAATCTCTCCGCCCGCCAGTGCCACGCCAAACCCCTACCTTGCAACATCACCAACCCCGCTCTCTGCGTCTCCCAAAACCAGGCTGATACCGTTTACCGCCTGGGACAGTACGAGTACTCGTTTATTTACCGCGACTCACCGCTTTCCTTACAAGCGGCTGCTGCTTCCTACGGCGTCTACATGGCAGAATTGGTACAAAACATGCGTTCCGCACTAGCAGGTCAGAGTCCAGTTCTGTACAGACACAACGTAGCGCACGATGGGTCGTTGGCCCGGCTACTCAGTTTCCTGCAGGTTGAGCAGATGGTCTGGGTGGGCATGGGTTCGGAAGTCGTGTTTGAGGTTTACCGGAGGAAAGGGCATGAGACTACTGGTGGTACTAGTGGGCATGGAAAGGCGTATCTACGCATTCTTTGGGGTGGACGGGTGATGAGGAGTTCAAATCCTAGTCTGGGTAATAAGGATGGGGAGGTTGATATGATTGATCTGGAGGTGTTTTTGGCGTATGTGGATGGTTTGGTGGGGAGGCGGGCGAGTATGGTTGTTGGGAACTGTGCCGAGTAGGCATTGATGGATGAATTTTCTGCATGTATACGAGATTAATCGGGTCTTGGATAAGAAAGGAAGGAGTGATGACCGGTTTTGTTGTTGAGTCTCTCGTTGATACGAAGTAGGCCCCATGTTCGCACATCTAGTAACTCCAATCAGGGAACTGGATGTGACGGGTTTTCTTCTCGAGGCTAAGCTAGGCTTACTAAACGTGAAGGAAGCCGTGTAGGAGTCGTAAGCGAAGGATTTGTTAAGATGCAACATGCATGTAAGCATGCTGTCAGCTCGGAACCCGCCAATAGAACGAGACGCATTTGACTAGCGAACGGGGGCAAGGATCTCGCTACTTCTCGAACTTCTGATAACGTACTTCAAGCGGTTTGTTGAATGCAGCGATTTGGAATATACGCACTAGGGGTGACTCTGTTTATTCAGCAAAACAGCATGTTGGGCCTCTGCGTGATGTATATATTGGGTCGACGAGTCGCTTTGCTGCAGACAGTGTGTGTTGTTGCTGGCTTTGATCAACGATACTTTAGGTACATCTGGACAACTATTGCATCAAGGAAGAACTCGTAGATGCATTGATCATGCCACTTTCGACGAATGCCGAGGTGCTGGAGACGAGCAATGGTCTTGTGAGCACTCTTCGCGGTATGGCCGGTGGCGCGCCGCACAGTTTTAGACCAGGTATGTAATTCTTCCTTATTTTTTACCTTCTCCTTGCTTAACCCTTTCTGGGTCCCCGTTTTCATACGTAACCTATAGCTAACACACCCTCTACCAGCGCACGCAAAAGGACATCTCCTTACCGGAACGTTTACTCCCAGTGCCACGGTATCGGACCTCACTACAGCCCCGCACTTCAACACGCCCTCCACACCAATAACCGTTCGCTTCTCTTCCTCCACCGGTTTCCCCAAGATCGCAGACACAGACCCCAATGCCAATCCCCGCGGCATTGCCATTCGTTTTCACCTACCGCCCAAGGAAGACGGGCGAAGGCAACACACAGACATCGTTGCGCACTCGACGCCATACTTCCCCACACGTACCGGCGCCGAGTTTCTGGAGTTCCTCCAAGCGGCAACGGGGCAGAATGCGAGAGAAGCAGTGCCTGAGTTCCTTGGCCGCCATCCTGAGACGGCGAGGTTTCTACAGGCTGCGAAGCCTAGTCCTGAGAGCTTTGCGACGGAGAAGTTCTTCGGCGTGAATGCATTTAAGCTTGTCAAAGAGGACAAGGTCACTGTGGTGAGGTACAGGATTGTGCCTATCGCCGGAGAAAAACATCTCGACTCCGAGGAACTAAAGGAAAAGTCTGAATCCTACCTGTTCGACGAGTTGAAGCCGCGTTTACAGTCTGGACCGATTGGATTCAAGCTCTTGGCTCAAGTCGCCGAGGAAGGGGACGTGACGGATAATGCGACGGAAATATGGCCTGAGGAGAGGAGTGTTGTTGAGCTAGGCGAGATCCAGATTGAGAAGACAATGGACGACGCGGAGAGCGCGAAGCAGCAGAAGACCATCATCTTCGATCCTATTCCGCGGATTGATGGGTTACAACCGAGTGACGATCCGTTGTTGGAGGTGCGCGCTAGTATTTATCTCATTTCGGGAAAGCAAAGGAGATCTGCGGAGGAGCCGGCTAAGGCGGAGGATGCAGTTGCTACTGGTGCTGCGGTGGCTGCTACGTGAGGAGGTTCTTGGGGGCTGGATAGGCGGAAGGTACGAAGGTATGCGCGAAATGAAATGACTGGAATACACTCCTTTTCGCACATGAAATCAATCTTTTCTGTGACTGAACGAAATGCTGGTTGGATCGCTGTACCTGAAGAACTCGATTGCTGACGTTTACTTCGGCGACCTGAGTCCATTTGGTCATGTGGAAAGCGTCCAATGGAGATTGAAATGGGGTCACGTTCCAGTAGGAGTAGTAGTACCTTACTGTTCTTGGACCCTCGATCTGGCGCAGGGCTGATATGTAAGGGTGCAGCCATAGCCGCAGCAACAACGGCGAAGTCGTGCATCTGTTTTTGTGCCGAACGTTAACCTACTCCTACAATTGAGCGAGTGCCGTGCACAGACTCATAGCCATATACCCGGGACCCTCTAAGAGGGCTATCCTTCCAGCTGGTACTGGGATGGCAGTGTTTATTGGGAACTTAGTCGAATCCGGCGACACTCAGGGTAACCCTAGCAATACTACTGCCATTTTGAGCAACATCGCAAATTGATTTGCCATACAGCAGCGAGACCTTCGCCGCATGATCTTTCGCTGTCAATTTGGGCGAGTCGGGAATACACCGGTTGACTCGGAATAGTCAGCGCCCTTCGTCGTTGAGTATCGGCATGATCCGTCTCACCGGCAGGGTCGCGGTGGCCGAATTATGTTTCGTTTGCTGATCATGCGATGATCTAAGACCGCTCTTTGTTCTCTTATCTTTCCAACAAGAGGCTTGACTACTGTGCAGCATATTTCCAGTCAGCTTCGAGGGTGAAATGCTATTCGCTGGGTAATGGTTAGTGGTGGGTGAAGGAGTTTTGTGATAGGGCATCGTAGGCGAGAATAACCTTCTATCATAGAGAAAGAGCCACCGCTCTTAGCCTAGTGGAAAATGCTATGTGACCAGACGACTACGTGAGAGGTTGGTGGTGTGTGATGTGTTCCCTGATTGGTATGCTTCGTAAGCACTCTTTGCGTGTTAAACATCATCATCCTGGAACTGGTGATCGATAGTCCTAACCAACATCTGAATAGTATTGAGCTAGATCTCTGCTACCAGTCAGTTGGAAACGGTCCTTGCGAGACTGCACATTGCCGATGCCGTAGCATCCGAGGCTGTGCCGCAGCCGTGAGGTGATCCGATGCATCTGTATCTTACATGTCCAGCCTGCGCATACCGTACGCATCTAGCTAGTTGAAATCGAAGGCTCTTTGTTGTAGGGCAGAGGGTGCAGGCGCGACCGCAGTTTTGGAGGACGAGGACGTGCAGTGGTAAAGACTGCCGAATGAGATGAAAGTGGAGCTGCGGGGAAGATGACGGGCTGGCTTGGCACGTCCCACGTCGAGGTCTCGACGGCGTGCCTCCCAGATCGCAGACCTCTATTGGTATCATTTTTCTGCTATCGATTCTCTGGCCTCAGCTTTGTGGACTGCAAACAGCCTGCACGCCACAATACAGGGTTCTATCCTCACGAAAGCCAGTACGCAGCAATGGCTTACGGCAACCATGCTCTCCGCAAAGCTCGAGACAGTAGTAAGCTATATACCAGCCTACTTGAATGTAGGAAAGGATTGAGTTGTGTATTATCTTAATCCACTTCACGCTATTATTGACCATTCCTGTACCTCTTGTGCACACCCTGTGGAGCAGATTTACCACGCTACTGCCGTGCACAAAACTTCATTCGCCGGGAGACCGACTTACGAACCGACATAGTGGCTCAAGTTCATTTCTTGCATCTTTCCTTTCCTCTTGCGGACCCTGTACGACGTTGTGCGTAAGGGTTTCGTTGCGTTCGTAAGCGCGTTGTACACCAAATCTACGAAGCAATCTACATTCTTACAGGCGGAGAGTCCTTCCTCCTAGCTGGGAAGTCAATATTATTTGTCTCGATCACGTTATCCTGCGTTGTCAGTCGATCCGCTTCCAGATTCGAAGGTCTTTCATCCCGTTCATACCGGTTATCCTCCACACTCGACCACGGCCACCCTTGTTGACCCTTATATCGACTATACTGGCTGTTTGCGCATGGCTCCTCGCCTGAACTGTGCATCCCGTCGGCGAAGTCGTTCGTCCTGATTGCAGGGCCGATGCTGTGGCGCTCTCCGGGATATTTCACAAGTACTGCGGCGGTCGGCGGGATCAAATAACTACCAAACACGATTAGTCGCACTCGAGTGAATCCGGAAAATACTTTCAGTATCACTCACACGCTAGAAACGCACCAGATTAAGCCAACCTTGGCGCACACTTCCTTCTCTGCAAAGCACAACACGCTGTCTCGACGACTTCCAGACATGCCTACGCCACTATCACCCCACAAAGACTTTGCGCTTGTCATCGCCACGAGAGCGGCGTCCGGACTTTCCGTCATAGGCTCAACAATCATCATCACTACTTTCGTGTGTTTTCCCTTCTTCAGAAAACGTACGTTGACTTGCTTCGATGCGTTACAAGAGCTGATATCGCGCAGCAATTAACCGTCTGGTATTCTTCGCGACATTTGGGAATATCTTGACGAACATCGCGACTTTGATGTCAATTGCAGTCTTGCCAAAGGATTCTGAACCCCCGTCCGGTCTCTGCGAGTTCCAGGGTCTCATGATCCAATGGTTCCTGATCACAGATGCCCTCTTCTGTTTGTCGATGGCTACAAACGTATTCCTGGTGTTTTTCTATGGGTACGATGCCCAGCAACTTCGCCATTTGGAGAAGTGGTATGTCGCGTGTAGTTATGGGATCCCAGCTTTACCAGTCCTCGTCTACTTCATCTTGGGTAGAACGGGAAACGAGATTATTGGATCAGCAACTCTTTGGTGCTGGGTATCGTCTGATGTCGAGTGGATGCGGATCGCGTTTTTCTACGCTCCTACCTGGTAAGTCCAGTCCTCGTCAAGCCAAGCACAACTAATCTCGCCAGGATTGTTATCACTACGACTATCAGCATTTACATCATCACTGGCTATCGGATCTGGAAGAAGAGGGCCGAGCTACGCTCCGTTTCACGAAGCTCGCATCATTATCTAGCCAGAAACTCCTTCACTGCTGCTCCGGAGATCACTGCCCCGCATCCTTTTGTGGGTACAAACAACATCGTGGTGACGACACAGATCAAATGCCACGTCCAGCCGGAGGACGCCATCTCACGCTGTGTCTCTCCCGAGCCGGATCAAAGCTCCATCAATTCGTTTTCGAGCACGCGGTTGCTTTCCTCGCCCAGCAAACACAACGATACGGTGACGGAAACACTACCAGTCGTGGATGCTTCCCGCACTTCCAGAATACAGATCGAGGATGTTGAAGCGCAACGACATCCACACAATGGTACGAGAGGTCGAAATGGGTACAGGGCGACCGTCATTGCGACAAGCCCTGCAGAAACCTCGGCAACCCCGACCACATTGTTGACAACGCGTCCTGTCGCCAAGCGGACCGCAGAAGGTCATGCTGCAGCCATGGCATACTTCCAAGTCGCCTTCCTTATGTTCGTAGCTTTGCTTGTGGTCTGGCTACCCAGCAGCATCAACCGCATGTACCAGTTCACGCACAGAAACCGCTCGAGCTTCGCTCTCAATATCATCTCCGCGATCGTGTTGCCTCTTCAAGGAGCCTGGAACGCCACAATCTACATCTTCACAACCCGCTCCGAGTGTAGAAGAGCTTGGGGTACGGTCAAATCCAAGCTGACTGGCAGCCCATTACAACATCATCTGCGACGAGATGCCTACCGCAAGGAAACGATGACGAGCTCTCGCGACACGCAGGACTCTGGTACTGAGATTGCTCTAGATGATTTCCACAAGCACGACGTCCATGTACGTCACGCTGAGGTGTCGAATGGCCAAGCCACTGAAGAAGGCAAAGCTCAGCGTCATTCAGAGCCGTGGTGATGCGTCAATGTTTCTCCACGTCGTCGTACTACTGTGGCGTTTCAACAGTGCTACGTGGCTCGCGTCAGATCACTGTGTTCCGAGTCATCGTGCTTTGACCTTTTGTATCATCATTTCTTATTTTATCAATGGTTCTCTATTCTTGGGTTGCATGCAGCTTACTGTCATTCCGGGCGTTTCCAAGTTTCGGCGGATCATTCGTTTTGGAACTTGAGTTTTCAGTCAGTCGTTATCATGATACCCTAAGATTTGTGTACGGCGTTATACTAGATCTGGGGCGATCTATTGGGCTCAGGGCACACAGAAGAGGGCGGTACAGCCTCAATGGCTCTGGGGAACTTGATTATACTTGTGTTGCAGCGAGGAGAACGAAGTATGTGCTTTGTTCAAAGTCCCAATATCATTATATATTACGTGAAAGTAGTTGAGAAATTCATGAAATTACAGCCTCGCACTCGTCATTCCATGATAACATCGCCATCCTGCGCAACCTCATCCATACCCTCACTTCTCGGCACGAGGATACTCCTCAGAATGCAAAGCTGACCGTTATCCGGACAAATCTTCTCCCTGTTCAACTGCTTATCCACAGGTCCAGTCGGTCCACCCGAGAACTTAGCCTGCCCAAACAGCTTGACTTGTCTCGGATCACTCTCGGGATACTCCTCATCGCCCCATCTGCCCTTGAAGTTCAACCACGCCGTCGGCGCCTGACCATCATAAGCCGAGAAAGCGGACTTTCCGGCGTCGAATTTGTAGAAGTTGGCGGATAGGAGAGGATCCCACATCACACCTCGGTCTGTGTAGTCTTCCAAGACGCCGCCGGGAAGGTTGAGGTTGGGGATGGTGTGGTCGTGGGTTCCGGAGATTGCGTAGTTGGCATGCGACCCTTTGGAGGAGTATGCGATGGGTCTGTCACCAGTCTTTTCGACGGTGCCGTAGCGGAAGGCTTGGCCGTTCGCGTGTTGAGAGTACCAGATTGCCTCGGGAGAACCATTTGCGAAGCGGACCATTACGTGTTCCCAATCGCCTACGTGGTTGCCTTGATGGAGTGTTAGAGCTGAACAGTTTCATACTATGGATGGGAGAAGGCTGTACCAAAGTTCAATTTGCTCCATCCTAGTACCTCGCCGCCGTAGTTGTAGGCGTAAAAGTACATGTAGAAAGCATCAACGTTGCCGTTGCCCTTGTCGTTCACGATAATGGCCGCCGTGGTCGCTCCTTCGGTCTTGCCCTGCTCGTTGGGTTTTGTGCCTTTGATCCATGCAGGATCTTTGGTCACGTCGTCGTTGGATGTGAGCCAGACGTCGCTGCCCATCTGATCGAGGTTGGAAGTAGTTAGGGGCTTTGAAGGACCAGAAACCTCGTTGAACTCCACTCGCGGAGTCGTATGGTTCAGGAATGTTTGTATATCGGTAGGATAGTAGGCATCCTGCGAGTGGAGGTAGACGATAGGCGCTAAAGAGCAGTTAGTCGAATTCGATGTACAATAGCAGACGACAGAGCAGGAATATGCATCACTGCTTACCATACTTGAGCACATAATCGGGAACACCATTTGGCGCCTGCCTTTCGTCGAGTGCGAGCGGCGCGCAGCTGACCAAAGATACGGCCATGGTAGCCAGCGCAACAAGCGGTCTGAAAGCCATCGTGTCGTCTTTAGATATATAACGAAGGCAGTGGTTGTGAAGGGGATCTGTGTCGGTTTGCGCACAGGGAAAAGCCAGCTGCTGAATCACTGCTTCTCTTATACAAACGCCTACGCCCAGCTGACTACCGAGTCACCCCCTTCACGTCCGCATCAGACGAACGGTTTACCCACCCATTCTCCTCCACCAAACCCCATGCGCTAGCGACATACCGTCGATGCATGGCAGACATACTCGTACTAATTCGCCTGTGTTCCCAAGCAATAATCAGCTGCCCACGCCAATAGTCGGGGAGGCCGGCACACGTGCGAACACATTTGATGGGTGACCAAAAGCAAGCGTTCGGTTCGGTTGGAATTGACAGCGGGTGTGGCTTGGATGATTGGTTCTCGAGCGCTAGGGCCCTGATAGCGAGCCGGATGTGGCGATCCGCGCCAGAGGGATGTGCCGACATTGATAGGGTGAAGGCTAAAGTGATCCACGTCTGAAACATGGTGATGTTGAGTATGCACATGCGATAAGTTGTACTGGCAGAACTGATGCAGGGGCTGTGAGAGGGCTTTGGGTAAAATTGCCGGTCGCGCTTGGCGAAACTACGCAGGCGTAGGTGTTGTACAGCTCCATGGGTCATATCCTACAGCCAGTTGCTAGAATACAAAGGTTCGCGCAAACTTGCGATCCATCTCCTCATACTCCTCCTTGAGCATTTTGCTTCTGAGCTTGTTGAGCCGAAGAATGACGCCCTCTTCTTCACCCTCTAGGTTCTCCACGTCCTCATCCAGGGCCTTGGTGCCCTTGACCTTCCACACCAGTCCCTTCAGACCTCCGCTCTTTGCCTGATCCCGCTTCTCCCGGGCCTCAGCAGCCAAGTAAGTCATGATCTTTCCCCACGATTCGAGACCGACCTCCTCGCACTTTTCGCACTTTTTGCGGAGGTCGTCGTTGGCGCGTATGGGTTCGAGCGATTGCGCGAGCTTGGATGTAGAGACACCATCGCGCACCCATGAGAGGCCCTGTTGGCGTTGACTAGATGAGTTGCCGGCTGTCGCGAAAAGGATCTCGCCAATATAGTTCTTCAAGGCAGCTTCTTCGCAGCGGTCGCTTTCTTTGCGGAGGAGTGGTTCGTCACCTGAGGGTGGCACCTCTGGATAGTCGGGTTCGCGCAGCAAGCTGAACAGAGTACCGATGAGGGTAGAGTCCTTTTGTGCCTGGACCGCAGGAATATGCGCCTCCTGGGCTTCGATACGAGCACGGAGCAGCGAGACGAAGATTGGGAGTGCGGACGAGACTCTTCGTTGTTCCGCCAGAAAAGTAGCCAGGTTTGTCGCCGCGTAGAGGATGTTTGGTGTTACTGCTTCCTTAGGTGCCGTAGACGACAGAATGGCACTGTCTCGGTCGATGACTGTCGAAGGCTCGGGTGTGGGTAGGCCTGCAATGGCAATGTCAAGTGCCCATCTATACATTTCCTCCGCCGAGTCGGGGAGCTTTCTGAAGTTGAGCCAGTCGGCGTAGCTCAACGCAGCTGACAGCCGTTGATATGTTGTAAACCCCTTGGAGGTGATGACCTTGAGGTAGAACGTCTCTGGTGCTTCCGCCGCGGGAAAGCGATGCTCCTCATCTGGTGGTTCGGGCATGCCGGGAAGAACAGCTTTCGGTCGTGGATTCGAGGGTGATTGAATAAATTCTGGCGCCCACACGTTTCTCCTCCACTTGTCCGTCACCCATCCATCTAACCTCTCTGCAGCATTACCCATGCCCATCAAGACTTCGTAGTACCCTTGTCGCCACTCCTCGCTTTTGGTCGTCAGATCGAAGCCTGCCTTGCCTACGCCGGGCACCAAGATCCCTCCCTCTTCCTGGTCAGATAAACCCGCGCCATCCTTGTTCGGGTGTTCCAATCGATTCAGCGCATATTCCAGCTCTGAGTAGACCCGTGCCCAGTTGGGAAAACCCTCTTCCTCGTTATTTTCGGGCACCTGCCACCACTTTCCTCGCCGGAACCTGAATCGTGTAATCAGACTCCACTCATGCGGCGACGGAAACGCCCGCTCTTGCTGCTCGCTCAATATGCCCAGACTTGCGATACTGACGCATGATGAGAGGAGAAAGATGAGGATGCTGTATCGCACACTCAATTTCGCCGTCTCCTTGATGAATTTCTTGTGGTTGGCGCTAATGGAGAACAGACGTTGCAGTTGGCCATTGGAGAGGTGCTGGCCCGAGGGATATAGGAACGGTAGCTGTGGCCGGGGCGAGCCCTGGTGCGCGACGAGGAATTGGCGAGGATGTTTGTTCGAGAACTGGCGTGGACATGGGCGGTCAGAGGTACGCGATGTCGGGGGCCTCAGCGAGCCGTGTGGGAGCTTTGCTCGATGCGCCGGGGGCCGCATGATGCTTTGCGACTGCAATTCTGTCGCTTGAGGGGTGCATCGATGCCGTAGTTCACGCGCCAAGACAATCTTGCGCGACCGCCCGGCAGAAAAAGTTCAGGATCTCCATTCTCGTTTCGCGACGCTCCTACAGATCTACACCATTTTTGCGCGCCCACCATGTCCAAATCTAAAATTGACACCCCCGAGAAGAAGCGCAAGCGCGACGTCGAGGCAGCAGAAGATGCGCCGAAGAAGTCCAAAAAACCCAAGAAGACAGACAATGTCCAAGATGCGCCTCCAGTCGAAGCGACCGAGGTGAAGAAGGAAAAGAAAGACAAGAAGGATAAGAAGTCTAAGAAGTCCAAGGGCAATGTCGACACGTCGGCGGTCGAGGACGCCTTAGAAGACGCAAAGAAGGAGAAGAAGGAAAAGAAGTCCAAAAAGTCCAAGAAGTCCAAGGATGCGGATGTCCCTGAGGATGCGCAAGAGGCTGATCTTATCGATGAGATGAAGAACTCAGAGAACTTCATCAGCGTTAACGATGACGAGCCAATGCCCGATGCCAGCGAAGACGCGCCTGCGAAGAAGGAAAAGAAGTCCAAGAAAGAGAAGAAGGACAAGAAGTCGAAGAAGAGCAAAGACGCTGCCGCATCTGAGGACACACCTATGGAAGACGCAGCTGAGGAACAGAACGGCGTAGCTGAGGATACCCCAGCAGAGACAAACGGTGCAGACTCTGACTCCAAGGCTGCTAAGAAGGAGAAGAAGAAGGATAAGAAGGAGAAGAAGGACAAAAAAGAGAAGAAGGCAAAGAAGGCGGCAGAAGCAGAGACCAACGGCGAAATCTCTACTGAAGAGCCCAAGGCCGAGACCAACGGTGATGCCTCTGCAGAAGACGTAGATGTAGACGTCGAGGGTGGCGCCGAAGTCGAGGTAGAGGGAGAGGAAGCCCAAGCCGCAGTCGAGGCTAACAAGGGCCGCTTCATCGTCTTCGTCGGTACGTCCTGTGCACATTCCGATCTATCATACCCATCTAACGTGCAATTCAGGCAACCTTCCCTACAGTGCTACGAAAGAGCAAATCGAGAAGCATTTCGAAAAGATCAAGCCCACCGACATCCGTCTCCGCACATACAAGGGCACTGAGAAGTTCATGGGCACCTGCTTTATCGAATTCGACCGCTACGACCGCATGGTGACGTGCTTGAAGAAGTACCACCACTCCCTCTTCGCCGACCCCAAGAAGAAGGAGGGCAGGAAGATCAATGTTGAGCTGAGGTAAGATTTGAATCCTCTGGGTCTTCTACGCGCATCCCTGGTCCCCTACCACCCAACACAAAGCAACAGAACACACACTAACACCACCCAACAGCGCAGGAGGCGGCGGCAACAGCGAAGCCCGCAAGTCCAAAATCTCCGCCAAGAACGAGAAGCTACACGACGAGCGTGCCCGCGACCGCGTCAAGAAGACAGAACTCGAAATGAAGCAGAGCGAGCGCAAGGCGAAGAAGGAGGCCAAGTCGGGCAAGAAGGACGGCGATGACGCCGACACTGGAGAGGAGGCTGCTGCAGCAGACGAGCCCTCTGAGGCTGCTACGTTTGGCATGAACCCTGCGCGTTTGGCTATGATGCAGGGTCCTGAGCGACCGCAGCATAGGTCGAGATATTGAGGACTGGATCTACAGTGAGGATGGGGATAATGTACGAGAGAATTTGCTGCGATTTATCCGTTGGTTATATGAGTGGACTTGAACGTGATTTGGGGTTCACCATCTGGTCTCATCTCAGGATACACCAGCTTTAGAGCTTTGACATCATCCAAGTTAGAAGTTCGCAATTCAGCTTTGACATCATCGAAGTTAGAAGTTCGCAATTCGTGTCTTTGCGCTCTCTCTTTTGCCAAAATATGTTTATTGTTATGGATGCAGCTCTATCGCTGGGTAAGATGGTAGTCTAATGAGTGACTCAAGAATCGAAATGGGTCGTGAATCAACGCGCTCAAAACATAGTCCCTGCACAAGGAGTGTACCGCAGTTGGAGCTTGCGTCGCAATCAGTCGAGTTCATCGGTCCTGCTAGCTGCAGTGCTAGTTTCCTTCATGCGCGAAAGATCAAGGCTTAGTAGCCGTCGCCATAGCCGCCCTTGGACGTTGTGCAGACCGTGGTGGTGCCAGTGGTGATGTACGTGGTCGGCTTCTTTGCAGTCTCCGTGACGACAGACCCGGTGGTCTTTGAGCTTGTGATGGTCTCCTTAGCAGTGGAGACGCTGGTCTTGTAGGAAGTTCCGGTGGAGCTATATGCGTGTCAGCCAGCAGAACACCCCGAGCAGTAGCGGTCGTATACTTACACAACTGGCACGGTCTCAACCTTGGTAGCAGACTTGACTTCGCTCTCTACCTTGGTGTTGTAGATGGTAGTCACAGTCGAGTAGGTCTTGGTGGTCAGATAGGTGGTGAGCTGTGTGACCGTCTTGGTGCTGGTGCCGGTAGTGGTGTATGGGTAAGGTGCTGTGACGGTCGAGAGCTTCTCAGTAACAGTGGTGACAGGAATGACCACAGTCTTGGTAGACAGGTAGGTGGTCTTGCCCTCCCCGACGCTGGAGCTGACGTATGTGGCTGAGAGAAGTCAATCCAAGATCACAGGAAGCTACAGGTAACCACTTACACGGAGTGCAGATTGTTGTCTCTTTGGGAGGAGGCGCAGACGAAGTCTTTGGAGGGGGTACGTATGCGCTGGAAGAAGACTTGGGAGGCACTGCGGAGTAACCGGGGAAAGCAGCAGCGAGAGAAGCTGAAGCAGCGAGCGCGAATAGGTTCTTGAAGAGCATCCTGGGCTAAAGACTTGAGTGATCGAGAGTGAAGGTAAAGCAATTGGCGACAGATTTCGACTTGTAGCGAAAGAGTATCAACTAGACTGTTGCAGACTGTGAAGGCTGATGATGCTTTTGAAGCGCGACTATAGGGTTACTTTATACTTGAGCCTAGCTTCTCAACATACACAAAATCGACGCATCGTTGTCATCCTGTGCGGAGAAACGAGGCAGAGTCGTTCTCTGGTGGCCCGGATGATCGACGAAGCGATCCGTAGTACCTTGCACATCTCGCACGATGGCTTAGAAGAAGATACACCGCGGGCCTCGTACAGCAGGTAGAGTATCAAATGACAAAAATAGGTCAAGCATGTCGATGCGGGTCCAGATCAAGTCGTCCCATGGAAGCATGCATGCATGCAGTTGCCACGCTACCAGTGCCCACGAGTCCACCAGTCTAGTGACTAACGAAGGGAATGCATCTAGTATGTGTACGCAAGCCATGAAAAGCGATGAGTGGGGGAGTAGACTATGAGCCAACCGGATCTTCTGGTGTGGAGAAGAGAATTGGAAGCGCACTTGGCAAAAGTCTTTCTCTCATGGACTTGATGATGACCGAGAAACGTAAATCGTCGGTACCAACGACCCGGATAGCTGACGAGCATCTCTATGACTTGGAAGTACGAAATGATGCTCAGCTGTGTATCCAGGACTTGTACATCGAAGCACGTGTCGAATCAACGTGCTGTACGTCACGCACGTTTGTCCACCGGGTACCCTGGTGGTTCCAAGCAAGAGTCCCAGGAACCCGGAAACATCTGAGGTGGCAAAAAGCCGGGGAAGCGTAAGCTGAGTGTGTTGGTCGGGAACTAATAGTTAGTCGTCGGGTGTACCTGACGGTGATCACTGCATACTGCAGGTTGATATCGAATCTTCTTCTCGCCCGGTTTTAGTGAGGGGAAAGATGGGCAATACGAGGGAGGTGCGGCTGGAGCAATCAGCAGCTCTTACTTGAAGGCGTCATTCGCAACATGCGCGTCTGATCGATCACTTTGTCATGGCGAAAGCTTGTTTGTACATGACAGGGCATTGATGCGGTGGGTGAAGAGGGGTTCAGCCATTGTGGGGAATCTGGGCGCACGGCCCGAGACCCACCGACGCCGGCTTGCATCGCAACTTTTCTGTGACGGGCGGACGAAGATGTTTGCCCGGCCATTGTCTTCTCACGCCACGCCTTTGGCTAATAACACACTCGCTCCGGGTATATCCACGACGCTGCCTCGCCTGTACGACTCTCGGCAAGCCCAAATTCCCCTCCTCTGTCAGCAGAGACACGCTCGGGGGTCCGCAACGTCCGCAACGAATTCGGCATGCAACGCTAGTCCTGCAGTCACCCGACAGATTACCCCAGAACACTTGCAGTACGGCTCGAGAGGTTTATGGAAGCTGCTTAGAAGATTCCGATCTTGCGAATGATGTCCCGTCCAACGGCAGCGCCGGTCAACCCCCCTCCACGGCCGGCTGAAAGCACATACGACGGAACGCCGATTACGTCTTCACGATCATTACGCCAGCTTTCGATATACTTCCTCGGAAGCGCCTGCTTACTGGCCTCGACCGCAATAACGCGCAAGGCCGTATGGAGGCGGCAGCTCCGTGTCATGCCAAAGTTTTACGAAGCGAACACGAACCCGCACGAATACTTCAGTCCCTTCTCAGATGCCTGCCAGGCCTTGAACCTGGCCACGATGAACTGCGCCAGTGTTGGCATCATGGCGCTGGGTGGCGCAATGTGGACCTTTGATATTGCCAATCTGAGAGAAGCTCGCGCAGTTCTACGAGGCCGCTTGAACTACGATCGGATATACCAGTCCGAGGATGACGTACCGAATACCATCAGCGAGATGATAGCAGCATCCGGCCAGATGCGAATAATAGAGGAGGACGAGAAGGACGGTTCTGACAAGAACCAATAACGACCGTTAACGTGTACAAGTACGACTGTAAGATTAGTGTATACAACAGGAAGGCTGAGTGCCTAGTAGCTGCGCATGGTAGCACAAGCACGGCGCGCTCGAATTGCCTCATCGGAGCGACATTTGCAATCGAGGCACATTATTCTGCGCCCACTGGTACAACCCCGCCTTTATGTCAAGTCGAGACCCTCAACATTGTCGACGTGTCGTAGATTATGTAGGCTACTTGATGCTAATGCACCATGTGCAGAACGCCTCGCCAGAATGTTGAGAATGACGGCGTTGTCCTCCGATCGATTGCATCAGAGGCACGCGGTTGACAATTCTAGGGGAAGCCTCGAGCATTGAACTAGTTCGATATGCTTTCCGGTACGTTCCAAGGTTAGTTGGAACGGCTACGCGGAAGGGTCCCACAACATAAGCTGAGTGCAATGTCTATGATCGGCGTCTCACCGCGACAAAGTCCAGTCTCAATCATGTCTCAGCCAAAAACGGGTTGTGATGAGCAGCTACAACACGGCGTTGGGGCGCATACTATCTAGATGCAGCGTGGTCTGACATCACATTGATTTTCAGAGCCGCACTAGTGATTAGGGTCTTTCTGCCAATGGCATCTCTTCTAGACTAGATGGAACTAGCAATGTAGCTGCAAACGAAGATATAAGTGCAAATCTCTAGGGAAGTCCCAATGCGGCATATACAGCCAGCAACTTGAATCATACCCATCTCCACGACATACGTCGTAAGCTCGAAATGAGGAATAGTACAATATTACTCTATGCAAGGCGTTTTTACTGTACATACGCAGCATAAGCTTACAAAGCCCACTTTTCACTGCGCTTCATAGCCTTGGCACTAAACATGCTTCGCCTCGAAGTTGGTCCCCAAAATCGGTCTTATGTCACGAACTGAACATGTACCGTTCAGCATGTCACACTGCAGTATATCTATGTCGAGAGACCCGGGAGCTCAGCAAACTTCCACATCCGGCGACCATCTTGCAAATCCTCGTTTACTTTGGCGTTCTCTCCACCCCTACTTGGCGCCATCCTCTACCTTCACACCTTTCTGCCCATCCCTATTCGCCCTCCAAACTCCCTCCCCGCCTTCAAACCTCTCTAGCTTCCATATCTCGGCTTTGTCCTTTGTCTCTTCCAATGCCTCCTCACCCGCTCTCCACGCCGCTTGCCGGTGCGGTGCTGAAACCGCAATAACAATACTCTCTTCCCCAATCGGGCATTCGCCCAACATGTGAATGATGGCGATCTTGGTGCATGCGTGTTTTGTGAGGATAGAAGTAGCGATCTTGAACAGGGTTGAGATGGCAAGAGGGGCGTAGGAAGTGTAGGCTAAAGAGGAAACAGGCTCGTTGTTGAATGAGTCGCGTGTTGTGCCTATGAACAAGACTGTTGCGCCTGCTGATGGCGATCGGACGAATTTGGTTGCTGACAGGGAGTCTAGGTCGTGCGGGGTGAGTTCGACATGGATGGTGTCCGTGGTTTTGGTAACAGGGTCCGAGGGAATGTCTGGATTGTAGGACTGAGGTTCTGTGGTTGCCATGCTGGTAAGTACGCAAAGATCTTGTGTTTGGCTGTTGTATGATAAGCTGTTATCCAAGAAATAGTGTGTACACGGATCAGAGCATGGGGCAGAAGAGACGATTCCCACCGTTGTTGGTTTACTTTCGCATTGTAAATACATTTTCAACTGGAGCACTTACTTTTTTGCAATCGGGAAAGGGTAGTGAGTTCGAAGGAACCTCCCGAGGTCTAGTCCTTTAAGGTTTGAGTAGTTTCCCTTCTCTTGAAATTGTGTTGGTGAAATGTCGAAGATGCCGTCATAGCAGCGCGGGACAATGCTTTAGCGCCGATCAACGACGTGCACCTCACACGTGGAGCGTTAACTCCGGCCCCGCCCCTACCAAGCTCTAGTCGCGTCGAACCACTGACCCTGACCAAGTCCAAGCCAAGTAGTACTCGAGAACACCTCGCTGCCTGACGCTTGACTGCCTTATTTCTCCGACCAAACATTCGCGCGACGTACACGACCGACACCCGGACCCTTCGACCAGCGCTAGCATCACTCGCTACATTACTTGCTTCGACGCGCCGTGCCAACCGACTACTCTTCAACCAAACGCCCCGACACACATACAGAACCGACCACCTTCTACAATCGAACGTCGAACCGCTCAACGCACATGTACATGGCGAGGGATGGTCTACAACACCGCATAACACGTAACCCAAGATGAGTGGGGACTGGGGGTATGGAGCCGTATTCAAGATATTCCTATGGGGCTACCTCGTCGGAGGGTTGACGCTCCTGCCCGCTGTACTCGTAGCCGCATGGTTCTTGGGAACCAGAGCCGCGGAACAGGACAGCCACAACAACAACACTGCAGGCGACGGGGCAACTCCAGAACAGCGCAGGAAGTCGGACACGTCCGCAAACGGGAAGAACGACGACAACGTACAAGTCGGAGTGGGAATAGATGACGAGATACTGGAGAAGCTGAAGGGAAGGACCCATGAGCCAGATGCCTGCGCTGGATACTTTGCGGTGTGCCGGGAGTATGTGCCAGGCGGCGTCAACGGCAAACCTCCGGATCGAACGACGCCGGCCGGTGCTGTAGTAGCTGTGGAGAGCCCGAGCGTGTACCAGTCTATGTACAGGAGCATCTTTGACAGGAATAAGAACGCGAGTCCCACAATAGAAGCATCAAACGCGAAGAACAAGAAGGCCCGGAACGTCTTCTACGTTGTCCTACGGTATGTCTATATATTACGAGTACATGAAGTCAAACTAAGTCCAGACCAGTCTCGGCCACCTTATGCTATACGACAACGAAGACCAGCTCGAAGTACGCCATGTCATATCGCTCGCACATTACAAGGTAGACATATATGGTGGTGGAGAACGCATACCAGAGGGCGAGCTTTGGATCAAGAGGAACTGTATGCTAAGGTTCAAGCTCCTGTCATGTTTCCCCAGTGCTTACAGATACAGGCATTCGACTGGTTCAACAGGTAGACAGCAACAGCAATGTCGAAGCGAAAGGCTTCTATCTTTTCTCAGACAACTGTTCCGAGAAGGAGGATTTCTACCACGCGATGTTGCACGCCCAAGAGAATCAGAAAGACCCCACCGATACAGGCTCGCCGTCCGTTCCGCTCAAGTTCGATACACCTGATCTTGTCAAGCTAGTCCAGCAACTGCATGCTTCGGAGGAGAACCTACATACTCGCTGGATCAATGCGCTGATTGGTAGGGTGTTTCTCGCTCTATACAAAACCTCGCAAATCAAAGACTTTATCGCGAGTAAGATCAACAAGAAAATAGCCCGCGTGCCTAAGCCTGCCATCATCAGCAGCGTACAGCTACGTAAGGTCGACATGGGCACCTCGCCGCCCTTCATCACGAACCCCAAGCTCAAAGAGCTGACTGTCGATGGCGATCTCGTTGTGGAGGCAGATGTTAGCTATAAGGGAAGCTTCCGCATCGAGATATCAGCTACCGTACGAATCGACTTGGGCACTCGATTCAAAGCCCGCGAGGTGACACTTGTGTTGGCTGCCGTTTTGAAAAGGCTTGATGGACATATTCTCATAAGAGTCAAGCCCCCGCCTAGCAATAGACTCTGGATGACCTTTGAGACGCCCCCGAAGATGGAGTTTTCGCTTGAGCCAATCGTCAGTTCGCGTCAGATCACATATGGCGTTGTTCTGAGGGCCATTGAGAATCGCATTCGGGAGGTAGTGAACGAAACATTGGTGTTGCCCAATTGGGATGACATGCCGTTTACCGACACTATCGCGCAGGTCATAAGAGGTGGAATCTGGGAGGATAGCGCAAAGGATGATGAGGAAGACGCAGACAAGATCAAGCAAGACGAAGCCACACTGGAGAGTGCGATCTCGGATGCTGAGAAGCTTGATGAAAAGGCTGATGCGGCAAGTGCGCACTTCTCCATCGCCTCAAGTGTTGATTCAGAAGAAGTTGGCACTGGTGTTTCTACGTCGACAGACCACAAGTCATCCTCGGCGTCAATAAGACCCCGCGCAATGCGGTCGTCATCATCCGTGGCCCAAGTGAAGATTGACTCGTCGAATGCTTCTGCTGAGATGTCAAACGACCGCACCATGACGCCTACAAGTGTCAAGTCGCTTCCTGTCGCATCGCCGATGCAGTCGCCAATGCGGCCTGGCAATGCACGCCAAACGACAGAATCATCAGACAGCTCGTCGGAAGACACTTCTGCTGCCTCGGTCTACGCAGCGAGCATTGCCTCCGCACCAGTCCCGAACACGGATCACTCACGCACCAAGTCGAGGGAGCTATCTGCACAGGAAATTGCCGCTGCCGCTGCCGCAGCAGCAGGAGCAAGCAACATGGCGACAAAGAAACAGACCATTAACCAATCCCTCAACTCTGCCACAGCAGCAGCCAGGAACTGGCTCGCAGCCAAGCAGAACGCAAAGCCCAACACCAGTACCACCAACAGACCACCAACATCCGAGGGCCCGAGCATAGACCACGACTCATCGTCATCGTCATCTCTGGACCCTCGCCCGCAACTCCACTCCAATCCTTCCATCACGAAATCCCACTCGGAACCCATGGGCAGAGGCCAACCCCTCCCTCCCCCAGGCACACCTCTACCGCACCCCAAGAACGAAAAACGACAAACGTGGGCCATCCCCGCCGCAGCCTCCTCGACATTTGCGAATCTCACGAAACGCAAACCCGTCGTCCCTGGTCCCAGCTCACCAGCCGTCTCCAGCAAACACTCAGTCGAAGATCTCATCGACAGCCCAAAAACAGCACTAGGCACAGCCTCCCTCTTGCCCGCCGCACACTTCCCAGATCAAGACGCCAGGACGGGAGGGGGCGGAGATGACGATGACGGGGAAGATGTGTTTCGGGAGATGCGGCGGAGGAAAAGCAGTGCTGGCAGTGCTGGTACTGCGCATACTGCGAGTGAGCTCGCGACGCCGCCGCCGCCGTTGCCCAAACGCAGACAGAGACAGCCGAGTTTGAATCTGAGTGCGCATACGAGGCGGGCGAGTCAGAATCAGAATCTGCCGCAGCTTTGTGGGGAGGGCGAGGGGTTGTTGGTCGTGGAGGCGCCGGTTGTGGAGGGGAGTACGGGGAGGGACGATGAGGGGAGTAGGGAGAGGGGTGTTACGTGAGGAGGGTAGTGTTGAGGTAGTTCATGAATGTCATTCTCGGCACGAAAGCAAGGTCATGCAAGAAACCGAACTGAATGCATGCTGATAACTCGTGTAATATCTCTTTTGGCCTATCTGCTTGACGACCTTTTCTTGGGGTATAAATCTTCATCTCCAGGGATCATCGTCCTCATCCCATTTTCGCATTTGAAAAGTCCATCTCAGGGTGCTGCTTCTTGAACTGCTCCAGGATATCCGCCTTCTTCTGCTCGTCGCTCGTCGGCTTCCCTAGCTCCTTCTGCTTCTGGTCAAACATCATCTTCTCCACCATGCCGCGTGTCTCCCCGTCGAGGTCGCCCAGCTTGCTGTTCTCGGGCTGGATCTTGGAGGTGTCGATCTTGGGCGCTGTGGTGACGACGTGGGCCCACCACTCCATCTGGTTCACTTTGTCGAGGTGGATGGAGATCTCTTTCTGGGACCCGATGGAGGTCAGTGTCCAGGTGGAGTCGTCAACGCGTATGGCATGAGGCAGCTCGCCCTGGACAAAGCGTTAGCACATGCTTCTGCTGAGCGGAACAAGCAAGGACGAACGTCGATGAAAGGCTCCTGGCCCTTGATGCCGGCCTTGAGCGCGTTGCGGGTAATCTTGACATCCAGGTCCTTGCCCTTGTACTTGCCATCAATGGTGATGGCGATGTCGAGGTCCTTGATGGTCTGGTCCCACTTGTAGGGCAGGGCGGCCTGCTCGGCCTGCTCCTTTGCGCGGGCGTCGGCGTCGGCCTTCTCGCGCTCTTCGGGTGGGGGTGAGGCAGACATGGCGGCGTGTTTGGCGGCGTGGTGGGAAAAGTTTCAGTGTTTGGGAGGGGAGCGTGGGCGGGACACGATGACGCTCCTCCGCCGATCCATCGTTCGCAGCAAGCCCGACGCAAGCGCAAGCTCCACCATGCGCCCTGCTTCACTCCTCCTACCCCGGTCCACTCCAATAACGGACATGCTCCTCGGATTGCAATCTACGGGCCACCCTCTCCTCTATTGATAACGCGACGACTCCTATCCTTCTGCCGCGCCGTGATGCTCTCCTAGCACCGCCCGAGCCATTGCGACACCCGGCCACGACACCCGCACCCACCGCCAGCACGACGGCTACACGGCACCACCGAGCCCGCGGCCCAACCGGGCAGCCACCTGTGAACTCATGGCCAGCTCCTTCGAGAAGAGCGTCAAGGGCGGCACCAAGATCAAGGTAGCTATGCGCCCTCGCTCCTTCCGGCTGCTCCCCATGCGCCATCACGCTGGACTAACACACGATACAGCTCGCCGCGCCCAAATCCAAGTATGTCGAGCACATCCTCGTCGCGACGCATGCCGGCGAGGCAGGCGTGGCTGAGATCTTCCGCGCCCTCACGAACCGACTACGCGACTCGACATGGACCATCGTATTCAAGAGCTTGATCATCGTACATCTCATGATAAGAGAGGGCGAGCCCGAGGTCACGCTCAAATACCTGGCGCAGAACCCACACAGAAAGCTGGCCATCAACCATTTTACAGAGGGTACGTCTTGAGATTCACTTCCGGGCCGCCCAGCCAGGGTGATGTGGCTACAACACGGGCACGAATTGGGCAGCAACCGCGTCGCCCAATGCCCTGTATCTTGAGACGGATGTCATTTGGACTGCAACAGAGGGCATACACCAGGCGCTAACATTGCGTGCAATAGTACAGACCCAGGGCCACAACATCCGGACCTATTCCGAATACCTGCTGCGACGCGCGATCGAATATGGCGCCACCAAGGTCGACTACGTGCGCGGCGGCGAGGGGCGGCTTAAGCGGCTGACCGTGGAAAAAGGCCTTCTTCGTGAAGCCGAGAGTGTGCAGGACCAGATCAGATCACTGCTCAAGTGCCAGCCCTTCGACGACGAACCAGAAAACGAGATTACCATGACAGCGTTCCGATTGCTCACGATGGATTTATTGGTACTCTTCCATGTTATGAACGAGGGCACCATCAACATACTCGGTGAGTCCAACATGTCTTCTTGGTTTACAGGGTATTGATAAAGTAGAGCACTATTTCGAGCTGTCAAAGCCAGACGCAACGCGCGCGCTGGCAGTATACCGCACATTCGTCAAGCAGACCGAAGCTGTCGTCCAATACCTTAGTCTTGCAAGAGCGCACGAACACTCGACAAGACTGGAAATCCCCAAGATCAAGCATGCTCCTACCAGTCTGGCAGCATCCCTGGAAGAATATCTCAACGACAAGGACTTCGAGATCAACCGACGACAGTACATCGCCGAGAAGGAGGCGAAGAAGAACGGGGGCAAGCCCACCAATGGCGCTAGCAAACCCTTGGATACGAAGCCTTCCACGGCGAATGCACCCTCAAACAATACGAGCAGTCAGCAGCCAGCAGCAGCCTCGAAACCCTCCTCCAGCGCACCCTTGATTGACCTCTTTGCATCACTCGAGGACAACCAACAGACCATGGCCACGCAGCCCATGATGCAGCAGTATCCCCAACAAACAGGCTTCCAGGTTCCACAACAGACGGGATTTCCTCAACAGCAGCAACAGCCCTTTGCTATGCAGAATGGCCAGAGCACCAATCCATTCCAGATGCAGCAGCCACAGGCGCCGCAGATGCAGGCACCCCCGCTCCAGTCACAATTCACAGGCGCAGGCTTTGGAGGCTACTCGCCTCAACCGTTCGGCGTACAGAATACCATGCCTTCAATACCACAGAATGGTATGCCTGATTATTCACAACAGCAGCAAATGCAGATTCCTACAATTGCCGAACCCTTACAACCACAACAAACGTCAACAAACCCGTTCCGACAGTCAATGCTGCCCAGTGCCGAACCCAAGATGCTCACTAGCCCTACCAGCACAGGATCGCTCAACCGGTCATCCACGAACCCATTCGCAAAACAAAGTACCGGTTTCTCGCAGTCACAATCACCCATCAATTCTCCACCTTACTCCATGTCACCCATCCAAGAATCACCATTTGCTCCGATGCAGCAGCAGCCTTTACAGCCGACTCCAACCGGCACAAATCCATTTGCACGGCAGCCCTCGCCGCAGAGTGCCGCATCTCCACAAGGTGGCCTCACAGTGAACGCCACAGGCAGTACCAATCCCTTCCGGCAGAGCGCTTTTGTCAACCAGCAAACGGGGCAGGGTTGGCAGAACACAGGTAGCCAAGGGACGATGGGAGGGATGAGTCTGGATCAGGTACCCACAACGAGTGTCTTTCCACGGCCTGGACAGCAACAGCAGCAAAACTTTCTTGGCTAGGGTCAAGACATGATGATGGGGCAATGGTAGACTGCGACTGTACGAAGCTCAAAGGGCAATTCATACACTCGTAAACGGGCATTTTCATTAGGGATGGCGTTTCTAAATCGCTCGCCGCTGTAGTTATTACGTACTCGGTTGGACATAATCATGTTGCACTGCGCAAGGCTAGTTGTGTGTATATCGGTTTCTTGGAAGGGGCGTCGGGAGCCCGCTCAATGTCGGATGTCCAAGGGCAGATTGGGTTGTTTTGTGATAGATCATGTACCGACGATGTTGTCATTTGTTGACGAGCTGGGCTGAGGCCAGGAGGGGAAGCCCCTCACTAATGCATTATAATTACTGTTGCACACCCCACGTTGTCCTCCCACTGTGCAGAGCGTTGAGCCTTGACTCTGACTTTTGTGTTGGCAATTCTACCTGTGAGGTCGCGTCGAGTGGGGCTAAATAGTCGCCATTGCCTCTTAGGTAAATGCAGGGGTAATACAAGCCACGTGCCGACGCGTTGCCGTAGATTTAGCGCGACGGACACAACTTGCCTATCAAGCCTCACAGTCGGTACAACACTATCCCCAATCTCACTCACTCAACGCCACTCTATATGTACCACGGATGATCACGGTTTCTGCCATCTCTATCTGGACCCGCCTCCCATGACCTTATTGAAAGAGCGCAAATTTGTCGACTGGCGCTGGCAAGCCCGCATCAGCGTTATCAACAATGAAACCTGACGGGTCTCTGGACGCTCCCTTCACTTTGGATGACGACCCGCCTAGTTATGTACCTGCACCTACAGTGCGACGGCGCCATCGCCAAACGCTTGACCAAGATGGGCTTGAGGAGATCTCCGACGCGCAGCAAGCTGCAGCTGCATGGAAGGAGGTCGCCGCACGGAGACAAACGAAACAAAGACACGGGAAAAACATGAGCAATGATACGTCTGGAGGAGATAGTAGTACGAAGGACAGCAATCTCACAAACAAACCGCGAGACCGGACGTCGTCATCCACGAAGTCTGTTGAGATTGTTGATCTTTCCATCGATGAAGACGAACCGCCAGTATCCGGACAAGCAACACAATCAGGCGCAAGTACTAGAGTAAATCAGCGCCCAATTCAGGGACCACAGGGTTTTGTTCCTTTGCCTACTACGCGTCACGAAGCTGTGCTTCCTGAGCGAGCTAAGCCTGCTGAGTCTCCTAAGAGAACGAGTCGGATATTCTCTCTCCCCATGGAATCTCTAGCAACTCCGGCGTATTCCTCACATCATGCACCTCTATCATCGGTCGCACGAACAGCGGGGCCGTTCACGGGACTTTCAGAGCCCTCGACAACGCCGACTCATCACTCACACTTTGTGCCCAGCTCATCAGTGGTGCAAGCTACAGAACCAAGTGCGGAGCTTTCAAGGGGACCTTCAGCAAACGCAGTCTATCAACCACGCTACCTGCCTCGACCATCGGTCACACAAGGAGCGGGACCAAGTGCGGGAGTCTCCAAGGTCACGCCGCTGAACCGCTCGCCGTCAGCCGCACCAACACCAAGTACAGAACCGAGCGTTACCACTCAAGCGATCCTGGGGCATGAGAATCTTTCCCCTCAGCCTACGTACCGTGCGACGTCGGCCCTCGGAGCCTCAACCGACCGTACCGCACCCGACTTGGACCATGCCGTGGATCCATCGGCTCAGCCAACCAGTAATGTCTCCGAGACTCCACCTGAACAAGCCTCTTCAAGTCGCGGAGATACAATTCCGGAGTCGGACGACGCAACACCGGATGATGACAGCGGCAGCATGACTATCCCTTTGCCTAATAAGTCGCCCGAGCCAAGCCTTTCAGCAACACAAAGACTGCCGCAGAAACAGAAAGCCATCAAGTCAGTAAGACGAAGAGATGATGGGTTCTCGGGTTCACAGCTGCCTGTCAGAACACCGCGTCAGTCTGCGACTGATCATCGGGACGTAACAAACTTATCCTTCAAGCCTCTCGACCTGGGCTCGAGTAAGTCGAGGTCCGGGTCGCCTGTGGTAACACGTCGTAGCCAAAGCAAAACTCCAACGATAGATACTAGTATCATTGCTGATAGCGGGCCTGCGCAGACGGAGGAGGAATCCGTCAGGGCTGCCAGTCCTGTGGAACGCAGCACAACGCCGACACAATCGCCGCCACCGCCACCTCACGATGAGGCAGGCGAACCTGCACCAGGGCGTGCCATTAGCTCGACACCTTTACTGTCCCGTTCTGCCACCCCTACTGCCCTGTGTCCTGTCGAAGCATCAGCAGAGCCGACCCGGCCCTCTGAAGCGCCATTATCAGTCCCCGAAATTATGATCCCAGATGTACCAGCTCCGGCAACAGTCGTCAGTACTCATCCAACCATCCAACCCGAACACCTTCGGGTGCCTGTCGAGAACGATGGTGGTAGAACAAGCAAGAAGCCCCCACTGCAAGCAGATGTGCTCGTCACTACACGCTCAGCTGTAGAAGCGTGTTTGAAACGTCATGTGGCGGAACGACATGAATTACATGCATACCTGATGGAGACGAAGATGCGGAATCAGAGAACATTTCAAGAACAAGACCTACGCGCCCAGTCCCGTAAGCAGAAGCGTCCACAACAGCCAATCCTACCCGAAAAGTACATTCAGAAGACTTCCCCCTTTGAGAACATGCGTGCTATACAAGTGCCGTTCGACAGAGCCAACGCCAAGCGCCTCGTGGATATGAGTCAGGAAACATTCATCAAGGCCAAACCCAAGGACACAGTGGTCAAGTCAGGCTTAGCTGTGCCCACTACAAAGTACAAGAGTGATGCGCCAAAGATTCCTCCTTTCAAAGAGTATGTCAGTCTGAGGAACAACGTTCTTAAAGACAATGAGTCAAAATTACTCGCAACACCCTATTTCCAGGACGAAGACTATCGTGGTCGCGAGGTTCTGCTGGATACGCTTCCTTATATGTACGAGATGACGCATGACGAGAAGGGGCCGCTAGACTTCCGCAAGGAACAGTGCCGGTTCTACGATAAAGCCATCGAAGCATTCTTGTCTGAGATAGGCATCACGTGGAACGATATCCTGTTTTGGTTACTGGCCCGGGATGAAGACCTTGTACGAATCAACGACTCTTTGAATGGAAGCAAGCAGTTTGAAGCACAGCTCCTCGAAAGATCACGATATCACATTGAGGAGTTTGAGAGAGACGGTGAGCCGAAGAAGGCTATTCTGTTTGATCAGAACAACAAAAAGTGGGAAGAGTTCGTCGCACAGCTTGAAGAGCCGATCCCGAGTGCTCTGAGACTTGCGGCAACAGCTTCTGCAGCGGTATTCAAAGAATGTGAATTCAGCATCTGGTACCTGGCTCAACAGTCCAAAGCTGTACAGAGTCTCATACGGAAGAAGTCTGCACATGAGCAGTCTTCCAAGCATGCAACGTACAAAAAGATCATGTGCAGAGTATGCCATCAGTAAGTACCAATGCATGGATTTTGATGCCGAAATCCTAACCTTCTTGACAGACACGATTGCCTTCTTCATGGCGAGATCAGACAAGTACCTGAGGATTCCTGGAAGACGGACTCGGAAGACGAAGAACGAGCTACACAGGCGACTGATGATACCAGTCGTCGAGGCTCCAACAACAAAACTTCGCGCCGGGTGTCGAACTTTAGCAGAGACGACACCGACGATGAGAACGAACCGGGCGATCCCTTGCCCGCACACTTCGACTCCGACTCCGACATTGAGAAGGTCATTAATTATAAGCTCCCTGCAAACCCAAGCGCTTTCGAGTCTTGTTCAGAGACGGAGATGATTACTCCCAAAGGTGCAAAACCGCCACCTGGTAAGTTTAATAGCACTTGGTGGCTGAACCAGGATACAACGCAACATTGGGAGAAGAGGAAGCCTTTTTTCCCATGCAAGCACGAAGGCAGCTGCGAGAACGCGAAATGCCGGTGCTTCAGAGAAGGCATTAACTGTGAGAAAACATGCAAGTGCTCTCACTCTTGCAATCGACGTTATCCTGGTTGTAGTTGTGCAACAGCGTCAGGGAAGCGCGTGTGTCTTACACAGACATGTCTCTGCGTCAAATTCAACCGAGAGTGCGATGCAGACCTTTGTGGCTCTTGCGGAGCATCTGAAGTCCTTGACCCGGTGAATCGTTACAACGATGAATTGGTTCAACGTAATTGCTGCAATGTTGCGATACAGAGGGGTGTTCCTCGGAAAACATTGCTCGGTCATTCGGAAGTGCATGGCTTTGGACTCTATATGGGCGAGGACATCAAGAGTGGAGAGTATATTGGTGAATATACTGGCGAGGCCATCTCGGTTAAGGAAGGCGATCGCCGAGTGACGATATACGACTACCAGAAGACGATGTACCTGTTTCGTCTAAACTCGAGTGAGTTTCTTTATCATTCTTACGCGAATCAGATTGCTAACACCAACATGTAGAGCAGGAAGTTGATGCGACATACATGGGTAACAAACTACGCTTCATCAACAATGCCGACGACAAGTACACGAACTGCGGCCCCAAGAACTTGCTGTGCAACACAGTCTTTCGCATCGCGCTCTTCGCCACCAGAGACATCAAGGCAGGCACCGAACTGTTCTTCAACTACAACTATCCCAAGGAGAAAACAGAGCAATTCAAACAGCCGAATGCCAAGATCGTCGCGGTCAAACAGACCAAGCAAAAGACGAAGAAAAGGGAGTCACTCACCAGTCTGAGCCAGCCCATCGAGGACCGCTCACGTATCCTTGCCGCCACAGCAAAAGCCAGAGAGGCAAAAGCAGCGAAGCGGAAAGAGGCCATGCTGCAAGAGGGCGGCGTGGAGCCAGCCACAAGAAGGCGCTCTGGAACACTTCAAGCACGAAAGGCAGCTACGAGCAAACCCGGACGCAAAGCAGTGCGAAAGTCCAAGCGCGGAGGGCTCAATAGGAACGAGTCCACAGGTTCAGATACGGGTATGGATGTAGAGGCAAGCGACCCCGAAATCCCCGAAATCCCTCCCGTCATTGAGTCGCAGAGCACTCAGACTAGTCTGTACGTCCAGGACACGGAGGCGGAGGACGACGAATTCATCTTGCCAGATACCCAAGAAGACGAAGAGCAAGATGTGGCTGAGCCGGCCTCTGAGGATGATGAACCGCCCGGTCGATCTACGAGGTCTCGTCGTGGGCCGGGTCGACCGCGTAGGAGGGCGTCGGATGTGGCGCCGGTGGTTGCGGTCAAGCAGGCGGTTAAGCAGGCGGCCAAGCAGAAGAAGTCGAAGATGGGTGGTGCACGACCAGGTGCTGGCAGGAAGAGAAAACGACCCGTTATTGCTAACAGCGATGATGAGTGAGACCTCTGTGCTAGTAGTTGGGATTGTACATTGGTGAAAAGATGAGTGGGATGTCTGTTTGGTGTCCATTTTTGTGTTTAATACCCCATTCTATATTGCTCCAAGCAAAACATTACTACAGAAGAATTTTACGTGCCTGTGAAGTTTCCAGCCCAAATGCGCAAGGCGTGTCGGCACCCTCAGCGATGGAACTTGCATAACCTACTTAGCCACCCTTGCCACTGCGCAAGCAGCTGCGACACAAACCTCCAGAATCACAGCAGACCCGTGCATCCCCGCAACACCAAAGCCACTCCCTCACCCACCCCGTACCAAACCGCTGCCCTAATCCAGAAGAGCTGCCAGCCCACCCAACGGCCGCACCAATCTCCGGGACGCGACCCGCGCAAAACTGCAAGCCAGTACCGGGCGGCATGCTTACCCATCTCCAGGGCTAGTGTAACCACACCCAGCGATCTGCAACAGCGGGGAAAAGCAAACGAACATTCGTTCGAGACCGAGACTATCGAATCGAACGCTTAGGTAGCGGGAAGAGGGGGAATAAGCAGCGGCGGAGACTGGAGGTGTCATCCAGACGTGGGATTGACGCACAGGCGTGATAGGTAAGTAAGCTCAGCGGGAACAAGCAAAACCGTTGGTTTTGATCAATATTTCTAAGATGCATATGTGACCTGCACAAATGTTGAGATTGCGATTGCACTGTGCGCAATAACTCCTATCTATGCTATTTGATTTGGCATTCAGCATACTCGGGTTTACCAAACGCCCCATGCTGTGCGTGCGCCTCTTCCGGTGCGGATCGCTGCACCCACGCACGAGATGTGCTACAGGTATGTATGTAGCCAGCCGATGCGTTTAAGGTTTAGAGTGGGGCGGGGAAGGCCTGGCTGGGTGAGATGTCGGCGATGCAACAGGAACGCGTGGAAACGGCGGGATGGCATGGGTGAGATGGATCTTTGTAAGACTTGCTATGCAGCGGAGATGCCGTGTGAAAATGTGTGTGGTGTCGCACCTGATTAAGCCCGGTGCAAAGAAGAGGCGGGTAAAGACATAAATGAACGTCACGTGGGAGCTCCACCATCCATCTTCAGGGCTGGGCAATGTCTTGAACCTGATACATCGCAAGACGCGTCTTCACACATAGCCCAGCCCATGATTTCCCATCCATAGGCAGCGCTACGCACATACATCTCCGTCGACGTACGTCAACAAAACGTCTTTCTTTTTTACCCACACCCCTTAGCTCCGATGCGCGATCTGAAGCCCGAACATGGGAAGCACGAAAATACCCGAGACACAGACGCGGGCCAAGCTTGCACCAGAAAGGGAACGCACCTGCTACATTTAGCCTCTTTGCTCCGCAACCGGTGCTCCACCCACTCGTTGCTGCACTAGCCACACGCTCGGCCAACCTTCGCGCCCACGCCGCGGATTCAAGCTGTGGTGTGCGTGGTGTGTAGTCCGGCGCGCGTTTCTCTGCTACGTGAGAGGAGCAGTACATACATACAAGGAGGATGCAATACTACTATCCACGTATAAAATGAAAGAAGCAAGACGGCGGAACAAAAGCCCACGGAGACGTTCATCTCCGGCGTCGCGCATGCCGCAACGAGGTCTGGATCCACCCGGTGTGATTGGATGCTGATGTCATTGTACGCGGCTGGAGCGTGCACCCACTTTCACATGTCAGACGACGCTTCACGCATCAGCAGGACCCAGGTAGGTGCTGCAACACGGACAACGGCCCCACTGTCCAACTCGCGCAAATGATGGCGCGCTTCACTTGCCCTTCAGCTGGCGGTGCGTAACAAAAGCTTGGAGCAAACGTGTGCCAAACCTCACCTTGCTTGTCTGTCCGTCCTCCTGAGGCGTGTCTAGACTCGCTCGTCACTTTTTGTCTGAATTGTTCCGCGGAATAATTAACTGCAGTAACCAAGGGGGTTTGTGTTGTTGGAACTGGGTATTCTTTCTTGCCGGTATCCGCAGTGTTGCATGCAGCTGGATCTGTTCATCATCCATTCTCAGCCTTACTCCTCATTTCTCACCTGACGTCTTCCCGACTCCGCTTTCCATCACCACCCACCCACCAAACCAACCATCGGGGCACGCTGCCGGCACATCACCACATCCACTTTCAACCACACGTCTCGGTCTTTCTCGACGCACTTCACATCTCCTCGGCCAAATGGATTGTATAGAGGCCATGGGTGCGCGACGTGCCATGTCGCTCATGTTCACCGTTCCGGAGCGCTTCGTCGGCTTCGCGCACATGGACCAGAAGACTTTCTTCGAACTCTCGGACTGGATCCTCGCAAACGTCGCATCAACGATTACTACCGACATAAGTGTGGAAGAGTCGCTCTTCATATTCTTGGATATCGTGGCACAGGGGAACAGCTTCAGTACCGTGGCGTATGGATGGGATCACGACCTAGAGCTTACGCAAGGGTACGTTATCGAGCGAAAACTGTTTGCGTTGTATCGAGGTAGAGACTGACTGTCGCGCGTAGCATATTCCTCAACGTCCTCAACGCCCTCACGGTCCTGCGCGAAAGCAGGGAGATTGCCGATTCATGCCCGCCCTTCACACAAACCCGTAAGCGATGGGAAGTCGCTCGGAGATGGAACCAGAAGCGGGCGCGTATGGGCACCGGCGGTGTCGTCCGCATCGGCTACGACGAAATGTTGCGCGACGGCCTCGAGGTTGACCAAGAGTGTCTGAAAGAGGCGCTGATGGCGATGAACAACTTCATCCACGAGAACGCCGACCACGACGAATCATGATGGCGCACAAAATTGCTAGTTTCCTGCATTTGTTCCGGTGTTGGTTTGGCGTTTGGGTAACGACTTGGTAACGCATTGCATCGGTTGGGAGGGTTGAGCTTGGTGTTGACAGTCTTCTTTCGTTCTCGGTTCGTATGTACATATGTACGCTCTTTTGCAGGTCGAATTCGATCTCGACTGGCCATTCGGTGCCGCTCAATTCGCCTTCCTCAGATATGTCGTGTGTCGTGACGTCTTTCATATCGCCCGCTCAACCCAAGGCTACGGCTTCCACCGTGCCTTTGCCCAGCACACTCAGTCTCCCCCTCTTGATTCCCAATGCGTCTTCAATCCTCGCATCGGGCTCTCCCTTGCTTCGTCTCATCATCGCCAACGTTATGACACCAGCATCCACATACGTTCTTCCCTGGAACCCTCTCCTACCAACGTCTCGCAACTCATCTTCCGCCTGGTCTGCTATCCGTTGTCTTGCCTCCAGTACCCGGAGTACAGGGTTATTGCGCGGGTCGGGGAACGCAGACTGCGGTGGCGATTGCATCATCGTATCGGAGGGAAGATTCGGCGAGGTATTGCGGCGAGGGTCGAATTGCGAGGCAGACGAAGGCGAGAAATGAGGGTTCGGTTGGACAGCACCCAGACTGCTCAGGCGAGATGCAAAGGCAGGGTCGCGGGCATCTTGTAAAACAGCTAAACTAGAAATCAGTTTCGTGTCCCCATGTGCTGAAAGCGTGTGAACACATACCCTCGGTCTTCTCTCCAGTAGCCTGCACCTCGGGATGAACAGTCGGTCCCTTTATAGGATCCTGTGCGGGTGCGGAAGGCGCGGGAGCCCGTGTTGTAGTATTTGTAGGGGCTCTGGTAGGGTATTTACGAGCAGCAGAGCCCGCCGCCTTTGCGCCTTTGGAAGCCGAAGAACCCATTATCTCTGTTGGGAATACGTCGAGTGTGGGGTAGTTGCAGAATGTTGAGATGCGTGGTGATAACGGGGGCAAATAAGATGGACGTATGGGACTTTGTGAAGCTTGGACCACTCTGATGATGTAGTGGAGATCTTCCGCGTCATGAAAAGGGTTTACTACTTTGGGCGATGCTTGCGAAGGCTGCAACGAATCGTAATTTTGTTTTCGAACACATCGTGACATGCTAAATCTACCAAGGACTATTCTGGCCTATAGGAGCTTTTCGTCGGCACGGTAGTGTCCTGCGACCAGGAATGCCAACTCCAACGCCTGCTTCTCGTTCAACCTGGGATCGCAGTATGTGGTATAGTTCAGGCTTAGATCCTCGTCCACAAGTCCTTCACTTCCGCCAGTGCATTCCGTAACTGCATCGCCGGTGAGTTCCAGGTGCATGCCACCGAGGAAGGATCCGTGCTGCTTGTGAATCTTGAGCGCTGATGAGAGCTCAGAGAAGATGCTGTTGAAAGAGCGGGTCTTGATGCCAGTAGGCGTGCTGCGCGTGTTGCTATCGACACGTTAGTGGATGAAAGATTGCGTACCAAGACGACTTACCCGTGCATGGGATCGCACTGCCATACTACGACGTGTCCACTGCTCTTGACAGCTTCGATGTGCGCTCCAAGCATCGACTCAACCTTGTCCGCACCATATCGCGTGATCAATGTAATCTTGCCAATCTCCTTGTTCGGATTGACAATGTCGAGTAGCTCTACCAGCTCGTCGTTCTTCATGGAAGGACCGACCTTGATACCAATAGGGTTTTCAATACCGCGGAAGTACTCAACGTGGCCTCCGTCGATTTGACGAGTTCGGTCTCCGATCCAGATGAAGTGAGCAGAGGTATTGTACCAGCCCTTACCGTCATTTGAGGCCTGAGAAGGCTTGTAGCCTGAAGGGTGCTTGAGTCTCCTTGTCAAGCTCTGCTCGTACTCCAAAACGAGACCTTCGTGGCTGGTGAACAGGTCTACTGTCTGCAGCTGACCTGACGTGTCCGCACCGATAGTCTTCATGAAGCGCAACGAGTCGGAGATGCTGTGGACGATTTTCGAGTACTTGGTTTGTAGTTCCTCATCCCGAACGTGACCCAGTTCCCAGTCCAGAGGGTTGTGCAGATCAGCAATACCACTAGCTAGCTGTCCACGGATATAGTTCAGTGTCGTCGCGGAATGGAAGTAGGCGCTGACCAGCCTCTCAGGGTCAACTCTTCGAGCGTCAGGATCGTATCCATTGAGGATATCGCCACGGAAGCTAGGGACTTCCTTGCCGTTCAGCATCTCCGTCGGGCTCGATCTGGGCTTAGCATACTGTCCGGCTATACGGCCAATGCGAATGACCGGCTTGTTTGAACCCCAAATCAGTACCAAACTCATTTGCAGCAGAAGCTTGATCTTTGCATCGATTGGGTTGTCCGCGCAGTAAGAGAACAGTTCGGCGCAGTCGCCTCCTTGCAACAGGAAGGACTTTCCAAGTGCAGCATCGCGGAGACTGGCCTTGAGTCGCGCGATCTCTGTTGGTGTAACGATTGGCGGCAGACTCGAAAGCTTGGTCAGCGCAGAGGATACTGCTGCTTGATCTTCATATGTGACGACTTGCTTGATGGGCTTTGACCTCCAGGCTGTAATCGTTAGTACAGCAGCTTGAATAACCATGATCCCTCTTACAAGCTGGCGACCATTCTTGAGAGCCGACATCTGTCTCAGCTTCTTGCTTGGGCCTTTCCGGCAGTTGTGTTGAGTTTGCGCTCATCGTCGACAAGGTTGGTTGTGATTGTGTTTGGCCACTGGTTGCTGCCATGAACTGGGAAACGTAGTCGGTTAATTTTGCGTGCCCTTCGTTGTCCATAGTGTGTTCTTTTTCAGTTGATGTACCTAAGTACGCTTCTTGTGCTAGTTTGAGACTGTCTAGTTGCGACACGGAAGATCACCTTTGAGTCACTTGTTAATATGGCAGTTCGGCAAGGGTTCGCCTGCAAGGAGACGTGAGCAAAGGACGCAAACACATGACTCAAGGTACAAAATCTGCAACGAAAAGCGGACTGCGTGCGCAATACTTCATGACGTAACACAGCAAACTTACCCTAAATATGCTAATAGATGTGCAACGATCATGTCGCCGCTTCTGTGTTGGTATTCGAGTGTAAGGTCTATGTTCCTGCCGATGCGAGGTTTTATGCCAGAATGTAGGAATTAAAAGCGTGCATAACTCCAGAAAGTCAACCAATGGCGGCCACTCTCTTATCCCATTGGCCACATTTCCATAATCCTTAGCTACCCCACAACCCTCATCTCTCCGCATCTTCCACCGTTTGTACACGCCCTCTATATCCCCTCTGCGCTCTGTCAGCCTTCAAAACTGTATCACTCTACTCGCGTCATCCACAATGGCCGAGCCCCAGCCCTCCACCGTCCAAGAAGGCGCCGCCGAACCGCACGCACCCACAGGCACAGCCGATGACCGCAAAGCCGCCGCCGCCCTCTCCACCCTCGATGCGCCCCAAGAAGGCGAGAATGGGCCGAAGAAAGAAGTCGATGGCAAGGCACTAGACAAGGCGATGAAGGGACTGAATGTAAAGGACAAGAAGGAAGGCGAGAAGAAGAATGTCAAGATCGAGGCAGCCGATGTTAACCTGCTGGTACGTTCACCTTGGAATGGATGCGCAGACATACTGGAATCATTGGGCATAGACTGACAGTTGGACGAACAGGTCTCCGAACTTGAACTTACGAAGCCAAAAGCTATGGAGCTGTTGCGCGCGCATGATGGTAATGCGGTGAAAGCTATGACGGCGTTTGTCATGACAGCACCCTGAGCGACTGTATGGAAAGGACGATTATGCAAACACACAGAGCCGTCGCTAGTGTTTGAGGCTGCACATACTGAGGCGTCGAAGGGGGTGCGAGTATGGGACGAAATCCAGGCAGGCACTCGCATCTTCCGGGCTCAGGCCATCTGCTTGGACGATGTACAGCAACGGCCAATCTGCCCCCCGCCGCAACACAACTGGGCAACGCTAGATCGATGACTTTGAGAATAAGCGTTCAAGAACTGAAATAAATGGATTGTCACCGACAAGGCTTCCGTAGCATGAAAGACAAGACACCCACGAGAAGGTTTCGCGTTTCGAGACAAAAGAATTGATAGTCTACACTGGACTCTAGACATCCTCTACAAAGACAGATTCTCCTTAGCGATGATACGCCAGAAATCCACCACAAACTCTCCGCCCTCTTGCAACAGAGGTGCAAACGCTTCATGCTTCCCGATGGTCGACACTTCACAGGCTATGTACTCCACTACCAGCTTTCTGAGATCTTCGATGGATCCATCAGGCTTTCTGTCCTCGCCGTTATCATATGCGTATCTGGCCAATTCAACCACATCACCAACTCGTCGATCGTAGAGCTTGAACTTGAGGAGGGTTTGGTGGAGCTTGTGTAGAGCCAGGCGTTTGAGAGGGTCGATGAGACGCATGCAGGCGAAGGTATAGAGACGTGCGTGCGCTAAGAAGATAGGCGTGAAATCTTGTTCTGGCGCGGAGATCTCTGGGGGCAGGAAGCGTTCAAGCATTATGGTCTTGGGCTCTTGTGACATGAGGTATTCGCGCTGGCGGAAGCGTTGGCGCAATCTACGGGTTGCTTGGTTGAAGTCTGGATCCGAGACTTCCTCACCGCATAGAACTACTTCCGGTTTTTCGTCTGGTGAAACTTCCCAGTCATCTGCCGGTGGGACCTCATCATCGTAGGCAGCCCCATCGAAATCGTCTTTCTTCACTGCGCCCTCATCCAAGGTCCAAGGCGGTGCAGTGTAATCGTAACCTAAAGATGCGTGTACGAAGTCAGTGTTTGTCTCACACGCAATTCGTACATAGATAATTACTAACGATATGAGTACTCGATAAATCGAGCAAAGTCATCCGGCTCCATGTCCGGATACTCTACGGACCTTTCTTGCGACTGTACCATGCCATTGTTCACGAGTGCGTGAAAATGCCATGAGGTCGCGGCGACCGCTTTAGAGTGCACAACGAATGCTTTCTTCTCTTTGCCGATGTAGAAGGTGAACAGCTTCGATTGGATGAGACTATACACTGTCAGTCACCACGTTAAGTGACTGGTATTACGTACTTACTCCTCGAAGGAACATGACTCTGATGGATCACCCATCTTCGCACTTTCCGAATACCTCTGAAGTGCCTAGCGACCTAGGTAGGTACATGTTGGAGGCATTCTGCTATACATATTTTGAGAGATTACGCGCATTCAATGCGGGGTCGTACAGTGCATTCGCATACATGTAGTATGCGCCTGGTGTAGTACAGCATGATTTTTCTGCCTGTGGCGTCCAGACACGTCTTCTGAACATGCAGCTTTCTGCACTGTGCCGCAAACGTCAAACAGATACCCAAGTACCGTCACACACGAAAATAGAACAGAACCATACTTTCGGTCAAGTACAGGATACCATGATGATCGTGTCTGAGCAATAGTGCAATATGATCATCACTTTACGTTGGCATTACCCTAAAGATCGCAAAGCGCGAGTATGCTTGGAAGGGCGCTTCGATAAACGCGCCATAGCTCTTGCCGCTGTAAGAGTTGGAGAAAGCCGCATTATTTTACAGGCACCCAGGAAGCGCACATAAGGATAGCGAATATGAGCAGCGCGTGTAAGGCTAGCACTTGACGGGCGATTACTGCAAACCTACAAGCGTAAGCGAGCTCTGAGGCAACCGCAACCGCGTCTTGTCCGTTGCTTTTCCCATCTCAAAACAGGGTTCCATCACGCTGCGTCATCCGCGATCTTAGCAAGGTGATCGCGCGGGACGTTGCACATGGGGTTCCATGCTCGCCGCCGACGTTCTGGACGAATCGCGCGCTGCGAACCGCGATGATGTGCACCACGTACGTCACCGATCCGTGAACATGGTAGACGCTCCATACCTCACTACTCGTTGTTGAAGTCAACGTCCGGCAGCCAGATACACTAACGGCCGTCTACCAACTATCCATCTATCCTGTTTCTCTGCTTGCGCTACTAGCGCATACAAGCCGTCAACACGGCGCCTCAAGTCCCCTCTCGTCGCGCTCTCGCTGGCATTGCGCTCATCTCTGTATTGTCGGCCGTCGAGAAGCAGCGCAAGAAGAAGGTGAAAGGCAAAGAAGACCAGCACGAGTTCAATACGACCGAGGATATGTCCGGTGAACTACAAACGATACCTGCGCGCCATGGCGTCGCAACTTTTGTGCCCAGAGGCCGAACGATCAAGGTCATCAACACATACGGGAAGCAGGTAGTCAGTATGTGGGCGTTTAGTCTGGGGCCTCCGCCTGACGATGGAGACGGCGAGGAGGGTGAAGGAAATGAACTGGACGACGAACAACTCAAGAAAGAAGCAGAGCAGATGAAGAAGGCTGTTGAGGAAGAGGGAGAGAAAGATACAGAGGCGACAAAAGGAGAAGATGACGGAGCGAAGGAGCCGAAGAAGGAGGCAGATGGTAACGACAACGGTAAAGAGACGCAGTCTACCGAAGAAAAGGCCGAGGACTCAAAGCAAGAAGCTGCTGAGGACCCGCCCGAGCAGGCTCCCGATACACCCAACAACGAGAAGACGACCGAAAGCACAGATTCATCGTCAAAGCAGCCCAACAAGCGCACATGGGCGTCATACCTCCCTTCTATCCCGTACCGTAGCAAAGGTGGAGCGAGCAAGCAGGAAGCAGAGCAGAAGCCTAGCCCTGAGCAGGAGAAGAAGCAGAATGAGGAGAACACCAAGAAGTGGTCTTCGTACTTGCCGACTGGAAAGAGCTTCTCTAGTTACGTACCGAATGTCGAGGTACCAGACTCCAAATCTGTCGTGAGCGCGTTCAAGTCGAGCCATAATCGCGATCCGAACAAGAGCTACGCGGAGCAGTTGTACGATTTCTCGAAGACACCTGTGGGTGCTGGGACTATTGCCGGTAAGTCAACTGACGCGACACTACGTTGTGAGAATTTGCACTAACGTCGTGCAGCTGCAACAGGCTCAGGGTACGCATCCTCAGCTTACGCTGTATACTCCGCCTACGCTTCGACGAATCCCTCGAACTCCGAGCAACCTCCCATGGAGTACCTTTCTCTTCCACACACGCGCGCTGCCTCGCACAAACTCGTACCCGAAGTCGATGACGAACTCCTGACCAACCTGCGCAACCCGATCGTCACTCTCATCGAAGACACCTCGCCTGGTGCACACGATACACTGACGGCGGCGTGCGATGCGAACCAATACGCTGCTCTCGGTGTCGATAAGCCAGCGGAACATGGTAGCTGTGCCGAAAACCTCGTCCTCGCACTCAAGGAGATCAACGAAACAGCAGGACTGAAGGGCCCCAAAGCAGTCGGCGCAGACATCTCCGTCAATATCGCACCAACACCTCTTCATCTCTTCATGAATGCACCTCTGCAATCTGAAGGTACATCCCACAGCGACGGCGCAGGCACAAAGGGCGTGACACTCAGCGTCGATGAGCCCAAGGGCAAGAAACGCTGCCACGTCCGCTTCCGCGCTGAGCGAGACGTAGTCATAGTGTTCAGCGCCTGCCCCATGGACGTAGGCAAGCAGAACGGCGGACGCTGCATGGCAGCCAACTTCATGGTCGAAGACGTCCAAGAAGGCGAAGACCTCGCTTCATCCGTCGCATCCGGCAAAGCGAAGAAAGCACCGAAGAAGCTGAACCAGAAGGACAAGGCAGATGAGACGAAACCAAAGCCTAGAGAAGCGCAACAACCTAAGAAAGACGACACGGCGGAGGAGAAGGATGCACCAAAGAAGCCAGAGTTGAAGAAAACAGAGTCGAACAAGCAGGCGCCTAAGAAAGATGGCGATGCGGCTGATAAGAAGAATGCTCCTGCGCAGAAAGATGAGAAGCCAGATGGCTCCACGACATCTGAAGAGCCAAAGGCAAAGAAGAAGCCTAAGAAGCTTCAGGTGCGTAGCCAGGGGGCGTAGACACTAACACAGTCTTCATGAAACTGGCTGCGATTAGGCGCAGGTCGTAGTTATTGCCGTGGCTCAATTTGCCGGTTTGAGCATTGAAATTAGGATTTTGTACAATAGCTTTGGGTACTTCTGCCTTGATTTACGTAAACAAGTAATGTCTATGATACTTCTTGACTTTTGCGTGTATCCGTGGGTCTGCCAGTCTTGTGGTGAAGTTCTGCGGCGTTGGAGACGAACGGAAGTACATCCAACGTGGGAGCAGAGAGAATGAGTGAAAAAGTTGCACCGTAGCGAGCTGAAGGATGAGAGAAGTCATGAAGAAAGAAGATGAATTCTGGATACCGAGAAAACACGTCAGCGAGGGTATGTATGCTACATCCACCAATTTCCCACTCATGCACTCACACACGCACCCCCGCGCATCAATCCATCAACAAGCTCTCATACCATCTCCCTTCCTCCGTAACACAACACTTTCTCAAGCTCAAGCTCAAGCTCAAGCCGTAGCCTCAGCCCCCCTCCCCCTAACATAAACCGTCTCCATCCCCCTCGCCCTCGGCACAGCCGTAGGCTGCGCAACCGGCTCCCTCTTCCCCCACGAGATATACGTCGGCGGCGAAGGCTTGGGCCACGAGATACTCTGCCAAGGGAACTCCAGGCCAATACTGTTCTGCGGCGCTGGCACTGCTTTTCGCTCTGCGACAGTGCGAGCAGCGGGGGCGGCAGTAGGGTCAGGCGCGCGCTTCTTCTCTTTACCCCAGATGACGGTGTAGGTTGGGGGGTTAAGGCCGACGCTGTTGGGTTGCGTGGGCGCGGGGTTAGCGGGGATTTCTACGGGGCCGTCGGAGGGGAAGTCGTCGTCTTCGTTGTCCGCGGGGAGGTCAGGTGGAGATGTGGGTAAGGCATCATCGTCTTCTTGGCGCTTTTTGCCCCAGATTACGGTTACGGTGGGCGGGTTCAGTCCGATGCTGTTTGCTTGGGTTGGTTGGGAGGGAGGCGGAAAGTCATCTTCTGGGTACTCTGGGAAGGGCTCCTCTGGAAATGGCTCCTCCGGGAAGGGATCTTCTGGGTCGGAGGGGTAGGGCTCTTCTTCGGAGGGAGGGTTTGTTGGTTCGGGCTCGTCGTAGTCCCAGGTTACGCTGTAGTTGGGTGGACCTACGGTGATGTCTGCTGAACGTGTGGAGGTGGATGTGGAGGGAGGACTTGGGATTGTGGAAGGGGGAGGAGGACTGGGCGTCGGTGTTGGAGTGGGCCTTGGAGTGACAGATGGTGTTGGTGTTGGTGTAGGCGTAGGCTTGGGTGTATATGTAGGCTTAGGCGTTGTTGTAGCTGCTGAAGAAGACTTGGATGATGACTTGGAGGTAGACTTTGACGTGCTCTTTGACGTGCTCTTTGACGTGCTCTTCTTCGTGGTAGTCTTTGTCATCATAGTCTTACTCGTCTTAGACTTCTTGGTAGTCGTGGAAGTAGGCTTTGCGTTTCTCTTATTTAAATCCCAGCTCACGCTGAACTTGGGCGGAGAGAGGCTGATGATAGCGCTCTTGGTTGTTGAGGGAGCTGGAGCTGGCGAAGATGTTGGCTTAGCAGTCGTCGACGGCTTTGGCGTCGAAGTTGGCTTCTTCGTAGACGTCATAGTGGACTTTGCGGTGGACTTCATCGTCGTTGGCTTCGGTGGCCATGGGTTCCATGGAGGGTAGCCGGGTTTCTTGGTAGATGAAATCTTACTGGATGAAGCAGATTTGGTAGAAGAAGACACTGGAGGTTTGTAACTAGTGACGGAAGCGGAGCTAGTCATACTGGAGTTCGACCAGATAGGGGGAAGAGTTACGATGGAGGAGTACTTCGAAGTCGGCTTTGGCGTTGGCGTTGGTTCCGGTGTAGGTGTCGGTTCTGGCGTAGACGTCGAGGATGGACCTGGCCCATCTCCGTCCCAGGTAATACTGTAAGATGGTTTCCCGATACTGAATTGATCGCTAGGCTTAGGTGGAGGGTACCCAGGCTCCTCAGGCTCTTCCGGTTCAGGAGTTGGCTCGGGCCCATCAGTGGCCCAGCTTACCCAGAAGGATGGTTTACCGATGCTAAACTGATCCGTCGGCTTAGAAGGAGGAGGGTAGTCGGGTTCTTGGGGAGCAGGTGTGGGTGCAGGCCCGCTCGTCTCCCAGCTGATCCAGCCGGACGGTGTACCAATACTGAATTGATCAGTAGGCTTGGCTGGAGGCGGGTACTCAGGTTCTTCTGGAGCATCTGTGGGAGCTGGGCCGGTGGTTTCCCAGCTGATCCAGCCCGATGGTGCTCCAAGGCTAATCTCATCAGTTGGCTTGGATGGGACAACGGGCTCTTGTGGCTCTTCGGTGGGTTCTGAGTTGCCAGTGTCCCAAGAGACACTCTGTTTGGGTGGAAGAACGCCAATCTGGCGATGTTGTAAGCCAGCAGGTGCTGCGCGAATGCTATAAGAAGGTTAGTGAAAGCTTGCCAGCTTAGTAGACATGACTAACCTAATGGCAAGGCCTAGCAGTGCCAGCACAGTGTTCCTTGCAGGAGCCATGTTCAATCAGCAGAGTCTTACGAAGGATTGGTTGACAGGTTATAAGGACATCTCAGCATCAACTCAATGTTCGCGAATGTACGGCAGAGTTATAGACTTCGCTCGGCTCACCATTCTGGCCGGCCTGACCGCACAAGCGACGATACTGTCTGTAAATGAAAGATACGAGCCTAGACACCATCGTGCCGTACGGAACATCGCTTGCACGTGTGCGATACTCCAGACATTGCATTAGCGATGCTTGATAGTTGTGGTTCCGGGCTCTAGGTCGTGCTTTCGATCTCGCAGCGCAATATATCCAGATAGCCGTCGGGTACAGCTGTGGCATGACCTGGAAAGGCCTAAATTTAGCGATAAATCGTACTCTATAGAGCGTTGATTTGGCGAAACGAGGGACCGTCGGCAGAATTAAAGTGCACGTTGTTTGGCTAATTGCTGGATATTTGATGTGATCGTGACATGCATGCGAACAACCGAGAAGTCCGGGGTCGCTAACGCAATGCCCTTGCAGCTTCATATAAGACGGACCCAGCTCTACATCGGCCAACGTATTCAAAACGTTATCTGTATACCGTCCTCGCCTGGTCTGGAGGCGGACATGCTTGGCGCTTTCTTGTCCAGACTAAAATGGCAGGCGAGGATTTCAACACTCGCATTGGGAAAGGTGAAAGCTGGTAGCGACTTACTCCAGGGTACCATGCAGTCCATCTACGCTCCAGATCATCTATGTTTAGACAAGACGAGATCAATCTTGTAGATACTCGTACTGATAACGTCCTTGGCAGTTTTTCAGCCAGTGTGGCATCTGCTTGAAGCCAGCCATACTTTCCTGCCGGTAGCCGACGTGGTCTTGATAGATGCATGCCTGGCTGATGAAGAGTCAAATGCAGGCACCAGCTGATATCTTGTGTTTTGGCGAGGTGTCGAGGAATGCTCGCACAGTTTGTGCTGCATGCACGTGGTATGTGTCAAAGTTTTACCCGTCCGCCGGGGGATCCAACAGCTTGTCCAGAGGCCATTTGCGTATTGCCCTTATGCTGAGTGGGGAGACGTGACCCGCTTCATACATCTCGAGACCAGCCCAACCTATCATTGCAGCATTGTCGGTGCAGAACTTGGGCGGTGGAAAATGCAACTCAACATCCGGATAACCATGGGCGCAAAGCGTCTTCGCAAGTCTTACAGCCGTTAGCATCCCAGTCGACGATACTATATATTCTCGCTACTGCAGGCAGACTTACATGTGCCGGAGAAACGAGTTGGCAGCCACGCCACCAGCCATGACAACCGTAGGCACGGCTAGAGTATCTTGTTGAGTCTGCAAACCTAGAACTACTCGGGAAGCGACATGCTCAAAAGCTGCGCGCATGGTCTCGCGTGCAAGATCCATGCGCTCTTCAAGGCTAAAGTCTGCCGCCGTTCGCTCGACTTTGTTGAATTTCCTAGTGACCGGATCCATACCAAACCGAACGATGCGCTCAACCATTGTCGTGATACCTGAAAAGCTCAGCTCAAGACTGTTGATCTTGACACCTCCACCTGATTTAGTCAAGGGCCGATTAAGTGCCCAGCCCCATTTTGTCGCGCTCTTCTGCATGGCGTCTTCATGATTCAAAGGAACTTGGTACCAATCGTATAGGTGTCCACGAGTATCCAAGTATGTCTTGGCTGAATAGGTTGGTGGCCTCGTTACATGGGTTGATGCGTCGTCAGATATTGACTTGCGGGAGCGATCGGGCAACGAGAATGCCTCGAGGAGCGCTCCATACATGGTGCTCTTTGAGGTTTCTAGTAACTCTGTAGGCAGCACTACACGAGCGATCTTGTCCAAACACTCTCCCACAGCAATGTCTTTTGTAGCACCCAGCACGCGGTGGTCCGTCAAAGACGCCGAGTGTATGAGCAGCGTATGACCACCTGAGGCGAGGATGGATAGGAACGGGAACTTTGGCGTGGTTTGTATCGACGTCGAATCGTAGATGCCGCTGTGTTCAGGCTCGGTGTGGGCTTCGAGGGCGCTGACCATGCGTGGCGTAAGCGCATGAGCCTGCATGTGGTGGACTCCGACGAGAGGTTTCTAGTATCGCTATCAGCAGCAAGTCCGTAGAGAGAAGCTCGCGCAGTACCTGCCATGCTACAGCGAGTCCCTTGGCGGTATCAAGACCCGTGAAGAGATTACTGCGCATGCCTGGCCCACGAGTGACAGACACAAAATCAGGCAGCCTTCGTGTCGCGAGATCGACTGTGCTTGCTTGCGCATCTTCTGGAGGAATCCCTCCATCTCGCATCGGCAGAGAGCGCATAGCTTCATGGAGAAGCATGGCCAGGTTCTCTTGGTGCGACAGAAGGGACACCAGCGGGTGAACGCCCTGATAGACGGCATTGTCCGATGTCACTTTCTTGTGGAAGTGCAACTGCGCTGTCGTCCGGCCGTGCCGAGTCTCTTTTTCCACTATGGCGACCGAGGTATCATCGCAAGACGTCTCGATGGCCAGCGTCATCAGACAGCGGCGAGGCCTCCATTGCGGGGGCGGAAGGATTCGCGATCGGACGACGGCTTGGAGTGTTCTGCATCGAGGTCGCATGCCTCGCAGGTCGGCAAGGGCTTGGTGTCGGCGAGACGTGGTGTTGATGCACAATTCTGCATTACCGGCGGAAGGGTTCCGAGCGGCCTGGGCCCTGTGACGTACTGGCTAGCACCCGAAGCTTCGAGCCTCACATGCCAACGCGCCCATTTGACATCACCTGAGTCGTCTCCCCTAACCGTCTCGACGATGCGATTTACACCCGACGTTTCTCCCCCTCATGGCTGACGTAGACAAGAAGACGGATGGCCCCGAGCCATATTCCTCGACGGGCTTCGACTTCACCTTATTGCCAGACTACGCGAACGACTTCGTCGAAGAAGACCATTTTATCGAATTCGAGAAAGCCCTCGCTGCGCCTGAGAATTCACCATCCACCGAAGACCTCACGGCTCTGCCGCCCGATCGAACCTTCATCTCCGCCCAAAACGACTGGCGGCCGGTCCACCAGCGCGTCAAGCGGCGCAAGAAGAGCAAGGCGCCCCCGCGACGCGGCAAGGACGAGACGCGCGAAGGCTTCGTCTATGTGCTGCTCAAGTGGCCGCTGCTCCTGGTCGTGCTGGGGTGGCTGTTCTTCCTCAGCATCGCCTACGTCTTTACTCGCCTGTACATATACCTATACGAGCACTGGATCACATGGCGAGGCACACGGCAGAGACTAAGGCAGCGGCTGCAGGATGCGCGATCCTACCAAGAGTGGATTGAGGGCGCAAAGGAGCTCGACGCATATCTGGGCAACGAGTCGTGGAAGGAGAAGGCCGACTATGCCTATTACGACAGCAAGACGATTGCAAGAGTACACCAGCAGATGGTCAAACTGCGGGAAAAGGCCGAAGCAGAAGAGAAGAGCGGGCCAGGATCAAAAGCCTCACAAGGCCAACACACGGCTGTCGAGGACCTTCGTGCGCTCCTAGAAGGTAAGCGCCCCGTCTTTCCCACGCCGCAGAACACATCTAACGTCGCATTTAGCCTCCATGAAGAACAACTTCGTCGGCTTCGAGAACCCCCGACTGTACAGCGAGACGTACTACGGAACCAAAGACCTCGTCCAGAAATTCGTCGACGAAGCCGAGACGTCGCTCACTTTCCTCCTGCAAACCACACAGCTCGATGCAGAGAACAAGCGCGCCCTGTTCAAACACCTCGGCAGCAACTTCGGTCGTACTGCGCTATGTCTGTCTGGAGGAGCGACATTTGCATACTACCACTTCGGTGTGGCCAAGGCTCTCATGGATGCTGAATTGCTGCCCGAAGTCATCACTGGTACATCTGGTGGAGCTCTCGTAGCTGCACTGCTATGTACGAGGACCGACGATGAACTCAAGAAACTACTTGTACCCGCTCTGGCCCATCGCATCACGGCTTGCCACGAAGGTATCCTTACATGGTCAAAGAGATGGTACAAGACAGGAGCGAGATTCGACAGCGTCGATTGGGCAAAGAAGTGCGCCTGGATGACTCGTGGCAGTCTGACGTTCAAGGAAGCATATCAGAGGACTGGACGTATACTGAACGTCTCTTGTGTGCCCTCCGACCCCCACTCTCCGACCATCTTAGCCAACTACATCACGGCTCCGGACTGTGTTGTCTGGTCAGCAGTTTTGGCATCTGCTGCCGTCCCTGGAATTCTCAACCCAGTGGTCCTCATGAAAAAGAACAAGGACGGTACTCTTTCACCCTACTCTTTTGGACACAAGTGGAAGGATGGAAGTCTCCGGACAGACATTCCACTGAAAGCGCTGAACCTCCACTTTAATGTCCGATTTTCAATCGTTAGCCAGGTCAACCCTCATATCAATATCTTCTTCTTCTCATCTCGTGGCTCGGTTGGTCGGCCTGTCACCCATCGCCGTGGACGCGGATGGAGAGGTGGTTTCCTTGGTTCCGCCACAGAGCAGGTACGTCAGCCACACAACGGACTTACAATACGCATGCTAATCAACTGATTCAGTATCTCAAGCTCGATCTCAACAAATGGCTAAAGGTGCTTCGCCATCTCGAGCTTCTACCGCGACCACTAGGCCAGGACTGGAGTGAACTTTGGCTGCAACGCTTCAGTGGGACCATTACCATCTGGCCCAAGTCCATACCTTCAGACTTTTTGTATATCCTCACGGACCCAACCCCAGAGCGACTAGCACGCATGATACATGTTGGGCAACAGTCGGCTTTCCCCAAGCTGAAGTTCATCGCGAATCGTGCCAAGTTGGAATATGCCATTCAGGAAGGAAGACGGAGATTCAGACCTCGTGGGGCACGCGATGACGACATTGTCAACACTCTCAGCGAAGAAGACCTTCGTAGCTTGCTCAAGCGCACAGGGAGCGATGGCCCTGACGGTGAGGCTCTATACCCAGCTTCAGAATCAGAGTCCTCCTCCACTGCAGGACCATCGCGGCCTAGCTCGCCCGTGAATCTCCCTCTTGGTCTTACATTCGCGCGTAAAAAGAAGAACGCGCCAGCTGATCTAGCAAACACTGCTGAGAAGCCAGACACCCCCGACAGTCCATCGTTGGGAAAACGATTGAGTGGATGGTGGTCCGCTATGTCGCCTCAAGCCACAACACACTCCACAGCCCTCAGAGCTCGTCCCCGTGATTCGCCATTCAGTCACGATCGTCCTAATTCGATGTTCGAGTTCCGACCAAGCGGCGACATTATAGACGTCCCTACGGGAAGAAAGCAGAGTAGGGTTTTCGACGACTCGGATGATGCCGAGGAAAGTCAAGATGTATCAAGGCGCAGACAGCAGCACAAAGGAGGCATGTTTGGCGACACCGATGCTGGTATGAAAGACGCTGAGGATCATGGCGAGGCAGCAGATTTTGGCGACGACGAGGAAGACCGAGACGAAGTGCAAACTGTTGGAGTGGGTCTTGGTCTCGAGGGGCAGGGTTTATAGATTGCCGTCCTTCACCTTATACCTAGATTAGAATGTAAGAATATTAATGGCAAAGTTATTCATCTTCAGCTTATGACACACTTCTTAAGGCCGCGAAAGTCGCATAGAACGTAGACAGTGTACGAAGGCATGATCTAGCATCATCAATCCCCTTGCCTCATGATGGTTCTTCTATCTTTTCTTGAGACTTATATCTCGCATATGTCCGGATGCTCTCGCGACGACGCTAGCGCTTACGCACGTGATAGTCGCGTTTGGCAGGCTTGGCATGTCGTCATTGAGAACACGCTCTGAACGCGCGATCACACGGCAGCCTGCGCCTGTCAGAAATCAACTCGACGACCACTTCCACCCCTCCAAACAGATGGACAACGCCCCCAGAAGAGCGCCATGGGTGTCACTGGCCTTTGGACCGTTCTGCAGCCCTGCGCGCGGCCAATCAAGATCGAAACGCTGAACAAGAAGCGCCTCGCCGTCGATGCCTCCATCTGGATATACCAGTTCCTCAAGGCCGTGCGCGACAAGGAAGGAAACGCTTTACGGAACAGCCATATCGTTGGTTTCTTTCGCCGAGTATGCAAGCTTCTCTTCATCGGCATCAAGCCCGTCTTCGTCTTCGATGGCGGCGCACCGGCGTTGAAGCGACAAACCATCAACAACCGCAAGTCGCGACGTGAAGGTAGACGAGAAGATGCGGTCCGGACAGCTGGAAAGTTGCTGGCTATACAAATGCAGAGGGCTGCTGAGGAACAAGAGAAGAGGCGGAAGGAAGCTGCCAAGCATCCAAGAGAGGAGCCACCGCAACAGGAGGAAGAGATACCCGATAATCTGGTCTATGCGGAGGAACTTCTGCAGACGCCCCAGGAGCGAACAGAAAATCGCACCTTCAAGAAGAAGGACCAATATCACCTTCCGGACCTGGGCAAGTCCATGTCAGAAATGGGGGCTGCGAATGATCCCAGAGTCATGTCGCTCGAAGAGCTGGAGGATTACGCACGTCAATTTGACAGAGGCGAAGATATCAACGTCTATGACTTCTCCAAGATTGACTTCGATGGTCATTTTTTCCAGAGCCTGCCTCCGGCTGATAGGTACAATATCTTGAATGCAGCCAGGCTACGAAGTCGACTCAGGATGGGACACTCAAAAGAACAGCTTGATGCAATGTTTCCCGACAGGATGGCCTTCTCCAAGTTCCAAATCGAGCGTGTGCGCGAACGTAACGAACTTACGCAGCGATTAATGAACCTCAACGGGATGAACGACGATGCATTTGGCGCAGGCGGATTCAATCGCGTTGCGGGCGAGAGAGATAGGGAGTATGTTCTCGTCAAGAACGACGGAGTAGAAGGCGGTTGGGCCCTCGGAGTTGTGCTGAACAAGGAAGAGGGCAAAGCTCACAAGCCGATCAACGTGGACCTACCAGAGCGTCCTGCTGAAGAAGAACAAGAATGGGAGGACGATGAAGACTTCGAGGACGTTCCTATTGAGGGACTGAACAGGCTGCCAAAGCCCAAGGGGGGCTTGAGCGTTCAAGAGAAGGAGGGCCGTGAGTTCATCGCGAACGAGCTTGCGACACGACGCAGAAACCTTTACAAGTCGAGGAAAGAGAAGCCAGTACAGTCTAAACCGCAAAGGGCTACCCCGGTCAACCAGGATCCAGACTCGTTGTTCCTTGCGGATGATAACGAAGAAGAGGAAGACTGGGAGAACGTTCCGATGAACGGGGCGAACGATGTGGATGATGCAGGGGATGATGTTGAGAACGAGCAGTTACAGCAAGCCATTGCCTTGTCAATGCAGCCCGAGAAACAAGCTGTCGCTGAGGAATCTGACGACGATCCAGTGCGTGAAGCTTTCGAACAGAAGCGTGCCGCTGAAGCCAATCCTTTCGCTGGGACGAAGGGTTCTGGAATGGCTATCGCAAGGCTTGCCAATCAACGCAGTAACAAGCTTGCTCCAAAAGGTCCTTTCGAAGGAAGCGACAGTGAGGAGGATATGGACTTAAAGGCTGCACTAGCGGAGTCTCGCAAGTCCAAACGTCCAGTTAAGCCAAGGAAACCGTCATTTACACAACAGGACCCAACACCAGCACCCGCTATCAAGTCTGCGCCAAAGCCGAAGAACGCTGCCGGTTTTGACGGGCCGCTACCCTTCGAAAGACTCAACCTAGGCAACTCTCTTTTAGGCAAGAAGAAAATGGACAAGCTCGAAGAAGACAACGCAGGCGGTTTCGAGAAGGACTATGGGCAAGATAAGAAGGATGCCGTGCCACTTCCACCGTGGTTCAGCGGCCAAAGAGATATTGCAAAAGAAGTGAACGCTCAACGGCAAGAAGAGAAGGAACAGTGGGAAGAAGCACGTCAGGAGGAGAAGTCCAGATTCCAGTTCCAGCAGCTCCCAACCCTTCGAAAGCCAGAGACCAAAGAGGTTATCGATTTGGATGCGCCCGCTAGCCAGAATCAGGAGCAAGTGATTGCAATCGACTCGGACGACGAGGCTGATGCACAGATGGAAGACGTTCCAATTCAGGATCCCAAATTGAGGATGGGCGATCTCGCTGATAAAGTCAAGGCGGAGCCTCCTAAACCGCTTTCTCCGCAGCAGAAGTCGCCTCCCCGCCAAGATCCTAGTCTTGTGAAGAAGACCCCATTTGCGGATGATTCTGATGATGAGCCAGTGGATTGGTCTGAGAGCGAGCCTGAAGATGAAAGACATGTACAGCAGAAGTCCACCAGTGGAGAGAAGTCAGAGCCAACCGTTGTGCAGCCTCCAAGGTCTTCATCCGAAGAGTCTGAAGAGTTCGAGGATGTACCCATGCAAACAGAGACAGCCAATGTGACTGAACCTACGAAGTCGGCATCTCCAGAGTTTGAAGACGTGCCTATGCAGGGCGAACCTGTTGCAACAGCAGCTGTACAACCAAAGTCACCATCGCCAGTGTTTGAAGACGTTCCCATTCGCCAGGAACGACCACGTCGACCACCAAGGGAGCTATCGCCTTTACAAGGTCCAGACGATCTGACGAAGCCTATCGTCCCTCACAGTGGCGTAGCAGATGATAGCGCACCTCTGGATATGCCTGAAGACAACGAATCGGACCAGTACTCCGATCCCGAGGACGAAGAACTCTTCGCATCTCTAGCGAAAGAAGCAGAAGAGCATGCGCGATTCGCACAAGAACTGTCCAACAACACTGCAGCGCGGGTAAACTTCGATGACGAGCTCAAACAACTCCGCGCACAGCAGAAGAAGGATCGTCGAGACGCGGATGAAGTCACTCAAACTATGATATCCGAGTGCCAGCACTTGTTAACTTTGTTCGGACTGCCGTACATCACAGCGCCTATGGAAGCCGAAGCGCAATGCGCTGAACTGGTCACACTTGGCCTTGTGGACGGCATCGTGACCGACGACTCCGATACCTTCCTCTTCGGCGGCACGCGTGTCTACAAGAACATGTTCAACGCAGCCAAATTTGTCGAATGCTACCTCGCCCAAGACCTCACCAATGAATTCAGCCTCACACGCGAGAAGATGATTGCAATTGCCCAGTTACTCGGCAGTGATTACACAACAGGCATTCCAGGCATCGGGCCCGTAACCGCGCTAGAAATCCTCTCCGAGTTTCAAGACCTAGAGTCTTTCCGAACATGGTGGGATGGCGTCCAAAGTGGGACAATCAAGAAGGAAGAAGACGCAAAGAAACCGTTCCGAAAACGATTTCGCAAGAATCAGGCTACGAAACTCTTCCTACCACCAGGGTTCCCAGATCCTCGCGTAGCGGAAGCTTATCTTCATCCCGAGGTCGACAGTGACCCTGAGCCGTTCCAATGGGGCGTCCCCGATCTGGCTGCTTTGCGTTCTTTCTTGAGTTCTCAGATTGGATGGAGTCCTGAGAGGACGGATGAGGTGCTTGTCCCTGTTATCAAGGATATGAATCGCAGGGAGAAGGAGGGTACGCAGGCGAATATTACTCGGTTCTTTGAGGGGGGTGTCGGGGCTGGCGCTTTTGCGCCGAGAGTGAGGAATGCGGAGAGTGGGCCGAGTGGGAAGAAGAAGGGTACTGGGGCGGCTGGAAAGAGGTTGGGTGCTGCGTTGAATCGGTTGGCGGGGAAGGATGGAGTGGCAGGAGATGGAGTGGCGGCTGCAGGTGGAGAGGCAGAAGCTGTGCATGAGACGACTACTGGCGGGACAGGCAGGAAGAAGAGGAAGGCTGCAAGTAAGCCTGTGTCTTTGGCTGAAAAGGAGGATGGAGATGCGACAGCTAGTGTCGAGGAAGAGGAAGAAGATGAGCTTTACAAGGAGCCCACGGCGAAGAAACCAAGGAAGACGCGGAAGGGGAAAGCAGCCAAGTGACTTGGAACAATCTCAATATCGTCTATCATTACATCTACCCAACCCATATCTTACACAATACAACATCCATTCTAATGTCCTCATAACTTCACACTCCCGCCCTCGATCTTCTTCAAGTCCTCTACGGTGAACCTCTTATAAGTCCCGTCTCTCAACCAATACAACGTATCCCCCTTCTCCTCGACAACCCTCGGATCAATCCCCTCCTTCTGCAACTCGACCTTCTGTTGCTTATTAGTCCCCGTCAACTGCATCTCCCTGGTAACTCTGATCCAAACGGGCACCGCAAACGCCGGCAACTCCTTCTTAACATGCTGCGCCAGCTCCGCAAGTAACCTCTCCCCCACCTCACCAACCCCCTGCTCAAACACAATCGCCGCACACCCCGCGCGCCCATCATGTCCCGGTACACTAACACCGTATACATTCGCCTCGGCAACACTGTCGTGTTTGCCCACAGCCTCCGATACCTCAGCCGTAGACACATTCTCCGCTTTCCAACGAAACGTATCGCCAATGCGATCGACGAACCAGAACCTTCCTTCCGCGTCCCAGCGCATGAGATCGCCAGACCGGAAATACGCATCCCCTTTCGTCTTGACATCGCGAATAATCTTCGAGTTGGTCGCCTTCTCGTTGCCGTAGTAGCCTTGGAACCCGTCTTTTATATTGTCTGCATCCAGTTTACCGAGTAACTCGCCGGGCTCGTTGTAATCGCTGATGTGACACAAACCGGTTTTGGGGTCGCGGAGGGGCTCCGGGGGATCAGCGTTGGGATCCATACGCACGAGCGTGAGTTTGCGCGTCATGAGGAAGTTGGCGAGGAGGCCGTTGCGGGCGATTGCGCCGCTGGAAAAGGAGTTTGAAGAGCAGTTGAAGAGGCCGCCGGGGGCTTCGGTTGCGGCGTAGAATTCGTAGATGGTGCTGATGCCGAAGCGTTGTTTGAAGGGCTCCCAGACGTCTGGGCGCAGGCCGTTGCCAAAGGCGGCGCGCAGGTGGTGCTGTTTGTCGAGGGGGGAGGGCGGCGCGGAGAGCAGGTAGCGACATGTTTCGCCGACGTAGTGCAGGATTGTGGCGTGTGAGGAGCGGATTTCGGGCCAGAAGGTTTTGTGGGAGAATTTCTTGGATAGGTGGATTGTACTGCCCGCGCGGAGGACGGCGCAGGCGCCGAGGACGGAGGCGGAGCTGTGGTAGAGGGGCATGGAGGTGTAGACGATGTCGTTCTTTAGTGACATCCAGCTTGCGGCGAACTTTGCGCCGCCGCCGCATTTGCCCCAGGACATGACGGCGGGTTTGGGCAGGCCCGTCGTGCCGGATGTGTAGATGAGCATGGCCATGCTGCTGCGCTTCTGGTCGGAGCGAGCCGAGTCGGGGAGGCGCGTCGGCGGGTGCGTGAGGATGGTCGAGGTCAGGGCGTCGTCGAAGAAGATGATTTCGAGGTTTCGCTGCGCAGTCAACGGCTCAGAGACGGCGCCTGCTTCGACGGCGGCTTGGGGAGTCTGTGTCTGGTTCTTGACTGATTGTGGGACGTCGGACGGTTCCTGCTCAAACGTGTATTTGACCTTGTCTGCGTGGTGGACGCGAGTGAGGCCATGCTCCTTCAGCGCATCTTCGCTGAACTTGTCCCTGCTCTCCTGGTCCACCAGCACCAGGCGCGCGGTGCTCGTCTTGACCGTATGGACCAGCGGCTTGCCGGAGAGGTTGTAGTTGATAAAGGCGGGCTTCGCGCCAATGCTCCAGAGGCCAAACCAGACCCAGATGAAGACGTCCGAGTTGACAAAGTCCATTGCGACAATCTCATCCTTGTCCACGCCCTTGCTCTTCAACCAGTTCCCGTACCGCAGCACGGCGTCGTAAGCTTGCGCATACGTCCATGTCTTGCCCTGGAAGATGATCCAAGCACGGTCTGCGCGCGAGGAGGATTGGGCATGCGCCTCGAGTTCGTAGAAGAGGTTCAGCGTGTCGCGTCGTTCCTGCTGCGCGCCGACGATGCTGCTGCCGATAAAGGAGGACAAGAGGGGCCAGTCGTAGGTGAAGCCATGGCGGCCGTTAAGATACGCGAGACCAGCTGCGGCGGCGGGCAGCGCAAAGGGAAGAACTGGCAGTGCAATGTGTCAGCGAGCTGCGCCGTGTGGTTACAGGCTGAGTGACGCGAGATTACCTGACATAACCGGTAACCAATCGATCTGGAGCACCAACGAAACGTTTAAAAATGCTACAATCGCGCAATATCCAGTAATCGCATAGACAACAGATGAGACTTGATCAGATACAATCCACTCATCAACCTTCCGCGACACCCCGTTGTCGCCAGCTAGTGACGTTTGACCACACAGCTAGCGGCAGTGGGCACCATGGGAGCTGTGGAGCCGAGGCATTTAGGGGCACCCCAGTCGTCTCTCGAGTAAGCCTTCCCACCTGCCCTCCTCTATCCTGAAGTGGCTGCATTCCCCTCATCGCCCAGACATGGACAACCTCTTGCGTTGCCCATAGAAAGCCACATGCTGCTCCGCGTCGGTGGCATGTGAAGTATAGTAAACCATCGGCAAGACAATGGCTGCACGTCAAGTCTGGAAGTTGTGACACGCACAAAGAAGACATGTCAGTATGATAGTCAAACAATCTCAAGTAGGATTGCCGCTTGCGGCAGCCACCGCAGCTGTCTGCTTCAGATGGCCTTTGTCCAGTACCCGGCCATCATGACAAAGACGCCTACAGACTACTGCACACTCAAATGCCGTCCGGCATCATGGCAAGAGAGGTATCGGCTTTGCACTTGGTCAGGTTCAAGAGTCGTCTGAAGCATAGACGTCTTGGTATGTTTGCTACTTGCATGAATGAGATGTCACCTGCTAATGCGCTCAAGTGAACAAACACTGTGACAGCCCAAGACAGGCACTTCCAGTAGTACTTGGTCTCTGCAAATCGCAACCTTGAGATGACCCAATCCCCGGATCTCATGGATATCTCAGCCTTCGAAAACGTCCCCTCGGTCAGCGAGGAGGAGCTGACACAGCGAGAGATCAACGACAGACGATTAGCTCAAGCGATCCGCTACCTGGATAACGAAGGAGACGATGACACTGATAGCACTTACATGAATCACGTTGAGAGGATCGACGAGGACCTCCTCCAACGACTTCCTCCGCAAGAGCGCAACTTCGACGACCAGCTGTATGAGCGCGCGCAAGCTATGATTCGTCAAGCGCGGCTCGAATATGAGGAAGAGGTTGCGCGAGAAGATTCATCGTCTTCGTTAAGCGGGGATTCCCCTAGGTCGATGATGATAGAAGACGTACCAGACTCTTACACGCCTTCTGCAGCGCAAGCTCTTTATAGAAGAGGCGATACACCGGACGAACCTCATGCCATGCCCCGAAAACAAGTGCCTGCGGCAGAAACAAAGGTACGGCGCGAGGAACGGTTCAAGTACGGTGGCCCGAACAACGAACCGGAAAAGTGGCACAAAAACTATCCAGCCTCGCTGCCGTTTCCAGAGACTTTCCAGATGGCGCATTGGGAGAGTCTCAAGATTGACTTTGATCTTTCTGAGTCTGGCAAGAAGATGAAGGCAGAGGGCAAGATTGTCGAGACCAACATACCTTTTGATCGCCCTGAATTGGAGCAGTACAAGAACCTCCCGGTATACGAGTCTGGGTCACGCTTCAAGCTTCCGATACCCAGTGCCGAAGTTCAAGAGGAGATCAGCAAATTGGGAACTCCTGGAAGCCTGGAAGAGGTTGTGGAAGAATTGAACCGAAATGATGACAAAGTGCGCGCCGGCAACTATAAATATGCGCCACGAGTCTTCCTGGACAAATTCTCCGCAGGAACTCAAGGTGAGCAATGTAGTTTTCTTTTGGATGTGTCTCGCTAACATTAACCTAGTAGATCCTACAACGATCCGCGATGCTGTCAACACGACACCTGTCAAGTCTCGTACCGGTGCTATTCGCCGCAGTGTTGATCAGCCACGCCTGGAAGACGAGGATGCGCATGCTATAGGGGACAAAGCTCGTGCGGCACAGTCGGCAGCTCGCATAGCTCGTGAAAAGGTCCGTAAAGCAGAAGAAGCTCTCAACGCAGCAAAGCAGGCAAACCTGGATATACCTACACGAACCCCACAAACCACTTCACCTGTCGCTAGGAAGCTCAACCGAGAGCGGGCGACATCCCTCGAGCGTAGCCCGAGACGCCAAAGCGGTATCAGTACTGCAGCTCCCAGTCCTGCATCGCCGACTAAGACTAGTATCCATCCACAGGTGGTCATCCCGAACAAGCCAAATGGTCGTCAGCCAAAGTCTACCCAGGCTTCACCTCCCAAGACGCAGCCTACCACAGGCCAGACCAACGTCGCTACCCCCAAGACTACCACCAAGAAACAGCCCAAGCGTAAACGCAGTCTCAGCGAACAAAACTACACCCCCGAGACCAAGCGTTCCAAATCTATCGTCTCTTCTTCACGAAAAAGCAGCAGAACCAGGACGCAAAAGTCTCCAGGTAAAGCCGTCCACTTCCAACCCGATGAATCTGACGACTCCGACGAGCTTTCTGACGACGACCTCGCAAAAGATGTTCAGGAACTCACCACCGTTGTCACATCCACCAAGACCAAGCCTACCAGAAAGACCACCAAAACCACAGCGGTTACGAAGAAGGTGAGCAAAGCGGCTGCAGCAGGTAAAGCGGCGCGTAAAGCGAAGGCAGGGAAAGAGGTTGTTCTTGATGACGAACATGCGATGCAGATGGCGAAGGAGCGGAGATCGAAGTCGCCGGGGAGGGTTGTGAAGGGGGGTACGAGGAGTGGGGCGAAGTATTTGAAGGGGTGAGGTGGTAATACTTGGGGTAGTTACATTGGTGGTTTGGGGCTGGTTTGATGAGTTTGATAGAGTTTATTGTGTAATCATTCAATACTAAATTGTTTTTCCCTGCTCTCGAGATCACTCTTTGGGAACTTTGCATTGTTGCGAGGTAGCTTCGTCTGAGTTGTCATCCCCGCAGATGCAGCTCCGAACAACAAGCGGGGCATCACGCTAGGACAAAGACAAGTCCGGCAGCGCACGAAGAAAGAACCGCCTTCCGCCAGCGGTGCCCATGCAGCGCCGATGCAATGGTGAGTAGTCCCAAGTACCCCAGATCTTCAAGCTTGGCAGCCTTCTCATACGATCTAGAACGAATCTAGTGCTTTCCATCCGATTGCATGTGAGTCCTGTCGCAACAAGAAGTCAAAGGTCTTCGCCATCAACCAGCATTGCAACGCATCAACTAACGGACTACAGTGCGATCGCGAATTACCGATTTGCTCGCAATGTGTATCGGCAGGGACTTCGTGTCGGTATCCGCCGCTTAACAAAAGGTGTGAAGAGAGTGGTTTCTTGGAAGCGAAGCTAAGGTTGTAATAGAGGCATCCCATCGGGTTATATATCCTTCGTCGAACAGCGATTGCTCGAGACCGAGATTGTCGTGTTGGAGCTCCTTTCCACGATCTACAATTCTCAGGTACCGATTGAGATGCAACGTCTCTCTGACACAGATCGCCGTGTACTAGCAGAGAATGTGCAGAAGCAGGCCAAGTCGAACAGGATAGAAGAATGGAAGAGCCTTCCCCTCAACACGGACGAGGAACGTCTGTCTTGGTGGTCGAAAAGACAAGATCTCATGAGAAAAGGTATTGAAGCAGGGAACAGTTACGCATCTCAGGAAAGCCCTGCGCAAACGGAACCGTGGGTCATGGAGTCGAGTCCTGTGGTGGCACACTATGAGGATGTGCGGTCATCAGTCGTAGACGGATCAAACCTCCCATTTGCGCAGCAGCCTCGGTTGGCGCAAGCTGCGTGGCAGTTAGCACCAGCTGTACTCGATGTTCCAGAACCCGCGCCAGGTCCTCTTCATCAAGACCAAGATATGATGGCTATGTCGCCGCGAGGAAATTTAGGAAACGAAGCGTATTCGGCAGGCGATGGCAGATTAGAGCCTGTTGCACCTTCGGTGGGCACGTCGCTTGACTCGCGTCCTCCTACTGCAGAACAATGGCGTAAATATTTTTGAGATTGTACGAATCTTTGGGATCCTACGTGTATTTTTCCCATGTTGAAACGTGTTATGAAAACAGCATGTAGCAAGTAAAGCACACATTGACAGTGAATTTGCAACGCGAATTTCAGGCCAAGAAACTGACTCGCGTGGCACTAACGCCATGAGGCTGCCAGGGTTCATCGCTTGTCAAGCGTCATCTTCGTCGCGTCTGTCAGCTCAACCACATCCAGCCTCTTCTATTTCCATCAGCCACCCACAACTGCAGTGTATGACCGTCGCCGCGGCGATATCGATCCCAGTACAACTAAAGCTTGATATCCAAGCTTCATGTGTAGTGCATCCTCGGATAGATGATGGCCGAAGCCAATGCGAGGTCCAACAAGCGACAGGCTCTTCATGATGAGTCGGAATCTAACACAGCGGTGCCCGATGTCGGGGCGGTAAGGAAACGTAGAGCATTTCTTCAGACAATGGGCCAGCAGCTTCGGGAATTCGGGAATGAAGGAACAAGCCCTCAGGATCACAGTCGCAGTACATTCGGCACCAGCCCCGGCAGCAACCTCAGGCCTCCGTCCAGCGCAGGAAACATTGCCGCGAACCAGGCATCCGTGCGTCATGTCGATACCCCAGAGAGTGATGCTGCACCCGGAGAAGATGATCAGCTACCCGCAGGTGCTGCAAAGAGTGCTTCAAGATGGCTTTGGAAAACAGACGAAGTACGCCCGCTTGCACCAGAGAGCGTCACATCAGCTATCGCATTTGATGACCTTCTCGAATGGAGTCAGTCTTACTTCGACCATTGGCATCCCGCCTTTCCGTTTCTTCATGCGCCCTCTTTACTGGATTATTTTCGTCAAATCGTGTCGAGAGGCGTTCGCATCGCATCTCAATCTACAGCAAACGAACTCCAACACATCATACTTCGCTCCATCATGTCAATCTCCATTCACGACCGGCGACAAATGAATCTTACACACAAGCTAGTGCCTACAACACTCGTTTTCCATTCCGTCAACGACGCCATCAGGAGCGTCCAGTTGGTGCTGACTGAAGAGAGCTCGATCCTCTCTTTGCAGGCTCTTGTTAGCGTACAATTGTTCTTAATCACGATGCACAGGTACAACGCGGCGTCGCGTCTGGAAGGTTTGGCCGTTCGAATGGCCTTCCAGTTGAGTCTGCATCGCTGTCCGTTACAGTTATCAGTTCCAAGCAAAGAAGCAGAGCTAAGGAAGCGGCTTTTCTGGTCTGTAATATGCATCGATAGATATATTTGCATCCGGCTTGGTACGCCGCTCGGCATTAGGTCAGACGAGGCAAATGTCTGCTACCCACACACAGAGCGACACCTACGGGAGCCTGAGGAAGCTGGTATGTTTGTAGCAGATTGGGTTTCAAGGATTCTCGGCTAACTCACCTCAAGATCGCACCCGTGATGACCGACTAGATTTGTTGGACTTTCTAGCTCGCCATGCCGACATCCGTGGATCTATCATGCAAACGCGACACCAATCTATGCTGCATGGTAGCGCCGATGATGTCGATCAAGCCCTGGAAGTGGAGGCAGAGCATACTAAGTGGTGGAATATGGTCGATGAACACTTGTCTAATGACGAGCAGACGCAAACCATATCCAAAGCACATCAAGTCACACTCATCGTCCTTCGCTTCGAATCAGTGCTTGCTCTCCATCGTTCTGTGTTAGCAACGTCTAAGAAGAACGCTGCATACAACGCTGCTCTGCAACGCTGCATATCAGCCTCTCGCTCCATAATAAACACACTACACAAAGCCCTCCGGGGTTTCGGGGCGTTCGATGGCTCACCTGGTCAACATGGATACGAAAGAACTCCTCTGCTTTGGCCATCATTTACCTGGGCAGTATGGATGAGTACGTTTATTATCCTGTCTGCTGCTGCGGACGGACAGGTTACGCGCGACATCGCATTCAGGCTCTCAGACCGAAGCATTCAGATTCTCAAGCACCTGGCGCTGAGGGGTACGAGTTGGCCAGACGCATGCATAGTCGCTATTCAAAACCTTGTCACACGACTCGATAAGCCATGTAGCCGCGACCTTACGAACACGTCTAGGGACAGCTTGCGGCCGGCAACTCATGCTGCTCGCGACCCTTCCATTGGCATGGATAACTGGCAAGCTCAGAGACAAGTAACAGGAAATCGTTCGGGAAATTACGTGGCCTCAAGACACAATCCAGCAACAGGCACAGTAACGCCAACAGAACAGCTCCAGAGACTTACCGATCAGCCCCATGCAGTACCATATCCCGCAAGCTTCACAACCCAAGCGACAGAGTCAACCCTATCTAACGCCAACGCACAACCTGCCGATATGCAAAATGCCAACAGCCTTACATTCGACTATCTTGCGGGAGCAGGGAACTTTCTTGGTATTGCACAGCAATATTCAGACAATCCCTTACCCAACGAAGAGATCATGCATCTCTTCAACGGCGAAGACATCAATTACTGGTTCGGGAACGACCCTGCGATGACAGAAAATCCACTTTATCATGAACAAAGCTTTCATTGAGCGTCAAGAGGAATACTAATAATACCAATTACATACAATCAACCCGATTTTGGCGGTGTGACCTTGCCTAGCGAGGCTGACTTGAATGCAGCATGAATCTCCTGCTCTGCGCCGTCTTGTAATGGTAAAAGTCCACTTCGCACTGTCGCGTGCTCCAAGATACCCCTCGCCACTAGACCATGTTTGAGTGCAACAGTTCCCTCCATGTGCGAGCCACGATGGTAAACGTTCCTGGTGACTGGGAGCAGTCTGTCATGAACAGCTCTCGCACGAGGGTAGTCTCTCGCCTTGCCGGCTTCAATCATCTCAAGCAGCGGTTCGGGCGCGATGTTGCCGTACCCAACAAGCATGCCGTCGACGTCGAAGCATGTGTGTAGCAAGTACTCATCATGACATGTGAGGATAGTCAGGTCGGGGTTTTGCTTCTTGATAATGGGAATCTCGACGTCCCAACGGCGCATGTTGCGGACGCCGTTCTTCATAGCGATGACACCGGGCTGTGCGGCAATCTCGAGTAGCGTGTCCAGGTTGTAGGTAGCCTTGGTGTTGTCGGGATATTGGAACAGGATGAGAGGAAGTCCGGACTTCTCGTACACAGTCTTGTATCTGTCCTGGGGCGCTCCCGGCTGATATCCGAAGCGTAGCCAGCCATGGCTGGGGTACAAGAGACCTGCCTGCGCACCAGCAGCCTTGGCGCGTTGAGCTTCGAGCGCAGCCACCTCAGTGCCCTCTGTGGTGATACCAGCAATGATGGGGATCTTGTTGTCCACAGATTTGACAAAGGCCTTGATGACTTCTACCTGCTCTTCCTGGGTGAGGAAAGTGCCCTCGCCAGCGTGTCCCAGCACGACCAGACCCTTCACGCCTGGGATACTGCCGAGCCAGGAGCCAAGGCGCTGGATGGCTGCGTAGTCGACCGAGCCATCCTTGTTGAATGGAGTAACCGGCGCAGGGACGAGACCCGCGAGGTCGATCTGGGGAGCTTGCTTGACCTCAGGCATGGAACCCATTGTGGTGAGAGAAGTAGTGGGGTTTGGATAGGGAGTAAGAATTGATTGTAGGAGAGTGGATGAGTTTGATTTGCGTTGGATGATGCTGAATGTTGGATCGAAAGCTTGCGTTATATGTACTTCGCCCATCCATTACATGGAAATGCCGAGCGGCAAACGTTGGACGATCTCACTGCAGCATACGGCTTCGTGCTAGGTCTCGAGCGCATGTTTGGCAGGCGGACTTGAGAGAGTCCGCCAAAACGCCATGATGAATCGCTCCGGTTTGCTCTTTGGAGTCTCGATGGAGTCATGCGAGTAACGGGGACTTGCAATGTTCCGACGTAGTGCCACTGGCATGAGCCGATGTGCCGCTCAGGCGTACCGGACATGTCTTTGTCCGCGCTAGCGTCGTCCAGCCGCAAGCCGCTCTCCACCCTGGACAAGCGGACGACTCTCATGGCCAATTACCTAGTCTTCAACTTGACTCGTAGCGGACGCCGCGGGATGCTCTGGACATTGCCATGTTCCCCATGTTTTCTCCGCGCCGCAACGAAGAAGTTGGGGTCTGGGGAAAGTCCGGGGTCAAGCTTGCTCATGGACTTTCTGGGGAACGTTCGTCCAGCTGGGGTATATAGAAGGCGCTTCTCTTGAGAGGATTGACCTTTTGTGCTGTTCTTCAGGATACTCCAGAATCCTGCACATGACCGAGTCATCAATCCTGCGCTTCTGAAGATTGCCAAACATGGCCAACGCAAACACCGACCGTTACGAAGATACCGAGAAGAATGTGCCCCTGCAAATCGACGATGTCGCAACATCCGAAAAAGACCTCAAGGCGCAAGCTGCGCTCGATGGCGCCGACTACACTGGTGCGATTGCCAAGACAGATCCAGCAGAGATCGCGCTGGTACGCAAGCTGGACATGCGAGTGATGCCAGCGCTCTTTTGCATGTACTTTCTGTACGTCGCAAAAACCCTTCAATTTTCACATTGCTGACACTTGTGCTACCAGCAACAAGCTCGACCAGAATGCGATAGCAAACGCGCGCCTCAACGATCTCGAAGACGACCTTGGTCTAGTCGGAAACCAATACAACACCTGCATATCCATTCTTTACGTTGGCTATCTCTTTGCGCAGATACCCAGTAACATGCTCATGTCTTCCAAGAAAGTACGGCCTTCGCTCTACATGGCTCTGTGCTGCTCCGTCTGGGGCTGTGTAGCAGCTCTCACAGCTCTAGTCAAAAACTACACTGGACTGGTACTCGTACGTTTCTTCCTCGGGTTCGTCGAAGCCCCGTTCTATCCAGGCGCTCTATACATCTTGAGCATGTTCTACACGCGCAAGGAAATCGCTACAAGAGTATCTATCCTGTATGCCGGAAACATCTTCGCCGTCTCTTTCGCTGGACTCATCGCCGCGGCTACTTTCGCGACACTGGACGACAAGCATGGAATGCATGGATGGCAGTGGCTTTTCATCATCGAAGGCATCGTCACAGTCGGCGTGTCGATCGTCTGTGTCTTCTTACTACCGGATGAGCCGCTGACAACGAAGTGGCTCACACCTGAACAACGTCAGCTGGCGCACGATCGCATCCAGCGGGACACCGTTGGACTTGAGCCAAGCAAGGGAGTCAAAGCGGGTTTCATGCAGGCTCTGCGCGACCCAAGACTTTATCTTCTCGTCTTTATGCAGAATATGCATTTGAGCGCTACGTCTTTCAATCAGGTATGTCGCAATCAGCCATTCTTCGGATAACTCTCGTGTTACAGCTACTAACAAAACATAGTTCTTCCCTACTGTAGTCAGGTCTCTGGGCTTCAGTACAACCATCACGTTGGTCTTGACTGCTCCGCCGTCGCTCGTCGCCGGCGTGGTCGGCATATGCATTGGGATCTCGTCTGGCAAGTTCAACGATAGAACATGGCATATTACTTTCATGATGGGAATCGCAGTCGTTGGATTTGCTATCAGTGCTATCACGCTTAACACCGCTGCGCGCTACATCTCTTGCTTCCTCTTCGCTTCCGGTGCGTTGTCCCCTCCATCATCCCCGTCCTTCTTGACACTCCTATCGTGAGACCTACTACTAACATTGCTTGTTCCAGGCGTTTATTCGGTCAACTCAGTGATTTTGGGCTGGGTGTCAGGGACGCTAGGCCAGACCACGGAGAAAAAGGCCGTGTCACTGTCCATCGTCAATGTGGTTTCCATGGCTAGCTTCATCTACACGCCTTACCTGTATCCTGCGAGCGACGGACCCAAGTATGTAATTGCTATGAGTAGCAATGCGGCGTTTGCCGGGGCGTGTATTGCATCGGCCTGGGCGCTGAGGGCGTGGCTCCAGGTGACGAACCGGCGGCTGAAGAGGGATGGTGTCAACGTTTTCTACGCGTATTAATTGGACTTTCGAGTTCGGTCGAACCGTTCATATAGGATCCATGATAATATTCCAAAAGTATCAAATGAAAGTTCAACGCAGCCGATAATTACGAAAAGGGTATCACCAACGCCAATCATTAGAGCACCGAACAAAACATCAAACACCCCTCTACACCTCCACAATATCCGCATCCCTCTCCAACTCCTCACTCGCATGCTCCCTCCAAAGATGATCCATCAGCGCCTCGATACCCCTACACACGGTATCCGACTTCCTGAACCTGGCGCAAAGCACACATGCAAAGCCCCCACCTTCTCTATGGCTCTTGACAATAAAGCGGTTCTTGATGCGAAACGCTCGCGGTGCCGTTTTGCAATGACCGTGTTCGTATTTCTTCTTGTAGCCATCGACGACGAGCTCCCAGGCTTTTCCGGGTTGGATGGGGACGTGCGTGCGGCAGAAAGGACACTTGTGGTCGCCGGTGGGTCGGTAGGCGTCGGCGAGGTGGAGACGGGGGTTGTGTTGGAGGTCTTTGGCGTAGATGCAGAAGAGCCTCGTGCTGTAGCGTGAAGATGGGGGCTGAGGCTGGGGTGGAGGTGGAGGTGGAGGTATAGGCGTGGGCTTTGGTTTGGGCTTCACGATTGGTATCGGTTTTATCAAGACCTCTTTTGACTCGCATGAGGAGCTAGAGCTACTGTCCATGCGCTTCTTGTGCCGCAGTGGTCTTGACGGTGGTCGCGGATGGTCGGGCAGTGGGAATGCTCCAGGGACTCTTAAAGGTGCGTCGGGTTGTCGAGGTAATAGCGGTGATGGGAGTGGTGGCAGCATGCGTTCGTACTGCATGTTCAACGAAGCGATGGAAGCTGCACGCGCTGTACGAGCCGTCTGAATCAGACGTACAAGGTGCGAGTGCGAAGATGACGGCGCCATATACGTGCTTAGTAGCAGATCCTGCTGGATATTGATGACTGTCTGCTGAAGCTTTATAATCTGAGACTGGAGCTGGGTGTGCGTTGTAACTGTTCGACATCAGTACCTGGTAGTGTGGACTTGAATGAGAACATACCATCGCCACGCGCAAACGGCTCGCCCAGCTTCCGATACCCACGTTCGTACTCGGCTCGAATCTGGGAAGGAGAGGTGCATATGAGCTCTTCTTCGCTGTCACTGTAGTCGCCTTTCCTCTTCTCTGAGCCAAACATGGAGTCGCGACGACGCCTATGCCATGGCCCCTGAATATGATACTCATCTTCCTCGTCGTCGCTATCTTTCTTACCAGATCTACGCTTGAGCTTGCGGTATAGATCACTGGCAGAACCGAAAGATTCCGTCAAGGTCCGCACGAGGGAAACCACGACTACAAAGTCTTGGAGTAACCCTTTGGCCTAGGCAAGTTCGATCAGCACTTTGTCAAGGCATGCGATGACTATCATATAACGTACTGTCTCTACGGCTTTTTCTGCTTCTTCTTTCATGATGCTAGGCTATGGAATATACAATGGATAATGGATGAGGGGTGCGAAAGGTGACAGTGGAATGCATATTCAAACCTTGCGCTACAAGAACTCACCAGCCAAACAGTCATTCTGACAATGGATCACCTCGCCGCAGTTTGCTCAGCTGAAGTTTGTGTTCGCATTTGATGCATCATGAGTACCTTTTTTGTTTTGGTGCTGGGGTGGTCTCATGACCGCGCCAGTTCACGTGCCGTTCAACACCAGATGACTTACCCGGGCTTTCTACAAAATACAAACCGAGGTCATCGACACAACCTGTTACATACTGAAATCTTCGATGTTGTCTGTTTACTAGACGTTGCACGATCGTGCCCAAGTTCTCAAGACTTCTTCATGTTTGGCTGCGTTAGGTGGTTATCATTACTCGTGAGATATGCGGATGCGGCACATGCTCATTGTCGCATGCGCGTCACGTCTTAGACATTCGCGTCTCGTAAAGTGGCCATGGTATCACTCGTCCACATATTCATTTGCTTGTGATCTTTTTGGTGTGGATTTGGGGAAGGATGCAAGGACTCGCTCGTTCGCAATCGTACTCGACCCGCTTGGCTAGCGATGCTCCACGTGGATCCTACCTAGGTCCGGTCATATGTTGGATGAGCCGACTTTGGATGAAGGAGGTTTCGGAATGCCAATCGCACCCAGGATGCGGTCCAGCAGCCCTGGCTCGTGGCGTAGCATGTTCCACTCGTCTTGATGCTTGACCATCATCGTCCCTCCTAACGTTGTACCGTTCAGAGCGACGAAGCCGATCTCACTGCCGTCATCGCGGTGAAGCATCGTGCCCTCGGCACGTCTAGGCAGGATGACCATGCCTGCAGTCGTCATGGCAAGGTTGTAGCTCATGGGTAGATCGCCGTCGTCGGTGGGGTGCAGAGCGAAGTCGTTCGGATTCGCGGAAATGAAGGCGTCGACTGCGGCTTTCGCGGCGTCGTACAGACGGTTGTAGACATCGAGCAACTGGGTACCTGAAGGCTCAGATTCGAATGGGTAGGCAAAGTGCGTAAATGGCAGAGAAGGATGTTGCAGAAATGCGGGATGTTGTTCTTGGATGCGCGTTAGCTACGGCAAAGCGCAGAGTTGTCAGACGCCTACCAGTTGCCTTGGCTGCCGGGCTCGTCAAGATCAGATCTATGAGCAGGCCCCAGTCGCTAGCATTGTTGCTATCGCGCATTCCTTCCACAGGTAGAAACTGCAAGTGTCTGTGGGGCTGAGAGGCGCCGCTGTGGTCACCGGAGTTGAAGAAGGCGAGGAGACGCTTCTCGTCGCCGCCCGATTCTGCCTGCCATGCCTTCAAGACGGCGTAGGTCGCCTCCAGATCGTCCTGTTCGAGCACGTGTGTTTGCTTCTTGTTGGGTTTTGTCGCCAGGATGAAGTGCTCGGATATTATGGGGTACTTGTTGAGGACGAGGAAATGGGTTGGGTTGGCGGCTGGTATGTCGGCCAGGTGGAGGGCAGGTGGGGGGTTCTCGAACGGGTCGATCTTCTGTTTGGGCGTCGCATTCTGGAGCTTCGGAATGGGTTTCTTGGCGAGCGACGGGCAGTATCGTAATTGGAACTGCTGGCGTGTGAGCCTGGTGGTGGTGGCAGGGTCGGCATACTCACGGGAATGCCTGCAGATGAGCGGATGATGGCTAGCTCCGTGGGCGAGAACAGCAGATCCGACGATGCCTTTGCAGCCTCAAACTTCCGCTTCGTGATGCTCGGAAGAGCTTCAGATAGCCCGAGAATCATCTTCATTCGTTGTCACGTATCGATGACAGGTGGTGTGCGTGGGCAGTTCAACCGATGGAGCTTCCACCGCGAGCTAGCGCCAAAGTCTAGAATTGTTTTCACACCTCAGGACATCTCCTTCACTATCGTCATCACGTTTGTCACACAGGATCTGCTACGACGTGCCACATTCAATTCAAGGGATATTATATCGTCAAGAACCCGCTCAAAAGACCTCCCGAAACGACGTCATGCCACCGCCATGCTTTGCAGCTTCCCCATCTAGGCCATGGAGGCTTCTTACGCCCCCAAGATGCTGCTAAGACGAACATATTCGCCAACATTACCATCAACATAACAATAGAACAAGTTAGTACAGACAGGGAGTACGACTCCGGAAGTAACAGAACAAAGATGCTGCCATGCGACAATCTTCTGCGCATTTGCAGAAGACAGGTGCCCCTACAGCATCCCTCGGTGCCTCAACAGCAACAGTAACGCTGTGCAGTCGGGGAACGTTCCAGTGGTCGCAGTTTGTACCTTCAAAATGACCAGTACTTGACACCAGTCAAGTTTACTGGAGGATGAGGGTGTCGATGCCGTCGCTCGACATGCCCATGTATATCTCCGATCACTTGCGACCTTGGTTGCGCTCCAACCATTTCCTCTTGCACGTCGCGTTGCCGAAATGGTACGATCCGCCGTTGTCGGCGATAAACTCTGCGACCTTCTTCCAAGCGACTTTGAGGATCTTTTGCTCAAAGCTTAGCGAGTACGGGTTCTGGAGGTTGCTCTCGATACGATCAAACTCTTGCTGAACGGTCTCATTCAGGAGCTGTAGCTGTCGATGTGTCAGTCTACTATGACGGAAGTAAAGTCCCAACGGTCAGCTTACATCGATCATTGTCCAGACGGGCTTCCGGACGCGATCCTTTCTCGCCTTGGTCAAGGATCGGTAGCGGCCCCTCAGAGTAGACTCTGCAGGCTTCTCACCGACCATCTTCGACTTGATCTCCTTGTATGTCTCTCCTCTCTTCTTTCCATCGATGAGTAGCTGATCGTTGTGTTCTCGCTGGGCTTGGGCACCAGCACTGCGTGGAACGTGGAACCTGTCCTGGATACGGCTGTGGAGACCGCCATCCGGGCATGAAGTACCCCAGGGCGTCACAGGATACTGCGATGTGTTTGCTTCGTCTGTCGACGATATGCTAGTATTACTGGTTGGGTGATTGGAGCGCACAACGTCGCGGGTCCTGAACGCTAGATTGGAGTTGTTATACGCGAAGTTCTCACCGTACCACGGAGAATGGCCAGCGCTACTAGTCTGAGATCGCGAATAATCTGATCCAGAGTTGTATTCTTCCCCGAAAGAAGCAATCGGTCTTTGGTCCCTTCGGCTAGGATAGCCGGATGGCGCCGTGACCTTGGCCGTGTCCTCGTCCATCCTCGGGAGTCCTGAGTATCCAGTGTCGCCATCTGCGTCGTGTACAAGGAAAGACCTGCAGGGAGGTGAAAGGATGGCGGCGTTGGTGGTGGTCGCTGAAGGTATGCTCCAATTTCCGCATGGCGAAGATTGATCTAGCATCGACCCTGGACTGTAGGTGTTCTCGAAGTCGTCGCTGTGGTAACTCTTTGGCGACGGTGATATGCTCTTGTCCAGGATAGAGCTGTTGGCGGCCATCCCACGAGGCAGCCCATGGAGTTCCGACGACGGCCAGGGTATTGGGTCGCTAAAGCTCTTCGCGATACTGTTCTGTGTGATGGGCGTAGGGTTGTATGTCAGGACCTGATTCCGGCGGAATTGCGGGTCCGAAATTGGTACGACGTAAGGTTGCGTCTGTTGGATAGCATGGTGCCAGTCGAACGGGGGTGTAGGGACTCCGCTCCAGTGCTGGCCAGATGAGTACGCGAGGTTGTTGGAGCTCGGCGTGGCAGGTGCTGCGCCTGTCGACTTGGTGTCCTCCTGCTCGACCCTCTGCAGTGCATACGGCTGGGTCTGCACATAGTGACTTGCCTTCACAGTTGTCAGTTTCGGTGCCGCGACAGCATAGGCGTCACTTACCATCATTGAATCCGGCATTCCAGTATAGTCAGGGAAGTCGCGAAATTGATCCGCTGAGGTAGGTTCCGGGACGTAGACTAGGCGGGGCTGAAGCTGAGCAAGAGATTGAGGAAGAAGATACTTGCAATCCTGGGGGACTTCTTGAGCGAGAGCCATGACTGCTCTCGCGGCATCAGCCTCTTATGGGTACCCCAAGAGACGCTAACCTTACAATAGTATTGCAAGTCGGCGTGAATGCGCGATTACGCGAGGCCAAAACGGGCGGGATACCACCGCTGTGAAGTGGGCGTGACTGAAGATTGCGGGGTGCTGTCGAGATGTCGAGGCACACGGGCACGTTCAGTATTCACAGGAGTGACACTCTATCATTCGCTCAACGGACCTGACCGCTTCACGAGATTAGGCGGTGGGGATGCGGAGTTCGAGCGAGTACAAAGCTCTGCCAAGGTAGGTAGACAACAACGCTAAGTCTTGCAATTTCCAGACTTGGTATTGTGAATGGTCGGCCACAAAAGTGGAGGAGACGAGGCTGGCCCTGCTATCTATATGATGCAGCAGTGAGCCCACGCACGGTACCTAATCGATACACATCATCAGTACGCTAGGCCAGAGCGGTTACGTGAAGAGAGGTAGCCTCACCAGAATGTGCCACGAGATCAGAGGGACCAGGAGGAGCCCAAAGATGGAGGCAATGATCGTATGAACACGCAAACACACTAAGGTCTCTATCGGCGCCCTCTGGCTGGTGGAACGAGTCTTGTGGACAGCGGGGATGGAAAACGCACACGGTGAACTGACGATCCGGATCGTACACCAACAAGACAAAGCGTAAGGATGAAGCCGAAGCCAAATGATGAAACAGGCCCAATCACATATGTTGGGTATGTAGAGGTGAGGGACGATCCGCACAATTATAGTCCAAGACAGCCTTAGAACCTTGACTGAAGCGATGAGACTCACGTTTGAAATACGCCACACCCATGTCTTGCTACACTATGGTACGCGGAGTTAGAGGCCTAAGCTTTCGGGTAGACCCGCCATTTCTTTCAATCAGCAAAGTCTTCCGGAATCCGCGCGGAAGGGTAACGGGTTATCCGTATAGGCTAGACCACACTCCCTTCGTGCAGACTCATTGGGGTGCGAAAAGATTGTCAGAAGCAAGCATAACTCTCATCAAGCAACAGCACTGCCATCCCGCTACTCCGTGATGTTCAACGTGGCTAGCTCAAAGAAGGCAAATACCAGTTGCCTGACGGCTGTGTCGGTCTACGCTCCCCTCGCATGGCGGTTGGCAGACCTATAACGACGAGCTGTCAAGCGTCGAGCTGAAGAAAGATTGCTCGTTTAGTGCTAGCTGAGCTGGCGAAAAAAGTTCTACATCGTCTTGTTTGGCCGGCGTGCAGAAGCGAACGGTTATCTGCATGGCATGGCTTGGCAACAAGCCATTGTGTCTGGCGCACCAGTAGGAGACCAGCTGAGATGTCATGGCGTGCAGAGACGCAGGTACGTATGCAATCTGATGCGACTATGTTCGCTGGGTTGGCAGGAGCCTCGCGTGTATTACATGTGTCGTCGATCATGACGCTCACGTCACACATGCGCTTCGCAATCAGCCCTGGAGTACTCCGGACATCGCAACAATATGTTCCCACGACAGGGAAAAGGCCAAATTTGCTGAATTCCCCGGTGTCGGCTTGTCGCTGGTGAAGGCGGGGAAGCCTGTAAGTCTTTCCTATCAATACCGACTCAATACCGGCTAGACACTGCACATGCTTCGATATACTCACTAATGTGGCTAGTAATTACCCACGCATACAACGATCCACCTCCGAGCTCGCTTGTAATCCCCACGCCACCGGAAGGCCGCAGTCCAGCGACCGCCTGGTACCGGTGCCCGACCGCAATAGCGTGGATCTGGTCAGCCATGCGCATCGCGTGTGCGGTAAATACTTTCCGGTGGCGCATGATGCTGCCTTGACAGGTCGTGGAGACTTAATCTTGCATACGATTGCATATGTCTGGGGAAGCTTGTACCCGTCTCCGGTGGCTACACTACCACGCTTCGCCGTGAGTGGTACGAAACGGCAACCGTGCAGCGTGCATGCCGCGTGCGAGGACATGATGGTTGAAGGTACGATATGTAGGGTTGTGCGGGACGATTAGGACGTTCGAGCAGAGAAACAGGTCTGAGAAATTGAGCAAGAGGTAAAAAGTCTGAAATCTTGGAAGACATTTGCACTGACGCGCAGGATTGTCTAGACGCACGTACTGCGTAATCCGCCTTTCACCCCCGCGCCATTTCCGAACAATCCCCCACGCACTGGGATACCTATCAGCCTCCCGAAATCTTCTCGGTCAGATCTTCGCTTTTGCATCAGCCGGCGGCAACAGCTGAACATCCTTCCACGGCAATCCCAAGTACTCCCACATATAATGGAACCTATGTGGCATACCCGTTAGCGCGCCCCACAGCTCTCGAGTGTTCGTTCGCCATGTTTCAACTGTTCACAGCTCATTGTGTATCCGTTGCGGCATCTCCCCCGTAGCGGGCGCCTTACTGAACATGAATGTACTAGTAAAGGTCCAACCTCGTCAACCCACAATGGAACACACGAGCATGCTAAGCAAAAGGCAGGGCCGGGAATACTGATGAGAGAGCACGTACCTATCACTGCCAAAGAATGGTTCTTCTTCCCCTTTAGAGTTGCGCACAAGGAACCATGGGCAGCCAAAGGCACCCCGATCGAGGGCTTCTTTAGTATTATCGTTCAGCTGCTGCTTGTATGGCGGACTGTTTGCTTTTGCCATGACTTCCTGGGCTCCTTCTTCCTTCAGACGCTGCTTTAGAACTTCCGCAAGTACCTCTGGTTTACTGACATCCTTGCCGTTTTCCCACATTGCATGGTAGATGTCACGGAAGATAGCGACGAAGTTCTCTCCATGTGCTTCCTTCACGTAGCATAACGCCCGCTGTGGTAGCAATGAGAGGATCGGAAAGAAAGATGGTGTCTGCAGATTGGGAACGCCAAAGTGGTGTTTCGCTCGCGCGCCATCATACTGGCTGTAGTTCGCCTTTGCTGGCAGGGTCCACGGCGGCTTGTTGCCTGCGCTACAGTGTCAGGACTGATTTGGCATAGCGAGTACCGAATTTCCAGGCACTCCACATGGGAGGGGATGAGGGAGTGTTACCGCTGCCGACATTGATACCCCCTAGAAAGACGGGCACTACACTGTATGAAGTCAGTGATCATACTTGCTCTTGGCGAGAGCGCAGTCTTGTTGGTAGGGTTTCAGAGAAGGGAGTTCGTTTCGAGCTTTAGGTAATGAAACAACGGGTACTAACTCGATCTCTATATTGTGCGCTTCGAGAGTCTGCTTGTTCCTCTCCAGGTGCAGTAAAGCGTAGTATGAGTATGGAGATACTAGTCCATAATTAGCATGTGATGTCGATCAAGAGGACAGTAAGTACGCACCGCAATCTAGATAGCACGTAATTTTGCCTGCCATATTCGCAATACGTCCAAATGTACGAGATGAGAAATCAAGACCGTACTTGTAAAGATGCTGGCCTTGTCTTATGCGCGTCGTCGTTGGATCGGCGCACTGCCCAGGTGTCTTGGCTGCCGAGGTCTAGCATGGCCGGACTTTATCACTAATCGCAGCCACACCTCCGCCTTTCAGACCGCGAATGATGCGGATACCCCGGATTCTCGCCGCGCAGCTTATGCGTACCGCAGATGCAGTGCCATACGCATCGACCGAGGTTATAGAATGAATGCTCATTGCAATGTCATGTCTGCATGCGTTTCGTAGGCGCCTTTTGCTCATAGCAGCAAGCAACAACTCTCCCTGCGCGACGTAACCTTCAACCCTACGCAATACGCTCTCTCCACCATGCCAACGTCCAACAAACAAGTCGCACTCGTCGTCGGCGCTTCACGAGGCATCGGTCGACAAATCGCCATCGACCTAGCAAAAGACGGCTACGCAGGTGGACATAGCAACCACCTCCTCCGTCCAAGAGCCAAAGCACTAACAGCAACGCAGTCGTCGTAGCCGCCAAATCCACCTCCGACGCCTCCAAAAGCTCTCCTTTTCCACCCGACCCAAACTCGCCGGCGTCCACCATCTCCACCGTGACCCGCGAGATCCACGAGTCAGGCGGCGAAGCCACGGCCATAAGCGTCGATACACGAGACTATATCAGTATAGAGCGCATGGTCGCCGAGACAATAGCCAAGTACGGTCGTCTGGATGTACTTGTGTATAATAGCGGCGCGATATGGTGGGCAAGCGTAGCCAAGACCCCGATGAAGCGGTTCCAGCTCATGCAGCGCGTGAACGTCGAGGGACTATATGGCGTCGTACAAGCCTGTCTTCCGCACTTTGAACAGCGCGATGGGGCGTGGAGGGGCAGGATCATTATTGTCAGTCCGCCGATCTACTCGCGCTTCTTCCGTGGGAAGACGGCGTATGCGATGGGCAAGGTGGGTATGTCCGTTCTGACAAAGGGGCTAGCCATGGATTTCCAGCGTGAAGGAAAGAGTGAGATGGCGGTTACAAGCATTTGGCCTGCGACGGCGGTGCAGAGTGCTGCGACGCAGAATATGGCCCAGGAAGATGCCAAGGATCTTAGGACTGCGAATGTCTTCTCCGATGCGGTGTTGCAGATGATCAAGGCGCCTGTGGAAGAGATTAATGGAGAGTTATTGCTTGATGAGGATTTCTTGCGGATGAAGGGGGTTAGTGATTTTGAGAAGTATAATTTGGTGGAGGGGAGTAGGCCGAGGAGGATTATGCCTGCGGTGTTTCCGGATTTGAGAGTCAAGGAGCAGGATGATGAGGGAAGGAGGGTTGATAGTACGAAGCTTAGGGCTTCGAAACTGTGACACTAGGGTCGATTTATCTAGTTCTTGACATGACTGTACATGTTCAGTTCTTTAGTACTCTGCGTGGCTTCACCATTCATCACGCTGTCCCGGTCCTACCGATGCATCAGCCTGTCCCCACCATACCGAATCATCAGCCTGTCCCCAGCCATCATCCCTGGGCTCACCACCGCCGCTCACATCCCACGAACTAGCCAATGCTTCTTCGGCCTGTTCAGCCTCTTCAGCCTCTTGACGACTGCGCATGGACTTGTGAGCCTCGTAGCCATCAATCCATCCGCTGTTATAGCCCAGAGTTTTACCAGCCTGACGTTCGCTGTCGAGTCTCGGCTTGAAAGTTTCCTCAACCGCATCAACTCCGTTCTTGTGCGCTGCATCCAGTCGTCCGTCGAATCCGGCATTTGCATCGGCGTAGCCTTCGTTATATCCATTCTTCCGGACACCAGCTTTCCCTTGCGATCGTCCTGCAGTGACCCCTTGAGCGTACCCTTTGCTGTAACCTTTCTGGTGACCCTGAGACTGTCCGGCGTTCCGACCTTTCTCATATCCCTGGGCTTCACCATCTGCTTGTCCCCGAGTATACTCTTTCACACAGTCCGTATCGTTGCCCTCATGGTCCTGGCTATGAAGTCGTGGATAGGTCTTGCCATATTTGAATTGATGTTCAACGACAGTTTCCCTTTTGTGCCTAGAGCAAGTCATGTCTGAACAACAAGCAAAGACCCTTCGAACTGTTCCATCGGTCACATAGTCGATCTTTCGGATAGTAGACAAAAGAATCGTCTCGCGAGCGTAACCTGCATCTTCTTGGATCCTTGGAAGCTTCATCTCGTGCTCCACCTCAACCCAGTCCATCCCGAAAATTTTGCCTGTTTCATAACCAACGGAATAGCCATTGTCATAGGCTTCGCACTCAATCTCGCTCATATCAGCTGAAGCAATGCGTCTGCCTTCTGCAAGACCTTCGGTGTAACCGTCCTCGTAGCCTTGCTCTTTGGCGTTTGCGATGCTCTCGGACTCGTGTTCACCCCACTCCGCCTCTTGCAATGTCCAGATGTACCTTCGGGCTTCTTCCACAATGAGAGGCGTAATCTTTTCCAGTTGCTTTTCCACACAAACATTCAAAGTGAGCTTGAACTCCGTGTCGCTGAGTGTCTGGCCTCTCTGCAGATGCCACGCTTGTTTCTCTGCGAGAAACGCTTGTCGCTCGATTGCTAACCTCGCTCCCTCTTCCTCATTTTGGTCTCTTGTCTGACTGTGTGAAATCTCTTGCTCTTGTAAAGTCTTATTCAGCTCAGCATGCTCTTCTCGGTTCTTGTCTCGCTCTTGTTTGAGCTGCTCGTTGAGCTGAACGAGCCGGATGCTTGGCTCACAATACTGTCTTTCCCACTTCTCGAAGGCCGATTGCGGAGTGCTCTTGCGTGCTGCTGAGTTCTTCATATCGCGACTTGCCTTCTCGACTTTGGTGCCCATAGCCACGACCGCATCAGAGAGATCTTGGAATGTCTTGGACTTTGCTTGAAGGTGCTTAAGCTTTAACTTTGCAATCTTCAAAGCTTCCTCACGCTGTTCAAGCGAAGCCAGCTTGTCTTCAGCCACCATCATCCTCTTCTCGTATTCTTTCTTCTCTGCCGTGGCGCAACCAAAGTCGGTCACCGCCCTTCTGTTGTGTTGTTTCAGTTCGACCAAGTCATCGGCGGCTCTTTTTCTATCCTCAGCTCGTCCTATCTCGGCATGAACCATCCTCTTTTCTTGATCTTCCACCTTCTTTTCTAGCCACTCTATGAAGTCATGGCATCGCTTGTTCTCTTGGTGCAGACTTGCATTAGGTACTTTCTGGAACGTTGGTCGAATCGGTCGAGGTGGCTGTTCGGTCAATGAGAGTCGGGAGTAAGGAAACGCGGACTGCTTGAAGACAAGCTTGCCATCTTCGATATGTCAGTAATGTCAGGAAGAAGCAGATGTCATCTTACCTCGGCTAACATTGATCCATCGTCCGCCGCTGTTGCCCTCTGTACTCGCCGTGACAGCTCCAGATGTAGTAAGTGATTGAGATACAGCACCGCCGTCGGCGGTGGCTGTGGTAAGCCCTGGCATCGCGTACTCTCACTCCTGGCCGCGTGACCAGTGTCGCAAGGAACGAAAAAGAGAGGCAAGCACGCTCACTCCGGCGTATAGCTAGATGACGAGAGCACCTAAAGAAAGTGCTGTAAGAGGTGAGGGGACGGATGAGTCAGACATTGGACGCGAAAAGGTGAGGCTCAACGTAGTGACAGAAAGGGAAGGAGCAATGCTTGGCGCGCAATAGAGCGCGCAAGAAACGCGTCGAATGCGGACCAACGGGGTCGCGCAAGCTAAAAGAAGCTACGTGGCGTCTTCCAAAGAGCAAAGCCATTCGTCATCTCTAGTCCTTGGAGACATGCCTGCTTCATGGGCACTCGCCTTGGATCCACGAATATGTGCCAATGTGCACGTGACTTGTTCGACCCATCGCGAGTACACCAGTACTGAGGTGTGCAGATGTCCGCCCAATGGTGTACTCACCAAGCTCTCCATAACCAGAAAGAATGACGGCACATTTGAGAAGATTGTCCGCCGAAGACACATGCGAATGAAATTACATTAGGGAGAACTTTGACAAGAAAATGGTCACTACATCCTGAGAAGGAAACGGACCAAGACAAGAGACGTGACGAAAGACGAAAAGACGAGAATCTCAGAAACAGAAAACTTGAGGTTTATGCATTAGCTCACCCATCTCTCCAGTTCATTCAATCCATTAGACACTCAACCCCGATATTACTCCATCATGACGTACGGAGACTGCCCACCCTACCACCAAGTCCTCCTTCCATCATCCTTCAATCCAGCCCTATGCGAATGCCCGATAAACACCATGCTTGCTGGAAAGAGATTAAATCGCAAAACAAAAAAAGACAGTTCTACTAGTACAGGGAGCGGTCGTAGATGCAAGAATCAGCCATAGAGGGCCGGGGACGCTCGATTGAGATCTTGTAGAAGGGTATAAACGCAGGGGACCTGGTGTGTAATGCTCGCTGTAACATGTATGCCGAAACAATATATGCGTGTGCGGAATTCGATGTGGTGTGAAAATGGTCTGCAACACCGCGGTTCGAAAACAGTATGGTTGCAAAGCTCAAGCGCCTTTAGGATATTTCTGAAGACGAGGTTAGAGGGCGTGTGGTAACTATCCTTCTAATAGAGGCGTCCTCGGCTGGCCTGGCTTGCTCTGCTGGGCGACGTCCGGCTCCTCTCATCTTCCTCGGGAACGTCACTCAGTCTCGTAGGATGGTGATGTCTCATGCCTACCCACTCGTCACCGTAGCCATCACCACTGTAGTCGGGTGCACCGCCAGCGGTAGGGTGACCCTGGCGTGACGATCCCGCGCTCGAACTCGTGGCGTAGGCACCTGAAGACGTGGCAGTCGTGCCGTAGTGTTGCAGATGCTCAAGCTCGCGTCGACGTGCATCTTCTACATCATACTCATCCGATACTGGAGACTGAAGCGATCGAAACGGGATGCGGCGACCTGAATCATCGCGGATGAAGTTGCCTCTCTCGTCCAGGGCGTACTCGATGTCGCCTTCAGACTCCTCCGCCTGAGACGTGACGTATGACTGTTCGTCCTCGGGTAGACCAGACTCAGACTCTTGATGTAGATATGAACCTGGCTGCTGGTAGAACGCCTCAGGCTGAGACATGGCCGGTTGTGCAGGGGCTTGCTGTGCCTGAGACGTGTAATATGGATACTGTAATGGAGCAGGGGCTAGTGACTCGTCCGCGACTGAAGAGCCACCAGGTCGAGAGGAGGCGGCGGATGCTGCACCTGATGGGACGTAGGTTCCTTGAGCCACGTGTGCGGGGGGTTCGGGCTCGCGGTGCGCATGGCGAGCGCCTTCCGTGAAGGGATCGGTGTCAGTTGGAGACTGACCTTCCTCATACGAGTAGTGCTGTTCTATACCCGAGCCACTGCTCTGAGCACCGGCGTATGTGTCGTCCCCATGTCCCCTCCCTTGACGCCCCATGTTCTGCGCCATTGGTACCACCTGCACTCCGCCGACCAACGTAGGCTGCCCTTCTCTGAGTGAGAACGTGCGATCACGTTCCTCTTGCTCCCGTCTTCCAAGCTCCTCCCATGCTCGGCGTGCTTCCTCTTTCGAGATTTGAAGCTCACGCTTCATCTCCGACACCGCTCGTTCGGCGTTCTTCTTCTCGGTGGCCATGCGTTCCATGTTTGCCTCAGCCTCAAGTCGAGCCTCCTGCTCCGTGTTGATTTGTTCCGTCAGTTGAGCCTCACGCTCTTGAGCTCGTTCCTGATCCTGGCGATGCTCGTAGAACCATCTCTGGAACTTGCGCTCGGAAGATGCGCGTAGGCGCTGCAGCTCAACAACAGCATGGAAAAGGTTGGCACCAGCTGCAGACAGGTCGGTGATCTGGCGCGACATTTGCTGAGCCAGCGGCTCCCTGCGAACTTCATCGGTATTCTGCTCAAGCCGCCGTATCCAGTAAGAGGTAAGACCTTCCCAATGCGAGGATAGTGTTTCCCAGCGCTCAAACGCATGTGGAAAGTTTGAAGTGGTGGACTCGCGAACCTGTCCGGAGGACGAGCCTGGCGGAGGTGGTGGGCGTGCTGCAGCGGTGGAAGGGCCTGCTTGCGATGAAGCGGCCGTGGCACCAGACGGTCGCCTCGCATGCCCTGAGCCAGCTGGCCGTCTGCCTTGTTCCGCCGTCGTTGGTAGGCCTAGATTTGCCTGAGCGGGTCGAGACTGCTGCTGCTGTGCTTGCGAAGCTGCCCGGGGTCTGGATTGCGATGCGCCGGTAGTGGTCTCCTGCGCTTCGCTCATGGTGTTTTGTGATGGGATCGGCCTCTCTGGCTGACGAGGCACTCCACCCGATGATGTCGGGTATTGTACATACTGGTCGCCAGATCTCAGAGCTGTCGATTGGGGCTGCCTTTGGGTCCCGGGCTCCGTTGTTGGTGCTCCAGCTACACCAGAAACAGCTTGAGCTCTTCTTTCTGCGCTAGCTCTCCTGCGCTCCTCTTCAGCGGCCTTCCTTTGTTCCTCCACTTCAGCCCGTTGCCGTCTGGCGTTCATGATCTGCGTTGGCGTGCGTATGTTGGACCTGTCAACGGGCACAGGACCGCCTGTTGTGCGCGCGCCGCCATTGGCAGCGCGGCCACTTGTTAGATCGGACATGAGGGCGTTCTCTTCGACCAGATCCGGGGTGAAGGGATGTGGAAGTCGGAGTCCCTCTTCGAGCACAAAACGTATTGCCGAGGCAGTACGTTGACTGACGCGAAGGGCGGGGTGAGGCTCGGCGTAGGAGGTCGAGCGAGGGCGAGGTGTCTCGAAGCGAACGCGCTGCTGCTGTTGGCTCGGATCGACAGATCTCGCGCGCTCGAAGTTGGGCGTGCGGCGAAGACTGTTTGCGACGCTGCCGGTCGAGCTCGATGCTCTCGAGCGATTGTGCTGCGTGCGATAGAAGGCTTCGGCTTGCTCCTGGCGTAGCTGGAGGGAGGTTCGGTATTCGAACAGTGGCGCTGGGCCGTGGCGGTCGTGGTCTCGTGAAGATGGTTGTTGGGAGGGTAATATGTTGGCGAGCTCAGATGGGTCGCTGGACGTCACCGCGAAGTCAGGGACTCTCACTCAGGCCCAATTGCCCTTGCGCCGTCGAGGGGCACCCGCCGGGTTGGAGAAGATACCCAGCGGCTGGTTCTCTTGGGATTGGGTAAGCAACGCGCGATGGCTTGCTTATATCGAGAGGCACGAAAGCTGGCTGGAGAGGGTAATGTTAGAGACAGAGACTGCGGGAGGGCTAGCAGAGGAGCCATTGCTGCGGTGCGCCCTAGCAATTCCGCGCGCGAGGTAGGGTGGTTGGGAGGAGGTGAAGGGCTGGGAGGTGGCTGGGACGCTTCGTGAAATCAACTTACAGCTCTCACCGACAGTCCATGAAACAGCCAATGTACGTGTCTGGATGCGCGATTGGTGACTATGTATGCGCTGCGCTGCGCTGTGCTGTCGTCGTCGTGGTGCTGGTGGTTGTCCAATGCCTCGAGTTCTGCTGGCAGTGCCGAAACAGACGTCACCGGACGAAAAGCTGGCCCTCAGCCCCAGCGCTCGGAAGCGCGGCGCCTGCTGCAACGCGCGGGTGGGTAGAAAAGAGTGACGGAAGAGACAGAAGGTCTCGTTTGGATATGCATTGAAGTCGCGCGGCTGAGCAATCGCGGACGTGTGGTAGCGCTTTGAGCGCGAGCGGAGCTTCACCCGGGAAGCAAATACGCCAAACGCTGATATTTGCTGATGTGGAGTCGCACTGACCGACGTGCAGCGAGATGCATGCAAGCGACTGGACTGGGACGAGGATAGCGGACGTCGAGTTGGTGACGGCTACGATCGATTGCCAGCGTGCCAGCTCATCGTGCTTGTTCTGCTAAACCTGGCATGGGGCCAAGGTACAGCGCGAGCCGGAAAGCGGAAAGCCCATCGCCGTCATGACCGGCCGAACGAAGCAAGGCATTAGAAGCCAGCAGTCCAAGATTACAAAGAAGTCATGTAGTTGATAGCTAGAGATTTATTTGGCTCACGGCCTCTCTCATGCTCGTGGTCGCGGTTACCTCATCGCACCTGCCCACCCGCATGCGCCTGCCAATCAGCCGAGTTGTGAGGAAGGAGCGGCCCGTCTCCAGCGGGTCAAATCGTTACAGCATCTGGCCACGAGCGTCGTGCCTCTTCAACCTAACAACAAGCCGCCTTTGCCAAAGGCCCGCATCGTAACGACCAGCTGATGATGAAGTCGTTCGGTGTCTTGTACAGCCAACAAACATTCCATTATGTCCACCCCTGGAACCCGCATACACGACATGCAACTCCCAGCCTCGCCTATGCGTTAGACCCATGATCCTGCAGCAACGGAAGAACAAGGAAACATACTGCAGACGCAACGTTCACTAGACCCACAGAACAGCTGTCATCGTCAGACGTCGCCCGTCCCATTTGCGATGAAAAGAGGACGGCACACTTTGCGCACACCGCCTCACAACCTGAATCGCAAGCACATCGGACCGAGGCAGCAATCGGAGAGCTGTAGCACTTGCAAAGACGCCGAGATGTCAGCAACGACGGAGAAGCATCGACACAGCCAGGTTGTGGGATGTGTTTATTCGTGTAGATCCTAGGAAAGGGCGAGACTCTGGAGTGAGACCTAGCTACAAGGTTATTCCCAAATACCCTTTCCCAAGGCTTCCAAGCGCCAAAAGCTCCGCAGGCGCGTCGTGGTATCGTAGTTCATCCTCCGCTCCGTCATTGCCCAAGTCCGAATTGTCAATCGTTTGTCGTTCGTCATCCGCCGTCACCCGTCCGCCATTCATCTGTCGGTTCCTATGAAAGTTAAGCAAGGGTCTTTGGGTAGGACACATTCGCTGCTGCCAGCAAGTGCCATCCATGTCTCCTCACTCCCTTTGGTCAGCTGCATGATAAAGATAATGTCGAAACACCAAAAGCAAGCAGGACGCTGAGCAAAACCGGACCAAATTCATGAAGCAGCGCCAGAACCAGAACCAGACAACCAATCCCAAGATCTTCTTACCTTGTGCTTGAAGCTACCGTTCTTGACGGCTGTCGCAGCTTTTACCGAGGATTCGTCGATGTCTGCGGGCAGGATTTGGTCGAAGCTGCTATCATTGGAAACGATAGAGTCTTCGGAGGTCGCGCTGTCGACAAGTACCAGACTCGCGCCTGTCGGAGAGGTTTCGCCAGAAAACGTGTTTCCGTCTGCGGCAGGGCTTCCGGTCGTCGCAAGAGTGACAGGTGTCTCGCTATCAGTCACTGGGACATGAGGGAGACTTGCCGAAGACACGGTCTCTTGCGGTTGCAAATGGGAGGTGACAGCACTGCCTGGTGACCATGGTGACTGCGCTGAGAAGTAGCCGTCTTCTTTGGCTGCGCCATCCAAGGCCTCGCCTAGGTCCTTCATCTGGAGAGACTCCTTTGTCAGCGGTATCGGGTCACCACGATCATCAAACACTCCAGTCCAGTTAGGCCATTGGATCAGGCAACGGTTGTTGACGGCCTTGCCCTCTCTGTTGTATGGATTGCGGGAAGTATTTGGGGCTCGTAGGCCACTATCCACGCAATCTTTACCGCAGGTCAACAACGCGATACGAGAGAGCTCTTGTTCGAACGGAAGGTAGTCGACGACGAAGCCGTTGAGTTTGAGGCACCTAATAAACAAGTCAGTCTCATACCACTGGTTGCTGAGTTGCGCCACGTATACATCTGGGATGTATCTCGGTATTTGGGGCTTCGTTTGGCTCATGACCACCAGGATTCTCGAGATCATTCCACTTACCATAACGGGAACGGTTTGGCCTCTTCCAATCCAGCCGCAATACGTCCCTTGCGCATGCTGAAGTCATCGAGATACTCGCCGGTGCCGAAAGAGTAGTGTAATACTCCCTTTCCGTCTATGCCCCTGCAGTGTGTTAGCGACAGTACTTTATGGAACTCCGGATGCGCTCCTGTGCATGGGGACTCACTTGTACTCTTTTTCTTTTGAGTCTATCTTCGGAACGGTCAAGCCACGGACTTCCTCAGCCTTGTGCCAATGCTCTTTTCGCACGATCGGAGGCGCAGCCATGTCGAGATCTAGGACGCGCATGCCAGTCTTGGACGTATTGCGGAATACAGCCTCCCAGTAGATGGACTGAAGTGAGTCATGCATATGAAAGAGTCGCAGCTCCTCGAGCTCAGTCTGCTGGACAAGCGGCTTCATCTCCGCCGGGCTGATGTATGACTTGTACTCGTTCTCGCCGTCTTGCTGAAGGCGGACAGGTTGACCAAGGTCGAGGACAAGCTTTGTAAGCGAGGTGGACAACTTTGTCCAGGTGACAGCCATGAAGGGTAGAGCGGAGATCCATCTAGGTCTCATTAGCCAATAGGCACGTTGTAGTAAGAGATATACATACGTCAACTCTTTAAGCGCAGGCATCTGTTCTACCAGCTTCGCTATATGCTCGCCTGCGTCGCGCCACTCCTGCTCACGCTTGGTGAGCCACTGCGGCTGTCATTGCGTTAGCTTTATCGTCCTTATTATCACAGAGCCTTGCGCTTACCTCAATTGTGCAATGCGATTGCTCCTCCAGTATACTGGTTCGATCGGTGTCCTTCTTTGCCAGAGCCGACTTCCACTCGCCGACGACGTAGAGCTTTGTGACTGGGGTAACACGATCATAGACGTTGATGAGATAGTCGTCTACCTGCTCATTCACGTGCTTGAGGGAAGAAGTAACGTCGCCATTCTCGTCGCGACCGACATTGAGTACGTAGCAGGAGTCGTCAGCGCGGTCAGCCGCGAGCGTTGTCTCGAGGACGTAGGGACCAAGGTTGTCCTTGAGTTCGGCCATGGTCGCGATGCGCGAATGCGTTGTTTGGGTTGTTGTTGTAGGTGTAAGTGGTCGTATACAGGTGCGTGGAGGATTTTGTTACGACCGGTCTCGAGATTGTTGCGGTCCAAGTCGAAGGTGACGCGAGATTGGGGTCGAGCAGCCCTGATAGGGCTGATAAGAGTGTTTGCTATATAGATAGGAAGGCGCCCACGGTGAAGGTGCGACACAAACGATGACGTGAATGCGTCTTCGTCCGTTTGCAGGACGTGCTCAGTGGTCGCCGCAGCATGGTTGGAGCACGTGAATAGAACATGGTGAAATTGGGAATGCTGGTCGTTTGATTGGCCGGACTGCGACACTGCGCTACCATGGGAAGGTGCCCAAGTACAGAGTCGGAAATTGCGGTGGGTGACCGAGCGCAACTTCTAGAGGAGAATGAGACGGCTCTTTATACACGCAGGTGAATGACTTAATGACAAGTGCACATGCGCACCATGCGACAACACATGATCAGATATCAGTGTCATGTGCAGTAATATTCTTGCTCGAAACAACTCTCGTATGGTCCAATACACATCCAGTAACCTACCTAGCTTGTTGCTTTGTCTATTACCTTCACCGTTATGTCTATCCAGAACGACACCAAAAATTGAAGAGTCCAACTCCGCTCGATTGAACTGCATCTTGAGGTTCTCAATATCGGATCATGTATGCGTAGCGAAAAGTTTGGCACAGTGTCAAGTAAGAACTCTCACCTTTCTCATGTCATTTTGGCCATACTAGCGACGACTTGGACCGCGATTGAGGCATGTCTGCCGTAGCGATCAGGGCATCTCAAAGGAACAGACGTCTACAGCTCGCTTACTATCATTCTCTGTGCGATAGTAAAGAATGCGTTGGGTTACTCAGTGACAAACCTTCGACTATAACGCATTGTTTAGATCTAGTGAGATATCGCTGCGGATAGCTTCAGTATCGTATCATTCAGATGTCGCACAACGGGGGCAAGTCTCTTAAACAGCTAGTCTATCATCACCCGTCCTCATAATCGACATGCTATACTATGCACGTGCTTCATACTATCGACAACGGTTAGTTCACACATTTTTGCGCCCAGAAGTCACCGCATGTCTTCATTCCTTTTGTTTTGAACATCCACACTCTTAAGCTTTTTTTACAGGAGAGAGTACCTAGGTAGCCGTCGGAATCACTCGTGTCAGAGAAACGAAAGTTACCCACTACTGCCGTATCGCAGTACGTGTATCTTGGCATGGCATCCTCGAAGGAGTTGTTAATGTGTGTTAGAGCTGTTCACTATCTAGGTAGTTGTGGAAGGAAGTGTCTATCATGAGACACCTCAACTCGATACAACACCACTTCTTTGCCTTCTCCCGTTTACATTGATCATACATTGACCAAGCCAGGTAATAAAGTTCAACAGACCTGACTCGCTCAGTACACTGTAAGTCAATCCCAAGTTTAGCTGCATATAACGACGACGAATTGTATACCTTAACAAGTTAGTTTGGCTCTTCCACAACAAATCTTGGTGCCTGAATTCACCCTCCAATGAACATATACAATGGCTGCCGGACAAGAACGCCGAGCTTCGTCAGGGAAATCGGATCGAGATTCGACTTGCTTTTTGCTCATCCATGTGGAGGGGCGTAACCAGGGTTCGGGCTGACATTTGATATTGCTTTTTTGCCCGATCTATCAGCAACGTGGTGGCTTGTACGAAGTGATAATCCGCTTACCCTGGCCGACCCACGTGCTTGGTCTTAGTATACCCGCGCGGTACGGTACGGGTACACAGTTTCAGCCCGCTTGTGCTGCTCCTTGTACACGGCGGAAGCAACGCGACCAGTAGCATGGTCTACCCGAACATAGCAGTGACCTCCGCGCAGCAACACGATCTCGTACCGACATCTATTGTCTGCACAGAATGTAAGCAGGCAAATAAGCCGCTTCCAGCACGGTGGCCATTCCGAAATGTGGCATTACTGCCCAGGTGTGACGTGCGGCGTCTAAGCCTCGATGCCTCTATAACGCATGCGCATTTGCGAGACCGCCTAGCTAGATGCTATAGGTTGACTCAATATGTCGGTTATATTCTAGCGCATGTTGAATGCTGTGGGAATTTCGTGACATGGGCCGTATCTTCGGCCCCGGATGTGCAACGCAACCGCATTGGGTCGGCAATCGGATAGAGCTCAGGCGGCACGAATCGAGATCTGGATTCCAGGATTCTGCAGGTGGACAGTAAGCTTGCGCAAAAGTCGGTGACGGAGGCCCTAAGCTTTGAATCGACAATGTGTGTTTCTCGCTATACGCTCCTTGTCAGAGTAAGGAAAAGAAATAGTGTGTACCAGACCTTCCACCGCGGGTCGAAGCAGACCGCTCTTCGGAGCTTTTACCACGAATTTGTGGGCAATAGTGCGATTGGTTCGGAATTTGACAGTGATATCTACCGTTGTTGATGCCCAATGTCAGCCACATAGATCAGAGCGAGGCGCTAGATACCCCACAGTAACGTAGCCACGATCCGAAGCTATGACTGTGGGAACGTCATGTTTTCCTCGATACACTCCCCATCGTGTCATTTCTCGACCCGGGTCTCGTCCCGTGTGAAGCAATGCTTTTTCGAATCGAAGTTCCTCCATGCGACAGGGAAGGATTGCCGAATTGCCAGATATCCATGGATGCTTTTGGCAGCCGTTGGACGACCGTAGTAAGGCGAGATTGGCATGCGTTAGCGCGCACTGCAGAATAGTACAGCGTGCTATTGGAGTGGAGACGCCGATATTCCAAATATCTATACCTACCCTGTATGTGCCACATGGAGACCAAATGTATGAGCCTGCTTGACGATTAGACGTAGAGGTACTCTAATAGTTCTCAGCTCTGTGGGCATCTAGTGATAACCCACGACTATCTACGCATCTTCGCATTTGAGAAACGACCATTAGTCTGCGATTGAAGCAAGTATCCCAAGATGCTGCGGTTCTTGAATCGAACAAAACATGACATCGTCATCCGCGGACCGCCAGCTATGGTTTCGCTTCATGTACGCGTCGTATCGAGCATCGTTGCAACGAGGTCAGGCTAGACTCGTAGGGCGCTGAACGGAGACCCGAGTCAAAAGCAAAGGAAGGCATGCAGCCCCTCTGTAGCATGGAACACCGCGGAACCTTGAACTGTGGTCGCGCAGCTTCAGGGCTGCATGGGTTAGGCAGTCGTTGACATGTGGACGGCGAAAGAACCTGAATACCTAGGCTTGCATCAGGACAAGAAGGAAACTTCACTCGTGGCAATTCCGACGAAAGAGAATGTACATATGTTGACAATGCCATTGCGTTTCCATGCCTCCAGGGCTCCTGACGTGGGGCGCCTCATTCAGCGGGGCGGCGTTCACGCTTCTCCACATGGGCTACCAACGAAGGTGCCCAGTCTAGTAAATTATCCGTCTCGAGCCGCGCGTGCCACCAGCCGCGACGAAATCAGAGTAGGATGCTGCAGTCGCTAAAAAAGCAAAGAAGACCTCGGGATGGTTGCATACACAAGGGTGAATGTGCGGTAGATGGGATGAGGTCTGACATGTGGGTCCTAAGATGAGATCGGAAACACCCCCCACGCTAATCTAAGCGCCCATTCTAGTAGTAGTACCACCGGCAACGCGACCTAACTCCTGACTGTTTGATGGAGGATGCGACAACTCATGACACTCATATGTTGACTGCGCCGTCGGCGTGATCATCCCGCTGTAGCGGGAGTGGCTGTTGCCAAGAGAGTGGCATGGAATGACCCAATTTCCGGGTCAGTTGTGCATGCATAGGTTATGATTTCATGGTTTGTAGCGTTATGCGCCCCTTACTGGTGAGAACAAGTTGTGCAACGAGCCCATCGTCCTACCTATCTATGAGAGTGTCGGCATGCCGAACAAATCCGACGACGTTGGATGACCAAGCAGCTGCATTCGAGACCACGATGCTGGATCTCTCTTGGTTCTTGCTGGATCGCGCAATTTCCCATATCTGACATCGGAGTTTGTTACACGTTGATAGGTAAAACAGGCGTCCAAGGTCGCCAAGAGAAGAGGTAGGAGCGGTAGGAGCTGAGTGCGATTGAAACACATAGCTGAACGCTCACATCCGTGTCGTGCAGAGCTTTACAAAAGCAACATGATCGCGATTTCCGAAAGACAGTACGTGGAGTGGAAAATGTATGAGAGTTGGACTGTTTAATAAATTACTACTTCAGGAGGTATTACATGTTGGACAATGTGTACTGCAGCGGGTTGGCTGCGAGTGAGATCGTGGTGTTTATTGCGCAATTCCAATCATGGGTTTGTAGGAGGAAGCGCGTGCTCGTTGTTTCCGGCTCGCGACAAAGTGCTGGTGGCAATATTGGCGTTGCTTGGAGTATGTGATGCATTCGGGGTATGGATACAGTGTGGTAGCACCATAGTGCCAGTTTCGTCACATCCGGCCGGTGTGCTGTCGAGCGTTTGTTGCCTAGCGATATCGAATGACGATCGGATCGAATGGCGGCACCATCTGAGGGTCAAGGCCGTGAAGCGAAGATCTTTGGCAAGTGTGCTGGAAGTAGGGATAGTGTGGGCTCATGCCGAAACGGAGCCGTCTGCAACTCAGACACTACGTGAGGAACGACCATCTCTTATACCAACGTTTATTTTGTAATCTTCTTCGTCGTCCGAGTCCATTGAGTGGTCGATAGGAAAGCTTCTTAACCCATTCTCTAGCATCCGAAATGTTTCTGTGTAGGCCTTGGAAGGGACAGCGTCCGGTTGGATGAGAAGCGAAGCAACGTCCATCTTGATCGATCTGGGATAAGGAAGGTCGTTGGGATCTTTGACGAACCAACTGCGGTCTTGTGTAGTGTCGTGCTTTCGTACATGATGCGTGGCGAGATCCGAAAATCTTTCGTCTAGGATCTTGCGTAGCACACGCTCGACTTGCTCGTCCGTAGGCCCTTGTATGTTCTGTCTCTGTTCCAGAACCAGGATACGTTCGTGCATCTTCCGAAAACACAACTCTGTTCTACGCATGAACTCGTGGCTACCACTGATAAGCATCAATGCTTGACTAGGATGCGGAATGTGCTATGCTTACTACCATGCTGCAATCTGGTCGAAAGACTGATTGATCTTCTGCACCTGGAAGGTGAACGACATGTTTGAACTTGATTGGAATTGAAAAGTGAGGAGTAAATTGAGAGACTGGGTTGTGGAGGCTTCGCGAAAGTTGGGATTTAAGTGTAAGGACTTGAGACTGGAGAGACATGTATATGGAAAGAACCAAATGTGTACGGCAAGGAAGCGAACTCTGATATACATGTATGACCCTTGCAGGCGTGAATCACAGGGATACGTTTCAGGTGGGACCAACACGCCGCTTCTGATATGCAGTCAGGTGGGTAGCGCGGCAGGGTCCTCGGATGGCGGGAGACTTTGATGGGCCGGTCGGCCAGTGGGGGATGTAAGGTGGACGCCCAATCAGGGTCACGCAGGTATGCGGCTGTCTAAGTCTCCCGAATGGAGTGTTTTGGGGTCAGATACTCATATCTAGGTGCTTGTCGGATTACACGCAAGACGCTGACCGAAAGAGAGACCGCGGAGAACATCGTTCAATAGGACGTTGTAAGCTGTTCGGGCGAAGGAAAATTTCAAAGTACCTATGTATGGAAGAATGGTGACTGCCTCTACGGCATACACAGTCGAGGTGGCAGGGGCGTGCCATGGACACCGCCCCCATCGCCATGATCGACAATGCTAGCGACAAAGGTACGGGGTCAGCGTTGAGTGGCTCGCGTGTCTAGGCGTGCAAGGTGTCCGAATATTGTTGTCGGCCCATTCGATCACAGGTCGCGGCCACTTACCGCAAAGCAAAGGCGAGCTCGCGGGAACGGGTTTCTTTCCCAGCGGCGGTGCATGCAATGCAAGCCATCGAGTCAATCCGGTTATGGCCGTGCCCCTAGGCCAAGGCTGTCGCATCCGGTTTTCTTTTCTCCCACAGCTTTCTCGTTGTTCTGCCTGCGTAACGCCTGCCGATTGGTATCTTCAGCGACACTGGGAGAAGCTGCCGGTCGAACTGCGTCATCCGATGTTTGTAGATGCTAGCAAGGCTGTCAAATTGTGTTTGCTCGTGCCAGCTGGTTTGCACGTGCGTCATGATGCCGCTAGTCTCAAAGCCGCTAGACCCGCTCTTGCGTATTAGGTAGCGGGCCTCGGGAACGACTCTCGATTCCAGGGCCACTCTCGTCATCGGTCAACATCCTGCAAGCGAAGCGACCGGGCACGTTAATCCCGATAAACACCAGTTCCCCCTAGAACACTGCCGATTCCTAGCTCGGAAAGCTCAGAGTCAGTATTGTCAGGTGAGGTTAGAGCTGCGTACAGCGCAGAGCCAGCGCATCGCATCTGGCTTCTGACAAACAATCGGCGATGGCATTTACCATTTGGTATACGCGCTGCGCCGCCTCGCTACCTTTATTGACAACGTATCTGCCTAGTCAGTTGCTAAAGCAGGGTTATACCATGGCGAGCCACTCAAAATGATTCCGGCATGTACTGGCCGTCTCAAGTACCGACAAGGCATCTTCCTGAAATTCTCATTCAATCCATTCAACAGCTTTCTCTCGAATTTGTTAATGCCACCAAGAGAACAATGCCAAACTTCGTTCATATCTGAACATGGCTACTGTAACAATATCTGGGAATAGTTGTGGCCCTGGATGATCGCTGTCCGAAAGTTGGCGCCATGTATCCGTTGCAAAATGTCAGCATACATTCTGTGTGTATGCATTTCCTTCATGCATCTGAGCACAACGTATACACATAGACGACGATCCGCTAACAATTGACAACACTGAAGGGTAAGCTGCGCTTGTTGCAGCCTGCATGGATGCATATTGAAGCCTGGTCTATCGCTTACCCAAAGATTACGCACACACTCACTGAGGCCTTACGATCCTGTTTAGAGCTATGGCACCTCGACTTCGACATCTTTATCTACCGCAGGACTTTGTTAATGTGGACTTCTGTCGCTTACGATAACTGGAAACGGATCGACAAGGTCGAGGTGTCGACAGACTAGCCCACCAGGTCACCTCAGCCACTTCTACAGGGCTCTTATCCGTGCGCGTCGATCGCCCGTCACGACGTTCAATACCCCAGTGCATTCTTCGGAAATATAACGGTCTGCCTTCGCATACGGTAGCGTGGCACCGCTGATGACCCTCAAGCATCAGCGGATTACATGGCGCCATTGCTGAGCTGATAAGTCGAACGATTCTCAAACTGACAGGGCTTAAAACTCCCGACTGCAGGTATCTTAGCGCTTTGTGACCCGCCGCTTGACATCGGTAGTTGGGTTTAATCCCAGTTCACGGATCCTGTCACTTGCCTTGAGCTAATGCAGCCTCCCGAGCACCTTGCTTGGAGTATACGACGCACTGAGCTTTCGAGACGGCACTCGAGTTCGGTATATAATATCAGTATTTAATAGTTTCCTCACTTATGGATAAGCAGACTTTGGCCAGAGTGTAGGTATGTGTGCTTGAGTTGGATAATTCCTCAGCATTAAGAAAGCTGAGTTGCATAACGATACCAGATGACTTCTTTTCCTACGGCCTCAAGATCGAGGATTTCTTGATCCAGACCATATGCATGCTTCACCAGTTTTGGACAAGATAATCACATCGACGATGAGATACGGACGCTTCAGACAATCCACCGCTTCCGCCAGAACTAGAACACGACCCTTTTAGCAACTCATTTGATCACATTATATGCATACATCAGGTGGATCATTTTGTCGTCAACGTTGCAGAAGTTTCAGCAAGTACTGCGACCCGGGTCTCGAGCCGAATTTCCTACTCCAGAAATGATCTCATTTCCCGGGCTGTCGTTGCCCTGGCTTAGCGAAAAGCAGGGCGAACGACTACGCCGTACCAAGAGCCGGGTCGCTTGACACAAGCAGCAAGCGCTGGAATAGCGCGGCAAGCCCGCGATGCGTTTAATCCGCTTATACCAGCTATTCAGCTGTCTTTAATGCTTTCGAGGGATTCGAAACGACCGCCGGTGCCATATTTCCGGCACCTAGTGCTACTCCCGTATGGCCTTTGTTGTCGCGATTACTAGATCCTGCACCTTAGGCGGGAGCGGATATAGACGTTCCCACATCGACTCCACCCCAGCGAGGGCCTTCGTGGTGGGTCCAGAGCCCTCAAAGCTTTGTCAACACTGCGTGCTGCGTTGATCCGGTGACTGACTCGTGGGAATTGGCTAACGGATACCTGCCCTATCAAGACTTTGAATTGCCAGAAGAAGACACCTCGACCGTGTACGCGGAAAGGACATACGACTACAAGCTGCACAGCTCTCGGTGGAGCCGACAGCCCCATCATTGCTCGTGCGATGATACGGTGAATACTGCGTTCATCGCGTCGGAACCTAGCCTGGCGAGTCGTATGCAATGATGTTTTGCCGATGCGAAGGATTATAACAATGACCTTCCCAGGCATTGCCCCGCAAGCCTTCTCGGATGATTATTAAGGAGTTTCGTTCGATTCCTACGAAAAGTATCTCGGCCTAAAGGAAATCGAGGCACAGTAAAACGTTTTTGATCTTGGATGCATTTATCGGTAACACGCGATGATAAAGAAAAGAAGTGGTGCAAGCAAGAATGTGTAAGAAGACCAATCTTACAATGTTACGACGACACGTCATCCACACAACTATCCATAGATCATGGCACTATGACCGAATCAGGCCTTTGTGCCCGAGAGCCTACTTGAACAACTCTATCGCATCCAGAATCACGTTTGGGGCCAGGAACCCTTCTCCCGAACTCCCACTCGCACAGTTGATCTTGATGGTATTGCTCCCGCTGACCAACGTGCCAGCTGGAATGGCATAATTGTAGACTTCACCAAACCCTCGGTAGGCGCCGCGAGTCAAGCCACGCGAATCGATCTTCGTTGGTGCCGCAGGGACGGCAGCATTAAAGCTGTTGACTGTCACCGAGGGACGGCAGCCGGCGAAAGAGAGCGTAGTACCGATGCGAAGGGTCGCTACTGCAGTCGAGGTGCTCGAGAACTTGATGGTGAGGGGATTGGTGTCCTTGACTATGGCCATGGGAACACTGTCAAGAGTGCTGGAACCAACTGTATACGTCAAGGGCCCCCAGGATGCCATGCGCGAGTCTGTGGGGTGCATGCGCAGTTGCTTGTCTGCGTTTCGGAAGCCCTTTGGCTGACCATCCCACTCGCCAATGCGCCAAATGGAGGTCTTGGTTTCGGTGTCGGCGGCAATGTTGGCGGTAGTCGCTTTTCCAGCCGAGACTGTGACGCTAGCTGCCTTGACCTTGAATTCGCCTTGATAAAAGACCTGCGCATAGTTTCCGGGCTTCATTGCTGGCGAAGTGAACTTGCCACTGCTATCGGCGTACGCCCAGTACTGGGCTCCATCGTTGTACCAATGCAATACCCGTTGGAAACTGGAGCCTACACCTGTCGCCGTGCCGGTGACTGTTCCCCTAGCGGCTGGCGCCACGTAGCCTGTTATACCAAGGTCCTTGAAAAAAGTTGTATCCACATTGGAGCCACCTTCTGGTACACCAGAGCGGCTGAACGCTAGAGCATATGGTCCGTGTAGACCCTGGCGGAACGGCTCTGTTTGAACATGGCCACTGTTCATGTAGAAGGTCAATGATGTGTAGTCTCCTCCGTTATTAGTGTTAATATCGCGGTGGAAGGGGCCACCAGAGGAGCCTTCGTAAGAATATGAGTTCATGAGGAAGCATGCGTGGACTGCGTCGGCACCGTCTCGGTAGACGCAATGCTGTGTTGTGTCAGTAAAAGCTCATTGAAGCATGCTGACTGTGGTACCTACCGTAGTGTCGTCGATGAAGCGCTCACTTGAGTAGAATTTACTCCTCGTCTGACCAGCGACCACGAAGACGTCTGACCCCTCAACGGTCGACGTCGAACCAACGGTCGTCGATACCACGCCGAATGGGTACTCAAGTGGCAGAGCACTACTCTTGAGACGCGCGATGAATCGCAGTTCGCCAATGCTAGGCTCGGCAGTGGTGTATGTCGCCATATAAATCGTCGCTTCGCCAGCCTTAGCGACAAGGTAATGCGTCAAGGTACTAGTCGTGCAAGTAACCTTGACATATTGGCCTGTTGGACTCCGTTAGATTCTGTCGTCGAATGATTGAGGATACAACGAACTGCTTATCGTCTCATACTTGACAGTTGCACTACCCAGTCCAGAAGAGATATGCGATCCCTTGGACGACGACTGCAACTCCTCTCCACGATATTTGATCGATGTAATGTCGCAGCTCTTCGCGTTGACGGTAAAGACAAGGGCGTTCGTCGAGCCAGCGTCCACAACAATGTTGTCACCGCTTTTAGTAGCGCCGAATGCCGCCAGGACCGAGGAAGAATATGTGGCCGCAGCCAACAATGCGCTCTTCAGTAACATGTCAAGAAACGTAGCTGACGAGAATATAGATGGAGTGAATCTGAAGTGACTTGTCCGGCTTCGATATTGAACGGCGGCTCTATCCCTTACCTATAGGCCTTTCTTCCATACCAGCAGCAGGAGCTTACTACATTGCGCAAACACTCTCGGCGCCAAATGCACCGAAATATCAACAATTTCCACCCAGGACATCCACTAGCCAGATGCTTTCCACGACTGTTACCCAAGCGCAGCCACCTTTACAGTCATCTGACATCTTGCTTCACTAAGTTACGAAGTCGGGAGGGCGGGAGGAATGCTGATTACAGATAGTATTCGAGCTTAGGTACATGTACCTCGGTATGAAAGTGTTCGTTCATCCGGATCGAAAATGACGTGCGGCGGTGTTGATCTAAGAGCTAAAAGTGCCGTGAGGGGGGAGTCCGGGGTAAGATGCGCCTTTAGTGGCGGAAGATCTTGGCCTGTGAGACAAGCACTATGGAACAACTTGGCGCAGCTGCGAGAAGTACCCTGCTAGCTACATTGTAAGAAACGTCAGAAATACCGGCTAGAAGCGTGGAAAAGAGGTTTCATGTTAAGACGGAAATGTTATAAGAGGAGAGTGTCGCAGCAAATTGCCCGCAAATTGAAAGGGCTAAGACTCTACTGGATAAGGTTTGCGGAGAGCCTAGCCCCCACAGGAAACGAGGCACTCGGGAATAACAGAAAAGAAGGAAGAAGTATTACTAACAGCGATTCTGTCTGTCGAAAGCAGCCATACGAACCGGTCGATCCACCATCGCTCAATCATCGCCGCCTGAGCACTCATTCCTATACAACGGGTCAACTTCCACTTGTCGGCACCAGAGCGCCCAGGGTCTGGTCAAAGTGCCTGATAGTGACTCCCAGGCATCATGGCATTCCCTGTCGCTCAGATACTTTAGATTGCCGCCCTCAACCTTTGCATGTCCCGACTTGATTTTGCCACCGGCTTCGACGTCGACCTTGCCCTCGAGTGCATAGCCCGTGTGCGCATTCAGAACCGTCATAGCGGTAGTCTGCGCCTTGGCTGCTTCCTTCGTATATATTGCTTGGTAGACAGCCTCCTCGATGCCATGCGCGACGGTTGTGAAGCCATGGCCTTGTAGCAGGACGACAGCGTGATCGGGTTCCATCTTCGGCTCTGCAGATGAACCACCGAGCTGCGAGGGTAGAGCGGAGCGTACTTTGGAGTAGATGAAGCCGGTCGACGTGGCTGGTTTGAACGCAGCTGCAAGAGAGGCGCCGAGCGTGCTGTCGCGAACGAGCAGATCGTGCTTCGAACCGGAGGGGTAGCTGCTCGAGGCATCCCAGACTGGCACATTAGTACCTGCAGTGACATTATTAGCAAGAAGCTAGAAATGATGACCTAGGATACATACCCAAGAAGCCAGCCATGTGTATTGTGTTCTTTAAAGGCACACCGCTAACGCAGTACGGCAGAACATCGCCAGCATGGCTATGCACCACACTGTTGATGGCCGGAAACCTCTTGTATATCTCGCTGTGAATGTGACGCTCCAGATAACCTGGCTTCACGTCCTTCTCGACCGCTTCGGCGCCATCGACGTTGTATTCGACCAGATCGTCCTGCGAGCTGACCAATGCTGGCGGCATATTGCAAGGCATCCAGAACGTCGCGGGATTGTCGGGCGACCGGACAGAGATATGGCCATAAGCATCGAAGATGCCTAAAGCGATGGAAGCGCGAAGTCAGTGTGTGTTTCACGTGCACTCCGGACACCAGAACTTACCATTGTGGTCGAGGATGTGACAGGCAGTGACTAGACCTTTGAAAAGGTCCTCAAGACCGACCTTCTCCCGCTTTGGAAAGTATCCGGCAGACATATCGCAAACGTGTCGATAGTGTGTACGGCATCGTGGAGGGCGGAACGCATATGTTGTGTAGTGGTACTGTTCTTGCTTCAAGCGCTCGATGACGTGCGGGCGCGCGTGTGGGGCGGGGATGCACCGTTTCTTGGCAACGACCAGCCTCCGACCGTCCAGCCACACTCAGCATTCACAACATTGGTTATTCATCGCGCCTTAGCTACTAAGTTCGAGATTCCCTACCATTGATCGGATGAGATGCTCGAGGCTTGGAATTGGAAGGTCGAAACGGTCGTTGATCGATGTGCGCCAGGTCGCCGCCACCACATATCCCATGCCCGAGCTGGCATAGGCTCGTCCAAAGCGTGCTTGATACGACTCTTCGTCCAAATAAGGAGATATCCCAGAGGGTAACGATGACTACCTTCTGCACTCCGAGCCGAGAAAGAAGAACCATGGCTACCAATACTCACGCTGTCACTTGCCTGAAAGGATTGGTCGAGGTGCACTTTCTCTACAAAAGACTAGCTTACCCTTACTCACGTCCTTCGTGAAGGCCGCCATATACTCATGAGCCGCTTCCCTATGACATGAGCATCATATCTTTCCGTATTCATCCTACCTGGTTTCGCAACTTCTGCACTTCCTGCTGCTAACACGATCAACATTATCAACCCGACCTTTATCAATACTCTTCGCTCGCAAACCAGCGGTTATCAACCCTTCCAAGACCTACGACCAACATGCGCGTCATCGTAGCGTTTCCGGGGTTTCGATTCTGGTTATACAAATTGGAAGGCAAGCTCATCTGCACGCATTACATGCCGGACCAGCCACCACGACAATACACGATATCCAAAGTTGAGAACGATCGAGTAGAAGAGATGGAAGAAGGGGATAACCCACAGGACATAGTAGACCTTGGAGGAAAGCGGACGGTATTATCGACAAGCTTCGGGGAAGAGCTATCTATCGTCCTGATGAACCTCTGTGGAACGCTGGACATGGAGTATCATAACGACGAGCGGGGTTTCCAAGAAGTCATATTCAAAGGGGTTGGCCCTTGGCCGTCCGCAAATGGCATAACGCAACCAGACATTCAACACGCTCAACCTACGAACACGCCTGTTGTCGACAACGAGATGCTCTAACTTCAAATTCTCATGCTCCACCGGAAGTTCCCAAACACGCACAAAAGACACTGTCAGACGCACAACGGGCCTCAGCCAAGACACAGGTCGCTCCGCCAGATGAACAGCAGGACCTGCTAGATACAGAAGAATCGCCGACGGACACACCCGTAACTCCGCCAGACATAATCGAGTCCGTATCAGACTCACAAAAGCCTTTGCTAGGCATAGACGCATTCGACGAGTCTTGGATCTATTACTTGAAAAAGAACTTCTCGTAACCGTCGCCTCGAAGACAAACACGACCACTGAGAGCTGTCCCAGGCTCTGAGTCAGTCGGTCGTAGCGCAAGCATCAAAAGCTCGCCAGGGCTTCGACCTGGTCAGAGTAAGCATCTACATTCGCGATACCAGGGGGCGCGAATTGAAGCCATTCTTGTCGATTGCGATTGATAGTGGAGACTACAATACATTCATTGTCTGCATGCTCGTCCAGCCAACCAGGTGCCGGATCAACCTCCCCTCCTACGAAGTGATATACAGTTCGTTTGTTTTGTGTACCGTTGATGTGTCTATGCCATATGCAAACGCCGTGTTTCACCACGAGCGCGCAAGATAGATCGTTCGATGTGCCGGAGGTGTCTGTCCAAGTATTGGGGGCTGCTCTTTCGTCCGTTTCCTTTTTTTCTCCAAACCGGAACCCAAGGGAGTTCTCGGCCCGCGTCCTACGATGGTCTTGAATATGCATACCTCGAACGCCTGTTACGGTCGTTGTAGTACCCCGGCGGTATTGTATGTCCTTAGCTTCCTGAGCCGTTCTTGACTCTAATTCCACGCCTCCGTATGTGTCGACAGCAGATCCTGACCGCTACCCATGTTTGCCGCGGCTTCCTGGGTTCGCTGTTTGTGTCGTTGTATTCTCCTCATCAGCCCATGTCCACATCGCCGTCTGCCTCCCCATTGGCATCCACAAGATCGCTTTCGCCACTCTCACCACTCGTCTCCTCGCTATCGCTGTCTTCGTCCACAATCTTGCCTTCCACCTCACACTTTCGCGCAAAGCAGCTGCCACTCTTTTCGTCCTTGCCACCAACCCCTATCCCAATGTATAACCCTTTCTTCACCTCCTCGATAATCTTGTCGAGATCGACTGTACACTCGCCGTCGTTCTCGTAGATGATCTTCTTGGCTCGGCTGTTGGCTGCCGCTTTTGTGGAATGCACAGATGTGATGTGCGTGGTACCGACGTTGTTCTGAAAGCTATCGGCCGTGGGGTAGCAGGTATCGGTCACGATGTAGATTCTGTAGGGACCGGAGTGGGAGGCATTGACCATGTTGGCCATGGGTGGGTTGGGTTGTTCGATGCTTTGCTGGATGTAGGAATCGCCGTCGTGAACGTTGTTGTTGTTGTCGTTGTCGTACGAGCGTTGAGTGGGTGTAGGTCCATCTTTGCTGCGCGCGCAGTTGGCACACATGTGGTTGCCATCGGCCATGTGGGCGCTGTGCGAGTCAGGCGCCATTGCAGACGACGAGACGCCTGGTAGCAGAATAGGAACGCGGCGCAACAATGATCGCAGTACAATTAAAAGACAAGGGAGTAAAATTCAAGCCGCGAAAAGAAAACAAAAACCAGAGGGGGAGACGAACAGTCTCTCCCCAGAAAGAAACGCAGACACCAAAGTCGAGGGATGGAAAAGAGGGTTTCACGATGTCGTGAACATGGGAATCTGGCGCAAGTGAGAGGGGTATCTGGAAAAACGCGATGCGCGGCTAGACCGCATTGTTAATTTATAACCCTCACTGGTATGTCGTTTGTGTGTGAGTGTCTCGCTCCGCGGAGGCCAGTACGGCGAGGAGGAAGGCTTCTTTTTTAGCTCAACGCAAGTGGCGAACATTCCCACAAAGAGCGACATGAAGCTCGCGACACTTCCTCTGGTTTGCCACCAAGGCAAGCAGGGAAGAACTTGGGGGTCTTACGCGTATTACTGCCGAACCCTAGCCACAGCACTTCATGCCCAAAAGTCATGTTCCAGAAAATTCCTTTTTTTCTCCAAAGGTGATCTGTCGGCGAATTAGTAGTCAAAATGTCGTTGATCTGTGTCAAATAGGGTGTTGGTTCTGGTGGTCAGGCGGAGATCATGGACAGATTACATGACTTGTAGTAACTTTGCCCGAGCTGCTGCGTGACACATGCCCGACTTCGCCGCCGGGTGCAAGGAGTGGGGTTTCCTAACATTGCGAGGCCCGAAAAAAAGAAGAAGCTCCTGGCATGTGCAAGTAATACCTAGAAGCGATCGGCCACACGTTAGATCTAGAGCGTCCCCAGTTTGACCCTTGCTGCTAACGTATTCCAGCCCACTGTGGTCCCCTGTGGTCCCTGGACTCAAGACTGCGGCAAAAAGTTCCGATGACGAATCACAAGTTTTGGACATAATCCTAGTGCGATGGAGCACATTCCGGGATCAGATGCTAGTTTGTGAAGTTGCTCAAGGATACCCGCTCCCTGCATCTTGCACCGCGCCATCCGATCGCGGGAGAGCTGTCTAGCGGTTCATCCGGCAGATCGGATGAGATGAATTAGCCTGAGGCTGAGGGTCCTCGAGCCCGGGACGACAAGGCTTAGTCTGCAACTCATTGTCGCTAGCTTATCATGTCTTCGTTGCCGAGCCGCAAGAGTTACTGCAAACTGACAAGGACCTGTGGAGGTCTAGTGCCTCGCACCGGCCTTGCAAGCCACTGTGTCCTAGGCGCAATCATTCGACATTTTTCTCGTGCTTGCCAACGTTCTCTTGTCTTCCACACTCATACATAATGGTCATGCTTGCCTTGATGCATATAGAACAGCTAAGTTCCAGAGACAAATACGACGTGAGATGTCAGATTTTCGCAAAACACATTATATGTAATCATACAAGATCCAAGGCAAATGCAATCCACTTTCCATCTGCCGTTACGTGTGTTTGTCGTGCAAGACCGAGCGCCACCAGCTCCGTACGCTGCTAAATGTATCCGTCCCTATGGTACAAAAGAGAGAAATGAGACCATGTAAATGCCATGGGAAGAAGGAAAAAGGATTTACTCATCCTTTTGCGTTGCAGATTGAGCCTCACTTGCTGGCTGAGCATCGTCCTGATGCTGCTCAATGCTCTTCTCCTTCTGCTGATCTTCCACGACCTCGACAGTAGGCGGTGCCTCGCTGGCCTCGGGAGCATTAGCCTGCTCTTGTGTCTCAGGGTTACGGCCCTCAGCGTCTGGGTGGGGAGGTGCAACACCATTTTCTTCAGCGTCACCATGCGAGTCTACAAGGCCCTCGTAGATCTCGTGGCCTTCGCCATCGACGATACGGGTTCGGGTCTCGTAACGCGTCTTGAAGCTGACCTTTCCAGCAAGTGCTGATACCTCATCGTCATTGAGGATACGGCCGTTCTCGTCGCGGTACTCAATACGCTCTTCCTTGGAAACAACAGGTAGATCCTTGGGGGCCTCCTGAGGTGGCGGGGAAACTACCGCTTGCTCAGACATCACGTTCTCTTCCTTCGCTTCTTTTGGTTGCTCTGGCTGTTCCTTGGGCTGTTCTTGCTTGACCTCAGGGACGACTTCAGGTGCGACTGGAGCCGGAGGAGCAGGTGCTGCTGATGAAGGCACGGCGATGGATGCTACAGGCTCAGAGTGCATGACGTTGTATGCTTCGTACTACAACTTGTCAGCTGAAATTGGCCAGTCGTGATGCGAAGAGAACTTACAGAGTTTAGGAAGTTGTTGCAATCCCAGTCCCAAGTGTCGAACAGCTTAACGCTCTTGCAAGCATCCTTGGTCCATGCGTTGCCGTATGCTAGGGGAGAGTATACAGTGAAGACTGTGATAGCGACAGCGAGGAAACCGACAGCCGCTGCTTGGCCGATCGCGGGGTATTGCCTCAAACCAAAGACACTGAAGCGGTAGCTCACGAAGTCAAAGATCTGGCAAAGTGCAAGGATGGCAAAGTACAGAGCGGGCAGGTAGTGGTGCAAGAACAGCTGGCGCGCCATCAGGTAGAATGGGAAGTAGTGGAAAGCCCAACCGAGAATGCTCATGCCCACTTCGTAGTCGAAACGTTTGAAGGTGACGTTATTGTAATCACGGTAACCGCGCTGCCAACGGAGAATGGCGAAGCCTTTGATAGCGATGTATAGAGCGATGAGCGCGCTCGAGCTCCACCAGATCACCGGGTTACCCAGAAGATAGATCTGACGGTTATGCTTGCCCCAGAAGTTGATACCGCGGCGTAGAATGGGCCACGACGGAGGGCGCGAATCCCAGGCGTGCGATTCAGTAAGGCCAGCGTTGGTCTTCCACATGACCTTCTGCAACTCCCAAAACTTGCCGAAGAATCCGGGGTTGCGGTAGTTGACCTTTTCGACCTCTCCGTCCACCATCAAGGGATGAACATTGCCCTCGATGTACCAGATGCTGTTGGGCAATGTGCCTTGCCGAGCGCAAGTGACCTCTTGTTGCTCGAAACCCCAGTCAGGGAGCTTCACCTTGTGTGAGAATAGCGCACAACCAGTCATGACATGAACAAGCCTGAACTTGGTCTGGATAGTTCGGACGCGCTTCTTTGCCACGGCTCCATCAGACTTGCTCTTGACAATCTCAATGCGGAACAGATCGTTCGCATCACCCTCAAAGCCTTCGTAACCGTAGGCAGAAACCTCGTTTTGCCAGTCAGCCTCGGTAACAGGAGCACGAACATCGTGCGAGTGGAGGCGTCTGTCGGTGGTGATATGGTAGAGGCGAATGACACCGCCATCTTCAATGTAAGTAGGTCCAACGTTGTCCCAAGCTTTAGGGCTTGTGAGGTTTGGGCCAGTGTAGTCTTCCGGCATGATTGGCAGAGTTTGGTTTTCCATGATCCAGATGTTGTTTTCGTCCTTGTGGGGGTAGAGAGTAATCTGTTGCTGCTTGCTACCGGTGGGGTACATGTGGCTGTGGGAATGGAGATATCCGCCTTGAGTGTTCCAGTGGCGTAGAGAGACACGGCTTCCATAAGCGACGTCGGCGGGAACAGCTTGCATGCCCTTGGAGTTGAGCGTCGCCTGGAACTCAGAAGACATGAAGCCGTCACCCTCACCAGGGTTGACCAGACAGATGAAGTGGATTCCGAACATGGCCATGTAAAACGAGACGGGAATGACGATCAGGCAAAACATGCGTGCGAAGAAGTGCTTGAACCACAGGCGTGGCGTGACGTTCTTGGTATCTCCGAGAAGAACCCAGAGTTGTACCAGTGTCAAGCTACCAACCCAGGCGATGGTGAACAGGCCTACCCATTTGACACTGACTGTTGCACCGAGTCCGACACCGGTAGCAGCCAACCAAAACCACCAAGATGGCTGGAAGGCCTTGGAGGGTCCTTGTTCGTGCTGGTTCATGAAGCTTGTCCAGGCGAGTGCGGTGACGGCCGTGAAGATGATGAGCGGCGAGTCGAGGAGGATGAGGCGGGACTGGGTGACGAGCGCATTGTCTACAAGAAGTCAGTATGCATTACACCTCCCAAAAAGTGTGTCTTACCAAAGATGACAAGTCCAGCGCCCAGGGCCGCAGTGGTAGTACGGCAACCCGCAGCTTTGAGGGTGAGGAACATGGTCGGGATCGTCAACACTCCGCAGATAGCGGGCAGCATGCGCATGGTGACATATGGGACCTTGGGCTCCAGATAGTCTTTGCCGATGTCTTTGAAGTCGAAGTTTCCGTCAAATCCACCCAACCATCCTGCCAGTGTGATGAGGAGCTTCGCGAGTGGAGGGTGGACGTCCATGAAGAATCTGCCCTTGATGTATTTCGATGCGAATCCACCGAAGCTGGAATCAGTCAGCCAACATGTCTGTTGAGTTTGTTGTATGGTGACCACACTTACTGAACTTCATCGAAGACAACACTGGTAGGCTGTGAAATCCGGAAGAGTCGAACGCCGGCCGCAATGAAGGTCAAAACGGCCAGCAGTGACCAGTCTGAGCCAGGGAGGTTGAAGATATCATGGTCCTGCACTCCCTCGGAAGTGTAGCCTTGGACCTTCTGTTGCTGTGTGTTGGGCTGCTTGCGGCCATTCGGGGCTGGGGAGCGCGACTTGGAACGCGACTTGGATCTGCGAGACTTGGGCTTCTCGCCCAGGTAGGCGTTGGGTGCCGAGAGGCTCGCCATGACGGCGGGATGTGAAGAGGTGTCGCGGCTCGATCAGCTGGCGAGTGGAGCGCTGTACCAAAAGGTGGGAACGTTGCGGAGTTCCAGTCTACGTTGAAGGCGCCCGCGGCCTTGACGTCGTTGCAAAGAGAGTTAAAGAGAGTTGGAAAAGAGTCTCATCAAGGTGAGGGGGGAAGAGATGGAGGTCTCTGTGGTATGCGCAATGGTTCAGGCTAAGGGGAGAGAGTCCCGCGAGGAGCAGTGGTTGCGTACCGATTAATCCTAGTTGCAAGCTGTTCCTTACGACGGCCCTTTCCCAACTGGGAGAGCTGAAAATAGGTCCAGGTACATAGGGCTAGCATTCACTCCACCCAATTATCTACCAGTTTGGAGAAATCAGATTAGTCCTCCAGCGGCAGTGGTCTGACCTCCGACAGCCGTTTGCAAGCCGAGGCGTCTTGAGTATTACGCCGAGTGCTTCATTTCGAAAGCTGTGGCTTGGTTGTGGCGCAACTGTGGCTGGGGTTCGGCGCGGAACATCTTGTTGCCTACCCTGGAACTTTGCGATCTCCCGCATGTCGACGCCCAGTCGCAGCTACCAACAACCACGTCCACATTCACCCCACGCGATCTACGCGCAAGTCACTCGGAAGTAGGTAATCGCGACGGGAATCTGGTCACTGGCGTTTGAATTTCTCCCCTGTTCTTGCCCCGCGCAATCTGCGAGTACCTCACCTGCTTTTCGCGACTCATATACAGGACTGCCGACGACATCACTCGAAGCCGAGACGTACACCGACCACACGCGCCATGGCGAACCCCAACGGCAATGGCGTCGCCTCGGGATCTGTCGAGCTCGACGTGAAGCCGCCGTCGAACCTGGTCATCCCCCCGCCCAACGTGCGCGAAACGATTGCGAAGACGGCCGACTTCGTTGCCCGCCGAGGCGAATCACACTTCAACGGACTGAAGCAGCGTGTCACTACCGATCCTTCGGCCGCGAACAACCGCAACTTCGTCTTCGTCATGGAAGAGGATCCCTACAACGCCTACTTCCTGTGGTATCTCCAGCAACTGAAGGAGGGTCACGGACGGTCAGTTGGAAGTGCCAAGCAAGTCGTTGACAACAAGCCCAAGGGCCCCCCAGAACCGCCCAGGTTCCGCTTCTCTGCGCGCATGCCAAACATCAGCGCAAAGGACTTGGAGGTGCTGAAGCTCACAGCTCTATACACGGCCCGCGTGGGTGAGAACTGGCTGAAGGATCTGCGCAACCGTGAGTCTGGCAACTTCCAGTTTGACTTTCTCCGACCAAACCACAGCTTCTTCCAGTTCTTCCGATCGCTTGTTGAGCAGTACAAGATCCTACTTGAGGAAGAGGCGACAGTCGAGGCGCGTATCCAGGAGCTACAACAGAACATCAAGAACCGGTTCCATGTGCTAGATCGTGCCAAGGGACGTGCGGAGTACGTCAAGTACGTGACCGCCCAAAAAGAGAAAGAGGAAAAGAAGGTCGAGGCTGAGAAGCAAGAGTATGCGACTGTGGACTGGCACGACTTCACTGTCATTGCGACTGTGCTCTTTGACGAGGCTGACGATGCAGCGGACCTGCCTCCACCAGCACAACTGAACGATTTGCAGTCGCAGTCGCTCGAGCAAAAGGCAGCCGTCTCACTTTCTACAAGGCGTCTCGAGGAGGCCATGCCCGACGAGATGACTTACTACAACGTCACACAGCAGCAGGTACCCCCATCTCAGATGCCGCCAAACTACGCTCCCGCAGCGCCGCCCGTGCAGCCACCGTATGGTGTGCCGTCATACGCGCCTCCGCCTATGCCTGACTACCGAACGCCGGCACAGATATCGCGCGAAGAAGAGCAAGCTCGGCTGGCAAGAGAGCGCCAAGCGGAGAGCGAGCAGCGCGCACGCGCTCAGGCTGCTGCCAGAGGAGCACCTGGTCGCATTGTCACAGACTACGTTCCCCGTGCTGCCGCAAAGAAGGCAAACGTTCAAATGGCCGTGTGCCCTAACTGCAAGCAGCAAGTTCCCGCGAACGAGATGGATGAGCACATCAGAAGTAAGCCGACCCCATTCCTGTCCCTCAAAAGATCATCGCTAACACTGTATTCTAGTCGAACTGCTTGATCCGCGCTGGAAAGAACAGCGCGACAAGGCCGAAGCCCGATACTCTACAACCATCAACACCGCCGACGTCGCGAACAACCTCAAACGCTTTGCTAGTCAACGTGAGGATATCTACGATGGAGCTACTGGATTGCCGATATCTGCAGAGGAAGAAGCTCGGAGGAAGAAGGCTGCACTGTCGTACGATGGTCAGCTTGATCCTGCCAAAAATACTGCTCGTGTAGAGCAGATGCGGGACGTGAACGTCCAGGAGCAACTCCGCAAGATCCAAGAGAAGCACCGCCAAAAGTAGGGTTGCGAGTAGGTCTTGCTTTTTTTTCTCCAGACATCACACAGTCGCTTGAGATGATGATGGCTTTATTTGCATTGGGAGGCGTTTGTGCGAAGTCACTTGGGTATACCACTTTCATGGAGACCCGGAGCCGCAAGGCTTCCATTGATTCCAGTAGTTCTGGGACACTAGTTACTTGTAAAATATTAGTTCGTCAGGCATAATGAAAAATGTGCGTTCAGCGCTCAATCTCCTGTTCGATGCAGACTATTGTGGCGATGCAGCGTGGGGTAGGCTGCGGCAATCTGTATGCTCGGACTTTCGTAGCTTTCCTCCGACCTGCCCAAGACCTATGACCTAACCAGCGACTTTTATTCCCAAGTGCACCACTACCCTCCACGTTCCTCTGTACAGCCCGCGACCATGTCATTAGCACAGGCAACGAAAGGCGACATGGCCTACCAAGTGCGCTCACTCGTACGTATCCTCCTTGCGGTTTTCCGGACATCCGTTGCAGCCTACACTCATGGTGTCGCCGCCCTAGTGTCGCAATCCACACACCTACTCTGTAACTCTGCGTTTGAGATACACAGGCTTGCAGCGCGCTTATTTCCCATGGACTATGGAAGAGCACTGGCTGACCTCTGCACGTAGTACCGCTCCCTGCTGCGCCAAAGCGGGCAATTCGCCGCCTACAATTTCCGCGAGTATGCCAAACGGAGAACGCGCGATGCGTTCCGAGACAGCAAGAACATAACCGAGGAGCGGACAATACAGGAGTTGGTGCAGAAGGGCTTGAATGAATTGCAGATGCTAAAGGTGAGATATATACCCTGTGGTTCGGCAATGGAAGTGGAGGTTCGCAGCGCGTGGCAGAGAAGTGGTAGAGGCGAACGAGCCGCTATCTTGAGTGCCATCGGGCGACGTATGCGCTTGGGCGTGCCGCTGCAAGAAGCTCGGAACATGAAGTCGAGGTTGGATGCACAGGACTGAATGCTGACTCATTCCGCAGAGGCAAACGGTGATCAGCCAATTCTACCAGATCGACCGATTGGTCGTCGAAGGTGGAAGAGAGGGCAAGCAAAAAGGGGATAGAAGTGACATTGTCAGAGTGAAGGACCAGGGCTGGGATTGAGTGCCTCGCTCAAGAGAGCGGGTATGGACGACGAGACGAAATGGTCTTGTAACACTATGGCGTACATTGCATGGAGAGGCGAGAGCCTGTACGACAGCGGAGGAGCTGCGTCTACCTCAACAGCGATGATACGTTGAGAATGATGTACTGTATTATATTGAGCCTGCTCAACTCTTTGAAATGGAGTTCAGACTGAAAATAGGTCACCTCGTTGCACGTATCGGCAATACCCATGACTGTATGAGATCTCTGAATTGCCTGCAATGCCTGAAAGCATACATTCACCATCGATAATAGTCGGTCCGATATGGATCAATCTCTCTGGCGAGGCCCAGGCCCATAGTAATTCCAATCACGCGTCGCTGGATTCACAGTTCCGTTGATGCTTTTCTTCCTGCGTGGCATCGTTTGAAATACAGAAGTTGTAAGTGGTTCCCTACTGCGCTCCCTCACAAAACCAGCGAATGGCGACCAGAATTGGTCTTGGCCAAGTAAGTGAGTATGGTGTGATTAGAACTACCATGTATCTGGTACGACGATCGGCGCAAGAAGATCAAATAGGAGGTCTGTTACTTGCGTCTCAAGCCCTAGGCCGGTGCTCAGCCCCGGAGTCGCGAACGCACTCGAAGGGGTATAGCGGCGCACGGTTGCGCCTGCCATCTGCAAAGCGACGCGCCTCCCCTTCACGCATCGCGACTTCCCGTTGCATTGCGCCGACATCAATACCCACTTTCACCGCCTGCCCTAAAGCTCATCGAGGGCATCGCATGTCACTATGGCTCCGGTACGTCATCACATCTCCTTGCTCGAGCATGCGTCCTTGAGCTGCGTTTGCGACATCAATTCCCAGCCTCTGCACGCGCGCGACGCAACACCGCTATTTCTATCACGTGCATCGCATTTTTGATATTCCATCGGCTGTCACCGACGCGCCATTATCTCTTGGAAAACCGAGCGATCAGAGAGTAATCTCTAGATTCGCTTGCTTTAACGAGTGGTGATGAGCAGCTCTTCTGTACCTGCACCTCTCGCGCGACGACGCAGCCATAGCATCGCATCGTGTCCGGACAGCGTCCAAACGTGCACATATCTCTTCTAGACTCAAGCTGACATGATTTAACTAGTTTCGGAACAGGGATCGGTCCAACAGGTCAGGACGCGGCCAGATAGAGCACAATGTGCTGGAAGGATTGCCCATTAGTCAGTATCGGGAAGCTGAAATCACCATTGAGCCAAACTCGGCCGACAACAAGCCTTTGGACAAAGATGCTTGGCCCGAGCTGCCCATGCCTCGAGATTCTCACATGTTGCCTGAGCATTCTCAGCAATTGCTGCGAGCAGCACGCTCCGGGAAGTTGTACAAACCACCGGCTCCCCCAGAAGACGACAACGAGATGAAAGACGAGGAAGAAGAGACTAAAGAGATCCGTACCGGCTTCACTATCAAGAAGTACGTCAAAGTTGCACGGCATTTAGAAGTTTCGGAACCAGAGTATCTCGCAAAGAGAAGGAAAGGTCTCCCATCACCATACGTCAATGGTCAGGTTGCACAACCTGCGTTGCGGGAAACCAAGGTTAAGAAACTTGATGCAGATGGCAACGTGGCTGTTTACAAGGTACTTGTACCTGAAGGACAGGCTGTAGAAGGCGAAGTCCAGCCTGAAGATGCTGCAATTGAAGTTGCGCCAGCTACTGCGGCACCGGGAACAATCGTCGAGGGAGTCGGTGTTGTGAATGCGGAAGGTGTCGTCGTAGCTAACGACATCCTACAACAAACGCCACCTCGGCGGAGGCCGCCACCTCCTAAGAAGAAGGTCAAGCGTGGGGGCCCAGGCAGAGGCAAGAAGAAGGTCGTCTTTGTCGAAGGAGCAGAGCAAGGGACGCCAGCATCAACTGCCGGCGGTGACATGCTGGGTGTACCAGGCGTCAAACAAGAGGACGGATCGGTAGCTCCGTCAGATGGAGGTGATACGCCAATGGCAGACGCCGGTGGCGAGGAAGAAGAGGGGTCTGGCGAGGAGGGCTCGGAAGATGAAGATCAAGACATGGAGCATACCTCCAACCCAGCGACCCCTCAGGCGTCCTCTGTAGTCCCACCTAGTGCTCCAGCGACCGAAGCCCCCAATTTTGCGGACGCTACATTGACAGAGAGCACCGCACTAGCAAGCCATCCGCCGCCGGCTTCCAACGAGCCCTCTCAAGATACCGCAACGATCGAGAGGACCGCAATCGAAACCGCTCCAATCGACACGTCGCTGCAGACGCCGAAACGTGACCAGTCCAGCTCACCTGATCTGCCGCTTTCTGCCGTCTCCCATAGTCGCCAGAATTCCATGAACCAGATCTCGACTTCTACTACTACCACAGAAGCCATCGTTCCCGAGGAGGCCCCAAGCGAGGTTCCAGTCCCAGCTCCATCAGTGGAAGTGGAAGTGGACGCGGCACCAGCGCCTGTGGTCGTCCCGGAGCCCCAGCCCCAGCCTGAGCCTGTAGTTGAGGCCGAACCCAAACTTGAGGCTGAGCCTGTGCAACCTCAATCAGCTGCTCCTTCTGCACCAACTTCGGAACCAGACCTCATGGGAAGTCTGGAGAGGCAGCTTGAGGAACACGACAAGGACATGGCAGAGTCGTAGAATGGCAAAGCCCAATCCTCCCTCCCTCTACGAGCTTGTTACACATGCTGTATATTGGAATGGACGAATCGCGCACCTTTTGACGCAGCCGTCGGTCCTTGTCGCCACATGCGAGGAGTTTGAGATGTACGCATTCTGGGTCTAGAAGAAGGGTTTCGTTTGGCGTTGCGCACATCATTGTATTATTATCAACGAACGTATTCCTTTCCAGCTTACTCACATCAATACACGCACTTTTCAGCCACAGCTCCATCTATCGGCCTCGTACAGTCTTGCGCTGCTGCCGGCGGTATCGGCGTCGGAATCAACTACGCTACCCCACAATGCAACGCACGCTCATACGTCATTCTCGACTTTCCCCGTCGGGAACCGCATTTGTCAGAACAACACTAATCCAGCACGGGTATCACGACTGGACCTACTAACGCGACAAAGGCAGGTCGTTTACCGAGTTATCTACCGCAAGACTGGACGTATATATCAGCGACCAACTACAGATTATTTGCAATTCAGCCACCCATTCTTGTAAATATCGTGAAAGCATTGACGCAGATCATGCCTTCCATAAGTGAGATTGTCAAGGCACATCAGCCAGACTTGGCTTCATATGAAGAGCTCTGTGAGTGATCATGGTAACTGATCAATTTCATCGCTAATGAAGTTACAGACAAGTGGTTCCACACGCACCCGGAGCTGTCCTTCCAGGAAGCCAAGACAGCGGAAGCGATCGTCAAACATCTAGAGACTTTTAAAGCTTTCACGATTCATTCTTCCATCGGCGGTCACGGCGTCGCTGCGACGTTCTCCAATGGCCCCGGAAAGACACTTCTCTTACGTGCTGACATTGACGCGCTACCCGTGGAAGAGAAGACAGGCCTGAACTATGCCAGTACAGCGCGTATGAAGGATGTGGACGATGTTGAGAAGCCCGTGATGCATGCCTGTGGCCATGACATGCATATTACCGCGCTGCTTGCGGCGGCGGAAACTCTGGTTAAATGTAAAGAGGCGTGGAGCGGGGAGTTGATCTTGGTGTTCCAGCCAGCGGAAGAAAGAGCAGGTGGCGCACAGAACATGGTGGATGATGGTCTGTACAACAAAGTCAAAGAGCCGGACGTTGTGGTGGGCGCGCATGTCATGCCAGAAAGAGCTGGTGTTATTGGTACGAAGCATGGTTTAATCGCCAGCTCGGCTGATCGATTCCAGTAAATCCGCCCTCGTTCTTGACTCCTCATTCAAACTAACCCCTATAGACTCCGTATCGAAGGTCGACAAGCCCACGCCTCTACTCCCCATCGCGGCATCGATCCCATCCTACAAGCCGCATCCACAATAATGCGTCTCCAATCCATCGTAGCGCGAGAAGTAGACCCCCTAGACTTCGCCGTGGTAACAGTCTCCGCCTTCCACGCAGGCGACGCCGAAAACATCATCCCCTCGGAAGCCAACCTGAAAATCGACGTCCGCGCAGCTCTACCCCAAACCCGCGAACGCGTCCTCGCTAGCGTAAAACGTATCATCGCCGCCGAGGCCGAAGCATCCAACAACCCAAACACCCCCACCTTGACACCAACAACGCAGTTCCCCTTGCTCTTCAACGACGCTGACGTTACCAACGCGCTTGAACAGTCCTTCTCTGCGCACTTCCAGCCTGGAAAGCATTCGTATCAATCTGACATTGCGCGCCTACAGGGCTCGGAAGACTTTGGTATCCTGGCTACCGCCATTGGCAAGCCGAGTTGCTTTTTCTTGTATGGAGGGACGGATCCAGCGGTTTGGGATAAGGCGGAGAAGGAGGGCAGGCTGAGTGAGGATGTTCCTGGAAATCATAGTCCCTTTTTTGCGCCAGTTGTGCAGCCGACTTTGACGGTGGGCATGGAGGGGTATGTTGTTGCTGCTTTGACGTTCTTGAAGAAGTAGGGGTAGGAAGTTGGCGGAAACTCGATAGACTGGTAGTAGTGATCGCTCATCTGCTCAAAAGATGATGAAGTACTGTTTTCCGGCCTGTATCGCCTCTACAAACTCGTCTGGATGAGACACGATTGTGACAACATCTTCAAGCCCGAGATACTGAGACCTGTGAAGGTACATTGCCAACACGCAAATTACAGCGTTTGGCATGCCAATGAGCGAAGCCACTACAATTGCGGATCCATCGCATACTCTGTTCCACAGTAATGCGCTTCCGTGAAAGTCCTGGGGGCTTGCCAGCACCATGCTAGTAGCTGGTGGGATGAGACTTGGCAGCTCAGCGTCTGCCCAAGTCGCCCAATTTTTCGACTGTTCTAGCAGGTGGCGAGTCGTCTGTGGCTCTGACACTCGTTGGGCTTGATCTAATTCAATCGGGCATTGATGCAGACTCTCATCACGAGTAAGAACAGCTAAGACGCTCGAGAACGGCAGTGAATACACAATGCGGCCTTGGTGTCGATACACAAGCATGCTGCATTGAACGTCGTTGTCCCAGTCCGGTTCGATGTGAGGTGTGAAGTCAACCGCGTTGTCCGAATGGAGTCTGCGAATGAGCTCTTCGCCCTTGAAGTTGCTTTCTGATTCCGCGTCGACATCGCTCACGAGCAAGAACGACTTTAGGCCTTCTTGTACACAACCTGATGTGTTACATGGTATGAAACTTGTGTCGCAGTCCAGTAGACATAGTTGCGCCGAGTGTTTTCTTTCGAGCTGTGATCCCAGCATGACCCTCGGCAGAACGGAGATCTTCGACAGGATACCTATCGTGCTTGTTGCGCTAGCAATCGCTGTGCTACTTGTTGCTCCGTTGGCGACGGTGTTCGAATTTGGCTCCAAACCCGCGAACAGAAACCCGACTAGGTAGAGAATGGCCTCTCGTGGGTAGTGCCGACAGATCTCTCTATCGTCTTGATTGGGAAAACCACTGATGGGGCGACGTATCGACGCTGGACGATTCAGCCTCCCAATGGCGATCAGGAATCTACCACTTGTGTAGCCCCAAGCACCGTAGACTTCTTGTACACTGAGTCTAGTACAATCGACCAATGGTTGGAGTAAAGCGTAGTAATAACCCAGCAGCAGAGACTGCAGCTCGGCGTGCGCCGACAGCTGAAGGTGTAGTTGCGGAATATCGGTCTCTTTCGTCAGGTACCTTTCCATATCCTCTAGTTTGTTTGAGTCCCAACTCCCGAGTAGATTTTGGATGTGTTGCGAGACTTTGCCAGAAACCCCTGGAAGGAAAGCATCGATGACTCGGTATGCCAGTGTATCCAATCTGCGGTTTGCTGACCTTTGCGAGGGTTTATTCTTGGAGACGAGATAGCTGAAATTCCAGTCTGGAATATTTGCAAGAGCACTGATCATAACGCCATCTTCATCGACGGCAGCCATTCCGTCCAAGAATAGTGTGCGTAATCGAGCCGCGAAATCTCTTCCCTTAGGCCACAAAGACATGCATTCTTCCATGTTGTCCAACGGAATGGTCATTCCATTTCTTTTCGTGAGTGCATCTTCAGCGGTCTTGCCTCCCCTCGATGCTATTGAGGACCATCTAGTGTCCAAAGCCACGCAAATGACGCTTTCGTCGGTGTTGGTGTCGATATCGCTACTGGAGGTCAACATCTCCACTGTTGCGACTTGTTCGATACCAATCTCGTGTAATATCATCGCGAAGCAGAAAGCGTCGGTCGAGGCTGTAGTGAAAATCGTGCTTTTCTCTGTTGCGAGCCATAGCAGAAGACGCATGATCTCTTCGGATTCGGCAGATGGTATGCAACCCGGCCAATGCTGGCCTTGTTGGGCTAATTGCTTCCACAGATGATCGGTTTTGGTAATGATGCCACGAACGCAAGCGCTTGACCTCCAACCCTGGATATGTTGAGGTGCCTCTCGCATCAAATACTCCATGCCGTCTGGGCTGTTTTCGAACAGTCGCGATAAGAGGTTGATGACAAATTGGTGGACGTATGAGGGCCCGATCGCTGCATCCAGTGCTGCAAGTAACAAGGTCATGAACCAAGTGAACTTGTCCATGTTATCAACAACAGGTACTTGACTTCCAGCAGGATTTTCCACAGCCATGGGGAGTCCGTTTCGGAAGAGCGTGATTTTGCAATCCCAGCGCTTGTGTAGCTCCACCACATCTATCAAACCTTTCCTAGTGATGACAGTATCGATGTCGACTCTCAAGAACTCAACCAAATTGCGGTCTCGGGTCTGGGCCATGACCCAGTTGCCTACATTTCTTCCCGCACCAGCGATGACAGCAATGTCGCCAACACCAAACCCCCAGTTTGCCAGCTTTAGAGATCCGGAAGCGAAGGCGAGCGCCATGTTTGAAATTTTGTTTGTAGCGTGTTAGACCGATCCCGTTCGATTTTGGGGTGAAGAGGAAACGGAGGGCTTGTCAAAAGGCGTAGGTGTAAAAGATCCATGATTAGACGCGGCATAGATAAATGCCGCACCGGTCAACTCCTCATGATAAGGCTTATTCAAGGTGCAGCCTCGCCTGAATAGCCGACACTGTCGGATCCTGTGGCGTTTTCTGATGGCTAATCAACGATTCGACTCGTCTGCGCTCCAATGGGGGTAGCAGGTAAAGTCAGCATGACGTAGCCGAATCGTTGAATACCTTCTACGAGCTGACAGAGATTGAAGCAGATTAATTGTTGAACAATAACACTTGAACTGCTATCTGTTAACAACCTCAGGGTAATTACAACGCGAAATTGCTCCCCTCATAAGCGGCATTAATCTTCCAGGCGCGGGTGTCTTGCTGAACACCTCATAATAAAAAAGGGAGTATTCTGCTAACTCATGCTGAGTCGCTGCAGCACGAAGCTCAGTATACTAATTCTCGATAGGAAGCTCTTGACTGTTCTCCGATAACCCCTCGTACCACCTAGCACTCGGGAACACTACCCGTATAAGTGAGGGTATCTACAAGAGTGCTAGCTCTTTCGATTTGACGGGGAATTTCACAGCTCTTCTAACTGGCCTCGAATATGAAGCCCTCAGTGGAGCTCGGTAGAGCTCGGTAGTACCGGTTGACTCAGCGTTACCACATTTGGTACAAGTAAAGCTCTGCTACAAGTGCTCGGCAAAGAGCACCCTGAATTATATCAGTACGATCTACTTCAGCCTTGGGCTCGCTTCCACCTTTTGCATACGAGGAAAGCATTTCAGATGTTAGCTTCGGTTGGTAGAATCCGCCTTTGTTGACGCGCCGCCATGTACAGGGCCTGACATACAAGCCACATCGCTTCAATTGCATCATTGCAGGTCAATCACCAATGATATTGGTGGCTTGATGACGCGCCGATCTTGTACTGCTTCAAACTGTCAAGATCATGCAGTGTAACCTCAGCCTCGTGCTAGTTGCCCTGGCAGCCTATCGATACGCACAACAGTACGCCTTCGGGGCTGTCTCGACGGGTCATGACGGTGGTCCAATAGTATGATCCGCTGATTGAACTCGCTTCAGGTGGCAGGGCGCGTGTTGGAGACAACACCGAACGCGTCGATAGCTGCCGAGTGAACAAAGCCACCACAGAGCGTGCGGAATCAGGACAGAAGCGAGGGCAGTTTGCAAAGCATATTGACGAAACGTTTTGGCTAGGGATCATAAGATCACCTGCGGCATTTTAACCTTTCGCACCAGAAGTTGCGATGCGAAGCTTACGAATTGTATTCCTGTGATTCAATGCACCCGTCCCTCTCTTCCTCTTATCTGTGCCCAGGAAGCTCGTAGAGTGGTGGCGCGCCCTGCAACTCGGAAGGCGGTGCAAAGACCTCATGCGCTGCATGATGACCAGACTGCTTTTGAGCAGGGGCATTATCGACATAAGACACGGCGGGGACTGGCGCAGGAGTTGATGCAGCCTTATCTTTCCGGCGTTTTCGAAGGCAGAACACCACTCCGACAATGATGAGGATTCCCGCGACCACGAGCCCAACCGTCAGTCCGATTATAGTGTTTTTTCCGATACCCTTGTCTTCCGTGTCTTTTACTCCATCTGAGACCACTGTTGTCAGGGTGTCTGTTGCTGATGTGGTCGACGAGGGACTTGTTGACGATGTTGTTGGTGTTGAAGAAATCGGGTCTAGCGAGACCGATGAAGTCGACAACGACAAGGACGAAGACGAAGACGAAAATGCTTCCGATTCGCTTGCGACACCAGTCCGTTTGATGTACCAGCTAGTGCTCCAAAAACCGTCTATCCTTTGCTCCTCATCGGTGCCCTGGGCATTGACGACTCTAAATACGAAGGGGTTGGTCAGGTTGGCCTCTTCCGCGCGTACCTCCCATTGGTACCATTGACTTGCTAGATTGACTAAAGTCTCATTAGTACTTCATGTGATAATGAAGAAGCATGATTCCTCACCAGCGAGCTGCACTGAATTCGCGACCTTGCCTCTTTGGTAAAAGTATAAATTGATGTTTTTGTACGTGGTCGACCATGATATATTGATGCTGGAGCCTTCGCGGAAGTCTATCGGGTACGTTACTGGGAAGATGAATCCGCCGTCGCTTGAGTCCTGAGGTTCTGTCCAAATTCTTCCTTCTTCTTCTTCCTGTCTCGGCGAGACATGAGAGGCGAGTAACGTCGAGCTCATGACCCACAGCCTGACGATGAGTCTCCACATAGTTATCTGATACTATGGCAAAAGGGCTGATGGTATGGAAGCGAAAACAAGGGGACACTTAGCGGAAGAGTGCTCTGCACATACGCCTTTGGTTACACCGAGAGCCTGGAGGCGGGAGCCCTTCACCACGCCGCACCGGTTGAATGCGCATATCTCTTAGTTTAGGTGTTGAATCCCGTGGAACGGGTGAGCGGTTGGCTGAGATGCATTGTTTGAAGCAAGACGATAATGATGCAGGTCCTTGTCTGCTTTCGCCTACTCGATTCCCACCAATCACTATTCTGCCCAAACGCCACTGTCTCTGCTGTGCCACCTACTGCTCACTTTCAATTTCGCTACTTCCTTTCCGTCTGGAAAGCCATTCGGATAGAATGATATCGGGGGAAGAAAGCCAGTGGTTACTTGTCTGTTGAAATAACGCCAGCGTAGTCGTTCTTCTTTGAGAAGGGCACCGGGAATGCGTGTGGGTTGGCTTTCGAGTGTGACGCAGCGGTTGATTACATCGGAATGGAGGACCAGAAGCTGACAAGGATTACCAGCGCTAAGCGCCGGGCGGGAAACTCATACTGACACGCAGAGCTGCGGATTGAAGGGGCAAACCCCCAATAAAGTCGACTGAGCTTGTTCCTTCCAACGAGCCCCAATGTACTTGCGTTGAGTGAATGACGATGGCTGCAGGTAGGTCCCGGGGCAACTTCCGACGCAGATATCGAACTGCTATTGCTGCCTTGCTCATCTGTGGCTTCTTCATACACTCATATCGAAGATCGACACCCAGCGCCAGTATATCAAGCCAGCATCAGACCCCACTGTACTGTCCTCAGAACGCCATCGCGAAGGAAGTATTGGTCGTCCTTCGCACAGGTGCCACCGAGGTACTCGAGAAGCTGCCGATTCATCTCACTACCGTGTTGCGATGCATTCCAAACTACGCCATCTATTCCGACTTTGAAGAAGAATTTGGAGGACATCATATTCATGACGTTTTCGACGAGCTCGACCAGGATCTAAAAGACTCGGTGCCAGACTTTGAGCTTTACCACCAGCTGAAAACCAAAGGCAGAGATGGTCTCTCCATGGATGGTATCGCACACGATGGAAGTGGCGCATCAGGGTCGCTAAGCAACCCGGGGTGGAAACTTGACAAGTTCAAGTTCTTGCCGATGATAGATAAGGCTCTCCGCCAGATGCCACAAGCAAAGTGGTTCGTCTTCGTTGAACTTGACACGTACCTGATGTGGACCAACCTGCTCGACTATCTGTCCCAGTTCGATGTAGAAGCCTCGCATTATATCGGCAAGCAAATGTACATTGGCGACGTGCTTTTTGCTCACGGCGGCTCGGGATTTGTTCTGTCGGCACCAGCAATGAGGAAGGTGATCCATCATTGGAAATCGCATATGAAAGATCTGAATCAGTATACAATTGAGCAATGGGCCGGAGACATGGTCCTCGGAAAGGCGTTGAAGGATGCTCAAGTATCACTGCTGTGGGCATTTCCTCATTTCCAGGGTGATCCGGTTTCAACGCTCGACCACAACATTACGAAGATCAACAGACAACCGTGGTGCTATCCCGCGATTACATATCATCATATGCCGGAGAATGAGATCAGGTCTCTGTGGGAATTCGAACAAGAGTGGTATCGTAGGCGTCCAAGGAGCGCTCCTCTGAGGCATGCCGATGTGTTCAAGGGATATATATACCCTAATCTGAGCAGGGAAAGATCAGAATGGGACAGTTATTCCGTCGACAAGGCCTTCAGCAATGAGGTTTTGAAAGGCGAGGAGGTGCACAGCTCTTTCGAAGCTTGCAAATCGGCATGCGAAAGGAACATCCGCTGCCTGCAGTTCTCCTACCGCCCTTCCAGGTGTCTTGTGTCGCGTGAAGTGCGCTTGGGTCGAGCGTCGACATTACAATGCTCAGAGTATTCCACTGCCGCTTCGAGGTGTGAAAAGATGGAGGAGCCGGCGGCGGGAGGTCTGGTTCGTTCTGGTTGGATCGTGGACAGGTTGGAAGAGTACATGCGTACTATGGATCAGGCGTGCGATCGGATAGGCTGGATCACTTAGAAGTCACACAATTCGAACGAATCTTGTAGTTAGCTGTAATGTTAGTAGTAGAGCGTTGGTGTCTAATAGCTAGCGATTGTCATGCCGCTAGACCCTTGCTTAGGCAGAGGTTAGCTCTAAACGACGTAACCTGCCGCTCCAACAATCACTTGCAGACCACACACGGCTGCCTAGATATTGCAAGTAGCGGTCGACATCTACACCCAGTTCCAAGACGCTTTCTCCGTCGATTCCCCCTACACTATCCCCTCACGCGCCATGGCTGAGCCAAATCCTGCCCCGCACAGCGAGCGCGACCCCGCAGCGGCGACCGACGCGAACGAAACACGCGACGAAGACAACGACGACCACAAGCCACGCGACAGCAACGGCTGGGACGGGAAGTTGCGGATAGACAAGATGAGCATTGCCGACGAACCACGCGACCCCCATGCGCAGGTTGTGAGCGATCCAGAAGTATCAGACGACGAGGGCTCGCCTCCCGAGCAGCTGGCTGCAGACGAGGATTTGCTGGACGACACACCGGAAGATGAGGACGACATAGAGATTGTGCACTCCAAAGTCTCAGACATGTCGGCGTTACGGTTGGAGAGGTTCAAGCAGATGAAGGTATGCTGTGCTGTGGGCTGTAGATGAGTTTGCCTAACCTCCCAGCGTCTCTGCCTACGCCAAAACCGCATAGAAAGCATCGCGATACCCGACGAAGTCGCGCCGACTCTCACAGAAGTCGACCTCTACGACAACCTCATAGCGCACATCAAAGGCCTCGATGCCTTCACCGAACTCACCTCGCTCGACCTCTCCTTCAACAAGATCAAGCACATCAAACGCCTGAACCACATGACAAAGCTCAAGGATCTGTACTTTGTGCAGAACAAGATCAGCAAGATAGAAAACCTAGACGGGCTTTCCAACCTGCGGCAGATCGAGCTCGGCGCGAACAGGGTACGCGAGATTGAAGGACTGGAAACGCTGACGGGCTTGGAAGAGCTATGGTTGGGCAAGAACAAGATCACCGAGATCAAAGGCCTAGACACCCTCACCAACCTCAAGATTCTCAGCATTCAGTCGAATCGCCTGCGCTCGATAACGGGTCTGGAGAAGCTCGTCAACCTCGAAGAACTGCACATCTCGCACAACCTCCTCACAGAACTGTCAGGTCTAGAGAACAACGTCAACCTAAACGTCATCGACATCAGCGCGAACCCGATCGAACATCTATCTGGACTGAATGGCCTCAAGCACCTCACCGAGTTCTGGGCAAGCAACTGCAAGTTGAGCGACTTTGGAGAGGTCGAGAAGGAGTTGAGAGATAAGGAGGAGCTGGAGACGGTCTACTTCGAGGGCAACCCTCTTCAACGGGCACAACCGGCGCTATACAGGAACAAGATTCGGTTAGCGTTACCCCAGGTTGTACAGATCGATGCCAGTAAGTCCATACCAATCCCCCAACATCTCAGGACAGACGGTAACCTTGTAACAGCATTCGTGAAGCAAGTATAGGCGACCAAGCGGGAATGAAGATCAAACTGCAAAGGTGAACAAGGCATTTACACGGCGCACTAGGAAGAAGCTGCAGGCGTTCAGGCAAGCATACATCTAGCGTGGCGATATGGTGGTGATACCCTATGAATGCATGGTATTGTTGGCTATAACCGAGGCTTGCACTTATGATGTGAACTAATAAATCTAGTCCATGTCTTGCCGGTCTCGGATCTCAACCCGTGACCACAGCCAGATAAACATGCGGTCTGCAGCATTCCCATCAACCGTATTCGACCCGCGCCGCACCGTGCCGCCCCCGGTTTCGACGCTAGTACTTTATCCGCTGTATAGGAATCCTTCGGTCCTGCATAGAGTGGGTCTCTTTTTTCGCGGAGACAATACCCCATCTAGCTCAAGTCCAACGGCTTTCACGTCGTCTAGCTTGCTTCGCTCAAGGGTTCATGCCGTGCTTTCGGGATGTTTCGAGAGGCGTGTTGGCTGTGGATGCAACCGAACCGCGGCGAGCGTTATCCAAGACTTGGCTTGCGCTGCACGAACAAGGTTATTTGGATGCAAAAAATGGGTACCTCTGTCTGGAGATGCAAGTGAACTTCGAGTGGGTGACAGCTCGGTAATCAAGTGGGTGGCAAGCTCCTTGCAGCACTATCCATGGGGGCGTACTTGCAATCGATGTTCCTACACACTCTCGATTCGATATACGGATTCTTATCGCGGCTCGATTCCTGGAATCATGGTTTTCTTATGCGTTGGCGTGCTCTTTGTAGCCTCCGCCGCCGCCAGGTTCGCGCCTCGCTCTGCGGAACCCCCCATGCGTCTTGCCGATCGCCAGTCAGGCAACGTGGCGAATATCAAGCAAACAGCTGATGGGGCAATTCCCCGTTTCGAATGGGAACAGTCATTCTTGACGGATGCGACCCTCGAGGAAGCATTGACCTCGGTATCAGCCGACGCAAGGTCGCTTTTCCAGTTTGCTGCGCACAATATTGCCAGCGACTCCGTCCCTGAGACAGAGAGTACTTTCAACGGCCGCGAATGCAAGGTCTTCCCTGGCGATGAAGATTGGCCGGCGGACGCGAGCTGGTCGGCGCTCAACGATATCACCAACGGTGCTCTATTGAAGCCTCTCCCCCAAGCACATGTCTGCTACAACACTAGCCTGGCTGCTGCAGACCAGAGCGCTTGCGATGCCATGACCAAGTCGTGGACTGATCCGTTTTCCCAGTATGTAGCCTTTGAAGATTGCCTCCTCATAGCCATCGACTAACGTATATGAACAGGCTCGACGACCCACTTGAGATGTTAAGTCCGATGTACCAAGGCAGTACATGCCAACCACCTCAGCTCTACGATAGTAAAGAGTGCACCCAAGGAGGATACTCTCTCTACGTCGTAAATGCCTCGACTACCGCGCAGATCCAGCTAGCGCTTAACTTTGCGCGGAACACAGGCGTCCGCTTTGTAGTCCGGAATACAGGTCACGATTTTGCGGTAAGTGCTTCATCCATACCCAATCTTCCAATCGCTGATAGCTCTTAGGGCAAGAGCGGTGGTGCTGGCTCTCTTAGCGTATGGACTCATGGATTAAAAGACATTGCATTCCTCGATAACTACGAGTCTGGAGATTACACTGGACCGGCTATGAAGGCTGGCTCAGGTGCGCAAGGCTTTGAGCTTTACGCTGCTGCGAGAGACTTCGGCGGCACAGTCCTTGGCGGTGAATGTCAGTACTTACTTTCAAGCATGTCTCAATGTATACTGACTTTGCTTGATACACAGGCCCTACCGTTGGCGCAATGGGTGGATGGATCCAAGGTGGCGGCCACTCACCTTTGTCCGGCCACCTAGGCTTAGGCGCTGACCATGTGCTTTCCATGGAGGTCGTCTTGGCAGACGGTCGCTACGTGACTGCTGACAAGAACAACAACCCCGAGCTGTTCTGGTCATTACGCGGTGGCGGCGGTCTGACTTTCGGTGTCGTAACCTCCGTCACCGTCAAGGTACATCCAGACCAACCCATTGCCTCCGCCAACTGGGTTGTCACTACAGGCAAGAACGTCAGCACCGAAGCCTTCAAGCAAGGGCTCAAAGCCTACATGAAATATTTCCCACAGAACGCCGATAACAACACTTATGCCTATTGGAAAGTTTTCCCGGGCCCCGATTCCATCATGATGGATATGTCGCCTTTCTTCGCTCCCGGCAAGACCGTCGAAGAAGCCAAAGCTCTGGTCGACCCTTGGGTAAAAGACATGGCCGCACTTGGGATCACTGTCGCGCCCGAATGGACGCAGTACAACGGCTTCTACGATGCGTACAACGGCTCTTTCCCCGTGGAGGCCGTGAATAGTAATGGTGTAGCCACTACCTCACGCATGATCCCACGTTCCAACTGGGCCAACGAATCCATCTTCAACGAGACTTTCGAAGCCCTCTGGCAAGCCGTCGACGAGGATATGGCGCTGATCGGCTACAACATGGCGCCATCATGGGAGAAAGGCGGTCGCCCGGACAACTCTGTCAATCCAGCTTGGAGAGACATGCTCGGTTTCATCATTACTGGGACTGTGCTGAACATGACGAATCCAGCTGCGGAGATTGTCGAAGAGCGCCTCAATATGACTTATGGCGTTATGCAGAAGTGGCGCGATCTCACGCCCGGCTCCGGTTCGTACCTCTCCGAGGGAGATCGCCTTGAGCCCAACTTTCAGTGGTCGTTCTGGGGTAGCTTCTACCCGCGTCTTTTGAAGGCGAAGCGCAAGTTTGATCCGTTCAATCTCTTCTGGGCTGCTGGGGCAGTGGGCAGTGAGTTCTTCAATGTGCGTAGCATTGACGGTTTGCCGAATGAGAACGGGAGGCTTTGTGTTAATCCGAAGCCGACGCTCTACCAGGCTGAGGGTCCTGACTGGGTTCCACAGTAAATGGATGGTGTTATGGTGTCCAAATGTGTATAGATCTGAGATCAAGGGGTTCTCAGTTCATGCTGATAGGAAATACCATCGAGGCTGATGAACCGACGGACACCCGAAGAAGTTGAACACATTGAAGGCTTTGCTTTGTTCTTGGCAACGAAGTACATTACTAGCGTCGATGAGGTGCAAGGAATCGTCTTGATAATGATGGTCTACACCGAGAGCATCGTCTCTTGTACTGTCTAGGTATCATATGCACATGCCACGTCAACCTCGTCCAGGGCCAGTAAATGCTTCTCCCATAACTACATAACCTTCCTGTTGTTTCCATCCGATCCCAACTCCAAAATCAGACCATTCAAGTTCAAGCGTTGAATATTTCCGTTGTGTATGTCGCGGCGTCTTGCTTGGCATCATCATTCATGAACAGCCGAGGGGCTGCACTCAGAAGCTTGGGTTGCCGTTGATCTTGAGACCGCTCACACCGTTGGCAATGCCTTCAGCATCAAGCCCATTCGTCATGCCACTTTGGTAGTCGCGAGTGATCTCGTCGAGCATACCAGCACTAGCAGCGACGAAACCCAAGTAGGGCCTGCTCGGGTCCAGGACGCGGGACAGGTATTCCGGGTGGAACTGGACACCAACGAACCAGGGATGGTCCTTGATCTCAATAACCTCCATACGTACACCAGCTTCATCTTTGCCGACAAAGCTCAGACCGCCCTTCTCGAGCGTCTCAATGTAATCAGGGTTGACCTCATATCGGTGACGGTGGCGCTCTAGGATCTCCTCCTTGCCGGCGTACAAAGCGCGGAGACGAGACCACTCGCTGCCTGGCTGGAAGAGTGTGGGACGGAGACCGAGACGCATGGATGCGCCCATAGTGCTCTTGTCTACCTCTGGCATGAACATGATGAGCTTGTTCTGCGCCTCGCCGTTGAACTCCTCGGAGGTTGCGTCCTTGATGCCGCAAACGTTACGAGCGTACTCAATAACGGCAATCTGCATGCCGAGGCAGATACCAAGGTACGGCTTCTTATGCTCACGCGCCCAGGTGGCCGCTGAAATCATACCTTCTGTGGCACGTTGACCGAAGCCACCCGGTACCAGGATACCCGATGCCTTGACGACCTCGTGCCAAGCGTTGTGGTACTTTGCGGGGTCTGTCTTCTGACACTTGGGCTCCAGATGGTCTGAGTCCACCCAGCGAATGTCCAGCTTCCTCTTGCACCGCATCGTAGCGTGTTCCAGCGATTTGATGACTGACAGGTATGAGTCTTGGAGCTCCACGTACTTTCCGACGAGTGCGATCGTGACCGGGTCGTGGAAACGAGTGTCGTGGCCGGTCAGCGACTGCCATTGCGCCCAGGTATGGTTGCCCTTTTGCAGCATTGACGCTGAGACTGAAACTTGCTCGAGAGCAAGGAATTGGCGGACCATCGGAATCAGTCTTTGTTGTTCGAGAAGCATCGGTACTTGGTAGATGGATGGCATGTCACGGACAACAAGGACTTGTTCGTTCTCGACCTGGCAAAAGTGGGCGATCTTCTCGACAGCGGAGGCTTCGAGTTCGCGCTCGCAGCGGCAGGCAATCTAGTACTGTCAGTCATCCAAAGTAATGGCCAACGTGAAAGGCTTGACATACCAAATCTGGGATCAGACCATTACTCCTCACCGCCTTGATAGCCTGCTGCGTAGGCTTCGTCTTCTGCTCGCCGTGGATAACCGGGACATACGAGACGTGAATCTGCATGAAGTTGTTCTTGCCCGCACGCCTCCTCAGCTGGCTCATAGCCTCAATGAAGGGCATGCTCTCGATGTCGCCCACGGTTCCTCCCAGCTCAATTATGCAGACGTCCGGCTCCTCGCCTGAGTCATCGACGGGTATCCGCGAGACCTTCTCGATCCAATCTTGAATCGCATCGGTGATGTGTGGGACGACTTGTACGGTTTTACCCAGGTAGTCGCCCTTGCGCTCGCGTTCGATAACGTGCTGGTAGATCTTGCCAGTGGTGATGTTGTTGTCGCGGGTGAGGGTGATGTTGAGGTAGCGCTCGTAGTTGCCAAGATCGAGGTCGACTTCGCCGCCGTCGGAAAGGACGAATACTTCGCCATGCCTGGGTTTTTTTAGTCTATATTCACGGTACGGTTGGTGAAGCCTACTCCTTCGGGTTCATAGTTCCCGCATCGACATTGAGGTACGGGTCGACCTTGATCGACGAGACGTGCTGAGACGTCAGTATGGTCGGTAAACCGCGTCAGTTCATTGCACTTATCTTGAGGCCGATTGTCTTGAGGAGAAGTCCTGTAGAGGAGGCTGCGACGCGTCAATCAGCTACAGCACGCAAAAGAAGATCCTGACGTAGGAGATGATGTACAGTGGTGCACTTCGGCTACACACTGATAGCGATGGTCTCGTAGAGGCTGGTATGCTCTCATGAAAGTCAAACTTCGCGTGGAGCGTCATAGACGCGCGACACTTCTGGCCCATGTCAAATAGCTTACCTATGATACCCTGTGTGTACGCGTTAGTGGTGATCAAAGGCGCGGCAACCTGCAGCTTACCTTCCCCACGCCGCTGATGACGCCGCCAGACACAAGCACGTACTTCATGATGCTGTTTGGTGCCTCAATCGGTTATGGGGAAGGGGAGGGAAGGAAGAAAAGTCGAGATTTCGCACGCGTTAACTTTGAAAGAAAATCGGCGCATGGACCCTCTAGCGGGGCAGATCCGCCCGCACTAGCGCCCTCTCGAGGCTTGAGGCTTGCGACCATGATCCTGCAGCGAATCTTGATCCGAAGCTTCATTTCCTGAGAAAAACTGTCTCAAGCCCAGTGTCTTCTTATATTAACTTCAAATACGAGCTATCAAATGGTATCGTGCTCCCGTCCGTCGAATATCAAATGCATTACAATGTGACCGCCTCACCGAGTCTTCAGACCCCTCCTGTGTTGTATAAACGCCATGCAAACGTTCTCAACGCTGGCAACTTTGGAACTAAAATGAAACGTCCGAGGGGAATAGGGTTCGTTCATCATGTCGTCAAGATGCAAATCGGTATCTGCAAAAGATGCTCCAGATGACCCAAATAATAACCCACATCGCCCGCTGTAGATGATGCTCATGAAAATGTAGATGCCTGAGAGGTGTGGCGAGTTTGTCATTCTCTGCGCCGTCGCTTCAGCTCGTCCTCTTCCGTATTGTCGTGTTCTTGGCTCGCGGTGAGTCGTTTGCGTGCCAGTGCCTTTTCATTGCCCTTCTTCACTTGGATATTGCACCCTTGTAACTTCAATGCCCGGGTGAGCGCGCTGCTTGGTCGCATACCCGGAAAGTCTTTGGCTGTGTAGACTGTGAAGACATCGCTCAAGACCTCGGTGAGTATGGGCGAGAACCCTCCCACGTGGAGGTTCATAGGATCGATGCGCATGAGGACGAACCGGAGTCGGTACTTGCCATGTGTACGGCAAGAGAGGTCTGGAAAGCAGAAAAAGCAACCCTCGGCGTCATGCTCATCCTTTGCTACAGACGGAGAAGCTACGAGCTGGCCCATTAGTCGTCGCGTTGTTCGTCGGTCAGGCTGTATGAGTGCCGTCTCTTCGTTCGTCCCTTCTGCGTTCCAGAGCGTGCAATGAACCACGTTGAGCGAGTAACGAAGCTCTTCTTGTTCAGCAGCACCGGTCTTCGGATCCGTTACTAGTAGCTGGATGATTGGCGGAGGGTCAATCACCCTGCGGTCGCGTTCTCCGAACCCACATGCTCGCGCAGCGATGGGTTGTTGTCGCACACGAAGCTCGTAGTTTAGATTCCTATCTGTGTCAGTCAACGTTGACCTACCCAGGCGGGAGGGGTTCCTACAGTTGTTCGTTGTACACAGGCTGTGGTATCGAACCCGGCAACGGAATTGCTCGATGCTGTTTCTGGGGCGGAGGGGCTGTCGCAGGGGTCTCTGAATACGAAATAGATCCCAATGGCGCCGCTAGAGAGCCGCGATGTGATTGTGAGTGCTGATGGGAACCGACGGACCCGCGGAATGGAGTGCTACTTGATGCATAGCTTGGTGTGTACCCAGGCGAGGGCAGTGGAGGGTAGGCTCTTTGCTGCGAGGCTTCTACTGGAGAAGTGAGGGATGAGTAGGGCTGCTCGTGGTGTTGGCTGTGGGGTTGGTTGGGGTGATAGTGGCGGGGCTCCTCGTACGGATACCGGTGTTCAGTCAGTCTTCGCGGGCCTCTGCTGTCAAACTCGGAACGTGGTGAGATGGGGGGTCCATATTGCTGAGGAGAATATGGTGGGTCTGATCTAGGTGGAGTGTAAGGATTCGAGTGCTGCAGTAGCTTCTCGACGGGGGCTGCTGCTCTATGTAACGAGGACGGCTGAGGGTAGTCGTGTCGTGGGGGCAGTCCAGCATGGATCGAGGGCAGTTGATTGATGGGGGAGCGGAACTGGTGATCCGGGCGTGGTGGTACAGCGTCTGGCGGGATCTCCAGCGGGGGCAGTCGGCGATGGGAGTAGTCGAGAAAGCCAGGGGGCGAGAAGATGGGAAGTTTCTGGGTCTCGGTCATATCTGGAGCAGGACGAGAAGATGTTGTCAGAGGGAGCGACGGCGGCGGAGGTGGAGGTGGTTGGGACATGCGTGTATTATTATTTGGCCGGGCCAGGACACGATGCACGAAGCCGCATTGGGATGAGGGTTGTGTTCAGTTCGGAGGCTCTTTTCAAATTGGGAGCAACGGGTCGTGGTGCAGTGTTGGACAAGACGTCAGGAGTGGGAGCACTGCCTCGAGTGTGGCGGCGTGAGTAGTTTATAGTTGACGGTTCCCTGTAGTCAACCCTGTAGGTATCTGGATCGCCAGCAGCCAGATCGACGGTCGGATGCTTGGATTCAGCAATGGCGACGTTGAAGTGGAGGCGCTCAGACGCCTTAAAACAACGGGCGCCCGGGAAGGGGAAAGGATGCAGACGGGGGTGGGCCCGCAGCACCCTGTTCACTCGCAAGCCTCACGCCAACCGTCAAGAGTAGCCGGCTCGGAGCATAAATTTCAACAAGGACAGCGATAAGTGCAGCGATGGGAGGGCGGATCCGAGCTTGGCGGAGCGGTGCTAGTCCCCAGGTTTCTGACGTGGGCTGGGTGCAAGCGATATGAAGGCCGGGAGATGGGCACTGCTCGCAGGTGACGGAGTGGGGACATGTCATGGCCGACTGGCATGATCAAATGATGGTGATGGCGTCTGGCTGGTGCATGTGGCCTCAGCGGGCGCCATGCAGCAGGAAACTTTGGGAAGTCTAGCTCAGTGAACTGGCTTCGCAGTATTTTCGTGGGGCGTCCGTTGCAGGCTGGCGGCCGGGTAAAAGGTCGACAAACAACGGCGTCCCGGTTTCGCAGGCACGTCTGTTTCGAATCAAGGCGGGCCAGGGTGTTGCACACTGTAACCCGGCGGCAGCCAATATGGAGCAATATGCCAGATATCACGTAACTCGGTCGGTGGGCGCTGGCGGGCGACGCTTTCGGCGAGGGTCCAGATGGAGGTCAGGAGTGGCTGCAGCGCGAACCTGGGAACGGCCTGGAGGCCCATCTGTCAGCGGGCGCGGCGAATGGCGAGGCTGCAGCGGTGCGGCTAAAAGCGATCTGCCCTGCGACGCCTTTCTTGTCCGTCTCCGCGCACCCACTTGGGCTGGTGAACCCAGTCAGGACGGCTACCGGGCTTTTGGAAGACGGCTGCCGTCGCATGCGCCCATCCAGCAGTGACATGAGACAAAGCCTCCGCACCTGGCTATCGGACTCGATGGGCAACGGGCACGGCCGCTTATGTTGGTCGGTGGCTTGCGCTTGACCGCGGTGGGCGACCGTTGTCGTTAACAGCAGACAATTAAGACACGCAGTATGCTGCCAGTATCGCTGCCATGGCGGCGACACGAATCACGGCCCTTCGCTTGCGGCCCTGGAGAGAGTGGCAGCATATTGCAGTCATGGAAGGCACCCGTGGACAAACCCCATGACGCCCAAGTTGGACATGGGAGCAGTTGGACATGGGACGGCAGTTGTCGTCTATCTGTCTATCTGTCTACCACTCTACCACTACCAGACTACCACTACCACTCTATCACTGTCTCGCGTGGTCTACTCCACATCAGACGGCAGTCGACCGTTTAGAGTAACAGCTGGATTGTCTGAGTAACAGATTGCCCGAGTAACAACGTTGCAGCGGTCCTAGCGCCTCTCTTATTGCCTCGCTGCTCAGTCTGATATTGCGCCCGCACGGCGTACCTGCGTGTGTGCGCGCGCCTTAGGCTAGCCGCCTCCGCCGTGTGCTACCTCAGGCGGACGCATGTCTACTTTGACACACTCGTCCTCTGCTACCCCTCACCACCCATCGCGACGACGCTGCCCTCGGTGAGCGAGTCCGCCAATTGCTCTCCCTGGCACGTGTCGCAGCCAATCGTCCGCCCGGGCACCTGCCGTCTCTGCCCTCTACTCTACGCGACCACCCAACCGCCGCCCACGCCTCCCTCACCGCCCCGTCGTCTCCCACAGCTGCAACACTACTCTGCGCTGAATCACGTCGCCACTCCAGGGCTCGATCGACACGCTGCCCGCATGGCTGCTCACTTCGGCAACTACGTGGGTACGTGCGAGGCCACCTCACCCAGACGGGCTGTGGGCGTTCTGACGTGCCCTCTACCGTGGCTCAAAGCGGCCTCTGCTCGGCAATTGCTGCCCTGCCTCGATTCGTGCTGACGGCCTGCAGACTATAGTGGGGCCAAGCCTCCTGCCTCAGCGACTCACGTTCGCGACCCACGTCTGCACATCCTGGCGGCGACGATTCCGGAGATCTTCGCCAACAAGCACATTCTCGACATCGGCTGCAATGCTGGCAGCGTTTCGATCCAACTAGGTAAGTCCAGGAAGGATACCCCTGCCACCTGCTGCAACCGACTATTACCACCATCGACGAGATATTGATCAACTGCAGCCCTCGATTTCCACGCGGCTGCCGTCACTGGCGTCGATATCGATCCCAAGCTGATTGTCCAGGCCGAGAAGCTCCTGGCCTTGCGCGCTTCCCGTGCAACACCCCCCACGAGTTGCGACCCACCCGTCGTCGACTACTTTCCCATGTCGGCCGTGCTCACTCATGGCTACCGGATTGAACCGCACCGCAAGCCTGTCCACACGTCTTCCGCTGCGTCAGCTGCCTGGCCGCGTGTAACCTTCTTTTCTGCAGATTGGGTCCTGCCCTCTGACCAAGATGCTACCGACTCATACCATGTCATCCTGGCATTATCCGTCATTAAATGGATCCACCTCGAACATCGAGACGCTGGTCTGACGACGTTTTTCGCAAAGTGCTCATCGTCTTTGAAACCGGGCGGCTACCTAGTCATCGAGCTCCAGACCTGGGACTCATATCAAAAGGCCATTCGCCCCAATCATGCTCCGCATTTCCAAGAGACCCTCAAGGAGCTGCGACTACGGCCAGAGACATCGTTTGACACTCTCCTTGCCAATCACGGTCTGCACCTCTGCGCTTCGTCGGACGCACTCCCTCGTCGCATCAATGTCTATCAAAAGGCCTAAGAGCGGTTGGTAGACATATTGGTAGGGATTGACACTCTTCCACTAGCATCACGTTTCATGGCGTTCGGGTCCCAGTCTCTAGTATCGGGATTTACCATCTCGTCTCGCTCGGGAGACGTTGCAGGTCATCCATGGCATTATTCACGTTGACTAATCTCTACACTCGTGCCGCTGCAGCATCTACCGTATCTGGCTCTCCCATTCTATTAATCAAGGTACATATGTTAGATTGAACTCGCTATCCAGGCAAGTAGAAAAGTATCCCAATCCGCGGCTAGTTACTACAAACGGCTGGTCTGCGCTCCACTTTCTTGGTCTTCTCTCCGAGGCTGTTCCCTGTCCGCCGATCTTTGGCCCTCACCATCCCAGGTTCTATCAAGCCATGCATCGTACGATTGCGGCAGCTATGCAAGTAAAGATCGGCCGAATAACAGGCTTTTCAAACTTCCGGCCTCGATGTCCGCCTCAGTAGTGAGGCATGCAGCTACAACCTAATTGTGATTGCAGCCATGGCTCCGCAAACGTCTCTGGCGGGCCACGGTAGAGTAGTGAGGTTGCGACATTTGCATTAGCCGCGTTACTACACAACCCGCCACGCTAGCCAATGGCGGCTCGGAAGCTTTTCGGCTTATGCCGGGTACCCATCCTCTGGTTCTCCAGACATTAGATCACATGTCGTCCACTAATGCAAACCTTATTCCACTCCGGATCTCGTGCAGGCCGAGGTTTTCTGCTTATGCTGTTCAATAGTATATCTACTACCAGCCGTGCTATCCTCCTCGTAACGTCATCTCAGATGGCCGGCTCTAGATGTTTCGACAATTGATGATCGCTCACCGGTCCGTACATTGTGACAAAGTCTAGATGACAGGAGCGTAGGTTCGCCGACTCCATGGCAACATGGTTTAACCTAGCCGCCACTGACCGCTTATGAGCTGTCACAGAACGTGAAATTGCCAAACTCTCGTTGACAATATGACTGCTGATGCTGTGAAAGATGAGATATGACGTTGCATTTCCGTCAGAGAGCACCGATTCCCCGTCTGTACCATCTCAAACAGGTAAATCCCTCGAATTTCACGCTTTGGTCCCTGAAGCCTTGAGGACGGCGCAAAGGTTCGAGCGCTTGGTTTCCCTCATCAGCCGTAGATTCACCTTAGCTCGCACCTTGCGAACCACGTCGACTGTTGAGGAGCTCTCTGGGAGATTATGCCACACCAAGTACAAAGCTTGATGGAGTGGCTGAGTTACCTCTGGACCGGTGCTGCACGATGCCTTGCCCGCTGGATGCCATCTCATCAACATTTCGTTCGAGAACCAGGGACAGGCCGTATGCTTTGAAAATTGAGTTACTGGGTCCCGGTTGATGCGAGCTGGCGACTCGGTTGTCGATCCGTCAGAGCGGTAGGCTCATTCGACATAGTCTACAGATCTTGAGAGGTGCTCAATCTCGCAGGTGAAGTCGGCCCTCACGAAAACCCAATGCATTAGCTGGAACACAGCCAAGTCGTTATTCTGTTTTTACCGCATCTACATGGCTGCACAGCTTCGGTAGCTTGGTTTCTCTGAAAGCCGTGCCATGGAACGCCAGTGCAGTATCTGGCCAGTGTACCGTCCACTGCGGCGATTCAAGCAGACATGATCTTGTCGTTGGTGTGGGAACAAGTCCGATGATGCGCTCCCCTGCAGACCAGGCAGACTTGCGACTACTGTTGTCAGCAAGCATACGCCTATCGGGATGCAGCATCACTGCCTGCTTGGTCGCACGACAGCCAATACACTCACCGATGGATGCATCGGCAGTTTGTCTCTAGCCGAGAGGGTGAATCACAGTATATACTGTCATGTCGTGCGTGAAAGCGTCGACTCTGCTAGCCAATGACGATGCGATGCTGCCATCGTGAACGGTGTCGAGATTTGCGATCAACAGTTCGTCCAATATCTACAGCGCCTAAACGATATGCAGTTGCGCATGGAAGATTGACCACTAACGGGAACGCCCTGCGTAGGTATACAAGGAGGACGACCGAGGGATGTCGACTAAACGGGGCGGCCATTGATGGACAACGCATCCACGGATAGCTGCTTCGTGGACACACCACATACCGCACAGCAGCGCATTGCACAAGTGATGCTGCCCAAGAACATGTCGTGAGCTGGCTCGAGTGACAACAAAGCTCCTGCACCCTGCGCTTATCTCCTCGATGCGATCCGCCGACAACGATATGGAGTTGCAGGACATCGATGACGTTGAAGAGTCGCCATTGAGGTGCAGCATGTCGAGTAAGGCGTACTGCCGTCAGTCGTCATCACAACTTCTCATGTCGTTTCAATTTCCACGCCCGTTGCTGTTGTCATGTGTCGCCGTGCGCTCTTGCCGTCTTCGGAGCACGTCTCGCAGCTGCCTCGATTACGTAGGCCAGACAAGCCCAATGACAGCGAGGGTTCGTGCAGTTACCAGGGGCCATGCAGAACATAGTTCCTGTCGTGGAACCCTCCAGCACATCGCTCCTGCCTTGCCACGAACACTTGCATTCTGCCCCCGATACACGAAATCCACGTCGGCTAGTATTCTGGAGGAATGCGCTGCAGGGAGCTCGAAACGACCGTTGCCCGCGTCGCGTCGACGTGTTCAGACGAGAGCTTTCCGATGCTCCAGGTCGGCGGTGCGCGGGCTTGAGAAATAGCTTTTGGCCACCTCACCTTGCCGCATCGGAGACTTTTGTACCTTCAACAAATGCTCTTTCTCTCCTCCCCTGGGCCTCGCAGGGACCGACGCAAGACGATGCTAGCGACAGGTTGATCCCCGCCTCTGGAATGCGATGGCAATGATGTGTAGCTGCTGGAGCGTCTGCAGTGGCGGCACCTCCCAGCTTGGATGGACGTCCACTTGCAACTAGGCGGGAAGCCAAGCACTGCACCAGTCGGGCTATATAACCATCAAGCAGCGTCGAGGTACGTCTCACGCGAGACCTGTCGTCACTCCTGACCTGTGTACCGGCCCATGATTCAAGCAGCATAGCTTGCGCCGGAACTCCAGGCTGAGCCGAACAAAAACAACCATCTTCTTCCCTCAGCAGCGCCAGCGAGGTAAGCTCCAGAACCGCGCGTAGCATCAATGCGTCAGCACGTGTCCTGTTCACACCACAGCTGGGGGAGGCGCAAACGAGCGGGCGTCGTATACGGCGCTTAGGGGCATGAAACGGTTTGGTGCTGACCGTGCGATAGGCTTCCTTGACGAGTCTCGCGCGGGCGCTTCTCACGATCCCTCATGCAGATCTCTGGCTATTTGACATCCTGCCGAAGTCAGACGTAAGCTGGATCCTTGCTTTTGCCAAAGCGAATGACCATCCGAGCTTGGTCACACAGAGCTAGACAACACTCAACACGATTCGGCATCTTGCCGGAGCTACGGGATACACCACCTATACATACGCCATCAAAACCACTCGTAGAACAGAGCAGAGCCACGCCGAGCGCTCATCTCCGCCGACCGACCGCGAGCGCATCGAGCGCATCACCGACGATATGCCACCCGCGAGCGACTCCTTCATGCCCCTCAACATTGAAGACGACGTCGTGCCAGAATGGCTGGATTCCTTTACTCTGGTTGCGCCCCCAAACACCGATCTATGGAGAAGGCCATCTTCGGGCGACATCTCAACCGCTCCCATGCTCTACACTGCCTTGAGCAATCCCTTCATTGTAGCAGAAGTCACGGTCAAGGGAGACTGGCAGCTTGAATGGGATCAAGGAGGGCTGGTAATATTCGCAGGCGCACCGCCAGGACAGGCAGCGACGGCATCAACAACCGCAACGCCGACATTGCAGGTCCCAGATGTTGCAAACATCCGGTTGGACGACAGCGCGACGCCGAGCTCCGCCATCTCTCTCTCGCAAACCTCAAGTAATGAGAATGTTGAAAGCTGCGGCACGACAGCCTCACACAGCCCAACAGACGAGTCAGGACCCAGCCCCCAACTAGAACGTGGGCCGCCACCACCATACGACACTCCTGCGCCAGCACCCAAGTGGGTGAAAGTCGGGCTTGAGTTCTGCGGCAACGTATGCCACGCTACAGCTGTAGCCGCCAATAGTGAAGGTGCCGATTGGTCTTTGAGTTCGCTTCCTCCGCTTCAACAACGGCTCAAGGAACTGCGCGTCAAGATGGAGCGCATCGGCTACGCGCTGTGGGTGTCGTACGAGGAAGAACCGGGGATTTGGAGGAAATTGAGAGAAGTCACTTGGTTCTTCTGGGGTGTAGAAGACAAGGCCGTACGCGTTGGCGTCTACGCGAGTCGACCTGCAAACTTTGGCATCACCATGTGGGATCACAGACACCGTGTGGGACTCAGCAACGAACAGCGAAATTTATACGTCGAATTTGAAGATCTGGAAATCCATTAACCAGGCTCGCCGCCTTGTTTATTTCTGTCGGTCTATCATTGCATGCAGCGGCTGTTTGTGCAGCCCAGGATCACGAGCAGATGCTCTCTTTGCTTCACACATCCCTAGCATGTCTACATCTCTAATCGTCTCTTCGACCCCTACTTCGTAATCAGTTTTGAGTTTCGGTTCTATGTACCTATTCGCTTTTCGCCGTTCGCGGCGTTGCCTCGGCGCTTGCCACCATCTTCAGCTCATCGCAGCGTCGCATCCATCTGTGGCGACAATACCTGCACTGCAACTTCTCGCATACATATAGGGCTCATTTTACTGTAATCGCCTCTTTTCCTCACGGATGACGGATCATGTTGAGCGCAGATCTGTAATCTCGTTCTCAGCTCCGTCATCACAATCCAGTTTCGCTTGCCTTCTAGGATATATCTATTTATATAATAACACAATTATTCGGTATCTATGTCTACACGCTGCAATGTGCGGTTCTCAGTCCGACCTGGACCTCGTGTAAGAACGTGGGTCGGATGCGCCCTGCATGTGGAATGGTGGTGATCGGTACCCATGCGGAGCTGGCGCGTTTGGTGTCGCGTCTTCACGCCGCCCCGGTGCCCTTCACAGACGGTGTAAACTCAGCACACTAAAGTACCAACACAGGAGAGGGATCACAGTCTCGATCGATCCAAGTACTTGAATGGCAGGCCCGAATGATGCGTGCAAACGACAAAGCTGATGTTGAATCTCACAACTTTGAGAGACATGCTACTTCCACGACGAGTACCAGAGAGTTACGGATACGATCCAAACCTAAGTTTTCTGGTCGCTTTGAGGAGCTACCTACTCGATCCTTGCCGATTGGCTGGTCTTCCACCCAGAACCCCGTACTAGGAAACAACGATGTTGCTTGCCTATATCCTGTTGGGCCTTGCTAATCACGCAGCTTGTGGATACGGCGATACCATGAAGGATCGTCAGGCAGAGTATACTATGACTAAGGACGCTCACGGGAGCTACACCACAGCTCCGTCGGTAGAAAGAACGACTTCCTTCCCTGCATCCTCATCCAATGCGGCCAGCACTCAGATATCTAGCCTTCAGCCATCTCAGTCCGTACTACCGGCCAGTGTGCCCCCCACAGTTGCCTGCTGGGCGACACCGTACTGCGATTCTATCCTCGTGGACTTTGCGCACTGCTACAACATCTCTGGAACGCTGAAAAGTCCCAACGGCGACGATGGACGAAGCGAAGTTTACCAACGCTGTCTCTGCAACGACCGAGGAACTGTGTACAAAGAGTAAGCGTCCCTCGAACCACCTCCCTCTCCGGCTTCCTCTAACCGAACAAACAGCATCCTCACAAACTACCAAGAGCAAAACACAGACAACGTAACGCAGTGCTACGCATGCATGAAGCAAGCCGGCATCGAAGTAGACAAGAACAGCGAACCCAGCCTACAAATGAGATACAAGATCCATAATTTCTGCAACACCGCAGTGCCGAACCTGTACGATTTACTCGCTCTATTCCTCGTCTGGCTCAAGTCCACCGACGAGCCCGTGGACAATAACACCGAGCTGGGCAACATACCGTCGATAACTACTCTGGCCGATCGCTTCACAAAGACAGATGTAAATCAGGCTACTACAACGGTAGCCAGCTCGGCTCAGAACACGGAGACATCAGCGCTGGGGAGTACGCTTACTGCTGGCGACGTGATACCGACGCAGTACTTACAGCAACTACCGAAGCACTGGCCGTATACAAGCTACGGCGCGGCGAGAAAGGCAGGCCAGACTACCTCGTTCCCGTTGACAGACCCCAATTCGACAAGTCAAACGGTGGCATGGCTATTCCATGAGATGCTGTGGAATCCACGACCGCTTTTCACTCCGCCGTCGTCGAGGGGAGACACGTATGAACCAGGGCTTGAGGACTGGACACCAGTGTTCAGGAACGGTGCTGCCCTGACTGCTATCCCTTCTACCTCCGCCGCACCCGACATCTCAACGACGAACGTCGAGTCGAGCACTTCGGATCCCACAGCGACGGCAGCATCAGAAGGGAAGATGACGCTGGGTACTTCCATGGCTTCGACAACGCTGTCTTCATCTACGACGACCGCTCTTCTTACAACGTCCGTCGTCGTGTCCACGTCCATGTTGATAGCCTCCTCTGTTGCGATTCTAACAACAACGACAACAACATTACCGCCAACCTCTTCATCTCCTCCATCTTCTTCTTCTTCTTCTGCTTCTTCACTCACCTCACAAGCGCTCGTTCCTAATCGTCCAGAGTACACACAATACCCTGTTCTGAGCAAACCACACGATGCGAGAGACGTCACGACTGCGTCATCTCGAAAGGCACTTGTAGATGCCATGGCTGGGCCTAGGCAGGAAACTGGGGACAAGGAGTCAATTGAGCAATTGTGGGGTGAGATAAGAAGGGTGAAGAAAGAGATGAATCGCTGATACTCGATCGCGAGAATGCAACAGAGGGGAAGATGTAACAACAAACCAATATAAAGGCTATTCGTGTCATAATTACGTATTAACTATCTGTACTGCTTATATGTACCACCTCCCAAAATGAAGGGGTTTTCTAGACACGCTTTATACCGAAAACGCCAACCCATGCCCCTATATACAAGTCCTGTAATGAGACTCCATGAAGCGTATATACATAATGCCATCTACTTATTTTTCTTCCCCCTCTGCTTCACTACCTCTTCACCTCCGCAACAAGGTACGGGCCAATGACGCAAATAGCGGTCCAGACCACCATCGCACTCTCAACAACAATCGTGTACGGCGTCTTCCAAATAGGCACCTCCTGCAACCTGACGTAAATCGCGTAGAACGCAACGTAGAAGAAGTGGTAGACAAGCATCCAAGGGCGCGTGATCAGTCCCGCAAGCATACCACAGGGTTCACTGACGCTCTTTCCGCCGCGCAGGAAGTACTTGAAGCAGCCCTTCTTGATCAGCTCAAGGTACTGGTTGTTGGCGGCGAAGAGGCTGTATAGAGCCATGGCCAGGATGTTGATGACGGAAGATCCGTCCTTGCGCTTCCAGTGGAAGGTCGACATGGCGGCGAGGACGGCAGAGGTGTCTTCTAGTGTGGGTACGTTGGCGGGAGAGAGGAGGTTGGAGAGTAGGACGACGTCGTTGAACGCGACTGTCATGCCGCCGCCGGTCAGGGGATGGCGCATGTTCATTGAATCGCCGAGGAAGATGAGGCCGGCTTGTTTCTGCGTCGTAGGGGGTAGGAAGCTGTTGGGCATGGAGCGCAGTTTACCCGCTTCGATTGCTTTGCGGAAGGCGGGCTGGACACATGTGGGGAGTTGGGGCAGCGCCACATTGAGCATGTGGTTCTTGACACCCCCGTTCTTGGGGCTCGCCGAAGGTAGGTCCGCGGGTATATCGACAAGAATGCGCGTCTCGTGTGTACCGATTTGGTAGATGAGGATGGGGGGTGCGTCGGCGAGGATGACGTGGCCGTGGTTGGGCATGGGCAGCTCGGCGTCGATCATTTCGAGGCCCCAGAATTTACTGCGCACTTCGGGTTGATTGGGGATGTATTCTTTGCGGAACTTGGAGGCGTAGCCGTCTGCTACGAGGGTCACGGCGCCAAAGTAGTAGTCTTGCTCCCCGGCGGTTTGACATGATACGCCAACGACTTGGCCGGTGTAATCGCTCTTGACGACGGAAGTGACGGTGGTCTCGACGACGGTGACGTTGGGTGTGGACTGGGCCTTTGCTCGCAGTTTGGAGATGAAGCGGCCGTGGTGGAAGGAGCGTCCTTCTGGTGCTCTCGAGGGCCCGGAGGTGATGAGGTTGTCGGGGTAGGGGATGTGGACCTCCTCTTTGCCGTAGAAGATCTGGTAGCCGTGGCAGGGTATCGCATCGATGTCGTCGAGGCAATCTGGGGCCGGCTGTCAGCGTTTCACCCTAGACATGTGCTTGGAATGATTCAACGTACCCCTCATGCCCAGCTTCTCCAGAGCATTGACACCACCGGGCTGTAGCAGCTCTCCTACAATCCTGTCCGGCTCTTTCAGGCTCTTCTCCAGCAATAGGACGCTTCTGCCCTGCTTGCCGAATGCGACAGCAGCTGCGCACCCCACGATGCCCGCGCCAATGATGACGACATCGGCTTCATGGTGCACGCGCCGCCTCTCTTCGCGGGAGTCGCATGTGTGTGTGGCTTCGATAGTAGGGACGGATTGGGTCGATGTGCCTCTGTGTCGCAGCTGGGGGGACGGCGAGGCAGAAACTCCAGGCGGGAGCTCTGCAAGCTTGGAACCGGAGTACATTGTGAGCATGGTTGCGGTTGCTGGGGTCTATGGGAAGACCCTGTTGAGTGAAAGGTAAAGTTGATTGCGCAGAGGAAGGTGCGTTCCAAACTCAGTGGGGCGGGTGAGGCGCCGCGATAAATACTGGGCGATGTGCAGCGTGGAGAAGGAGTGTGTGTGGAGAAAGTCAATCAGCCTCGTCGAAACGTCACACGGGCGGCGCGAGGGTAGAAATAAACTTCGCGGAACGTCAGGTCTCGTGCAGATCAAGGGTCCGGCATGCAACCGCGTCGTCGAGAGAACGAATCCGAGTGGCGACCTCACGATCTTAAGCCGCGAGATTGATTGCAGGGATCGCGCTCACCGCCATGGCCCTTTCTGCCAGGGGTATCACTCCCACCTGGGCGATGTGGTGTGAAGATCATCTCATCTTGTCGGAATCCGATCTTGCTCGGCTTTTCCTCGAACCATGTCTGGTCTTCGGGCGGGTCTCCGGTCTCCGAAAGGTGTATGTGTTGTTCGTGAAGGGTGATTGTAGGGTGGGTCGGCAAAGACATGCACCTGCATAGCATTCACGTGTTGGCTACCAGGCACCCGCATCAAACTTAGAATCGTCGCAGGCACACCACAGCGACAAGTAGTCGATGCAAATCTCCTCTCTATGTAGTATATACGTTTCGCACAAACTCTATACATTGGGATTTCAGAAAGCAACTCTGCCGAGCTGAGTATATTCAAAGCGCTGCACAAACGGCGCCGCGTACGCTACGGTAGTTAATAGAAATTACAAATAAAGCCAGTACATGGTGTGATGTAGGTATATAGTGAATGAAGCAAGCATGCGTCTCGTCGTGGTGAACCCTCCGCCTTTTTGCCTTTGGCCACACAAGTCCGATTAATCCCCGAATCGTCCAAGCCATTGTGTCGTCGATGTGTGCCAGATGATCCGCCCAAACGAAGAAAAGGTAGGAACGAAGAGCCCCAAAGAATGTGCCAGTACGCCTCCAAGGCCCAGGGAAACGTCTCGCCAACAAGGGGCCTCCGCAATGCGTAAGAATTGGAAGGGACGACCGGTGGAAGTTATATGTACATATGTACGAATATACACAAGATCATGAATACGTCTTGATGTGTTGCTGAAGCTTGGCGGTATTGCTATCCAAGGCGTCTAGAAGGCAGAGCCGGGGCGCTGGCTCGAGGGGGAGAACATCGGCGATGCCATCGGGGTATCGACTTCCATGATGGTGGATTGCCGGTCAGCGAATTGTGTCTTGCTGTCGACAGGCTGGGCTGGGCCAAGGTGCGAGTTGCGGTAGTATGCCTCGTAAAACTCGCTCAGTCGAGCATCCTGCCCCTGTTGACCCGGTGCAAGCAGGTTGCTTGAGTGGGGACGGCGTTCCGCCTCGTCGTCAGTAGACGCAAGGATCGATGTGTGGCCGGATTCGACTGTCGAGGCGGCAGAGGCTGAGCGGCCCGCCTTTTGCTTTTGCAAAACCTGAGTATGCGAGTCCTTCTTTTGCGCTGCCTCCTGATAAGCTTGGTATGCTTGGAAAGTGCTTAGCCGGTTGCCACTGCTGTAGATGCTGCTCGCGTCGCTTCCGTCTCGTTCATGGTGTGGCGAGTAGGTTCGTGCCTGTAGTTGGGGTTGGAGAGCGGGTGACGAAGGTTCAGAGTCTTGGAAGAAAGTTAGGGATGGCCCGATATATATCTACTAAATGCTAAAAGTACAACAGACAACGCACCAGGAAATCGCGTTACCTACTCGGCTCGTGGACCTGCACGCGAGGGTAGTCGTACTCGGGCGATGGAGAGCGGGACTCCTTCCGCAAAGCATGGCCAGGGATGGATGGCAACTTGGCTGTGGGTGGGTTGTGGGGCGAGAGCGGTGTCGGTGATTGACCAGGCGAGTTGTGGTAGGATCCTTGCTGTGACTTGATGGCGTTCGCATCTCCGGAGTGGTGCGATACCATGAGAGCTGGCGCGTATTGCTGACGGTTCAAATCGGCTGGTGACATGGACCGGGGAGATGTGAAACCGTCGCTGTCGCTGTCGGAGCCACCAAAGTCAGGAGAGGTGGTACCACGCGGGTGACCGGGCGAAGGAGGAACTTGAAGAGACATGTCGACAGCGCCGTTGTGGTTGCGTCTTCCACTGAGCTCGGCCTCAGATGGGCGGAGCTTCATGGTAGGCGGTGAAGCTCGTCGTGTGGAGGGTTCTTTGATGGCGTTGAGGTTCAGGCTGAGCATGCTGTTGTTGTTGGACTGTCCCTTCATGAGCGGCGAGTTGACGCTCCCTCCGACCAAGGTGCTGGTGCTCATTGTTGGGTTATCGCCCATGACAGATCCTGCTCTTGAGGTAGGTCGCGACTGAGCGACTCCGGCGTAGAATCCGGCTTCGATGGCGCGAATACCAAACAGATCACCCTCATCCTTCTCGCGTTGGTTCAGTTCAACAGTGTCCTCCTTGGGTCCAGCCTCTAGCTCGGTTTGCTTCGCTTTCTTCAACCTTGCTATCGTTAGTTCACGTCAAGATGGTGTCAATATTGGTACTTACTTCTGACGGTTGTACAACACCTTGATGAATCCACCGAGGATAGTAATGACCAACAGTGACAAGAAGACAACACTGTGCAGTGTCAGTCGTTGTAACACTCTATATCCTCCTAATGACTTACATGTACTTGTATGCCAACTGCAAGTCGCCAAACCAGTTCGACATTATGATTAATACCTCGCGATGGCGGATAGTGCTCTTGGATTATGAATGTATTTTGCTGATATCCTCGTAGGCGGTACACTGGATGTATAGGCTAAACCGATTACTGTCGATCCAAGTAGTGTCTATCGTCGCATAGGTAGCGAAATGAGTGTCGGGTAAAAGCCGTGGGAATCCAAATAAGGAAGGCGCAGTGCAGGACGATGCTCGGAACGAGAGGACGTGTATACAAGATACACAAGAAAGAGTGACTGGGGTTGCAAGTCCTTGGAAGAGCGATGCAAAGACGAGCAGAGCTACGGGGGATAAAGAGTAAAAGAGCGTAGCTTCAGAGGCGCGCGCTGACTGCCTCAGTAGTTTGGCGCTATCTACACGACGTCGGCACGCATGGTTGAGATCTAAAAGCGGAGGCGACAGCCTAGGTCCTCATGCCCGCTCGTGAAGCGAGCGTCGAGGCCAATCAAAGCAAGCACGGTGCCCTAAACGGAAAGCGATTCAGGTGCGCTAACGGATTTAGTTGAGGGTTTGTTTGAAGGCGTTGTGACCCGGCATGTCCATGCAGAGCCAGCCCTGCCCTCGTGTCAGTGCCCTCCGAAGATTCGGAAAAGCTCTTAAGCTCTTGTTCGATGTCAGTCTGGGCGCTCGTACAGCGTAATGACGAGTCTCTCCACTGGCATTGATCCATTTGGTGGTGTTCTGTGTGCAAAGTAGAGGGCGTGGCGCTGATGATGCCATGGCAATAGGAGCGGCAGTGACGGCAACCGAGCAGTCAGAGCCTGTGATGGCACAGCTGTGGCGCATCAGGCGTGGAGCCATGTCGTGTTGACGGTTCACCTAAGCATGATTCGCTTCTCGTCCCGTCGTGCCCCTGACGGCGAGTTGGGATAGCGAGAGGAACAGGCATGGCGGCTGTTCAGGCGGCCTATTCGGTCCCACTTGAATGAGCTTGGCAGGGGAACAGGACTCCAAGTTGGACCTGGCGCCTGCGGAACTGGCCACTGCAGATGCTTTTTTCAGCACAACGTGCCCGACACCCACGCAGGGCATCCTTTTCTCGCGTTCTCGCCATGCGATGCCCATCTCCCGGAGTGCCTCCGCTTACTGCAATCTCCCGGGAACTCGGCAACAACTGTAGCATCGATTATCGATCTCGAACCTCCACTTCGAGTCGATCAGCATGCCCAGGTGTTCTGTGTAACGGTCACAGTCAAGACCTCAAACACCAAGGCGCGTGTTAAGAACGCAAGCGATGCAGCAAGTGCAGGGCGCAGCTGCAGTCGATCGCACGCTTGCTCTGAAAGATGCGTGACAGGAGTAAGACTTGTCGCACCAGGATGCAATGGGCCAATATCCGTTGAAACGAAACGTTGGCTATCCGCTTCTGACTCCTCCAGCGGCGCGGTAGCTTCTGTCACGACCGATGCATGCAGAGGAACAGAACCCTGTCCCGCGGTGTATAGCGAGTACGATGTGCCTTAGCACGCGGTTGCCGACTTCCGGACAGCGCGCTGCCTTCGGCTTCCGATGGCAGTAGACAACGACCAACAAATAGAGCACATGCATGAGAATGAGCAGATTGACAATGCCATTATTCTCCGGCGTCAGAGGAATGAGATGCCCTCAGCATTGCCTGGAAATACGGCGACCGTTGGCGGAAAGAGGGTCAGGCATTAGCTTGGCGGGACCTGGAGTTGAGCGGTTCCACTATTGCCAGTCCACCTCGTACTTTTTTTTCGCGCCGGCGGCGCCGCCTATGCCTATAGTATGAGCCTCAGGGACAAAACCTCATCTCACCCTGTTATGCGAAAAGGAGTAGGATGCCAAGTTGGAAATTGCATCCTCTGCACATGTCGCCAGTGGGTTCGACATGACCAATCGTGGGTGCCTGGCAAAGGCTCCGTCGCGCTATCGATTGTAACTTCGAGTCCGGGGCGCCATCACTTGGACAGCCATGTGTGGTGGTGTCATAGAGAACTTAGGTCCCACGGATGGGACGTAGCTCATCACCCAAGGTTCCGCTCCGTCTTGGTGTAAACAGTGCCAAGATCCCACACTTGCCTCAGTCCCCCTGAACCGCACGATGGCTTCTTTTGCGTCGCGTCCTGAGTGTTGAGGTCTGGGGAATACACCTGCAATGTGACCTGCAGAATCGCGCGAGCGCTGAGCTGAGGCTCGTGTATGTAACGAGGCAGAGAGATTGTCTACTCCGATACCTCAATCTCAACGCCCACTGGCCGCGCATTATCTTCGCGGAGAACGTCCAATAGACCGTTATGAAGAAAGTCACAGGCACAGCATCTCAAGCAAGCTTACGGCGTATAACAATCATTTTCAAATGGTAGGAGCGACTCGAATCTTGGGGATGTCATGCGCACAGCTATTAAGTATTCGAGGTGGGAGGTCTTGGCAGCTCGCGATGTATGGCGTCATACGCACCCTGTCTAGTGGCTACCCTTGTCAAGGGCGCCCCTCACACACTTTCCATCCTACTTAGCACGAGTCCGCCGGCTAAGTTGGATTACACAACAACCTACAGCTACGATGGTCTCGTCTCTTCAGACTTCCGATAATTCCAAAGTCGTCAAGACTGAGCCACTTGACAACAAAGACGCCAAGTGGGCGACACTCAAAAAGTATGTATCCGGCTGTTTCGAACGCCTCAAGCCATTCTCCAATGCCACCAATGCATCTCAGTCTATGGCATTCACAAAGAAATCACACCGGAGCCTCGCCGGACCGCCGCATCATACATCAGCCAACACTTTGCTGACAATTTCTAGAATCACCTACACTGACCCAAAAGGTGTTGAGCGCACATGGGAATCCGGAGAACGTCTCACCCGACCACCGGGATCTGACATCGACGGCGTAGGCGTTGCAGCCATCCTCCAGGACCCAGCGAAACCCAATGATGAGCCTCGAATTCTGCTGCAAAAGCAATGGCGTGCGCCCGTTGATGCGACCGTCATAGAAGTTCCGGCTGGCTTGATGGATCCGGATGAGACTGCAGAGTCCTGCGCCATCCGTGAGCTCAAGGAGGAAACGGGCTATGTCGGAGAACTCGTCCCAGATAAGACTGTAAGAAATCCTATCATCTACCATGCACCCACAAGCTGATAATATCTCTCTCATTCTAGTTTCAGGTTACTCCAATCATGTTTAATGGTAAGTAGTGCTCGGAAATGGCGCTTGCGACGTCATCAGTATGCCGCTCCTGAATCTTTTCTTTTGCATCCGGAAAGCTTCTTCGTAATGATGCCACACAGGCAATGGCCATGCACAATCGACATACGAGCGCCACACATACATTTCATCATACGCACACTAATCTCCATCCAGATCCAGGGTTCTGCAACACCAACCTCAGGATGATTCACGTCACAGTGGACATATCTCGCCCGGAGAACCAGAACCCACAGCCGGAGCTTGAAGAGAACGAGTTCATCGAAACCTTCTCTGTCCCGCTGAAAGATCTATGGGATGAATGTATCAAATTTACGGAACAAGGATATGTTATTGACGCAAGAGTCGGCTCACTGGCGGAGGGCATAGAATTCGCTAAGCGATGGAAGTTGGCATGACTAGCCGACAAGCCTGCGAGGCACTCTCGTTTATGAGGTACCACTTCATAGGCATCTATCAAAGAGCTGCTAGACTGCTACAGAATCTGCCGCGTATTCCTCGTGTACCAAAATGTTCTCACCACATAGCCCACAGACGACAACTGTCGAGACCCCATCAATCAAAATCAGTGTTGGTCGCAGCACCCTCCCACTCGTCCAACAGCTTCAAGGTGCTCTCGCACTTCTCCCTAATCACTTGATGCGCATCTTCTCCCAATACCACTCTTATCGGTATCTCTTTTCCTTCAGCACAGCCACTCATAGTCAACACATCGACTATAACCCGACAAGCTTTCGCAGTATCTCCTCTCTGTGTGCCATGTTTCCCTTCCAGCCATTTCCTCAGCTCTCCCACGTGGCCATCCTCATACACATCGATATGCTTCTCGCTCTGCACTTGCACTCCCTCTGCAAGAACAGCGGTACGATAGTAGCCTGGCTCAACGACGGTAACGGAGATACCTAGTGGAGCGAGCTCTGCGCGCAGTCCTTCCGTGATACCCGATACAGCCCATTTCGTTCCCGCGTATAGAGCGTAGCCCGCGCCGCCCTGCCAAGATACCACCGATCCAAAGTTTGAAATGGTTCGATGGCCAGATGTGGCACGTAGGTGGGGTAGGAAGGCTTTGACGACGTTGAGGGTACCGAGCACATTCGTAGTAAAGATTTTGAGATCTTGTTCCGGGCTGCATGTCGTCAGTAGGTCTACCAGCCTCGAGGTTAAGCTTGACGAGACACGTACGAGGTTTCTTCTACAGCGCCTACAAGCACGTAGCCTGCAACATTGGCAAGATGGGTGATGTATCCATATTTGTCGTTGGCTTCTTTTGCTACCCTCTCAAGCTCTTCCAGCGGGTATGTGACATCCAAAACCACTGTATCGGCGCCTGCTTCTTTGAGTTCGGCGATGCGCGAGAGACTCCTAGCGCTGGCAATGACCTTGTGGCCTCTCGCCAGGGCTTCGAGGGCCAAACATTTACCGAAGCCGCTTGAAGCTGCTGTGATGAACCAGACTGGGGTTGGAACGCTCATGTTGGAGTAATTCGCTCTTGCGACAGTGTAGAAAGAACTGGGCGAGAGGCGTCAAAGTGAATGAGAAGTACGCTGTTCAGTGCAGGTTCGACGGACGGCCTTTAAACAGCCTCATCGTTCGGCAGCCCCTGCACATGAAAGCTGTCATCGGTAAGAGCGACGCACACATTCTCGTCCAAGATTACGCATCATGCCCGCGGAGCGCCATCATCCATAGAACAGCCTTCCATGTGCCCACCAGCTGTTTGTTAAATGCTTGCAGGCGGTTGGGTAGAGTTCGCGTGGGTGCTTGCCTTGCATATGCACAGCTGACGGAAGCAAACGGAATACCAATCTAGGAAGCTGGAAAGCCGAACGAGTAAGAGGAAAAACGATCTTGTCAACGATTGGTCGGCTCATAGAACGGTGGCGCGCATCCCTGTACCAATGCAGCCTTGCAATAAACACGGATCTATCCTAAGACTGAATCTGACAACACCGCTCGTGGATGCGATAGCCAGATTTCCCACGGAGAGCCCAGATACCTTTCGATTAGGGTGAAGATAAAACGTCCAGCATCGCCGACTTGCCATAAATGTCTGCCAAAGTGTAGTAAGATGGCGTAGTAAGCAAGCACTACCAAAGCTACAGGCTGCTTCGCATCCAAGAGTCTGTTGAATCTTGGGGGAACCAGCATGGTCCACTCGCAGATCATTTGATACCGACTGATTGGCGAATCCTCGTCGCTTTGCACGGCATCGAGCCCGACTTGAAGGTAGCGCACTGCAGTTCGGCATGCGTGCTTTTCCTCTTCGCTCATGTCATCAGTGTGGTCGATGAGATTGCTAATAGAAGAACAATCATCGCCCTTTGGGAGCTGAGAAGTGAAGGTCCTACTCAATGAAAGTATCGGTTCGAGCTCCGACTTCATGAGTAGCGGCCACGCGGATGTAGCAATGGTATAGATACCTCTGTGCATATCTATACACTGCACGTAGTGTGTGATGAAACCGTCGATACCGGTTGAAGGACGTAACACAAGGGTGTCCGCCAGTAGGTGCTGACCCAGCATTGAAGAGAAAAGCAGTATTGGTACACAATTGGATTGGTCCACATCTACTCTGGCAGAATTGAATAGCGAAACAGCGCGTGTCTGTAGAGCCACGGATTGGTGACGAAAGTAGGCTGAGCGTTCTGGATTGACATGTGCCAGATGGCAGGCGGAAAAGGCGAGGATCTGGTGCATGAGGTATGACGCCTGCAGAGCGGTCTCGAAACCGAGAGCGATACCAGAACGATGGAACTTCTCAAAGCCGACGGCAAAATTGTACATTTCTTCATTCAGCATAGCATGGAGGAGGAGCTCCATGTGACCGGCATTGACGTGATCTTCGTGGTACGCTTGGCTACCATTTGTCGATGGAGTATCTGCTGTGCGACCGTCACAGAGCGCAGAACTTGTCGGAGGGTTATCGTTGGGTGTAACTGAAGCATTGAAGTCAAACTGATGCCCTGGGCTTACGGATCGAGGGTGTGCATCTGGGGCTGAGATGGATGTGAAGCTGCACGCGCGCTCAGAAACGGTACATAGCCGACAGCGAGGGCGGTTTTCATCGCACTGATAAGTATCAGGTTACCAATAACTTCAAGAGAGCTTTGAATCCAAAGCTTACCTTGATATGCCGTCGTTTACTACACGGACGTGTTAGTTGAACGAGAGGAGAGGAAGGACATTGTAAGACCAGGGGGTAAAGGACGCACCATTCCAGGCACCCGCCTTTGGACTTCCTGTGACTGCGCCGAAGCATGTTGGCTTCATGACTGTGAGAGATCAGGTAACACGCGTATTACATACGTGCAGACATTAGAAGCATGGACGAGCAACGGCGCTTGGCGGAGAAGGGGGCCTGATCTCTCGGGTAAGGCCTCCTGACTAGCGCCACCCTTCGCTGACGTAACACGCGTGTAAACCTGTTTGGGTCAAGCGCCAGCCCTCTTCTCATCCATTCCACCAACCCATCGATGATACCCTGCGCTTCAACGAACTGTTTTAGTCCATTCTCAGTACAACAAAGACTTGCACGGACGTAAAGGCAGCAACAATTCGCAAGCTCTACTCATTTCGGCCTGCCACTTCTTCCATGCTATGCGGCTATACATCGATCGCTGCACAGTTTTGCCCTGTGAGTATCTGAGCGTTATGGCTAGCAGAAGGCAGGCTCTTGGCGCTTCGCAAGGCAGGAGCAAGATAATATGATCTTCTGGGTGCGCGGTAAATTTCCCTACAAGTAGTCTCCAACTGCTTTGCTTGTGCTGCCTTCTCACTCGCAATCCCTGTTCCATTCCAAAACAAATTCCTTGTCGCCTGTCTCTGCAGTGCCATCATTTGAAGCCTCGTTTACTACCTTTGCACGCTTTTGCTCGATACGTCGTCGAGAATGCCGGCGCTTGAAACCTACAAAGGCGCCTACCTTTGGAAATACGTGCCCAACTTCGCAGCAGCCATAACGTTTGGAGTTCTTTTCCTCGTCTTGACTCTAGCACATACCTATAAAGCGTACAAACATCGAACATGGTACGCTATACCATTCATTACTGGTGGCTTCTGTACGTATTTCTTGGCTCTGGTCTGACTGGCATGCGTACGCCGGTAGACTGACATATCCAGCTGAGCCCATGGGTTATGCGTGTCGCGCAATAGCAACCCATCATACAGGCGCTTTAGTCCCCTTCCTTCTACAAGCGATCTTCCTCCTCCTTCCACCGTGTCTGTTTGCAGGCACACTGTACATGGTTTACTCGCGCGTAGTACGAGCCACGCATGGCGAACGCTTCTCTTATGTGTCACCTCGATGGTGCACTCGAATCTTCATCGCAGGCGACCTTCTTTGTCTTAACATCCAATCAACTGGGGCGGGGTTCCTTCCCAAGCCGAAATTGGTAAACGCTGGAAACGGTGTTATCGTCACAGGCTTGGGTCTACAAGTCCTCATCTTTGCCGGATTCATGTGGTGCTGCGTTCTTTTCCACCGCAAGTTCTCACTCCACCTCCGCAACACTGGCCAAACTGTCGATGTACCTTGGGAAAGTGTGCTCTGGATGCTATACGGGACTTCTGTTCTCATCTCAATACGAAACATCTTCCGCCTAGTCGAATTCATCGCTGGACACGACGGCTACCTAAACTCGAACGAGTGGACAGTATACGTATTCGATGGCGTCTTGATGCTCCTCGTCATGATCAGCTTTTACGTTTGGTACCCGCCACAGCTACAGATTGAGGAGATTGGCACAGAGAGTATGATTGAGCTCACGGGCGAAGATAACAATGTGCCACAAAACGAGCCGTCCAGGAAGTAGCTTGGATGCTGCGATACCAATATTCGACGACATAGTAGCCATATTGTAGTTCTCTACACTACAGTCTCTTTCAGATCAAACATAACGGGTCTCGTCTCCGCAAACTCCTTCCTCTGATCCAGTTCCTCGAACCACTTCGCCAACCCTTCGTACTTGCTTTTCCATCCGGGGCTCATGCTTCCGAAGTCGATAAACCCAACTGTACACACCACTGCAATATCGGCAATCGTCATCTCGTCACCAACGAGATAGGCCTTCTCTTGCTCTCTTATACTCCGGACCATCTCATCGAAAGCCTGCATTGCGCCACTGATCTTCCGCTTCTGTCGATCGAGCCAAAGCTGCGACTGCTTGTCTTTCTCTCGGCGAGCTTCAAACCGGGCTATCACGATGGCGTCCATGCAACCCACGCTCAAGACGACGATCTGTCGGATTTGTAGATCCAAGTCCATGTCGCCGGTGATTAGATTCGGGCCCCTGTCTGCATACTTGCGCACAATGTATTCTTGGATGTGCGCGCTATCGTAGACTGGCGGTCGGCCGTCAGGGAGAAGCAGGATGGGCAGTTTCTCCAATGGGTTGTATTTGGGTGTTTCTGTTGCGCTTTGCCATGGTATCTCATTCCTGAGCTCGAAGGGTATGCCTTTTAGAGTGAGCGCGATGCGGTTCATGCGTGCGAATGGCGATGGTGTTGCTGATATGAGGGTCAGTGGCGACATTTCTGCGGTGGAGCTGGACATCGTCGCTGGGCTTAATTTCGTATTCTAATGTCTTCAAAGGTTGCAGAGCATGCAGACTGATGTTGATGTATGAGCGCGGACTGCGGGGACGTGATGGGGTATGGATAATGTACTTGTCTAGGCGGAGATAAGCCCGCATCTCTACGTCATTGCTTCGCAGTGATATTTGAAATAGTTCAGTTCCTGTTGTCCGAAGGATCGTCGTTCGTGAACATGATGGCAGTTGTCTGCAAGGACTTCAGCTTACCCATTGGTCAACCGCTTTACAACCTTCATGCCCCATCCCGTTATCCCCCCTTCACCGTCTCTCCTACTATCTCCAATATCTCTCGCATCCATACGCCTGGCTCTCTGCACACTATCCACCAGGGCTCTAATAACATCTTCTACCTCCCCGCGCTCATTGGAACTAATCTCGAAATGCCGGAAACCCTGACTTGCAGCCCATTGTTCCGCCATGTCCTTTTTCACCTGCCTCTTTGATGCATCCTCATCGACCATGTCCTTTTTATTCCCCACTACTACACAACCGAACCTCTTCTTCACTCCTTGCATCCTCCCTTCTGTGCCGTCTTTGGTAAATATGGTGTTGCGACAGTGGTAGATGTGTGGATACGTGTATTTGATGAGTTCATCCCAAGACCATTGGGCAGTGATGTCGTATATCAGAACGACGCCATCAGCACTCCCAATGTATTCATTCAATACACGGCGATATGAGGGAGATATGGAGCCCTGGAGATCTATATCCATGAAAGAAAAGCTCCAGTTGTCATCAGCGTGCGAAATGGTCCTTGAAAGTAGTTCAGAGTCGACAGCGCTGTGGCGAATAAAGTGTTTCCCTTCGAGGAACTAGAGCCAGTGTCAATACTGATGCTACTGGAGGAGAAACGACAATGGGTAATGTTGACAGGACGGTCGCATACCATGTCAATGAAGCATGTTTTGCCTGATTGGGCCTCACCTAAGACGACCACCTTGAGCGGGTTTGGTTCTTTGGAAAACAACATGATGAGACCTGAAGCAAAAAAGGAACATGCGATGTTGCCCAAGTGTGTTGGACTGATCCATGGATATCGCGCTGATTGTCAAGGCGTGAATCCTTCGCGACTGCCTGGTCAGGTAGCGCTAAGCTTCGAAAGGATACAAGCGGCACGTATGCCCAGAACCACGGCGCACCACCTGCATCGAAATGGGCGCGCTTTCAACGCAGCGACTGCTCTATTTCACTGCCTAGATGCTTTGCCACGAAATGGGATGCAGACACGCGTGGATTACACGTGTGTAGCTAAAGTAGCGGCCCACGCTCCCGCCAAGTCCGCGTGCCGGCAGTCCGGGATCGACGCTGGGGTCAGCCAGCAAGGCTAGATGGGCTCGACAAACGCGAAACAGCAGCGGCGTTCTTATGGAGGCTCCTCGCCCGCCTGATCATGCCTCGATGACTTCCTGGCACACTCTACTGTATAATTGCCCCGACCCTGCCTCTAGAATTCTCGACTGCCACGACAGGAAGGACCTGCGCAAGAAACACCAAGCGCAAATGACCGCTCGGCCATAATAAAAAGGACTGGCATAACGCTGTCACTGCTTTCGCATTCTACGTCGTCGTATACAGTGCCTGTTTTCCTCGCTGTGAAGACTATCTCGAGATACGACGGCAGTGCGAGATTTTCCCCTTCGACCAAAACATCGCGATGACGTCGTACCGTGATCACCCCTATGCGCATGCGCAAAACCGCCCGCGACCCCTCATCGAGCAGATACCAGACTACCGCGACGACCTTGACGTATCCGACGAAGAAGAAGGCTTCTACGCACGCGACGACGATTTCTTGATTCCGCCAAAGTTCCAGGCGGCCATCGCACGCACAACCGACCGAATCCCCCGGAGGATAAAGCGCCACAGTGTCACGTATCTCGTAATCGCGGTTCTCTTTTTGATAAGTTGGTGGACATACTTTGGGCCTAGACACACAGCATACAGAACGGAGTTGCATCTCATGGACAACGCACCAACGATGAGCTACGGCAGCAATGTCCGGCCAGAGTTCAAGGGCATGATCCAGGTCAGCGACATGGACGAGCAGCATCTGCCTAAGAAGCACAGCAGACTCGTCTTCGTCGGCGATGTCCATGGCTGCAGAAAAGAACTGGAGCATCTCCTCAAGAAGATCGACCTCAACCACAAGCACGACCACCTCGTCATGACCGGCGACATGATAGCCAAGGGCCCGGACTCGCCAGGCGTCATCAAGCTCGCCCAAAAGATCGGCGCTTCCTGCGTGCGCGGAAACTGGGAAGACAAGCTCCTGCTCTCCATCGCCGACGCACAAGATCGTCACGTCCTCAAATTCACCCCCGACGACTCCCCCGACGCAAACATCGACTTTGTAGACGAAGTCAGCCAATCGCACGGCGACTACAAGCTACGCAAGCTAGCGAAACAATTCACCAAAAGAGAAATCGAATACCTCCGACAATGCCCCGTCATCCTCCGCGTCGGCACCGTCCCGACATTAGGCAACCTCGTAACCGTACACGCCGGCCTCGTCCCCGACACCCCGCTCGAACACCAAGACCCCTTCCACGTTATGAACATGCGGACTATCGATCTTAAGACGAGAATACCGAGTAGCAAACATGCGGGCACGCCTTGGGAGAAGTTCTGGAATCATCGCCAGGAGAAGCTGAAGCAGGAGGATAGGGCGACGGTGGTTTACGGACACAACAGAAAGAAGGGTCTCAATATACATGAGTATTCCTATGGTCTGGATACGGGGTGTGTTAGTGGGGGCAAGCTGACGGCGCTTGTGGTTGATGGAGACGGCAAGACGGAGTTGGTGCATGTCAAATGCGGCAAGGAGAGCGGGTATGCTAGTGATTAAGGGACCATGGTCTCTAGGATTAGATATGTGGGCGTTTGGGAGCTATAGAATACGCATTGGGCATTTTGGGAGTTGGTGTTGGATACACCGTTGCCTATACATACTTCTGTCGGCTTAGCGTTAGCATAGCATTGTTGTAATATCACGTTAGATTGTTGACTTTTCTCGATAAAGTCCTACGAATCATTAGAGTCATGGGTTGAAGAACACTCAAAGCAGCCGAGTAGATTGATACATGCATCATACGATTCACTGCGAATGAAGTTCTCGTCAAACCAGCGAGTGGAGACGTTTATTATTAGAAAAGGCTTGTACATGCTGTTGCGCATGGTAGATGAGCGCGTCGCTAGCCTAGACAGCGTAACTGGAGCACCACATCCACGAAGCTCAGGCTCGTGGCACTAAAGCTGGTACGTGAAGATCTGACGGCACGGAGCTGAACACCCTGAGGTGTGATCATCGCCATTTCGTTGGGTCTGAAAGTAATCAGGCGACTTGCCTCGCTCATAGTAGATCTCAACGCTCCTACAGGGCAGATACGCAGCACCCGTGTCCCAGTAGCTAGAACTGAAGTCCTACTCCTCCATTTCCACATCCTCAACCTTCATCACCGGAGCGCCCATGTCATCACTCCCGCCCTGTACATGCTGTTGAACAGGAGCATACGAATTCATCTCGGCACCCATTCCGTATGCAGCGAACTGTGTAGGCTGGGTCGTAGCCGCACCAATCCTCTGGAAGTCCGGAAACGCCTCACGCTCGCCGCTATCGTAAGTGGGCCGGCGACCTTGCATGCCAGGGTGATGAGTCGGGAACTGGTATTGCTGCATGCGGTTTCGCGACTCGTTTGGCATAGTGGGTTCTCGGACTGCTTCCAGACGGTCCATGAACGCGTTGCGCTGGACAGTTGGGCCACGTTGGATGCCGGGATGGAGGTTTGCAGTTGAATGACCAACGAAGGGGAAGGCATGAACACCACGACCAGTAGCCTGTGGATGACTGCTCTGCATCGATGCATTGTTGCGCTTGATCATATCACCGAGCATCTGGTTCTGCCTAGCCAACTCTGTCTTCTGGCGCTGGTTCTCAGATGTCAAGGTGTTGACCTGATTGCGCAACTCCATCATCTTACTCTCGACAATGCGGTTCCAGTTTGCAATGGTGCCGGCGTTCTGGAAGATCGGGGTCTCGCCATCAACGATGTCGATATTGTCTTCCGAAACCTGCGAGCCAGTAGGCGATAGCGGAGTTTCAATCCTGTTCCGGCCATGCTCGATCATGGTTACGAGGCGGGACTTGGCTTTCATGATCATGATGGTGTCCATATCTCGGAGCTTGATGTCGGGACGCTCGGGATCATGAACATCGCTGAAGATCATATCGTAGTCGATCTTGATGTAACGTGCTCCCATGTCATCATCCGGGCCACCTAGCGCGTATTGGTATATGAAGACCCAGTCTATGCCGTACTGTTTGCCTCGCTGTTGACAATAGTATTCCAAACGAGGGCCAAACTTCTGCGACGCGCGGATCGTGAGGATGGAGAAGATGGGAGTGCCATTGATGTCGTATGTATTGCTATGAATACGAAGTGTCATTACGGGATCGTTCTCGTCTGCTACGGGTAGAGCAGAACGTTGCAAAGCAATCTAAACTTGTCAGTGACTAGATTCTAGAGCCGGGAAACAATCCCACTTACTGGCTGTGTGAGCTCCCGAGCTACCGGTCTCTTCGTAGTCGGAGCAGCCGTATTCATCCCTTGAAGCTGCCCTTGTGTCGGCAAGTGCAAGTCGGCGGCTGGCTGGGCCGACGTCTGGCGAGAAGGCATGCGAGATCCAGGCGCGCTTGCAAGGAACTCGTTGGGCCGAAGGTTACGACGAGCAGCTTCCTCATACACCTTGAAGTTGGCGGATTGGATGGGTCGGAAGCGCGTCAAACGAGACTCAGGGGAATGTACATGATTGAACTGGCTGCGATGTTCGTCCTGTACCTGTGACGCTGGACGAGTCGGTACAGGCACACGCACTCCGTTGTTGTGTCGAGTTGCCATGGCTGCGATACGTCTCTGTTGCGCATTCAACTTCTTGAGCAACTCATCACCATCTATCGCAGATTGATTCAAGACCTCTCCATTTCGCCCCACAATATATGTCATACGACCAGAACTATTGTGGATGTGTGGCCAGCGAGCTAGAGCTTGCTGCGGAGTCATAACGTCGCGACCATCGTACTGTTGACCGGGTATCAAGGGTGGTATGGGAACCTGCTTCTGCAGAGCTAGGTATCCTCGGGCTTGATCTCGCTGTACGTGCTGAAACATGAGTGTCGACTGCGGGGGTAGTGTAGTTGGAACGTGATCGCGCGATTGTAGGTGAGTCGACGATCTCAAGCCGTCAACTGGAGCTGTTTTCATTAGCAGTCATTCAGAATAAGGAGTTTTTGGAGGCCACGTACTGTTCTCTTCGATATCCATATGATACTGGGGCGACCTCTCAAGGTCAGACTGCGACGCAAACGGAGGATACAAACGGCCAGCTTCCTGACTTGGTCCAGTGGCTGTAGTCGTCTCTTTCTTGGCAACAGCAGTTGCACGCTTGGCGACCGGCTTGGACTTTGGACGCGCACCTGGTGAGTCGGTGGCCTTACGCTTGCCTTTGTCGTCCTTGGCAACTGTGCCAGCGCGACTAGATCTAGGAGCTGATTTGTACGGCTGTGTGGGTGTATCTGTGAGCAACTCTGGGTTGCAGTCGGACACTTGTTCTTTGTGCTTGGTACATGCAAGTCCCTGCTGCAGGCAATGTTTACAGGCGTCGTCGGTATAATAGGCATCGCACGTCGACTTATGGCCCTTGCAACATTCGTCGCAAATCTTCCAGCATGAGTCTTTGATGTGCCGCTGATTCACAATTAGCGATGTTTATCTGAAGGATACGGACGGACGACAGACCTCTATAGAGTACTTCTTGGACATCTGGGCATCGCACCGTGGACAGGCAAAGGCGCTGTCACTCATGCTACCCCCGAGGCGCCTCTTTGCACATTTAGATCTGGTATCCCTTGTATGGCGCTATAGTTAGGTCAGTACGTGAAGATGAAACGTGGGCTTCTGATACGTACTTTGAGCTTCGCTTCGCTGACATATGTCTTGCCACAATACTGGCATGCGTATGGCTTCTTGGTGTTGGAACTTTCGTCCGTAGACTCTTCGCCGTCATCATTTTTGAGCGCTTCGACGCGTCCATCGTTACCTCGCATCGCGCTGCTCACTTCTAGAGAGGGAGTTTCGGGAAGTTCTGATAAAGGAGAGCTGTCTGCCATTGGGGACATGCCAGATGGCTGAGTCTGCGCCGCACTATATATTGTAAGCATTGATCTCAAAATATTCGCTAGTGAATACATACTCGCACTGATTTCGATCGCTATCCTGACTCCGCTCCATAGTGAACTGGTCTCAGGGCAGATTGTGAGTCGAAAGAGTGAGAGGAATCTTTCAAGCCAGAGGAGACGATATGCTCTTTATAGCAGCAGAGATGTGAAGGACGTGCAGAGAAAGTAGAAGAATCGAATCATCTGACTCAGGCGCAGAAGAGTGAAGAAGTTCAGCAGGCGCGTGTGATCGACGAAAGACTTCCGTTATAGGCACTGGTGAGCAGTGAGGGCTGATGAAAAGCCTTCAACAAGACCCTGAAAGAAATTTGCAAACGCTCACCACTCCTATCAACGTTGCCTGGAGCAGTCAAAGACCGTCCAGAACCGTCAGTGCGCTCAGTCAGTGAGAGCTTTCCTTGAAGCGATGACGCAACTTGTGGTCCGCGCGTCAAAATAGAGATAATGTGGTGTTCTGATCAGAACCACCTTATAGATTTTGTGACATATTCACGAGACAAAGACCGTACAGTCATGTTGCCGGTCGCTGTCTACTGACCCTAGTCAACAGGTATATCTGTCACGATCGATATGCGAACTGTGGAGATGCGTCGTGGATGCTAGATATCATATGTATCGGTAGAAAGATGAGGCGCGTTTTGACAGGATTCTGACAGTTGTAACATAAAACTGCTTAATCCCACAGGAACGCATACGAGTATACACCGGGCTCTGAAAAGCACGAGCGAAGGTGGAATAGTCTGGCACAGAAAGGCCGGAATAGGTGACTAAGAGAACCAAAGGATTTCGGGCTGTTGAAAATAGCCCTGAAGATACTGTAGTCCATCGGCTTGGTCTTCTTGCTTGTGAAGATGATGAATGTGCTGAGATGACAGCCGACATGAACTGCCATGGCGAAACCAAAGGGGTGAATTGAGATGGAGATGGAGATGGACTATCGGATCAGCACAAGCGCGTCGATAGCTTTGTCCTGTAGGATGCGCCCATATCGTGTACGACTTGGTGGTGGTGAAGTGAGGTGAAGAGGGCACACTTCCCGAGGTCTGGTTGACGCGAGAGATGACGCGCCGTGGACCCACTCTTGGCAGCGTTCCTACCTACGCGCCCGCGGTGCAGCCAGACTTAAGCTTTTAAGAACTCCACGAGAATGCTGTCGTGAACAGCGCAAGTGTTGTATGTTACAATTTTTCATATCACCACCTGGGCATGCAGGCCATGGGATGTTTCCTGGCTTTGTTTGATCAGCCCGCTCTTGGCTGATCAGGCAGCTCATCATGCAACAGCTACCGTACACGTGATTCATTCGTGGACACTCTTTCGCTACACTCATCCTGTTTGGAAGATCTATAGATCTCCTCCTTGGCTCGATCGAGATGGAGGCTTCAGGTAAATTGATGAACCATCACGACTGGATAATCACCTGACTTACCTAGGTACATAGTATCTCAACGCCCCAACAACCGCGAGATCCGCGTCTTGGACCTGCTACCTGGCTGTCCCGACGAAACAATTGAGTGCCATATCCGAAACGTCAGTGTCGATGGAGATGCGCAATACGAAGCGCTTTCATATGTTTGGGGTGACGCTAGCGAGAAAAGAAGCCTTCAAGTGTCAGGAAGCCCCGTCAACATCTCGCCAAACCTCCACGACGCCCTTCGACGCCTACGCTATCCAAACCAAATGCGCACACTATGGGTTGATCAGATATGCATCAACCAGTCGGATATGGAAGAGAAGGCCAGCCAAGTTGCCTTGATGCGAGAAATCTACAGTAAATGCGCACATTGCATCTTATGGCTGGGTGAGATCCAATATGCCAGACATGGCATAAATGAGGCGGACACACACGCAGTATTTGCGTTCTTTGAAGCTGTGGCCAACAGACCAGCAATTCGAAACGCATCAGCAGGAGAGGCCCACGACTTGTCTAGTAAAGGCGTCGATCACGAGGATGGTCTCCCTACGCTCTTCCAAGAAGGTGCCGCAGGCGTGACGGCTCGGAAGGCCTTTGCAGCCTTTGTTATGTATGGGAATACCTGGTGGGAGCGCATCTGGACAATTCAAGAGTCAATACTGCCCCGCTCAGCTGAGTTCAGATGGGGTCCACTCTCAGTGTCACGGCGCAGCATACTCCTAGTGGTACAGCACCTGCGTGGCGACAATCTTCGCTCTTTCCCACCCAGGTTTCGATATCAGCGCATCATGCATACCCCACTTCTCCGTAGTCTTCTGTATCCTGTCAATGGGTTTCTACATTCGACTGATGGCGAGTCGGGGTTAGACTTGTTCATGCGCTGGCGCCATCGGAAAGCTACCGATCCACGCGATAAAATCTATGGGCTATTGGGCTTGCTTGATGCGCGTCAGATTTCAGAGACTCTTCCACACGCTCAAGCGCGTAGCTACTCACTACCGGCATATTTATTATTTGCAAGGGTTACAAGCGATCTACTGCTATTTGGAGAAGGTCTTAGGCCTCTGATTGCGTCCAGCGAGATGCCGCATGTCACCCCCGATCTACCGAGTTGGTCAATCGACTTCGCATGCTCCAACCGTGTAGGCAAGCGCCAGCTGAAGTGGTGGAATCACTCGCATCGATACAGGCAGTTCTCGGCAGGTGGTAGAATCGACCGCGAACAAAAGCTCGAGAAGGGAGGCTCAGTACCGAAGGTATCAAGTGATTGGACATGTCTATCCTTACCAGGTCTGCTGGTCGACCAAGTAGAGCAAGTCAACAGCGTGTACGAGGTTTCCGATGAGGAATATCTTGACTATCGGAAGATACGGGACATAATGTCCGACGCAAGACAACTAGTGGAAGGACGGGATAGCTATAAACGTGATCCGGCACAGTCATGCGAAGCCCTGTGGCGGACCATGATCGGTGATCTCGTCATGGCTGAGTACCCTATCGAACGAGCGAAAGCCACACACGCTTCGGAATTTCTCGAGATCGAACGCGCACTCAACAATGAAGAATTCCCGCAACAAGGCCACCAGTCTAATTACCCTCCACACGGAATGAGCGGGCTATTTGAATCTCTCTGTGGTATGGTACCGAATCATGCTTTCTTCATTACAAAGAGAGGTTACCTCGGTATGGGCCCGCCTACTACCTTGCCGGGAGACCAGATCTGGGTCTTTTATAACGGCAACGTACCATTTGTCATGCGGAAAAGAAACACGGAAGAAGTTGAGAATGGATATCATGAACTTCGTCTTGTTGGAGACGCGTATGTACACGGCATCATGGACGGCCAGGCTATCTCAGGCGAGCACGTCACTCAGACAGCTCACATTTACTAAAGTGGAAGGTCTTCGCTTCTGTAATCACGTGGAATACTAGGTGGTTCGTCAATGGGAGTGACGGATATCGCATTGCCCACATCGGATGATCGTTGGATGGAGATCTTTCGGCTTTTCTGCCGGTTTTGTAAGGGAGGTATCAGAAGTACACGGTGTTTTGTTAAAGTGGAGTGATCGAGTTGATGCGAGGTGCTTCGCTCTATGCGACTTGGTCATTTACAGCATGGTCGTCCCCGCAACCTTGTGCCATACAGGCGTAACAAATGCAGTTCTTTGCAGTAGGTCTTTGCAGATATTCAAGCAGACACTTCGCCAAGTTCATCGACAGGTACCCAAAGTACCCTTGCCTCCCTCTGCAGGTCCTCCCCATCCAACTGCCTCTTCACAACCACGATGACCATGATGTCTCTCTTCTGCGACGGCCTGAGATCCCACCCCAGGACTTCCGGCCTCTGAACTTCATCTGCAAACGAAACATTCCACTGCAACTTGTTGGCGTTCTCGTGAAATACCGCCTCCCCGTCTACGAAGACCTCCAGTGACGTTGCTGGCGATGGATGGTCAGAGCCACCGTTGGCGACCATGGAGACTTGGATATTGAGGCCCGAGATAGTGTTGGAGACAGCTGCAACGGACTCAATTAGAGACTTGTTTTTGGGTGGCGAGGAGAATGCCTTTCGGATGATATCGGTGGGTAGGGCGGGAGTAAGGGGAGGCGGTATACGTCTCTTGGTCGCCCGTTCAAACGCACATGCATACTCCAATAGCTTCGTATCTTCGTAGGCTTTCCCAGCGAATGTGATGTTCACAGGCACGTTCTTGTCGCTCATGACACCCATTGGTACACTCATAGTAGGTACACCGAGATGCCTGATCGCGCGATTACCGTTGGAGTATTTCACGCCATTCTGGAGACTATGTGTCGTGCTGTCAATGTCGAATTCAAGATCTGCGAGACCGACGTCGCCTTGCGCAGGAAATGCAACGACATCCAGCCCATTTTTGTCCATCCAATCTTCTAGATCGCGTTTCCTTTGAGCTTCGAGAGCTTTGAGAGCTTGCTCCATACCCTGTATGTCATGTATACTACCATCTTGGACCATCTTGGGCAGACCGGGGTAATCAATCCAATTCCTCACTTCGAGAAAGCGATCCGGCTTGTAGTCTGGTGGCTTTGGGAATAGCATCGCGGGATCTTTGATGTCGGCTAAGCACTTGATGCTGGGATCATTGTTGTCTACGAGAAAAGCGTTCCACGCTTGGGCGATAAGAACGCCTCGCTCGAGGAGGTTCCAGTTCGCGGGACGTCCATCGACGTTGTTCGCCTCACCTGAACGGGAGTCGTTTTCGTAATTTGTTATTAGAGGGAAATCAGTATAGACGATTTCTGCCCCCATAGACTTAATGTCTTCCGCTGCCTGTTGCCATATTGCGACGACCTCTGGTGAGACGTAAGGATGCTTTGCGTGCGGATCTGAGTCTTTCTGGCCAATGTACATCTTCGGCACCCCGACCCTCTTATCTCGCAGCGCTTCGCCGTTTCGTAGAGTAGTGTAATCGATTGAAGGAGGCTGAGGTATCTGCACATGCTTTTGTTCGCGTATGAAGTCCCCTGATGTGTCTTCATCTGGAGTAGCGATGACATTTAGTATTTCCAACATGTCGTCCACCGATCGCGCATACGGGGTTGGCACATCGCATGTGATGTACAAAGGCCACAACCCGCGACAGCTTAAGAGTCCCTTCGATGGCGTATAGCATACGATGGCGTTATTGGACGCTGGACTTCGTCCGCTGCTGACGGTCTCGCTACCCATGCCGAAGACTGCCATGCTGGACGTCACAGATGTTGCAGCACCATTTGACGAACCAGATGAGAAGGCGCCGGTGAGGTACTTTGAGTTATACGGCGACTCTGCACGACCATACATGCCTCTCTGCATACCACCCGCAGCCATCGGTGGCATGTTAGTCTTTCCAATCAAGATCGCTCCCGCAGCTCGAAGCTTCTCAGCGATTGCAGAGTCGCCGCTTGACATGACACCTTTCAGAGCAGGTGAGCCATCTGTGACTGTCATGTCGGCAACTTTGTAGCTGTCTTTGATCGTATAAGGTATACCTTCCAAAGGTCGAGGCTTGAGACCTTGGGCACGCCGAGCATCGGAAGCTGCTGCATCTTGGAGGACCTTCTCGTTGAATACCGTAAAGGCATTCAGACCTTGGATAGTGTCGAACTTGGCAATGCGATTCAGACAGCTGATGACAAGATCCACGCTGGTAATCCGTTGTTCGTCGAGAGCTTCTAGATGATGACCGATACTAGCTTCGACAATGTTAAAGTCTTGAGGATTTAGACCAAGACTCTAGATCAGGAAATGAGTCAGTCAATGTCATGCCGTTGGTGGTCGCGAACATACACTATTGCCTGCCATGTTTCAGGAACAGCTTAGCTCAACGAAGGTGTTCCAAAAGGTAGTGAGTCCCAATTCTCGTGGGCGTGTGGTGACGCCAGCGTTGTCGATTGTATGTTCGTGGTCCCAGGCGGGAGCAGGATGGGCCGACGTAATCGTGTCTGGGAGATAGTCACTTCCCCACTTCTGGATAGTCGGTTGGGCTTTCCCTGTACGGCTAGCTCCACGTAGTGTAGAAGCAGGTGCGTTCCGTATCCATTCCGCATACGGCTTGTATCGCTCATAAAGATGCGTTCAGGGCAGGCGCAATCGCCGCGGCAGCACATGGTCACCATGACCGGACTGTGGAAAATGACATGGACAACGTAAGGGCTCATACTGCTCGAATACCTCAACTGTGAAAAAAGCTAAACGCTCGAATATATGTAAATTGTGCCGAAACCCAGTAAGCCCTCTTACCATGGTAACAAATCCCCTAGGCTGTACTTGCCCAGAGCGCCTTGAACCTCGTACTTCCAGCCACCAAACCACAGGCACCCATCCATCCCAGATTCCAGCCTGGCAAGCCTCCAGTCGTGCTGCTGAAGTGCAGCGCCATGGGCAACCACGCGCTTGCGATAACAAAGTCGGTCCACCACCTGTTGTCAAACTTCTTGTCCTCTTCGTCCTGATATTCCGCAATCGCGCGGCCATCGGCAACCATCTGTTGCCTAGTCACCCTCCTGCGGCCCTCGAGCTGCCACTCGCGCATCAAGCGGAGGAAGTCGCACGACACGCCGCCTAGCCAACAGCGGTAGGCATACAGGTATAAACGCGCAGTCGTCGAATCGCCGCGATTGAGGGTGGAGATGAAGCGGGGCGAGATGACGCCCGAGTCGGCGAGGAGGGAGATGTTCTCTAGGGCTTGGTAGGAGAAGTAGCTGCTCGCCTGCAGCATGGCGATGCGGTGCAGCACGACATCTGTGCCGGCTTTGGGGCCTGAGGCTAGCGAGCGCAACCAGGCGTACAGCGGGAAAAGACCAAACAGCCTCAGCGTTGTGCGCGCTTTCGAGATGAGGACGGCGAGCGCAGCGATGGGCGGCACCGTGCCGTTGTTCAACAGGGTTGCGGCGGAGATCTTTGCATCGTCGCAAGCGGGGCGGATCAGCGTGAGGAGCCGTGTCGCGAAGCTGGAAATGGACGGCGATTTGGTCTGCACGTAGGCGAGGATATAGAGGGAGTAGTTGAATGTGGAGAGGAATGCGGAGAGGCCGCCTGGGGAAGCTAGGAGTCTGCCCTACATTAGCTCATGCCTCTGACCCTCACAACGACACACGCTCGACCTGACGTACTTGTTCAGCCTCAGAATCGTTTGGTCCACTTTCTTGACGCCTGCAAGCAAGTCGGTCCTGTCCAGGTCCCTCGGATCCGCCCTGGGTGCGGCATCCGCTATCTTATCCACCACCTCCTTGACGTCAGGGGTGTCAGTCACATTGGACGCTCCGGGCTGGGTGGGCTTCTCGGTTTCGTCAGACATGGCGAGGTTGGTCCGTATATGTAATGATGAGCATGCAGGAGGTCAGGAAGTCTGGGTAGAATGAGGTAAAGGGCTATGCTTCTCCGCACGCAAGCCATGGGGAGCTCATTGCCGCTATCCCCGTGAGCCGAGGCACTGCCACCAGCCGTGTGCCATCCTCTCAACACCACCTGCATCGTGCTTTTTGACTTGGATCTTTTTGAACTTTGGTTTTTGTTTGCGACACGAGCGCAAATCTACAGACATGGACGCGCTTTGAATCTTATTATGAGCGGGAACCCCCGTCTCTTGCGCTCCGCACTTCATCAAACGCCTTCGACAAACCCCCGGGTTCCACGCCGCTCCACATCCTCTGCATCAAGCCTCTTGATCACATCCTCAATCTCCTCCCAAGCTGCGCGCCCTCGTTCCCCGGATTCGCTCTTTATTGCATCTAGCGTTCGTCTTCGCCGCTCCTTGGGCTCGCTCCTGAGTTGAGTGAGGAACAGGCGTTTCGACTCTTCGAGCTGGGTGCGAGCTTTGTCTAGCACTTGGTCCGTCGGCTTATTGTCTTGCTCAACGTCATTCAATCCACTCTCGAGAAATAGTAGACTGATGCGTGGACTGAGCGTTAGCTTGTTATTCCTCTCACTCTATGGGAAAATAGAGGACTCCCGTCAAAACATACCGCATCTGCGCCAGACTGTATAGCTTCTCTTCTATCTCAGCTCTGTCCCAGGTGCTCCTTGCCTGCCGCCATACCAGATGCCATTTCCCTGTTGCGACATTGCCAGGAAGCTTCCTTGCTATCTCCTTATCGAGATCGTCGAGCCGTTTGAAGAACTCAGTGCTGATAGCGTCTCTGCGTTCTATCGACCATGCAAAGTCTCGTAGTCGTGTCGCTTGCGCCTGCACTGCAGCCCAGTCGCTATCACTTTTCACTCGATAGAGCGCAGCTACCTGGTAAAGAGTGCCAGCTATCAGAATGTACGCGAATGTTAAGATGGAAAGGACGTTGGCGGTAGAAGAGAGTGCGCTGTCGCGACAGTCGCACGTTCTGTAAAGTGGTGTCTCCATGGGCTTGATATGAGACACGTCGATGTAGGTCTCACCAACGGAAGATCGGTGACTTGAGGAAGGCTGGGGAGCTTCGATGCATTCGAGAAGTTCCGCGCCAGCTTACTTGCGATAGTAGACTGCATACTGACTTACGTCGGTGTTGGTTCGGTTGCGGATAAGTGCCTGCAGCATGCATGTGCTCAGCCTTGTCGTCCAAGACTTGGGTAGGTGTATGGCCATGTTCCCCAGTTCACCTGTCTACGCTTTAGAACGACCCCAGTGTCTCGAATGGTTACAATATCACACAATGTAGTGAAAGACATCATAGGACCTGAGAACGCTCAAAGCCGTTCTATTAGCAAAGCTAACTAACGTGTTGTGACAAAGACATATTTCAACAATGCCAGCGCAAACACTACGAAAACAATATATCCACCCGTGGCCTGCCAGGGGGAATCTTTATCTTGCACGTCGAGATCATCCACCTGAGAAGCCATAATTCGATTCTGCACTCACTGCTGGCCATGGCCATTCCACAGACACAAGGCGCTAAAAGGGCGGGGGCCCCTCTGATAGATGGAAACCAGCGCACCAGAGAGTCTACCAGTGCACCAGAGCAAGCAGTCAAACGAGCCAAGAAGCACACGTTCGATACCCTCGCGCTCGGAAAGATGGGATACGACTTTAAAATACCAGCAATCATTGCCAGAATCCGTACTAATTCGGCTCAGCCCTTCGACGTGGGGATGGGGTTAGGGGTGATGCTGTACCACATCGTTCCGTTGATATCAACGCACTTGGAAAATCCTATGGAGTTCCACAACAAGGCGCCAACAGCCTTGCAATGGGCAACTGAGTTCGTCGAAGCGGTTGATCAGTATATCGCATACTTGCGTCTTACGGATGGTTGCTCAGAGAAATTTCCTAATGATGCAACCGTCGATCGCAAGAGTCGACGGCCACGGCGCAAATACATGGGGCGGTATACCCACCTCGTCGAGAATGCTTATAAGAATCATGTCCGCGAACAGCTCTGCGACATATTCCAATCGTGGAGCAAGGAACAAACGCAGCTCTTCAACAAGGGTATGGATAAAGCTCTCTCGGGAATACAGTGGGTCGTCTACCCGCAAGAAAATGTGGTTCTGGCTGCTGGCGACGACGAGTGGACGATTTGGCTTCGCGGAAGGTGCGAAGAACTAGGCATGATTGAAGCAAGGGCGGAGAGGAAGGTGTTTGAGGATATTTAGGGACGGGTCTGCCTGAATATGGTTTGAGTGTTTGTTGGTAGTAGTAGTAGACGCAAAGTATTGACCACGGACAGTCGAAGGAAACTAGCACAAGAAGGAATGTGAAAACAGAAGTTGCATTCTCGTGACCTCGGGACCGGCCTCAGGCCTCTCGTGCTAAGTCGTTAGTTGGAGATCGTGCTGCGAACATGCGGTTGCTGGGCTGGGGCTGCATAAACAGCTGCAAATTGGTGGATTGTCAGGTGGAGTGGTGGAGTGACGAGGGTGACTAGGGACCGTTGGCGAGATTGGAGCGGGCATCGCGGGCCCACCGCCAAGGCGCCTGCATAGGCATGCTGGGGGCAACTGCGTCCCAGGACTCGAAACACGCGCTCGAAACCGTCGCATTGCCCTCGCACCCACCGCAGCGCCTCTTATAGCCCAACGCCCGAGGCCCGAGAGTCTGTCATTCCTACACTCGCCACCACCCCCGTCACTGCCACCCGCAACCATGGCCGGCCGATTTGTGCGAGCGTCCAAGTACCGTGAGTGTTGATGTCCAACGCCCGCCCAGCCCAACATGCTAACAACGCCTGCCAGGCCACGTCTTTGGCAAGGGCACCAAAAAGGTACGCTCCAATGCCATCCATGGATCTAGCACGCACGTGTACTGACAGTCGTGCAGGAGCAATGCTACGATAACCTCCGCATCTCCAAGAATGCGTGGGACACCAACCTGATCAAGGTCAGCTCTCCCGCACGCGACCCCGTCGTACTTGCGCTCACCCCCCTAGGCCAACCCCGAATACATCTCGGTCAACTGGGAAGCCAGCGGCGGTGGCGCCTTTGCCGTCATCCCCATCAATGAGCGCGGCCGGGCGCCCGACCAGCTCCCTCTCTTCCGCGGCCACACTGCCGCCGTCCTCGACACCGACTGGTATGGTCGCACATGGCGTGACAGGGCCGAGTACGACGCTAACCGCGCGCAGGTCTCCCTTCAACGACTCTCTCATTTCCTCGGCCTCTGACGACGGCAAAGTCGGCATCTGGAAGGTGCCCGAGAACTTCACCCTGCACACCGATGCCGAGGAGCCCGCTGATGTCGCGCCTGTCGCCAAGCTGAGCGGCCACATGAGGTACGCCGATGCGCTCGGTCGAGATTTGCATCTAACACTGCCACAGGAAGGTCGGCCATGTCCTCTTCAACACCGCCGCCGAGAACGTCCTCGCCAGCGCGTCTGGCGACTACACCGTAAAGCTCTGGGACGTCGAGGCCGGTCTGCCACAGCTCACGCTCAAGCACAACGACATTGTCCAATCGCTCTCATGGAGCGCCGACGGATCGCTCCTCGTCACCACGAGCCGCGACAAGAAGCTGCGCGTATGGGATGTACGCCAGGAGAAGCCCGCCCAGGAGGTTCCCGGTCATCCTGGTGCCAAGAACAGCCGCGCTGTGTGGATGGGTGAGACCGACCGTATCGCGACCACTGGCTTCTCGCGCATGAGCGACCGTCAACTCGGTCTCTGGGACCCGCGCAACCCCAAGGAGCCCATTGGCGGCTTCCAGATCCTCGACTCCATCTCCGGTGTCTGCATGCCCTTCTGGGACGACGGTACACAGTGCTTGTACCTCGCCGGCAAGGGGTACGTCTGACCTCCCAATTTTATGGCCATACACTAACTTGCGCAGTGACGGCAACATCCGCTACTACGAATACGAGAACGACAAGTTCGAGTACCTCTCCGAATACAAGTCCGGCGACCCTCAGCGCGGTATCGCCTTCCTTCCCAAGCGGGGTATCAACCTGCACGAGAACGAGGTCCTGCGCTGCTTCAAGACTGTCAACGATGCCTACGTCGAGCCCGTATCATTCATCGTCCCCCGCCGTTCCGAGATGTTCCAGAGTGATATTTACCCGCCTACGACAGGTCTGAAGCCAGGTGTTTCGGCTGCCGATTGGTTCAGCGGAAAGACTGCAATGCCGCCCAAGATTTCACTTGAAAGCGTCTATGAGGGCGAAGCCCCCAAAGAGGTGGAAAACGACTACAAGCCTTCCCAGCCGGCCACCACTCAGCCATCCCCCGTCAAGGCCGAGCCGCCCAAGCCTGCGCCCGAGCCCATACCTACACCAGTCGCTTCTCGTGGTCCACCCCCATCTATGAAGGACAACAAGGATTCTATGGCGTCGGCAGCTTCCAAATTCGCGGACAAGGATGCTTCGGACAACGAGAGCGCGTCGAGCTTCGAAGAGATTCCCAAGCCAGCAGAGCGCCGCACTTTCACTGCTTCCCGCCAGGAAGAGAAGGTTAAGGGCCCCACTATCTCCAAGGAACCTGAGAGCGCGAAGTCCACTCACAGTCCCACACCTGCAGCATCCTCTACACCCACCTCATCTGCTGCACCTGCCTCTTCTACGCCCACTGCGGCCGCTACGACTTCCACACCTAGCGCCGGTGGCCCTGCTTCCGCTCTCCGCGATGCACTAGGCGACATCAAGTCACAGCTTGAGCAGCAAAACAGGGTCATGTCGGACCAAACCGATCAAATCGCACTCCTTCTGCGCGAAGTCTCAATGCTCAAGACCAAGGTTGCCAGCTCCGAGCCCTCGGACCGTGAAAAGGATGAGCGCATCAGGCAGTTAGAGCTCGAGCTTGAGGAAGCCAGGTCTTGAACATGAGGACCTTAACTTTCTCATGCTTGGTGCTGACGCTGTTAGAAAACTGAACGAGGACTATATGTATCTGATCACTCATCAGGGTGTTGCAAAGAAATCGTCGTTTGGATAATATCCCAGGGATATGAGTGGCATTATCCGGCTGGCGAGCTGTTGGTAGGGGCCGATGTACGATGATGGGGGGCTGTTCTGTGTATGCGTATCGTTTGTCTGTCGAACTTGCTTTCGTTAGCAAGGTGTTTGGGTTAGCGGCATTGTATGGCACAAAATTCATTACTTCTAGTTTAGTGACTATTTCCCCGCGGCCTCGACATCCGCTGAAAATGTACGCGCAATTCCTAGCGATCCTGTTGTTGGTTGACTCAGCAACATGGTCGCCATAACTAACGCTCCGGACCTCCTAATCTTGCACTCTCCAGGGCTTGCCTTCTCCTTCCCACCGTTAATTTTCCCAACCCATCTCGTCTCAATCTCCACACGTGGCGCGTTGCCAAGCCTGCCAATGTACGCAGACCGACTGCACCGAATCTATTGTTACCTCCACACAGAGCTCAACCGTCCCTGTACTTCGCGCCCGTCCACGGCTCACCATGGCAGCGCATATCAACCTTAACTTGCAAGGCACGTTACCAGTACAATACTATACACGGTCTGTTCTTCTAACGTAGAACGAGGGGCCTTCTATTTTGCTGGACATCGTTCTGCCGAAGATGACGCCATGCTGCAACTATTTTCGAGCAGGCTTGCGGGCGTAGCAAGAGGTGCGTAGTACCATCATCGCCCGGCATAGACGGCAAAAAGTGCTCATAGACGTAGAATCTACTTTTGATGTTTTGTACTCGCAGGTTGCCCGGGATTGGCAACAGCGGGACGACCTCCTCACACCCTTTAACGACCGCCGATGGAGTCACGTTAGAGCGGTCTGGACCTTTGACCTTGATCGCGATATTCTGCGATTGGACCAGACAGATCGCAACCTCTGGGTTTCTCTCGACCTTGTTCGCCAGCGTTCCATAACCATTTCCGATTTCGAGCCTTGCGAACCACCGCCGACACTTGCCAAACATGCCTTGCAATCCGTCTACTCAGCACGCCGCCCAGTGATGTTCTGGAAAATGAGACGCAAGAACATCGACCTGCCGCGCCTACAGCGGCGCAAGGCTTTCGTCTCTAGGATACTTGCCGACTTTGCATTTCAGTGGAGGCATGTTCTTTGCGGTCGTTACAACAACTCTACGTTTCGGAGGCTTGCCAATGCTATTGTCAGGATTGTTACCCTGGACTTTACCGTCGAAGAAGCAACGCTCGCACACCAAGCCATTGGCCGCTACCTGGTCTGGATAGACAATCTCCCAGAGTGGGACTTTGCAAGTGGACACATTGTTAGGGTCGGTGGAACGGCCATCGTCATATGCCAGCATACTCCGCACGCGATCACGCTGATTCGAAATGATTTCAGGAAGCAGATTATGTCTACTCCTGGTTCGGCAGGAAAAACCTCCACTTACCTCATACTCTCGGTGCGGGAACTTATTCTTTTTCGGATAAGCAGGGATTTCGAAAAATATACGGAACCCATGCCTCTATTTGATGGGGTGCATCCTCCATCTGAAGAAGCTATCGAGCTACTTCTCCAAGCCACGCAGACCAGCCCCACTATGGCTCCTCTTCGCAAGCTCCCCGTTGAGCTGCAGGATGCGATCATTGACAAGGTATCAGAGGAACCGATTGAGAGCGCCAGGGTTGGCTGCTTACTTGATGCTGGATCAGTTTTTACATGGAGATACAACGACCGAAATATTGAAAGACAAGTCAGCCATCGGTCCAGGACGCCTTTGTCACATATTTACTTTGGTGGCTACCCTAGTGGTATAGCATATAAGTAAAAGTGTTCAAAACGTCCGTTGTCAGATATCAATCTGAACTGTAAATTTATCGCACAATAGGAAGCTTGAAGATTGTATTGATCATCGATAGATCATGAACCGTACCTGTAGTAAAGCGATAGTTGCAAACGAGTCAGACCTTCCTAACTAATGATACACCCACAACACCTCAACGCAACAACGTGAACCTTGATCGAGACGTGCCTCAACCAACCTGCATCCCACCCGGCAACGCCGTCAGCCAACCATCAAAATTCTCGCCAACCATATCCTTTACATTGCACTTATTCTGCGTCGCAATATTCTGCTTCTTCAGCGTTGGCGCCGACACATAATTATTCCCATCCATAGCCTTCTGCAGCGAGTCGTCCTTCCAGCCGAACAGGTAGTCCGCATGCGTCGAGAAGCCAGTCGCGTCGCCGCTAGACCAGACAAAAGGCTGGCTACCATCGCTTGGCCAGTCGGCCTTGTTGTTGAACTGCTTCGTGTCCCAGACCGTCTCTAGCAGGATCTGGGGCAGGCGGACGGGGTGTGTGGATGGACACGCGCCGCCATTTTCAAATGTACCCGTCGCGGGATACGAGACGTGTTCGCGGTGATTTGGTGAATCGAGGTTCACGCCGTCCCAGCACTGGAAGCAGTCAGTACATACATGCAACGTACAATCGCAAAGTCGGAACTCTTACAGTTGGAAACCGATGGTTAATCATGATGCCGGCCGGGCAAGGCTGCTTCGGGAACTCGAGTGTTTCAGGCTCTCGGGTACCCTCGTTTTGCATGCAAATATATGTCAACTGTCGAAAGTCGCGCGCTTCATCGCGAGAACGGTACGAGACGTCGCCGATCAGCATGCGGAAACCGGGCTTGAAGGCTGTTACTTTTGTGGTTTGCGAGGTGCTGAAGAGGGCGTCGGTCATGTAGTATACGACCTGCAGGCATGTTAGACGTGGGATGTGATGGGGTGAGAAGAAGTTGTGTACCATGCCGCCGTTGGTACCTTCCATGCCCTGTTGCGCTCGTTGGGGTACGCGTTTGAAGGTGCCGTTCTTGGCTTTGAAGTAAACGACCGCGGTCCAGTAGTTGCCTACAATCGTCTCGTTAGCATCTCTCCGTCATCTAGAACAGTGTCGTAGTCCTCACTCAAGTCTTCGGAAAACTCGCACGTGGTGCATGTCGATTGTGCCGCCAAATCATGGCCTTTGGCTGGATCCATGGTGACGTTGAAGGAGTTCTGACGGTGTCAGCAGTAGAACGCTTGTTTGAAGAAGAGCTTCCTTACACCTCCGATGATCTGATGGAGATGCGGCGAGGGATTCGAGCCTGGGTTCACCAACGGGTCAAGTCTCTGGACTGTCAACTGCGCGCAGCCAAAGCGCAAAAGCCCTGCCTTCGCAGTCGCGACTAACCCGAAGGCAATGGCGAAGATGTGTAGTTTCATGTCGTTACGTCCCTGTGGTCTCCAGCGTTCCGGTGTTATCGACAGCTACCAAACAGCAGTTTGCAGCCCATGGCAAGTCTATCCTTCATACTATGGGTGCCACGATTTGATGTCCAAGATACTACCAACTGCCGTCTTTTACGAGCATCGATGCGAAGAGCCGAAGGCCAGGGTAATGTAAGCTAATATCGCGTAGCGAATGCGAGCTCAGATGCCAAGGAAGATCGAACGTCGTCGTTCCATGAAGGAGGTCATTCATCTGAAGCCTTCAAATGAGCAGACGCCTGGAATGAGTGTTCTCTAGAGTTGTTGAAAGCCAAGAGCTGAAAAGGTGCACGACGCGGGACGATCCGTCCGATGCCTACAGGAACTGCAGCTGACCGTGGGTGTAACCAGCATTCGTTCTCCTCCAAAATACCGCAAGCTGCATAGTACTTCCGGATATATTGTTCCAAGCGACCGGCACGAGTTGCAATCGGATACATGAGTCCGGGATGCGCAGTGCCTGTGACGTCCGATAACAGATACCTAGGTAGTTGAGCAGAGCAAAGCGGCACCACACAACGACAAACACTTCCCAACCAAGCATTCTCATCTTTTTCAATCACCTGAATCCGTCATGGTGCTCTTTCTCGCCGTCCTGGCAACTCTTCTCGCTCTCAGCGCCGCCCAAACATACCCAGAGTGCACTGCCGAAGTCGCACGGAGCGACGACTGCGCCGCGGTCATCAACGCAAACGCCTGCTACAACAAGTTTCGGTGGAACGCGCAGACCTTGACATGCATAGATGGAGATGATAACGCGGTAAAACAAAAGAAGGTAAGGCATTCAAAGGCTGACGATGGAGATTGTGGCGCTGACCACAGCGGTACATGACAGGTGTGCGCTTGTTGCAGCTGTGTCGGAAAAGTCATGTGTGACTGGGCGACGAAGCAAAAACATTGTTGAGATACTGAAGATTATCTGGGTTGCGTTGAGACGTAGGTAGTGAAGGACGCCTAGAAAACAGATCGAGTCCCCGGACATTTGTATACATTGACTTCTCTGTGACTGCCGCATGATCAGCACTCGTTGTATAAGAAGACTATACATCGAACCAAAACCAGTCCCGAGTCTGAGTTAAAGCCGCACCCTGATTCCGTAATACAATAGCATGGGTTTTAGCTATCGTTCCTGGCGACATCTGAATACGATCTGTAAGGGGTTCATGCGCCTTGTGATGTCTGCATCATTACGGCACGGGAGCCTTGGCAAGGCTGACAGCCACCGCAACCAGCCGCCTAGTGATTAAGGGGGTTATGAAGCTTACTGTTGAAATAGTTCTTGCTTCTGTACCCTCTCCCCGCCAGCTCTACGATGAAGGCGTTCTTTTGCCTGTCGTACCTAGCGGCGTCTGTTTTAGCCGAGTTCACAAACCCCAACTGGGTTAACGGGAAGAGATTTTGGTCCAAAGGCGAGGAGATAACTATCCGATGGGACGACAATTGGCCGAATTGGGGTGATGGGCCCGCCGGCGACGAGTCTCTCCTTGATCTCTGGATTACAGGCTATGCCGACGACGCATTTGTACGAAAACTACTTGGTACGTTGTAATCGACGTTGTTCATCCCGCCGCCCCTAGAAACTAATCGATATTCGCAATAGAACTGGATACGACCGATGTGCGGCAAGGTGGGCAGTGGAACTGGACGGTCGATGTTCCCGACGATCGCGCCAACGGCAGTAATCATGTGTTTCGATGGAAAGAGCATCGCGACGATGATATATGGGATAACCATTCGTGGGGATATCGGAGCATGATGTTTGCGGTATCCAGAGCTATTGAGCCTTCTTCATCGTCATCCACAACCACATCGAACTCAGGAGCAGAGTCTACGGCTATCTCGGATAGCATGACCACTTCGGACCACAACTTGTCCAACCCACCCAGTGGAATTCCAAGCCCCGAGAATACACCGTCAGGCAACGGTAGAGCTTCGCGCGGTACAAGTCCAGGTGTGATTGCAGGTGCGGTAGTTGGTAGTCTGGTCGGTCTCTTGGCTATTGTCGCGGCTTTCGTTCTGGGTCTAAAAAGAGGGAAGACAAGGGAGAAGGGAAAAGCGATCATCGATGACTCTGGCGATAGGGCGCAAAAGGATACGCCTGCTTCTGCGACAGCAACGCCAGCACCGATTGAGCATAACAAAGGGCGCTACAAGACGAGCGATTTACCCGAGTGGGTTGTACCGAGATAATTAGGGACTGAAACACATGCCTGTCGCCATAATGATGGCCACATTCGGATTTGTGCGTACATAGTCCCACTCTCAGCAAGTATCACCAGATAGTGTATCCCCCATCCACGATGATCTCGCTACCCGTGACGTAGCTGCTAGCATCACTGACCAACCAGACGGCCGCTCCGCGGAACTCCTCTGGCTTGGCGATCCTCTTCATGGGAATATCCTTCAACCACTCTTTGCTCAGTTTCTCCATCTCTTCGCCCTCGTTAGCCTCGGTCTGGATATATCCCGGGCTCAGTGCATTGACGCGGATGCCGTGCGGCGCCCACTCTGACGCCAGTGACTTCATGAGATGGGCCGATGCAGCTTTGGAAGCGTTGTATGCCGACTGCTTCTGCGGGCGGTTGACGATGGAGCCGGACATCGACGAGACGATCAGGATGCGGCCATCGACCTTGTTGTCGATCCACCATTTACCTGCTGTGCGAGAGAAGAGGAAGGTTCCAGTCAGATTGACGTCGATCATTCGTTTGAAGTCTTCGAAAGGGTAGTCCTCGGCTGGTGCGCCACCAGTAATACCAGCATTCGTAACGAGGATATCCACGGTCCCAAAGTCTTTGACAATCTTCTCCCACGTAGATTTGACGCCTTCCTCGGACGATGTGTCGCATTCGTAGCCATGCACCTTCGGGGGCGAGAGGCCCTGATTCTTAGCCTCTTCAATGAGGGCACTGGCTGACCTGTCGGCGCCTTCTTGCTTAAGGTCTACAATGGCTCCATGGGCGCCGGAAAGGGCGAAGGCGGCGAGGATCTGCTGACCAAGACCTTGAGAAGCACTGTATGGCACATTAGCTTGATTGTAACTGTGTTCGGTTTCTCGTGAGAGAGACACCAGGGGTAGCTAGGACTCGTATCGCATTCTGCTGCATACACACCAGTAAATGTTGACAAGTGAATACTTTCGAAGATGATGTATGCTTCTACGCAGGAAAAGTTTGCGACACGGATCGTAGCCACCGATAGCGCGGGTTGGTGGTCTCATACCCGGTAACTATAGCAAGTTAGTCATATTGTCAAGAAGCTCTCTTGACTACCTACCAACAGCGACCTTGCCCTCAAGCGAGAAGTCAGGCAAAGTCCTGCGCTGTGTGTGAGCAAAGCGAACAGTAGGTCTCAACCGATGCGAAAGCGTCTTCGAAGTCCTCAGGATAGCATCGCGGGCGACATACGGGGGCATTTTGAATGTTTGCTTTTGTGGTATGAGTAAGTGGGGGGTGAATTCTGGTGTCTGAAAAGCGTGGAGCCGTATGCTGTGAGACTGGAAGAGCCCGTGAGGCTCTTTTGATTGTTGCAACGTTTACCAGGTACGCTCTTGTGATGGAGGAATTACGTCACTTTTGCGTACACCTGTGCTCAACCGAGTCATGTCCGGGATGTTGTTACTTCGCGGTCAACAAAGGTATTAACAGGTAGGAACTTGATGTAGCGAGGTTTTGATGTATGGCAATAGCGTTGCAGGTCAGATGGGAATCGATGAGGTAGTGATTCGAGAGCACAGCAATTGGACTCAAGCCAAGAGAAAACAGTGGCTATATTCAACGGGTTGTAGCAAGCCTTCCTATGACGATGTTCGCTAGCTGACAGCACCTAGGTGTCCTTCAAGAAGTCGATCGTAACATCGTGACCGAGTATGAGGTTTCCTCGCCCTACATGACGGTGCACCAGCAGGACTCGTCGCAACCGCAGCAGTCGCACGACTCGCCGCACTTCGGGGCCGGTGAGGGCTTGATGATGGTCGAGATGGAAGAGGCGACACTGGCAGGCATCTTGATGGTATTGGTGTGGAGGTGATACTGGACGCAGTGTTAGTTGCGTAGCTGGTAGCATGCCTGGATCACTTACTGTAATAGTCTTGTTGGATGTGAAGAGAATCGAGAGCCCAAGAGCCAAACGTGCTGTATTTGTGTGTGGGTGCGATAGGTGAAATTCGTAGACAGCGAAGTGAAAAGGTGGTGGGAAGTGAGTGTTCTCCTTCGCGGATGTCCACGACTCTTTATATCACTAGGTCGCAGGTCAGCAGGCGTCACAGTCTTCCCCAGCTCGATAATTCCAGGATAGTAGCTTCCGTCATTGCGGCCTGCGCGCCTTGTCATTCGACCTCATCGGTGGCACACATCAAGCCCTGACCCTCAGGCATGCATGTCCATGTTTCAACATCTGCCAGTTGTCAGGCCTGGAACTGGTCGCTCGGCCCTGCTGCACCGCCTCACCGACGCCGCTATCTCTCGAGCAAACCCAGGATGCAAGTCTGGACGGTGTGACAGATGAAAACGGCCGCGGCTGGGGTGGCTCAGCTTGCTCACGGTCATGTCTTATGGCTTCTGATTGGTGTCACGTAGACGTTTGTCGTAACAATCTGCATTAGAGCATGCCAACCCTTGCGAGGTGCATGCACTGATTGCGTGGCTAAGCTCAACTAAGCTTTGTGGCGCCAATAAATCCCTCACAAAATCAAGGAACAAGCTTTGCCAAGCGGCAGCTGAGGGCTTGGCTGTGAATGTGTCGTGACGGGCTTTGTGGGTCGGTTCGTCTGCAAGTCAAGTTTAGACACTCGACTGTGCCACAATCGACGTGGTGCATGATGTCGTGTTGCAGTGGCTGCGTACCCGTTGGACATGGCGCTGAGGTTCGGCTGAGGCCACGCGTCGTAGCGGTGTCTCGGGTGGTGCTTATACGCGCTCAACTCTGCGGGCCGATATTAGAGACATGGGGACGCGTACAGTCATGGGAGGGTAAAAATAAGAATCGGTTGTAGAGCGTATATCACTTCGCGCACATGGTGCGCATCGTTGCTAAGTGATGATGAGGGATTTGAGGGGTTGGTGGAGCTGCGGTTGAGGCTTCCCCAGCTTCCGGCGATCGCGCCGACTGTCACTAAGAGCGCCCACAGACGTTCCTGACTCAACCTCTCCTTTACAACCCCATCGGCACATCCTCTCTGTCCAGCCCACACCATTGAACGCTCCTGGACCACAAAGCTTGTTGCATATCCACATCTAAGCTGTCCTGTGAGCTCTCGACTCTGTTATTCCCTTCGAAGTATCCCTCCTGCCCATCAAATTTGTCGGCTACTGCCACATCTACAAAGGCTGTTGCAGCTTGCTCGACGGTCACCAATCGAGGCTGAAAGTACCCAATCAACGGCAACAACCAAGTCACAACTGTCGCCATGATCTGAATGGTTCGCGGCACGTGCGGCTGGTGGAACGCCCGCGATGTAATCAGATCCAGAGGATCCACCGCAACCGCGCGGATGGACTTTAAATCTTTTTTCTAACGAAACAGTCAGGCTACAAGCCAAGCAGGGTATCCGATAATGGGAGACTTACGGCTTTCAGGCGACGATTGAGCTCGTACATCACCATGATGGAGACCAACTTGCTCACAGCATATCTTTGGAAGCCTCGTCCCAACTCTTCGCCTTCCTTGTCAGGTTCCGGATGAACCAATAGTTCCAAATCGTTTGGGACATGAGTTGGAAATCCCTTGACGAGGCTTGCTTCCTCCGGTCGATGTGCGCCGCTGCCCGAAAAGACGATACGGCCATGAATTGGGTCCATGGCACTCATGAGCCTGCAACACAAAGCAAAATGTGCAAGATGGTTGACCGCAATCGAAATTTCGTATCCGTCTTTCGAATACTTCGGCCCGCCGGACAAATTCCATGTCATCGCATTGCAGATAATCGACCGGATGGGTGGAAGCTGCTTGCCCTCAATCTCAACAGAGAGCGCTCTGCTGAATACCCGAACGTTTTCCAGCGAAGAGAGATCGAGCTTTCTTATAGACACCTGTCCGTTGGGGTGCTGGGCTACAAGTTGACGAAGTTTTAGCGTGTTTGCATCTTTCTCTGAATCGTCTCGGACGGTAAGAACCAGGTTGAAGGATGAGTATGCTTCCAACAGGTACTTGACTGATGGTAAAGCTAGCGAACCGCTCGCGCCGGTGATTAGGACTGTGCCTGCCATGATGCGCGTAGAAACGAGCGGATGAGAGGAGTGTTCTGGATGCGAAAGAGGCTTTGCAAGAGGGCGCGTCGAAGGAGTCTTCGTTGTTCTTATCTACCCCTTGGGCGCGGTTGCTGACAGGCGAATACGCCCCGTCGTATACCTCGATGCCGGCCTACCGTCTCGGAGCCATCAGTATATACGTAGTCGTCCCGGCATGGGATCTCTCTCCCAAATCCAGCAGGCTTAAATGTTCGTGACTGTGTACGTGCAAACAGTCATGGTATCATGTACACTACGAGTGCGGTTCTCTCAACCCTCACAATCGGTGGTGGTGTGGCCCAGGGCATGTGCGTTCGCTAGTCGCGCCGCCCCTCAACGGCACCTTTGTAACTCCATGGCGCGCATCCTTCCACTTTATGCATGGGCCACGGGCTAGGCAACACCTCTGGTCGCGGAGAGTCACCACATGCAAGAGGAGAAATTGAACTGCTCCGCAGACTACATCAGGATATCGCAAGCAAACTAGAAAAGTCGGTGGTAAGTTAGGCTCCTCGGTGCACATTTTCCCCCTAGGTTGACGTGGATGTGTCGCATTGCGGCCGACCCCCGAGCACGAAGGATCAAAATGTCTATTTGGCGACAGCAACCGGCTCCACTTTGCTACTCGTTCCCTTTTGGATACGACCCCGCATATCGTGCGATCTGAACAGTGCAATCCAGGGTCTTTCTCCCACAACCAAGTGTAGCCGGTCGCATAGGTTGGTGATTCAGTGTGCATACTCACTGATGATACAGCAAGCTATCTAGACATTATATTCATAATAATTCCTACGGATCATTGGAGTCGTTTCTGGCCTGCGAGCGTGGATAGAGGCATCGTAAATGGACCAAGCGGATTATCCAGGTTCCCCTCTATCCCGAGAGATGACACACGCACGATTGAGACTATAAGAATGCGTTCACGTTCTACGGCTCCACAAGTTTAGGCTAGTCATGAGCCAACTCTCACCAACTAAGTTACAGTGATGCTGCTACTTCCACTTGGCAGCAGCGTCCCGTTCGCAAATCCCTCCGTACAAAGAATCATATAGTCGTGACCGCCCAACCTCATCCCAGCCTTGTTCCACGCGTCAAAATGCTTCTGCGTAGTGATTGTACCGCCAACCCTTTTCTCTGTTCTCACCGACCAGAACTGTGTAAAGGTACGAGTCCCCTCAATAGACGGTTTGTTTACGCGCTGGCTAGTGTACAGATCGTAGGTGCCTTCTTCAAAAGTGAAGTTGCCTTTGCGCGTCCAAGGCTCACCTGGGGCAAGGATATCGTAAGACTCGATGATGTAGTATTCGATGAGGGGATTGCGTGTCCAGCCATAGAGGGCGAGGTAACCGGGGCCCTTGGCGTCGTATGTACCCGAGTATTTGACTGTCCTAGTACGATCTATCAGTACAGTTCTGGAAATCGACTTGGACCCGTTGCTGCTCTTACCTCGAACCCCCAGGCTTGAAACCTGTACCAGCGACGAAGCCACCACCAGGCTGTCCTGACCAGTTGCACGTGTATTTTCCGCCACCTTGTTGGTTGCAACGGAACGAGCCACTTCCTTCGGACCAAAAGGAGTAGTAGCCACCTTGACGGGCTTCGAGCTGCTTCCCAATTGTGTCATGATTGATAAGTGAAGCGATACCGCTCGGTGCAGTGAGAGCGAGAGGCAGACTGCCTAGCACGGCGGCGGCAAAGACCGCAAAAGAGACCATAATGCTGGAGCTGATGAGTAGATAGCAGAAAGTATCTGGCCACCAGGCCCGGCGGTCTGTATCTATAATATACCTACCTTGCATGTAGGGGCCCGGCATGGAAGTCTTGGTATCAAGTGCGCGTGATTCTTCGCGACTGTTTCTCGTTAATCAGCTAGTTGCGAGATCGCCTGGGGCTCACTGACAGCAGCGTATGCCAAGGACAGACCCGCCTCTTCCAGCAAGAAACATACTCTGCCAAGACTGGGGTGCATCTTCGTCAATATGTCCGATACTGCTGTGCCGGCTGTTCACTACCGAGCCAGGGGTGGTGCTTTCGAGCAGCCGTAAACATCAGGCTTCGATTTACCTTGATTAGAACTTGTTATCTGCCGATAGCATTTGGTACGACGATGCCCAGGTGGTCGAAATGACAGGTACCTGTCACCAATCGTAGGTGATGATCGTCGGGTGGACACATTGTTAATCAAGGAAAAGAGCATGTGGGGTATGGTATGCGATGAGGATGTTTCCACAGAAATTTAGCCGGGCGCTTCGATACCGTTATGACTTCGTCACGGCTCAGAACATAGCAGATCATGAAGCCGGGCAGCATGAATACAGTGTCGGAGCGATGGCGAAAGGCGCAATGCGGAGACAGGAGACGCGTGCAAGCTTGCTCAAATCGAGTCTAGCGTGTTATCTTAGCTGATCGCCGGGGCACTGGGCACCCGCGAACGTGCTGCAATCTGTGAACACGAACCAGACGCGCCGTGCCTGCGACATCCCCGCTCTAAGCCTGGCCACCACATATGAAAAAGACCAGACCTCCATCAACAGGTACCGAGCTAGACTTCCATCTCGTACCCCGGCAGATGATCGAGCCACCCATCCACCTCTTCGTCGACGGAGCTCTCAACCGCGCACGCGTTCATCTCCTCCACAGTCTGAGTCTTCAGCACACCCTGAATACCCGGACTTCCACAATTATGGAACATGCAACTATCGTTCATCACCCGCTGCAAGCTGTCCCCCTTCCACCCAAACACGTAGTCTGCATGAGTACCGTAGCCCTTGCTATCGGAATAACTCCACACAAACGGCTGAGAACCATCGGTTGGCCACATGTCGGCGAAGGCAGTTGTATTCCACATCGTTTCGTATGCTAGTTGAGGCATCTTGATGGGATGCGATGCAGGACACGGGTCCGCCGGACGGAAGCCACCCCGTGTGGTCGAGAACATGTGGGATTGATCTAAAGATTGGCGTACGAAGTCAGTTTTTATCTCACAGACAGTTCGCACAGGGAGATTACTGACGGTCGGGAGAGTCAAGGTCGACTCCGTTCCAGCAAGAGGGAAAATGGCTACACATGAAAGACGCAATTAGTAGGTTTCGTGGAAAAAGGAATGAGTTTCTCTTGGGAAAATACGCGTTGGCGGCAAGTGCGTAACACTTGTTTGCAGGAGCATGCTAACATCGCAGGGAGACTTACTGCCATACTGTCAGTACCCTGATCATAATGTTTGCTCAGGACCATTACTTACCTGGATGGCCATGATACCGGCAGGGCAGGGCTCTTTCGGGAAGTCAGGAGTCTCATAACCTCTAGTGAGGATGGTTTGCAAGCACGTGTATGCCAGGCCCTTCTTTGTGCCGTTGAGTGTGTTCGTTGACGGGTTACCAACGGTCATGCGGAAGCCCTTGACCCAATTAATCGCTTGTTCCACCGAGGGCCTGGATAGCATCACTCACCGGCGGAAAGGCTCTCACGGGATTGTCGAGGTCTGAGCTTTCGAAGTCTTTCTGGGTGTAGTATACCGTCATACCTCCCTTGATGTGGTCCGCATCTTGACCATCGAATCCTGATAAGGTTTAGCCTTTCAATGTGCTCCAGTGTAGGCATTGTCGGAGGGATACCTAGCTGAGCGTTTGGATAAATTGGAACGCGTTTGTACGAGCCGTTTTGGTGTTTGAAGTACATCGCCGCGGTCCAATAATTGGAAAAGTCTACATTCAATGTCAGCGATTGTAAAGAGACTGGAGTGAGGAACGCATGTCGTACCTTCAGTGTAAGCACATGTTGTGCAGCTGCCCTGTTCCCCAATATCACCGGCCATCGTAGCGTTGAAAGCATTACCGCCTGCGGGAACGTCAATGAGAGAAGCAGGGGCTATATCGTAAGTCCAACCTACCGACGATCTGGTGTACCTTTGCAGTTGTGTTAGTATATGGTCACCACTACGATCATAACACTAACATGAGACGATGGTACACGGCCAGGCTCGACTAGCGGATCCAGGCGCTGGATAGAAACACTGCTGCAACCAAAGCGGATCGCAGCTTGCACCGCGATAGCTTGGAAAAGGAGTACATATAACTTCATGCTGTTGTAGATATCTGTGCTTGATGTGGTGATTAGAATGTCTCAGTGTTGATGTACTGCGATGGGAATGGTTCGTAGTGGGTTTTGGAGGAGTATGTCCCACCGAGACAAATACATGCCGCTCTAGAAAATTCGTTGAGAATTTCTCGCATCGATGTATCCGATTCGCAGATGACAATGGTTCCAGCGCGCGACTGCCGGTGGGCAGCGCCAAGTCGTTGATGTTGCTCTTCATAAGCGCCGTCCTGTCGGGAAGGTGAATGTGGGGCATATTGATGGGATGATGCGACTGACTCTTTATCCCCGATATGTTGCCCAGACTGTTGGATTTATAGCAATCCATGTAAGGACAGTTGTTCAATCATCCGAAACGGTGAAAGGGAATCGGAACGGGAGTGACAACCGAATGGAGAGGTGACGTCAATGTGAACAGTATCTTACCCGATAGTACCAGGAGTCTAATGCATGCTCGGAGCGATGCGCAGATCTCAAGATCTCAGTTAGTCAAGGCCTGTCGGGCGTTGAAGAATACATGGGCTAGGAAAGAGTTTCAAGAGCAAAGGGAGGCATTTCGTAGGTATTATGACAACACACGTGTTAATTTGTGGAACTCTTTTATCGTCGAAGCGATCTCAGAACCAAGCCACAGCTTCCTCGTGGCCACGCTTTTCCCTCCAGTCCTTCAGTTTGTGATTGACCACCCAAGCCGGTAGTGGCGTTCTCCAATCATCCACATCATACGGCTCGGCCCACAGCCGTCCATCAATATCTTCAGGCTTCCAAAGATGAGACATGTAGTCTACTCCAGCCTTGCTGAACAAGTAGCAGCCATATTTTAGACACCTGTGATGACGCCGCTGACGTCGCTGACTCCGATGCTCATCTTCGGAAATCGGTTCCTGCTCGAGACGGTACCCTTCGACCCGCTGTACGAGCTGCAACGTGTCTAGACAGGGCGGTGGCACGAGCATATATGGAGACATATCAAACCGTGCAAAGGTGTTGTTGTGATGTTGAAGTAGGGTTTGGGAGCGGTATTGATAGTCGATTCGGATGGTTGCTAGAAATGGAGCTTTCTGTGCCAGCACAGAGACAAAACGCCGCGTAGTGTTCCACGTCCACTCATTCAGGTCTTCATGGCTGTTGGGGACGAGAATCGCGACGTGCCTGATGTAATGGCTGAAAAGTGTGTCTAAAGGTAGCGTGCGACGCTTGCGACTGGGTGGTGATTGATGCGGTGTATCTACAGGGCAGGGTCGTAGGCGGTCCCGATCGCAGATTGTGACGAAGACTCCTTGTTTCTCAGTGGTTTCAAGAGACTCTTCTCGCAGACGAGGATGAGCATGAAGTAGCGCGAGAGTCGGTGCGTTGTGGACGCGGTACAGGAGACAGAATGTAGGGAAAAGACTGGTTTCACACCAGTCAGATTCTCCTTCAGCTTGCAGGTACGAATATATCAAATCGCGCAATTCTCGAGGAAGAGTAAGGAGGGTGGAGGGTTGGGGTGCAGAGTCAGGCATGGTGATGATGGAGTACAAGTGGTGACAGCTGCGCTCGGTGGTGTCGAAGTTGCTTCAACGTGCAGGCCTAGTATGATGCTATCGGAGCTTACCGAACCTTGCACGTACCTTGGAAGTACCTAGGTAGTGGCATCGTGTGCGACTCGCAACGCAGGATCGCTGGCACTGTTGAGCCGTTGGGCCGCTCGGACCGTCAAGCTCGGTATACCTCGGCAGGCCAAGACGGCAATGGCGGCAACAATTTGAACTCCTTGGCGCAGAAAGAATAGAGTGCGCCTTTGTCCTAGACGCAAGTTCCCTATGTAGAAAGAAAAAAGCTCGGCAGTACTGTTGATACATGGGATAACCGGCATTTAAGAATACTCCACCGGGACACCGTCGGAAGTCGCGCGGACACATGACCGACTGCTGCCTGGGAAAGGCGCAATATAGAAGGAACTCGCGCTCCAGTGTTCCTAGTCTCCCCAACATGGCGAGCGACGATCCATCTCTTTACCCTTCAGTGGCACTCGGTCGATTACGCATCCCAGGGCCAGCAATCCCAATCATCCTAGTTGGCTCCCCTTTCTTCGTGCGACGACAAACTTCACGACAAAAGAAAGACCTTCAAAATTTACTGGTGGTCATACACCTTTTGCTATACATCTACAACCTCACGGAAATTTTTGGCAAGAAAGAGAAAGAGGGTGAAGGTGACGACACATTGCCGTTACTGGAACACCTCGTTCTGGCCTTCGGAGAACCTGCCTTACAGGAGGGACAGACATCTGTTTGGCCATACATATCGGTTGCCGTGGGATGGATCTTGTCTCGAGCGCTTGCTCACCCTCAGAGGGTGTGGATCTCTATCGTGCTATCTCTTCCCAGTGCTCTGAGGATGAGCAAGCAAGTCAATGTTGGAGTTAACTTGAGTGCACTTTCACTGCTCACCAGAATGACTTTCGTGGTATCGGGCTCTGAACATGGGCTCTCAATGGCGAATGTTGCTGGTGTTGCCCTCCCTGTGGCGCTGGCAAGACTTTGCTATCCGCTGTTCCTCAGGAAGCTTTGCCGAGCACTTCAAGTCCGGCCTCGACGCGTGCTAGAAGATAGCATTGGAGAACAATGTTTGAAGTGCATCCAGGCGCCATTCGCAGTATTCACTGTCGCTGGTGCGGGGTGGATAATAAGCAGCTTCGTATTCTCCTGTCTCCCATGGCGAAGGCTGTTCAAGGAGGAGGCGTCCAGGGCTCCATCGTGGACTGTGCTCTCGTTTGCTGGAGGGGTTGTGTTCCTTCCTCTTTTCTCGATCGTAAAGTTCATGAGGGTTCAAATTACAGGGAGGGAACCTGCAGCTGACTTGGGCGCCTTTGTGCAGTATCAGTTGGGAGACTGCGTGGCAGCGACGTGGTGGGTGAGCGTTGCGTATATCTTGCTGTGGCTGGGGTCGGAAGCGCTCTCATGGTGCGGCAAAATGTAAAGCTATGGGCCTTGGGAGTGGTGGCATCGTGTGCGACTCGTAACGCAGGATCGAGTGGTGTTCGTGCGACGATGGAAATAGCAACTGAACGCTTCATTACATAGATCCATGGATGGGTATAAAGCTAAATCCGATGCGCGGCCCTACATGCTACCATCACGCTGTCCTTACGACTCTAATCGCGCCTGCGACTCCCACTCCTACTATGTGTCCTACTCCGTGACCGGCTCCGCTCGCCTGGGCTGCGACTCCTCTCGCGATCACGACTATCGTAGCTTCGACTTCGACTTCTGCTGCGGCTGCGACTACGACTGCGACTGTCGTAGCTCCGACTCCTGCTCCTGCTGTCATAGCTCCTGCTTCTGTAGCTCCGCGCACTTCCATCACTCCTTCTGTCTAGTTCCTCATCCAGCTCATCGATTTCGTCACCCAACGGACTCTCCCTCGGCTCTAACATATCCAAGTCCTCCAAGTTCGCCCGCGACGGCAACTTCCACAGACTCGTCGCGCACATGCGGTCTTTTGTGAGGAGGTCATCGATGAACTGGTCGACGTAGGTGAGGGTAAAGGCATCCTTGAGGCGTCGTTTTATCTTGCGGTAATCGGTGAGGAGGGGTTCGAGGGTTTTGTAAATTTCGACGGGCTCCCAGGCAAGGCGAATGTAGAAGGCAGCGAGGCAGCGCAGGTATTTGAAGTCGCCAAGTTTGCCTGCAGCGTTTAGATCGAGCGCCTTCTTGGTTGGGTCTTCGTCCTCGGAGGTGTGGCCGTTTTCCTCCTTCTTGGCCTCGCCGTCCTGTGCTCCATCTTCCTCGTCGTCGCGAAAGTTGAGGTATTCAAGAATAATCTCCTTGTCCGGAACCAACTGCAGCATTTTGAATGCTAGGCACAAGAATGGTGTAGGCTTGCCCGTAATGCCAGTCGTGCCACCGATGAACTTGAGGTCGGCCGCGCGGTCGCACAAGGTCGCAGCGTTCAGACCGAAACATTGCTCTTTCCAGTAGTAGGACTCGGTGATGCGCTCGCGTACACCCTTTTCGAAGAGCAGCGCCGGGTTCTGCCCCCTGATGAGGGCTCCGCGATAGCCTCGGTCGTCGAGGAGCGCGCTGGCGTCTGCGCGGTCGAACTGCGGTTTTGACATGTGGAGATACCGAAAATTCGTTCCGTGGCTAGTTTGAGATCGGAATGGCCCTTGAATGTCTTCGGAAATGCGCGTGCAGTGTTGTGCGGTTTGGTGGTTCGGTGGATCGGTGGTGCTGCGGAGGACGCTCGCGTTGATGGTTGCGATAATTTGAGCCGGGGTGCTGCCAGCAATCGATAGTTGCCTGCTCAACACCAGCGATCAACATGCAGCCCTACGGAATCTAGATCCACGGGGCACGTCACACCCGCCCACTGCATGCGCTCTCCTGCACGAACTGCTCTTACTATTCTACATGCACACTTTTGAACCATCATAGCATTCTTATACCCTTCGCATCCAGCGTTTACTTGTAGCTATGGGGAGACTTCTCCTTACTTCGAGCCAGGTCTCTGTCATCCTGTCGGCAGCCATTGGTACGCATGGCCCACGACGGGCACGCACTCGCATTCGCTGACAGCCGCCGGTAGTTCTTCTCTTCACACTCGCCCTCTTCCTCTCGGGCTGGGTATTACAACAACGATACGTGCATTCTCTACAAGCCGCCATAAAGCCCCGATTACCCAAGCCTCTGCCCCCGCCCAAGCCGATAGAACCTCCGACATTGGACGTAAAATGGGCAAGACCGATGGGCGGCCGTCCGGAGGTGGACGAGACATATGCGCAGTATATTGCGGGGCAGACGATGGACTGGAGCCGCCTGGGCTATGTGCAGGTGGTGAGAGAGCATGTGGAACTTTGCAGTGCCGTGATGCTGCTGTCTGATCTACACAAGATGAAGAGCCCGGCCAAAAGGATACTGATGTTTCCCAAACTGTGGCTGGTGGAGTCTGAAGACGACAAATACGGCCCGCAAATGTCGACTACACGGCGACTGCTGCGGACAGCGGCGAGGCGGTATGGCGTCACTTTGATGCCCATGGAGCCTATTGTGGAAGGCGCAGACGGTGAGTGCTGAGCCCAGGAAGCTGCCCGCTGCAGTTACTAATAGAGCCAGACACACTGCCCTCTTCCTACTCACTAGCAAGCCTGTACTCACTGGTAGACTACGAGCGGCTACTCTACCTGCAAGGTCCGGGAGTGCTGCTCGACGCATCGGCTCTGGACTCGCTGCTGGCTTTCTCCAAGTCAGAGCCCATGGCAGCGTACCCCGCCACGCCAGAACGAACCGACATGTCGACATCACTCCTGATGATACACCCGTCACAACAGAGCTACAACCAGCTGAGGACACTGCGCACGACGAATCCGACGTCGGACCTCAACATGTTCCGCAAGACATTCACGGTGCCGGACTCATTGATCTCGGAGTGGTCGCTGTCCATGGGCAACGTGGTCTACGAATCGCAGAACCTGCGCAATGTCGTCGACGACTTCAACGCGACGGCGTTCGAGCAGGCGACGACGTTCGTGAGGCTGTCGGATCCCGAGATACCAGGACCGGAGTACGACATTCCTTTTTCTGAACGCGCCAAGCTGCGGCCTCAGAACGCACAGGCGCAAGAGGCGTGGAGCAAGCTGTACGAGAGATTCCGGCAACGGCGCATGGAAGTGTGCGGCCTTGACCTGGAGACGTACCAGCCGATCGTGGTGTCTGGTGGGGCCGATGAAACCCATGCGGTGGCTGATGAGCTGTGAAACGGCCAGGTTTTCTTTTGACGATGCAACGTGTGCCATTTGGGCGCTTTCGAGTCATGTTTGCGCAATAGTCTTTTGGGGTGTTTGTAGATGGGCCGGCGTTGGGTATGATGATGCATGTGTATTGGCGCGCATTGCTAGGCGTTGACGGGTTCGCGAGGAAGCGATTCGCAGTATAGGCAGGCTGGGTATAGCAGCCGGGACGACCACCTGGGCACGGTGCATGGTACGCATGACGCAACAAGCAGCGATGCTTCGCGTGCAGCCCGGGCGGGCGTGACACGATGTAATGAAGGGATGATGCATGCCATTGACTGCGGGCGCAAACACGGTGCCAGTGCAGGCGCGTGAAACATGGCTCTTTGACGAGCCGCAGGCGTCATGTTGTTGCCAATGCTGCCCGCGCGTGGTAGCTGCGACGCTTCTTCCCCGCGAGCGAGCGTCTACTGTCTAGCCCAACCTCCACCCATCACCTAGCCCAAAGCCTGCCTCGCCCGCCCACGCCGCCGACACTCCTCGCTGCTCTGCTGATGCCCGCGCACCTGCACACCCACTGCCCCTGAGCGCATCGCCTGCTGCCGTCTGCGCCGCGCCCCCGTCCCGAGCTCCCCGCGCATTCCTGGCCCCAGTGCTTGAGATCGCCCGAACTGCGTCGAGGAACAGGCAGGGCCGCGCCGCCGCACTCGTCGCGCCGCCCCTCCAATGCCTACCCTGGGCTTCCTCAAGAAGAAGCGGACCAAGGACTCGAACGGCTCCAAGGACCTCGATTCGCCGACGTCGCCCGTCAAGGACGCCCACTCGCCCATCACGCCCACGACGTCGCGCAAGTCGGGCTCCTTCCACCTGCACAAGACCAAGACCAACGAGTCGCTGACCAACACGGCGAGCAACACCAGCTCCACGGCCCCGGCCGCGCCTGCCGCCCCCTCCAAGCCGTCCGACTCGATGAACCCCGCCTACGCCCACCAGCAGCAACACCAGCCGCCGACGCCCTCGCACAACGTCCCCAGCATACAGAACCTGATACACCCCAGCAACACGCCCGCCCACGCTGCCGCCCCTAAGCATGCCGGCGCCGTCCAGTTCCAGACGCAGCCCCTCAACCAGGCGCGCGTCACCAAGGGCAAGTACTCGCTGACCGACTTCACCATCCAGCGCACCCTCGGCACCGGCAGCTTCGGCCGCGTCCACCTTGTCCAGTCCAAGCACAACCAGCGCTTCTATGCCGTCAAGGTGCTGAAGAAGGCCCAGGTCGTCAAGATGAAGCAGGTCGAGCACACCAACGACGAGCGCCGCATGCTGCAGCAGGTCAAGCACCCCTTCCTCATCACCCTGTGGGGCACCTTCCAGGACTCCAAGAACCTCTACATGGTCATGGACTTTGTCGAAGGAGGCGAGCTGTTTAGTCTGCTGCGAAAGTCTCAGGTATGTCGCATCCGTGCCTGGCATCATGTATCTGATACTAATTCCTCCAGCGCTTCCCCAACCCCGTCGCCAAGTTCTATGCCGCAGAGGTTACGCTCGCACTCGACTACCTGCACTCGCATAACATCATCTACCGCGACCTGAAACCCGAGAACCTGCTGCTGGATCGCCATGGCCATCTCAAGATCACCGATTTTGGCTTCGCGAAAGAGGTCCCCGACATCACATGGACGCTGTGCGGTACGCCTGACTACCTGGCGCCAGAGGTCGTCGCGTCAAAAGGCTACAACAAGTCCGTCGACTGGTAAGTAGCAATGTCTCCCCCGGCTCGAGTCGCACTAACAACGCCAGGTGGTCACTTGGCATCCTCATCTTCGAAATGCTCTGCGGCTTCACTCCCTTCTGGGACGGTGGCTCCCCCATGAAGATCTACGAAAACATCCTCAAGTCGAGAGTCAAGTACCCACCCTACATCCACCCTGACGCCCACGACCTGCTGCAAAAGCTCATCACACCCGACCTCACCAAGCGACTGGGCAACTTGCACGGCGGCAGCAAGGACGTTATGAACCACCCTTGGTTCGCCGAAGTAACGTGGGACCGACTACAAAAGAAGGATATTGATGCACCCTACGTGCCACCTGTGCGAGCTGGCGTTGGCGATGCCAGCCAATTCGATAAGTATCCGGAGGAGACGGAGGCATACGGTCAGGCAGGAGATGACCCGTGCGTGCAGAGTCCTCCTTATACTGTAGACCACATTCTGACGTGTCCGAATAGCCACGGGCACCTATTTCCCGACTTCTAAACCCATAATCGAAAAGAGATACGATATGCCTCTCCTTCAGAATCCAACTAGGCACGGCGATCCTGGTCTAGTACCCGTCGAAAGTCCGCGCCATTCGTCCTACCGTACTTCTCTGACCTTGACCCTCTCCGTGCTCTATCTTCGCGCGATGTTGATGCGCGTGGAATCCTCATTGTCTATTACTACTCCTATCTCTTGATTGCTGGGTGCCATTGGATATGGTTCGGTGTACATTGTTGGGCATGAATGACGGTGCACGATTGTTGAACAGTAACCGCCCGATCGAGCGCGGTGATTGAATTAATAATACGGAAACCTTGACTGGCTCTCCATCCTGAACTTTCTGTCTTGCTATGAGAAATGATGTCTGTATCAAAACGTAGAAACGGCGAGCATTGCAAGACTTGAGCCGAGAATGATCCTTGTTTGCTAGCTATCGATTCCTCGTGCCGTACCTTTGTGCGCATCTCAGATTGGTGCCATCCACGCCTCGCTCCATGCAGTGCCCACCTGAACTTTTCTGAGTTGGTTGTATACCTACTGCTTCAGAAAACATCGAATGTCCATCAAACGATGCGAAAGCCGAGGTGAATTTGTTCAGCTCTCCTGGCATAGCACTGACTATCTTGCTCAAAGTCTGTGCCTCTATCACTCCAAAATTGCTGCAATCAACACTTGAGCGCAGATTGCCTGGTTGAAATGCATCCATCTGGCAAACCTCACCTCAATTATGAGTGAGGTGGACATGCGTAGAAAGCAGAGGACTAACATGGTGGTGGTTGAGGATCCTCGCGATACAGAAACACACGGGCGAGCAAGGGCTGCCCAGATTTTACAGTCCCCAAGGATACGACATACGACAGGAAGAAGCATTTCCCATTACTTAGATACATCTTGGCCGCATCATAAGGAAATGAGAGGCGAAAGAGGTCCGCGGACTCATTGACTGCGTCACGGCCGTGCATAGCTTGGAAGCGTGGCGGCTTGGTGGTTAAACTTGTGGGTGACTATTGAGTAGGGCATGTCTTTGTCGGCACAAAAGCATTAGCCATCGACTTTCAGATCGCTCTCCCGTTCATAAAACCTTGAAAACATCGAGAAATTATTCGTTGGAGTCGGCATCAGCCTCAGTTGAGCTGAGCGGTATGACATCACAGACACGCCAAGACGCTAGAGAGAAAGCGGGGATTTTGGAGGGAAGCAACCATGGCGACGGGTATGGAACATCAACGACATTGCGACATGTTCAATTTGACGCGGACGGTAAGGAGACTCATCGTACGGATGAAACCCAGAACTCCGATGCGTTGATAGGCTGGGATGATCTCAGTGAGTTCGACTCTGCGCAACTCCCGGTGGATACTAGGAACGTCGTGAGCTAACGGCGTCAACGCAGTGCCCTGGCAGCGAGACAACGAGTTCATACTCACATCCCACCGGTACGTTTTCCGCGTCGTAGACGGCACACGGCTTGGGGCTAATAGTCACTAGACAAGCAACGTTCTCTTACCATCACTCACTCAGGGGCGTCTTCCAGGTCCACAATGAGACAGTCAACATCTGGTCACATATCCTGGGTACCGTTGCCTTCTTTTTGGTCGCTGTCGTGTTCTACCTGTCTGCTCGTCGGAGTCACCTAGATAGGTACAGTAGAAGCGGCGACGATGAAGCTGTCTACGTCTACTTTACCTCTGTCATAGCGTGCTTCTTCTTCTCGTTCTTGTAAGTACCTCTTGATACTCATCTTCAACCCTCATGCCTTGAGTTTGAAGAACAGATGGTACTGACGCTTGATAGACACCACATCTTCCTCGATCACAGCGAAAGTGTTCGCACCTGGACGGGTCGATTCGATTACCTTGGTATCGTGATACCACTGTATGGTACGACAATTGCCAGTACACACTTCACTTTCAAATGCGATCCTGTACTACAGGAAGCCTACAGTATCTTCGCTACTGTCGTGGGCCTTGCTTGCGCACTCACTACTCTGCACCCCACCTTTTCTGGTCCTCAGTCTCGTCATCTCCGTACGGCGCTTTATCTCCTGTTGGGAGCGTCTTCTTTCCTTCCAATAGCGCATGGTACCCACGTCTATGGCGTGGAAGAGATGGATAGTAGGATGAGCTTGGGCTACTATCTTGGACTAGGCGTTTGTCATGGCACCGGAGCTTTGTTGTACGCTGCGAGAGTGCCTGAGAGATGGTACCCTCGGCGTTGCGACGTAATTGGGAGTAGCCATCAGCTTATGCATGTGCTGGTGGTGTGCGGCGCTGCAATGTACGGGGTGGGTGTGCACATGGCGAGGAAGTATTGGGAATACAGCGCGCAGGAGTGTTTAACAACGTAGACATCCTCGGGTCCTGCTTCACATCAGCAGCTAACCCTTCGAAATCCTCCGTATGGCCCGAAACTTTTGACCAAGGTGTTCGGAAAGTATTCAGTCAAAGTCGTGTGATGACAGGTCGAGGAACGAGGTGGCTGGGTACCACTTTCTCAGGACGAGCGTAGGATCTCCGCGGATGAGGCTCAAAAGGCTGCAGCTGAGCCCACTGTGGAGCCTACCCACACTACACTACCATCTTTTTCGATATTCCCGGAGTTGCTTCGTCTTCTTGCACAGCATCTCAGTACCCAACATGCCTTCTCCGGCCCGTTTCCTCCGATATCGCTGCAGTGACTGTAGCAGCCACCGTACGTCAGGATCTAGGCCTAGAACCCCCGCTTGCGAAAACCTCTTGGAGTTTGGGATAAGTCGTCACATCCATCCAGCGTTGGCCTCCAAGTATCGACGAGCCTTGGCGTTGTGAGAGTCAAATACTGAGTTACCAAGGAGCGGATGACGTTACACTGAACTCTAGGCGTTTGAGGATCATATACCCTCCCAGATCATCGATGTGCTCCAAGAGTCCCTGTGCGTACTCCGTGTTGCCGGGGCGGAAGCTGCAGTCATGCGAGATAAGGCACTGAATCTTCGCTTGATTGGTGCAAGCATGTTTCACAGGCCATCAATATCCTGACAGGAGCTGATCGACAAACAATTAACGATCTCAAATCCAAGCTGGGATTGTAAGAGTTGTGCAACGGCGCGAATCCACCCACATGCCTAGTACAGCTGCCGTTGCACCAAGCTCTGTGCTTATCGGGCCACGTCTCCACACGCACGCGGCAGACACACAACTCCCGTCACACCAAGTTTGTACCATCACCAGAAGTCAAAAGCAAAGCTACTTTCCAGAAGCAAGAGTAAGTCTTGATCTTGAGTTGTCATTGTTGTTTGCTGCGTTACTTCCAGTCGTTTTTGTCAACGCCACTTCTTCGACACGAACAGTATGCTCGTACTAGGAACAGGAACCGTTGAGGCTGAAGAGGTATTAGCGACACAGGCATTTTGTCAAATGCTGACCGCGGAAAAGCAGCAACTCATATTATCTCCAGACGTTCTGATAAGGATCCTTGCTGGCATCGACTACAGTGAGTCTAGTCTCTCGCCTGGCTAGCGCCAAGAGATAAGAGAACGCCCCTGCCGTCCCCCACCATCCCGCGTCAAACCTCATCCCCAGCGAACCACGACTCATCGCATCGACATTCAGCCTTTCATGCTACATTTTAGCCAGTCGAGAAAGAGTCTCAATTCGCTACAACAGCATGTGGATCTCAAGTTGACGCCCTAGCGCTCATCGCACACATCGCCTGCACCCGAGAGCGCGGCAAAGCATACTTTCTCCGAAGCATTGGGCTTGCAGCTGCTGGGCATCGCCAACGAAGATAACGAATCCGCCAATATTACTGAATACAGACACGGAGAAGTCTGATCTCACTTGGCCTGGGGAACGAGTTGCGCCACAACCTTAGCCGTGCGTCACTGTGCTTCACCGCGGAAGTATCATTTTTGGAGTTTGTGCATCAATCTATATAACCTCCAGCTTCCGTTTGGAGCCACGGCTTCAGCAAGCGCCCGCTCCCAACTTCCATATTGCGTCTGTAAAGCATCGCCAGCTTTACACTCTCCCGACCTACCTTTTAGAAGTATCAGTATCGTAGTAGGGCTCGACCTCTCGGGTGGTACTCATCATGCCGTTCGCTATCAACATGCTCTGGTCGGCACCAGAGATCAACCCATACAACAAGAAGGCCACATCTATTCCCGTCTTGAATCCGATCAACAAATATGGTCGTGTATTCTTCTTCTCTTACCTGGGCTTCTTCATTGCTTTCTGGTCATGGTATGTCGTTCCCCACATGTGGGTCTCCTTCGTTGATGAGTGCTAATAATTTTCAGGTACGCGTTTCCACCTCTGGTATGGTCACCCGCAACCCACGAGACTGTCCGAATTGTACAGACTAACATCCCCACAGCTGAGTAAGAGTATCAAGGAGGACATGCATTTGTCACAAGATCAAATTGCCAACTCCAACATCGTCGCGCTATGTGCAACACTTTTGGTCCGCTTCATTGCGGGACCCATGTGCGACCACTTCGGCCCGCGCATTACATTTGCCAGCCTGCTATTCGCCGGTGCCATCCCGACCGCTCTGGCTGGTACTGCCCACAACGCTACGGGTTTATACTTCATCCGTTTCTTTGTTGGTATTCTCGGCGGCACCTTCGTACCATGCCAGGTCTGGACAACTGGATTCTACGACAGGAATGTTGTCGGCACTGCCAACGCTTTGGTCGGAGGCTGGGGTAACTCTGGCGGCGGTATCACATAGTAAGCGGGACGTCCCCTATGAAGCAGCTTCCACTGACTTTTCTTCAGCTTCGTCATGCCCGCTATCTACGACTCTTTGAAGAGGGACCAGGGTCTCTCCTCGCACGTCGCATGGAGAGTCTCCTTCATCGTTCCATTCATCATGATCAGTGCATGCGCTACCGGTCTCCTGCTGTTGACCGACGATACGCCTACCGGAAAGTGGTCTGAGCGTGGTGCAACCGTAGTGTCTAGCAGCGATCAAACCAACCAAGCTTCCGTGGTCCCCACGACCGGTGCCCTCGATGACAAGCCTGCGACCACTGGATCGATTTCCTCCAACGACGAAAAGAAGCGAGAGCAACCGGCCGCTGACGTAGAGGCTGGACGTGGTGATGTTCAAGTCATGGACGAATTCCAGCACGAAGTCGTAGTCAAGCCTACTTTGAAAGAGGGACTGAAGGTCATGTTCTCTCTCCAGACACTGATGCTCTGTGCGGGCTACTTCTGCTCCTTCGGCGGTGAACTCGCTATCAACTCTATCCTTGGTGCTTATTACCTCAAGAACTTCCAGTCCCTTGGTCAAACACAATCTGGACGCTGGGCAGCTATGTTCGGTCTCTTGAACGTTGTTACCAGACCGCTCGGTGGCTTTATTGCGGATCTTATCTACAAGGTTACCGGTCGCAACCTCTGGGCAAAGAAGTTCTGGATCCACTTCGTTGGCGTTATGTCTGGTATAATGTGCATCGTCATTGGAAAGGTGGATCCCCACAACCTCAGCGAGATGATCGGCCTCATTGCGGTCATGGCCATATTCCTTGAGGCGGGTAATGGTGCGAACTTCGCGCTCGTACCTCACATCCACCCTCACGCTAATGGTAAGTCCGATTGCTTCACTCATTTGAGAGAAGACCTACTAACATTTCCAAAGGCATCCTCTCCGGCATCGTTGGCGCGACTGGTAACTTTGGTGGTATCATCTTCGCCATCATCTTCCGCTACCACAAGACGGACTATGCGCAGGTTTTCTGGATTATTGGCATCATGATCATTGCGCTCAACTGCATGTTCATGTGGGTAAAGCCTCTTCCCAAGGGCCAGATTGGTGGTCGTTAGGATCAGACTATGGCTTTTTGTTTGCTGTTTTAGCGTCGCTTCGTACATATGATACCTTTGTTAATCGCAACTTGCATTCCTTGAGCAGTGGATGGTCGACTGTGACTTGATCAACGTCACCAAAATGCAGCATGACGGCGTGACTGCAGTGATAAGTATTAGCTCCGCCTGTTTGATCGCAAACATGGGGAGTGCTCTGACTGGCGATCTTGGCTAGCGTGTCTACAACGAAATGGCGCGCAGCGATCCTGCAACTGACACAAAAGCTATTCCTGTTGGACTCGGTTCGATGACCTTTTTGCTGCGTTTTGATACGACATGAATACGCCTAGGTACGTAGGTCGCAGCAATGAATATTACTGCAGCCTACGATGGTACGAAAGACAGCAATCTGCATGAAATAAAAGCTTTGTAGACTTCTCGACCCTCAGGTACATATGCGATCTGCTTCTTACGCGTTGTTGTATTCGACAGGGTAAGAAAGAGCTTAGGATTATCAGCGATATCGACACAGGGGCGCCAAGCCAAGGCTCGAGGCCGGAGGCTGTGCCGCATACACTAAACTCAATTCGCGTTGGACTCCATGCACGCCACCACCTAGTCGACACGAAGCCTTAGAGTTGCACTCTCGCGTTCCGTCAGCTGGATTCAGGCTTACTTTTGCACACCGCGTCCCCTCGTGCGTGTTGTTATAACCACGACATGTCTCCAGGATCGCACAATGACTTCTCTGGCACCGGTCCTAGTACCGCATCTAGCGTCGATACTAGAGTCTCATAGGCTCTTCCCTCTATCCTGGCTAGCTACCGGCGCACGGTCTTGAGGCCGCACCTTCGCACTCCTGCTGTGCTTGACCAGTGTCTATTGCCCACCGAAGGTGCAATACCAGGCCTGCAGGCCGCAGTATATAAGGATGACGAAAGACTGGGAGTTGGTGCAGGATGAGATCAAGGAGCTTTCTTTCATCCAGAAGAAGCCTCTGGAAGAGGTCAAGGAGCTCATGGAACGCAAACACAAATTCCGAGCTTCGTGAGTATTTGCAAAGATAATGATCTATCGTCTGTTGATAGCTGACGAGTGTTACAGGACACGAGCATATCGGATGAGGTTGAAAGAGTGGGGTATCATGAGGCACAAACCGCGAAAAGCCACGAAGTCGCGTCACAAAGCGAGGCTTCCCAGCGAGCAGAGTTCCGATGGCAACGCTGGGAACGACAACGAGTCAAGCGATTTCGCTGAACCCATTTCAATCGACTCGACTTCCAGAGAGCATTGTACAAAGACGGGTGGTTGGCAGGTTGTAGCTAGTCTACCCACTCTTATCGCCGATGAAGCCGGGACGGTCGCAGAGCCAATTTTTCTGGGTCTATTGAACCAGCCACAAGAGTATGTAGGTCTCTGATCATCCCAGATTCGTGCGCTCAGTGTGTATTGACCATATCGTAGTCTCCGGCCATCCTTCGAAGAGACATCGTCGCAAGATTCTAGGCAAGCCTCCGACATAGTACTAGACATGGTCGGTGCAGTCCTAGACGGCGATTTGGAAAAGTTGGAGAAGCTTATTGTCGACAATGTCGATCACATCAACCATTTCATTGGTCTGCCTTTCGATGAAGCAGGCGCACGATTCGTTGGCCACCCTGCTCTGAGCGAGATGGTTATCTTGCAGCATCCAAATCAGACCGTATTCGATATTGCGTGCGGTATGCCTTGCGGACCGATCATCTGGGTCTTACTTGCTTACGGCGCAAAAGGTTCCAAACATCCACTTGGAACAGACTTGGCCTTACATAATGCCATCAAAAACGGACGCACTTACACTGTTCAAGCACTGCTCCAACCTGGTCGTTCAGAGGTCAATGGACTTCCAGGTTCAAGCTGGACTCCTCTACGTCAAGCAGTCTTCTGGAATGTCCCTGAAATCGTGCGCATCCTTCTCAACCGAGGTGCCAGCGTCGAAGATGCTGGTCCATCGCCTGAGAAGCCTGGTGTTCACACAGCATTGCAACTATGCCTATTACACCGAATGAAGATCTACACAGACCCTGCGGCACGCAAGAACTGCCACACGCTTTTGGAAATGCTTCTTAGTGCTGGGGCAAATGTTCACCGCAAGCCTCCAGAACTTGTTGCCCAGTCAAACTTTGGCATGTTCATCATGGCATTGCAGAATCGCCCTTATTGGGCTGCCGAGCTTTCTTCAGACGAGCTTGAATGTCTCCGGCTGTTTGTTTGCAAGGGTGCTAGCTTCCCTCCGTTTTTGGGAGGTTATCCTTGCAAGTCTCTGTGTCGGGACAAGTTTGAGCATCAAGCGCTGTGGCATTCGACTCCAACTTTTGCGCGGTGGCTCATTGACACCTTTGTACCTACGCCGACGAACGACGGTACCTCGCTCCTATCTGAGGTTCTCGGCTGCTGTCCAGACGCAAAACGACATCCCACCGACACGCTACGCGATGTTGAAGTGCTTCTTGGGAAGGGCGTCGATCCGAACAGCACAGCTCATGGCGCCCTCAGTCCTTTGGGGAAGTGCATTGCGGATTGCCCAGCTGTTGATATCGTTCCGCGTCTCCGAATGCTTGTCAATGGCGGCGCCGACCCAGAATGCGAAGATGCGGACAGTGTTCAGCCATACGTCCGAGCGGCGGAATCTTTCGAAGAGCCGCTTCGTACCGAGGTCATGTCAGTGTTGGTCGCTAAGATCTCAGGCAGACATGTAAGGCGCGTCAATGATGCCTCCCACACATGGGCTGCAGGCCTTTTCCCCATCTCACAGACGCAGACTTATGATCAAGTCATGGCGTGCACGCGTCAAATGGGCGAGTTCATGCTCAACATGCGTAACATGGTACCAGAACATGTTCAGAGCATCTTTCAAAGAGCCTATTTCACTGTTATCAGCGAGTACTTCTTGAATACAATGACCAGAGTCGCAAAGACGAAGATGCTAAGCTCGAAAGAGAAGGATGAAATCGTCTGGATCGTTTCTATGCGAGATGGCGTCGATCTACCCAGGTACAGCTTCGACCAGAAACTCGTCATTGCGCTGCTGGACCCACAACCACTACCAAGTATGATGCTTGCACGAGATGACGATGTGTCTCCAGAGGACCGGATGCAATGCGGCACGGTCGATGTTGCTGCGGCTTCTCCGGCGTCTAGTACCACAATCACGGGGACTGCGACCGCGACTGCGACCGCGGCAACGGACCTTCAGCCCCATGCTCCATTCCAATTCAACTCCAACCGCGGGGCAACTTCGAATCATACATCGTCACCACCCAGGTCTCCGCAATGGCTCGATGACTTCTTTGTAGCCTCTACAACCCAGATTCGATGGCGCGATCCCTGCGCACCACCGAGGCCAGGCGACGCCCAGAAAGCTGTGGCAGCAGTGCTGATACACAAATGCATGACTTGCAATGACAACAGGCTGCTCACGAAAAGGGAATTGGAAAGACACGATGCTGAACATGTGCACACTGGAGATTGTGATATCATCGGCTGTAAGAGGCGCTTCTGTGCTGAGAAACGAACCAAGGAACATTTTGGAGGATGTCAAGATCATCTATTCAGTCATTGAGGGCCAGGTTTGCGAGTTCATCCCATTCAGCCTCACTATATTCGCCGACATCGGTACAAGAGTTCTTATCTCCGTGTGTACTCGGCTCACATGCCTCTGGCTGCTCCTCTTGCTCCAGCATACGTTCATGCGCTAGTCGTCTTACCTCCATATCAGTCGCTCGATGCCGCCAATGCTCGAAGTATCCTCGCATCTCTAGAGGTTCTAGCCGCCTGAGCACATGACGAGACCGATAACCGGTGTCAATCATGTTCAGCCGACAGAAGTAACGCATATGATTTGGACCGGTGTGTCTTAGTGTTACTGTTATTCCGACATCTTGGAATGCCTGGAAATGCGTAGCGGTGTGATCCAATCGCGCACGGTGGGGAGACTTTGCGTGGTCAGCTCCCATGCCCTCTTGCCCCATGTGATGGGTGTATACGATGAGGCTGCGCAACCTCGGCAATACTCCAGTGGCTTTTTGTGCGACGAGATGAGTCAGGAGACGGTCAAAGTCCCAGCATGTACCTCCGAGCGTAAGATGGGTTAATGTCTTCGGCAATACGCCAAGTTCGTAGTCAGGCTCGGATCCCCATGCCTTCCATTTAGGCGTCATCAGTTCATCGACGCATGTGGTCACGTGTGTGAGGTGAGCGTATTCGCTCAAATCGAAAGTCTGATGCCCGTTTACAGAGTCCCATAGCCCGCCGAAAGGGATCTCTAGCTTGTTCAACCGCGTTTTGAGTCGCTTTTTGATAACCTCTTTCAGATAGGGCCGACAGCGGTGGGCGTCTGAAGAAGCTACATTTGCGGTGGAGGCCGAGATTTTGAAGAACACTGGATCGAGGAAGCGGATATCACCATGCGACAACTCTCCTAGTAATAAGCGCTGTATGTTGGGGAGCTGTAGTAGGAGAAGAGCCATGTCTGCCTGCACGTTCTTTCGACGCAAGTCATACTTTAGCATCCGCTGGAGGCGCCTTGTAATGCCGGACGACCTCATGATAGGCTTATAAATACCCCGTTCCTTCCCTCGAGCTTTGCTCTCGGAAGCGCGCTCGTCGTGGGTGTCGGCGTCCCAGAAAAGGTCAATGCTCCTGACTAGTTGCGCGAGCTTGGGTTGGGCGGCATACAAAGAGACGAGTTTGTGTACTTTAGCTATGTCGACGCACACATCTTTATGGAGAACGTCTACTACGATGTCATCTATAAGGTGTCAGTGAGAAGGCAAGCTGGATGTCATTCTAGCATCCACTTACAAAAGCGCTTACACACCATTGCCAGCGAGACGAGTTCCGCGCGTCGGTCCCGAGGTAGACGAGGCAGATGGTCCGTGATATCGAGCAACAACTCGTTAGGTAGTGCGAAGAGATATGCCGACATTGCGAACTAAGAGGTGCACTATCGCGCGAGGTTGGTTACCTGTATAGCGAGGTATGGGTTGCTGGAAGGGTTGCTCCAGCGGTGCATGATGTGAGTCATGGGGTGTGACTGTACGGCCGTTGAAGAATAAAGAAACGACGCTTGCCGCTCATATGAGTCGTTGTGAGTGGTGAGGAGCTGACGTGACTGTGACTTCCTGAACTGTGAATGGGAAGGCTTGGCTCGCTTGAGTCAACCACGACTGCCACACAATGATCATTCATTAACAAAGGAGCAATCATTAACAAAGGAGCAATCAACAAAGGAGCACAAAGGGTATGTAAGACGTCTACCAGTATCTTTTCATGCATCTAGAATAAACGGAGACAAGTCACGTACATCTCAACAGCTTCCGTGCTGCCAACTACGCTTCGTCAAAACGTCTACGCACCCGGACCATGACACTAAACGTCAAACTATAGCGATACTCACATGAGGAGACTCTTTTTAAAATTATCACTGCTACTTAGCGATCTCTGTGCAATCGTCACAGCAAGCTTATCGCGCTCAGTGCGGCGAACAAACGGATCGACAGGATGGCGATCAGTCAACCACATTCTAGGTTCACACTCGAAGACGCCGAAACATCACTGGGCTGACACCAAGGTAGACAGGAATGACAATGTCATAACAAATCCAATTATATCTCTAAAAATACACCGCCGACCACTACAACCAAACTGATCCCTTACAACCCACTAAGCCCAAGCGCCAACGCACCAAGCACACTGTTCAACAACGCAATAACACCCACAAGCACAACATTAAGCACCAACTGAACCGCGAGGATCAAAAGACTCAACGCGCTCGTCAACGGGTTGATAAACACCAAAAGCCCAGCGAGACCCAAGATCGCCACCGCGGCGGTAATCGTAGCAAAGATCTCAACAATGATGAGCGCAAGAAGGGCACCAGCGGCGATCAACTGACGCTTCTCCTTGGGTTGAGGGACGTCGACGAGATCGGTAGAGGTAGACCGCTTCTGGTTGTCTTCGGCTGGCACCATGGGTTGCGTAGCGTTCGCAGGAGCGAGATCGCGGATTTGCGTTGTCGAAGCCGTGATGGCGGCGGTGATCTTGTTGAGTTGCTCGCCTACTTTGGGGATTGCGGCCGTCTTTTCCAGGAGAGATGAGGATGTGGAGAGGGGCGCGAGGGTAGCATCTAAGATGCATTTGTTAGTATAAGGCAGGTGATGGGTGATTTATTTTGGCTGGTGGCTCAAAAGGGGAGGTGGCGTACTGATGGCTCCGGTGTAGACTTGCACCGTGGCGAAGAGGTCGGTGAGGAGGGATTCTACGCTGCTGCTTTCCTGGCGCTTTTGCTGGACGACGGGGCTCGCGAGCGATAGGCCGCTTAGGGCGAAGACGGCGAGGTGGGAGAAACGCATTTTGGTGTTGGTGGTTACGACGACTATGAAGATAGTGAACGAGGTAAAGTATACACAGGAACGAAACTGAGCGAGTGAATCGTAGTAGAGACTGGTCAATTACAACGAGAACACGATACCTCTTATACGCCCCTGTGGTATTACCTGTAGTACCCTCCCCGAGTACAAACTGGTTTACAGCATGACAAGAAATCTCAACGCCTAGTTTCGCATGAGGAAATGCTCGTCATCGTCATTTCCTACATTGGTACAGGTTCCGGGTATGCGGTTCGGAGTGTTGTCTCGATGCGGCCAGGAGTGATCGTCATAGGCGGACCTGGATCTATTGATAATATACATCCTTGCTGTATATCGCTTCTACCCGCTTTTGTTCCTGCGCCAGAGAACCCCGATCTTTTCAGGGACGCCATGGGCTTTCTGTGTTGGTAATTATGCGAGGATACTGGTGTTGCGACTGGTAATGGGGCTTCTGGAGGATGTGACGCGATTGCCTTCCGTACAGCGCGTGATAAACTGCTGTGGGGGCAGGTACGTGCCTCCGATTCTGCGTTTCACATCGTTTATCAACCGCCCCGTTCAAGAAGAAAACCGTTGCGTACCATCACGCTTGTAGCCGGTATGCCGCACGCCATCATGCGCTATAGCGCCGTATACACCGTTTATACCTACTCCGCGGACCTTGTACCATGCCCGCCACGTTCGCTAGGCTGTGAAGGAAAAGGAGAAACAGCGTCATGGCAGAACCAGAACGTCAATGTCAAGGCTGGCAAACCTACAAGCCTCAAACACCGGTGGTAGAAACCCCTGGAGTCAATTGCTCATTGGCTGCGCGCAACTCCATTAGTGCTTCCTGATATCCGGCATCCCTGTCTCCGCTCTTGCTCTACGCGAGGTGATGGATGGGTCTGTGCGGTTCATGCGATGATGGCGTGGCTGGTGTTATTCGGACTGAGTAGCGCGCGGCGTGGGAGACTCAATCTCAAGATACTGTATAGTATGGTGAATGATGCAAGATCTTCATTGATACGCCTACGGATGCGCCTACGAATGCTATGTTTGCAAAACGCCCTGAGGATAATTACCCTCACCCACCTTTGATATCCCGTCCCGTTCGTCATGTACAACCCTTCCATGCTATCCTCCTTTTGTTCATCAGTCATATCCATCTAATCTAACGAGAGCCTTTTCGTCTCCCAAGCCCACGATCGCGACCTATACACTCAAACGAAAGATGCAATGATTTGCCATTCAGGGGAACACGAATCCTCCTGCGTATTGTAGGATTTTCGTCTGCTCAGTCTTCGCCGACGAGCCTGATCTCGGCAACTTCATCATCTTGCTGTGCGACGGGTGTGCCGACACCACCCCAGCCATTCTTGACACCGCCATCGTCATCAAAGTCTTGCATCCTTTCGCTCATCTCTCCATCACCTACGGAACCCATCGCTCCGGTATCAGACGCGGCACCGTCATCATCCGAGTCGTTACGGCGATCCATGTTCGCACTGCCAAGGCCGCTGAAGCTCCAAGCTGGTTGATCAGCGTCCATTTCCCAAGGAGTGGACGTGTAAGCACCGTCGTCAGCGTAGCCCTCATCGTCGCCATAGGATGGTAGCTCATCATCGTCACTCTGGCTCCCGGCTGCGACTCCGTTCTTTGGACGGTTCGCGGCTGCTGAGTGCGGATAACCACCCCCGCGCAGGGCTACGGCTCCCGCTGCGACTGCGCCAGCGCTCGACGACCCATTGCGGGACGAATCGTCGAGGCGCAAGCCGTTTCCCGCCGGTGACCGAGAGCGAAGTTGTTGGTCGTCTGCATCTTCATCAGAGTCGGGGTTGCTGTTGTCGCCGGTTACAATTTGCTGAAGAGAGGGAGGGCCTAAAGGGACGGGGGAACGGCGGCGGTAGAACAAAAGGTAGGCGTTTCTCGATACGGCCTTGCGGCCGGATTCACACCGAGACACTATGGAGTCTAGTGAAGTTAGCATCAATGTGACTGTGTGTAAAGGATATGCGGTCGGTAAAGCTTACCATTGTAGTCGTACCACTGCTTGTCGAAGAAGTTTTGAGCAGTGGCCGTGTAATGACCGCCTCCAAGCCCACCGTAGTGATTGTCGACTGCGAAGAGATCATAGGTGAGATCCTTGCCTTCAGGGAAACCGACTTTGCCGGACAGATCTAGTCCCTCTACAGGGAAGTCAACCAGATCTTCGATCTTGTCTCTCAGGTTTCTCGCCCCGCTAAAGCGCTTCAGATGGATAATCAAGATGTCAGGAACTGTCCAGATTTCGAGTGTCTTTGTCGCCCTGCGCCTCTCCTTGCAACGGCTGCAATACCATGCGTTGTCTTCGGAAAGAACCTCACTCTTAGAAGATTCGACAAAACATTCATCAAGATTGATGCCGGTTTTGCGACGAGCTGCGCGCCTCTCTTTCTTTTCGCGAAGCTCTGTGTCATCGAGAACCTCTATGTTCTTCATGACGTCCGCACCTCTGTCATCGTCCGTCGTAGAGGCGCCAAATAGAGCATCATAGGCCTCGGCATTCCAATCAAGGACAAGGGCCTCGCCCATTCGGAGCAATCTCTCATCCGACTCGTCGTCAGGTTCGTCAGGGTAGTTCGGCTGGTCTGGCACTTTGCCTGCTTTCTTACTCTTGAAGTTCTTGTTGTTTTTGTGCTTTCGCTCCATTTTGCGCTCATGCTTCCGCGCTTTCTTGCTCTTCTTCTTGTTCTGACGGCCCGAACGGGCAAACTCTTGTGCTGCCGGCTCGACTGATTGCATTTCCTCGTCGCTGCTGACGTTGGCGGCATCAATCGCTGCGTCGGCGTCGACAATCGTGGACTGTGACACGTCCTCGTCTTCGTCGCTAGACGTAGTTTCGCTTCCAGCAGCGGACGATTGTACAGACTCTTCTCGAGCTGGTGGTATCCTGACTCGTTTGGTGATAGGCTCAAGTGGCTTCGAATAATCGACGGTACTCCAACCTGTAGTAACAATCTCTGAGCTCTTTCTTGTGTGCTTCATCTCGAAAAGTGCCCTGTTCTAAGTCAGTATTTTGCTGCGCGAATCCAAGGTCGGTCCCGGAGCTGCGACCTTGCGTCACAAGCTTGGCGTGGAACTAGCTTGTACGTACCTGAACTCCGGATGAATGTAGCTACCTGGCCGAAGGACTTCCGGAACCTGGTTAGCCTCATCAACTTGAGCGAAACGCGTATCCTTTGCATCCGTCATCGTCACCTCCACAATGTCCTCGCCCTCAACAGAACCGTCATTGACTTGTGGATCGTTTGGCGACGCATCTTCTTCTGTTGTCAGTACAACATCAGACCCAGGGCGGGATTGTTCTGGCCCGCTGAGCTCACTAAGAATCTTGCGACTAGTCATCCCAGCGACTCTAGACAGAACCTTCCTCAGGATTGTGTCGTAATCCTTGGCTTCCTCCCGAGTGAGAACAATGAAGCTTGGCCAGAGCGCCATAGACTGCCCCGTGGCTCTATACGAGGATGTGCTTGGGATGCGGTGGAACAATGGAAAGATGACGCGATCGTGGAGTGGTGAAACGGTCTCCGGAATCTCCTCGTCGGAAGATTGCGAAAGCGTCATCCGGTACTTGGCGCCCTTCTTCTTAGGTGCAGGCCAATTACTTGGAGCCATTTCTAACTCATAGAAATATATTTCGTCCCGTGCTCCAATATTCGACTCCGCTATCGACGATGCATCGTCCAAGTGTCGATAGTATTTGTGACTATACACCTCGGACGCCATGATACGGTTGGCTGGAACGCCGCCGCAGCGCTTGCCGACGAACTCCTTCAAGGCTTTGATAGTGGCATTTTTGTCAAAGTCAAGCTCGATTCGACAAGGCTTCCCGTACAATGGCACGTATGTGACGGTATGGGACCAAGACTGCTCTACCGGCAGTTGCAGTGTAAGCTGGCTGTATGGGTCGAACGTGATGCTGACCTTCTCGCAATCCGGACAAACCATGGTGTTCTTGTAAAAACCACTAAACAGGTCCATGGCTACAGAATCGTTTCGAGCTCGGTGGTTCTCCCGATAGACCTCGCCGAGCTGCTTGACTGCCTCAGGGTCCCGGAAGGTATTGTCATCGGAATCAGGGTTCTCTCGGTACGGCTTTTTGTGTATACGGTTCAGATCTTCGTGGAGCGCATCGACTAGCCAGCTGACGAATTCTTGAGAGTCCTGTTGGCCATAACCAGAAAACATGGGATTCGCCCTACCAAGCTTGAGTTTGAAGTCTTTGGGCGAGACAGATGAGCTGTTGTCGAAGCCATAGATGGAGCTCAAAAGACCAGCGTACGACTTGGCAATTACACCTTTGAAGCCTATGGGGTTGTCGATGTTGACCTCGTCTTTCCATTTGTTATTCAGAAAGTACATGCTCAACTCTTCGACACTCCGTAGACATTGGAGAGCGGAATTCATGTAACAGGTGTTGCCAAGGTTCGTAAGTCCCACGTGGCCACGAACTTTGCCATTCTGCTTTCTTCCGCGCGTCATGGGGCCTCCCGTTGGAGTGCTCCTACCACTGTTGGGGTTGCTCTGCAGGCCCTTGCCAGCGAGGGCACCAGCCTTGTTCTTGGAAGCTGTTTTGGTGGTATCGGCAATGTATTCACCCTTGTCGTCGTGCTCCTCAAGTACAACGATCTGGTCCTGGGTCAGACCAGCGTCAGCCAGCGTCAGAGACGCGTTGAACGTCTCATTGGCCGTCTCGTCCTTGCCTGTGACCAGCTCACGCTCTGATCCAAAGGCAAGAGCACTGAAACTGTCGGCCGCCATCACGAGTGTAGGCCGTTGGGTGGGTGCAGGCGTAACAGGAGATCCGTTCTGGGGAGACGCGTCAGGTGTTAATATGCCGGATGGCTGTGCTGCTTGTGGCTGGTCTGTAGGGGCGGGCGTGAGAATGCGCCAAATGCGAACTTTGTTGTTGGGGTCAACGCCTGCGGCTTTCTTGGCAGCATCGACAAAGGCTACAAAGCTCTCGTAGCGGCTCGCGACGAACCTTGCGGCTGGTTTCGTGCTGTCAGCGGCGTTGGGAGTTTTCCGCACTTTCTGAATGGTAAAGATGGGAGGGTGCAGCTCGTAAGAAATATCCTCGCTGACTTGGCCCGGTACCGTGTTGTGGGCGTAGCGGCGTATGACGGGACTCGACTTCTCAAGCCCGTACCAGCTGAGGACCAGATCCCACGCTTTGCGGGGCACAATCTCGAAGTCTTGGCCCATGGTTGTCTCCTTGCTGAGCGCGACGAAGTCATCGCCATGCTGGTCGACCAAGTTCTCGTGCGCTAGTTCTGGGTCGACGAGGTGCGAGTTGTCGACAGGGCCCACGGGACCCAAGGTCGCGTTCCTGCTGAAGTCGTTGGGCCTGCCTCTGTTCTCCGACGTCCTTGCCCACACGCGCTCTAGCCACTGTTCGGAAATAATGTAGCCCTCCTGCCCTTCTACAAGGGCCTCGCCCGACATCATGCCCATGACGCGAGTCACCTGCACGTCGATGTCTGGGAGCCCCTGCTGCTCAGTGGCGTCATCGTCGCCGTCGCCGTCGAGGCTGCTGCCGGCGGGCGCGTCAGCCATCTCTACGGAATTTGCGCGTGCACTGCGCTGTGGTGTGCTGGTAGGCAGGGGCTTGCTGGCGCGGGCGGCCGACGGCGCGTCGCTGGTGCGCGTGCCGTGTGCGTCGGGCTTGTCGTCCATGTCGGAGTGGAGGCGCTTAGCGGGAGAGGATGCGCGTGGAGGGGGCCTTTGGGGATGTGCTTCGGTGGTGCGTGTGCGGTCCAGGTCGGTGACGGAGCCCTCGCGGCTGTCGAGGGTGAGGTTGGCGTAGGCTTCGCTGGGGGAGCTGGCCCCGGTGTAGCTGTCGCGCGCCGAGAGGGTGCCTGGGTCGGGCGTGTCGACCAAGACTTCGTCGTGCAGGTGCGGTGGCAGATAGCGTGGCGGCGATGCTGAGGGTTGCGGGGAGGAGCGAGGGGACCCTACACCGACGCTGCCCACATTCGGTGAATGCGTGCCGTCGCCGTTGGACGAGTCTCGTGCGGGGACCACGATCTTCCGCTTCTTGTTATTAGTGGAGGCCGTTTTGAAGCTGATTGCCTACCGTGAAGCCCGCGAAGAGCTTCAGGGCAGACGGTGCAGAGGGCGGACGAGCGAGGGTGAAAGCGCAAGCAAAAGGCGGACAAGGACTATGCAGCGGGCCGCAGTACCTGGGCAATGGCGCCTGTTCTTCACAAACACAGTAGCACGGCGGTGAACAAACGAGGGGTAACAGCGCAATGTCCGCAAAAATCAGAGCAGCGCCGTGACATGGGCCGTCGTCACTATCGCTGTCCGACCGCTCAGCCTTGCGGACACTACCTTGGTAAGCGAGCTTGGCGACGCGGTGAATGCTCCCCCCTGTCGCGTGTCCGAAGCTGCCAGAACACCATCTGTTTGTGTTTGGCGCATGTCACAATCGCCTAGACAACACCATGGGAAACCACAGCACATGCATGTGTAGAATTCATGACGCCATGTCAACAGTCTGTATTCTGTCCGGCGTTTGGTGTTACGTATGATACAAGCGCCGCATCGCGTTTCATTTTGACCCGCCACTGTTCAGCCATGCGAAAGCAGAGGCACCGCCTACTGGATTCGCAGATCGAGGCTTCGACAGGCCAGGCATGTTTTCCCTTGCTTTGTCCCCAGACACACTCCTCTTCACCGGAGGAGCCGCCGCAGGGTTGCTTGCTTCGCTCTCGCCTCTGCGCTTTCCATCATCAAAGAAGCGTGACTGCCCGGTCACAGGCGATGAGTTTGACGTCGACAGAGTACGCGTGGATTTAGAAGGTTTCAATACTTTGATGCCTGTATCACGTCGCTGGTAGCTGGGATCTGAGCTGGCGGTTTTACCCACGTTGGCCCAATCCAGAGAGCCCGTGTTTGTCTTCTCCGCTTGGTCACGGCGCCAGTTGCTCCAGATGGCTTGCGGTGCTCCTGATTGTGGAGCTCCAATTACAGAGCCCGGCTCCTGAGCATCCTTGTCAGAGCGACTTGACGCTGAGAGGCCTGGTTGTGGACGCTGTTCGAGACTCCTCCGGCCACTTGACCCGCCATCCTCAGAGTTGGTCACTGGGCCTGTGCCATTCGATTTCTCCACGGACGAATACCTCTCACGGGTCGGTGAAGTGCTAGACATCTGAGTTGTGTGATGCGCATGCGCTGAAGCCAGAGTCGAAGTAGCGCGGTTCGGATCCGTCGTAGAGGCACCGCTAGCGTGCAAGCACTTGAACGCGCGATCATCTTCAGGACGGACGAGTGGTACCTGAAGCTTGTTACGGTCATCATCATACAGAGTCAGTTGGTTGCATGAAAGAAGGAGGTCGGCATTATGTGCTCGAAGCATGTCGCTACCAAGGAAAATCTGAATGGCTTTTGGATTCACCTCAGCGTCGTGCTCCTCGATGACGGTGAAATCTACGCCTATCGAAGGAAGCTGCGGCGCCGGGCTGTCGGATCGTGAAGATGCTGAAACAGGCACAGCCTCTGGAAGGTAGACAGACAGCTTGATCTTGCGAACCCGGTCCTCGTCCAGAATGACCCGATCCTGAAAGCCCAGGTGTTCAATTGTGCACCAGTCCAGATAGGATGTGTATGAACCTGAACAGACTGCTGCATACAGCAACGTGTCGTGTTTGAAGTTGGTGTTGAGCCAGCAACGTATTATGGCAGGAACGGAGCCGAGAATGAACAAGCCAGGAGCCAGCCCTGGGACGTCTTGAGGCGTTGTCGGACCAAAGCTAGTGAGACTGTTGGCGCGACCCGAAGCCATAGAATGCACCGACTGGCCGGCAGAACTTTGCCTTCCGTCTGACTTGTGGGAGTAGCTGCGCTCGCTCATGACATGCCCGCCCATGCTGCTACCAGTGCGGGGTATCAAATCCAGCGACGATCTCGATGCATGCGCCCAGTGACCGTGATTGGCAGTCTCATCGAAGCGGACGCTGTTCGCGCGAGATGTGGCCCCTACACGGCGGGGTTCCTCGTCGGCGTCAAGTTGGAGATTGCCGATGAGATTGCTGGACTGGTCGTCGAAGTTCGTGAAGTGTTCGGCGGTTGGCTGCTGCAGGGGAACTAACAGTTTTCAGCTAAAGATGCACAAATTCAGGTGAAGCGTCTTACCCTGTTGGGGTGTTCCCCCCAGCACCGAAGGAAAGGGCGATGAAGTCCCCCAGACGTTCTTCAGACGCGAGTCGTCTTCCTGCTTGCGCTCCAGGCGGGCGACGCGATCGGCGAGTTCGGCTTGGTGCTCCTGCACACGTAGCATTTCGCTTTGAAAACGCCAGAAATCGTCGCGCGGCTGGAAGGCTACGCTCTGAGGATCCATGCCCGTGACTCTCTCATCCCTTGGTGACGTGCTCAACAAAGAGACACCCGCCTTCCCGTGGGGACTCCCCTACCTTCACCACCGAGCGACCGCTGCCCAGTAGCCCAGTTCTTTTGTGGCAGTCTCTCTTGTTTAGTAGAGTAGGCGTTTGCGGTGTGCGAGGGTCTGGGTCGTCGGTTGTGAGGAATCGAAATGAGTGCGTTTGAAGCCGACTATCAAGGTGCTCGGTGGGCAATTTGGAGGTAAAGGCAAGATCTGTGAAGAGATATCGGCCGTGCTACTATCTCAGACAGCAGGCGTTGGGTGTTGGGCGGTGTGATTAGTTGGACTTTTGGAGCAGAAGGTACGATGGTCGCAACAGCGGTCTTTGCCGAAGATCAGGCGGTTCCCGAGACGGCGCTAGAGGGAGCGAGATAATGTACAGTGTCCCAGAAAAGTTTGAACAGGAAAGGAAATAGGAACAGGAAAATCTGACTGCTGGTGTATTCTTGCGTCCTGTTGACGCGATGCTGAGCTGAGGTTCGTCGAGTGACGCTGCTAACCACAAGCTGCCGGAGTTATGCACCCTCGCCCGATTGGACACGACTTCCCCAGAGCCCCGCTTGATCGCGCAGCTGAAATCAAGCTTGCCCACATCCACCATGTCTACCACTTTTGCGCTAAATCGAAGAAGACTGAGCACTCTCCCACTGTTTCCACGCTTCCTGATCGTTCCACGGCGGCAGTACCATAGGCAGCTTCTCAGGCGACTGCAAAAGTGGAGGCACGAAGTCAGTATCTGCCTCATATGCATTCATACAGTCAGAACTTACCTGATCCGGCCACTGCTCTGCGATGACCTTGATCAACTCCTGGTAGAAGACCTCGTATCCTGCTGGGTTCAAGTGAAGCCCTGAAACGTGCAGTTAGCATGGCGAGAAAACAGGAAGGTTTTGCGACACTCTTACCATCGTACATGAGCTCCACCAAGTTGTCATTCTGCGAGACGTCTAAAGAACCCGGTAGATCATCGCCCAGCTTCCAAACATCTGCGCTGAAGCCCGTCTTCGCCATGAAGGCTCTCCAGAGATTTACGACAGGCAAGTCAAGCTCGGCGCCAAGTTGAACGACTGCATCGGCATATGTTTTGGTCGCACCCGCCAGGCGCGTCACGCTAGCATATCCGTTCGACTGGTCTCTTGGCCACCACAGATGCTCGTTGATTGGGGGAGGAGCCACTAGGATGATACGAGGGTCGTGGGCTTTGATCTGCGGGTGGAACAGGATGTCCTTTAGGTTCTTGATGAACTCATCAAGAGGAATATGCTGCTTGTTTGGCGCATCTGGTAACGATGAGTCGTTGGCGCCGAAGAAGATGGTCTGTATGGTCAGTCAGGGCTGCATCTAGCATGGACAAGTCTTACCATGAACCGAATCTTAGCCTGGTCCGGCGGGGGCACGATGGCGGGCAGTATCTGGAGAGCTTGGCGGGTGTTGTACCCACTGTCATGGTGTTAGCTGTCGGTGCGGTCGTAAAGGTAGGACGTCATAACCTGAAGCCGCGGTTGACTACATCAAGTCGCCTGATGTATGCTGCTGGAATCATTAGTGCCATTCACAGTCGCCCGAGCCAATGGCCGCCGCGGAAGCTTCACGAAGAGATGTTTTGCATGGGATAGTGATCGGGAGACATGATGATATTTGGACTGACCAGCTTGAAGGGCTGCAGAGAAGGCAAAGCCTCGCTCCTGGGAGAAGGAGTCTTGGGTTATGCTGTCTCCGAAGAGGAAAAACTGTTCATAGAGAGCAGGCTACAGTCATCAGCACGTAGTCCCAATGGCACTCAATGTCCAGCAGGACTCACCATCTTGAATGCTTTTAGAGAGGTGTAGGCACGATCGTCGTCAGACCTTCCGGAATGTCTGCTAGTACCTTGGATATCTCGCTCGGCGAAATCCCGGTGTTCCGAAACCGGCTTTCCCGAGTTGTGTCCTCTGTATCTTCAGATCAGCGGCTCAGCAGCAGATGGATGCACGGGCGGATAAGAAACGACAGATTGGCAGCCTCTACCCCCCAATTCTCCCGACCGCGAGACGCACGTCAGTGTGTAGTGGTGGGGCTGGGGGCTGCGATTGGCGGCTACGGCATCGCGCCTTCTCCGTGTAGGGTTAGCACCTTCCGTTTGCCCTGCATTCCGTCACCATCGCGTCCACGGGTGCACCCCAATAATCACATGGGACGCGCCTACCGCCATTTGCGATGGTGAGACACCTGAGGTCAGCCTCCGAGGGCTGCGCACCGCTGCCTGCTGGAGTTGCTCGAGCTGCTGCTTCTGCTGCTTTGTTCGCCTGGCCGCTCTGCACACGCAAGCCGTTCTGAAACAGCTGGCGGACCCGCGGCGGAGCCTATCTCGCCCCGGACACAGGACAACAACGCATCCTGGAGGGATCCGCGGCATAGTGGGGAGCAGCCATGGTGCCCAGCCATAACATATCCATCGTGACACCGCCATCGTTTTCCGGATGACCATGATAGCGGCCTCTGCTCGGCGACATGTCTCTGGCTGCCCTCGACACTAATAGACCGCCCCTGCCCCGATTGTAGCTGCTGCCTCCCTACCCACCGCCCTCGCCATGCCCAAGTCGATGCAGTCGTACCACAGCGTCGACGACTACGACGCCGACGATGACTACGCCGCCGAACAGCGCGAGCGCGACGACACCTTCAGCAGCACCACGCCCACGTCGCCCACGCTCACCTTCAGCGCCCAGCGCCCGATGCGTGCCTCGGACACGGACCTCACGAGGTCGACGGGCAGCGTCAACGAGCGGACCGCCCTGCTAGGAGTGCCCCATCTGCGGGGTGCCAGGTCCTACAAGAGCCTGCCCACCACCACGCCGGGCACCCCTCGCCCGGGCATGACGCGCAACAACAGCCAGCTGCCCACCAGCTCGCGCATGCGGAGCCGCCGGGGCTCCCTCACCGGCGGCCACACCTTCAGCCAGCGCCTCGTCAATGCCCTGGGCGAGCGGGGGGCGGGCCTCGAGCAGAGCATGCACTCCGCAAAGGCCTCCTTCTTCCAGGACAACCGCGTGTGGTACGATCAGTTCACGTCAACCGACTGGGTCCACGACAACATCGCTGACGCCTATCGCGTCAAGGCCCTGCGGAGCCGAAAGGACATCAGGGGCCGCCTAGCCGCGTGGTTCGACGGTGCGCAGGGCTGGATCCTGGTAGCTCTAATCGGCGTGCTCACTGCCGTGTGCGCCTACTTCGTCAACACCACCGAGACCACGCTGTTCGATCTGAAGCAGGGCTATTGCACTACCGGCTGGAACAAGAGCCGCAAGGCGTGCTGCCAAGGTGCCTCGATATGCGACAACTGGCTCAAGTGGTCCGAGGCGGTCCGCAATGACAGGCTGGACGTCGTCCAGACCCAATATGGCTTTTTCGTCCTCTCCGTCATCTTGCTCTCCATGGCCTCGTGTCTGCTCACGCTCACCACAAAAACAGTCATCCCTTCAGCCATCTCTCTGTCCACACTCGACGAAAACCTCGGCGCAGAAGTCCGGAGATACTCTGATCAGGCAGAGGAAGAAGACCGCAAGCGCAGCATCAGCCCAGAGTCAAGGTTCCAGGAAGTCCAGGCACGGCCACCCATGGTCTACTACTCCGCTGCTGGCAGTGGTGTAGCCGAAGTCAAGGTCATCCTCAGTGGTTTCGTTCTCCACGGTTACCTGGGTGTACGCACACTGCTCGTCAAGACGCTAGCTCTGATCCTCAGTGTTGCATCGGGCCTCAGTCTCGGTAAGGAGGGCCCATACGTGCACATTGCGACTTGCATAGGAAACATTGCGTGTCGTATATTCTCAAAGTATAGCAACAACGACGGCAAACGCAGGGAGATTCTCAGCGCTAGTGCCGCTAGTGGTGTTGCCGTAGCTTTCGGCGCTCCGATTGGCGGAGTGCTCTTCAGTTTGGAGGAAGTGAGCTACTACTTTCCGTCCAAGACGCTCTTCAGAACCTTCTTTTGCTGCATCGTAAGTCGCTAGTCCCTCCTCTCGACCTTGCTAATCGCTTATAGGCGGCTGCGTTATCTCTTAAATTCCTGGATCCATACGGCACCAAGAAGATCGTGCTTTTCGAGGTTCGTTATCATCTAGACTGGAAGTTTTTTGAACTGGCGACCTTTGTCTTCACTGGCGCTGTGGGCGGTGTTCTCGGCGCATTGTTCATCAAAGCATCTCGCATCTGGGCACGAACATTCCGTCGCATACCCGTTATCAAGAAGCATCCGCTCCTTGAGGTCTTCCTGGTTGCGCTTGTGACTGGTTTGATCAGTTTCTGGAACCGATACACCAAACTTCCCGTCACTGAACTCTTATTCGAACTGGCAAGTCCGTGCGACACGTACACAGACACCGGCGACGGTCTTTGTCCGACTCTAGAGCATATTCCGAGCGTACTCAAAACCTTGTTCTTCGCATTTGTCATCAAAGCTCTTCTGACTGTCGTCACCTTTGGTATCAAGGTCCCAGCCGGTATCTATGTACCTTCCATGGTCGTAGGCGGTCTCGCCGGGCGCTTCATCGGCCACACTGTTCAACTTGCTGCTCTACGCTTCAATCATCTGGGCGTCTTCGGAGAGTGCTCACCTGACGGTCCGCCAGGTTCATGCGTCGTTCCTGGAGTGTACGCGCTAGTGGCTGCTGGAGCAACAATGACCGGCGTCACTCGTCTCAGTATCACACTGGCCGTCATCTTGTTCGAGCTCACGGGTAGTCTGGATCACGTACTCCCTTTCTCTCTCGGCATCCTGGTCGCAAAATGGGTGGCGGATGCTATTGAACCGCTCAGTATCTACGACTTGCTCACAGACATGAACTCGTACCCATTCCTCGATAACAAAGTTCGACCCATCTTCACATCCGAGCTTGGCGACATCACTACTGGGAAGAGACAGGATCATATCATCGACATTTCAGAAGACGCGCTCATTCCTGCAGTCGAGCTGCGTGCAAAGCAACGTGGACTGCAAATGATAGGTGAACTGGACGGCGGCCTGTCCATCATAAAAAACGGCGTTCTTGTTGGCCTCATTCCTGCACCAGATCTAGAGTTTGCGCTCGATAAGCTGGAGAACGAAGAGAACACGCTTTGCCTCATGTCACCGCGAGTTGATTGGGCTGCAGGGCGTGAGCCCCAAGACGAAGAAGAGCAAGAAGCCTATGATCCAAGTGATTTCACTCCATATATTGACCCAGCACCTGTTGCATTGGATGTTCACTCACCGATGGACTTGGTATACGAATGCTTTGTAAAGCTCGGACTACGATATATATGCGTGCTCAGAGATGGCAAGTACGCTGGTCTGGTACGTATCACGTCAGAAGTTGAGATTGAGCAATACTAACTGCAAGTAGGTTCACAAGAAGACTTTCGTCAAGTACGTCAAAGAATTGGAGCATCAGGAAAAGAAAGGACGTGAGATCTAAGTCCTAGCGGCATTACATTTCCCTTCTTTGTTTCTTGCATAGCGTCATACCCTCATTATCATTCAGCGATCTTTTCCTTCACTTTCAGTTCGTTTTCACAAGCATATACTGCATTTAGACTGGCGTTACATGGCATGTCTTCGTAGATGACGCGGTATCACATGGCAAGCGTAGAGCATACATGGAATCATTCACTCAAAATGCTCACAGAATTGGTTCACAGCCTTCATCATTGCACCCGGTGTTTCTTTTATCAACATAGCTTGAGATGCCCGACTACTTGTTCTACAACATTTCACGCACTCTACAATTTGAGGTCGATGTGGTAGTGCAGCCGTTCGCACGGTCCCTGATGTGTGCGCACGCGATCGCGTCAACTTTCTACCTGACATCATGGCCTGAAATGGTTTTCTACGCAGCTGCAGTTTCACTTCTGGTGGAGTCGTGACCCTAGCGTCTACGCTGAATCATATCCATAGTCGAGTGAAATGTACATAAGGATCAGCCTGACAATTACGACCATTACCGCTACATATAAAACCGATCTCATCTGCCTGTCTACCAGGAATCGTTGCAATGCGTATGGCCTTGTTATTTCTCCTGTTCTTAGGGGTTCTTACATTAGTACTAGCCTCCACGAATCGGTACTGTCGAACCGGATCCGAAACTGCCGCCCTCGATCCAGGCTCTATCGGCCCCCAGGAGGGTAACATGAATCACTTCAAATTTGGTATCGCGCAACCCTGGCCTCCCATCAGCATCCCCAAGAAGGGCCGGATTCGTCTCCTTCGATATTGCTTTGCGACCGCCAAGGCCAAAGCGGAACTTGATTGTCCACTCCAGAAAGGGTTCAAGATATGGGCCGACGCGATCAAGACACCAGCCAGTGCTGCGAACGGCCATTGCCTCGGGTGGATGGAGATTCATGACGGCAACGAGGATAAAAATGAGAGAACGTATCCGACCTGCTACCTCGATGACTACAAGGACAAGAAAGAGCCTGGGACGTGGAACCCAAAAGTAAGCGCGGACGCTCTTGCAATACACCTTGGGGCAGAAGAAGAAGCGCCATACGCTAGCATTGGGTATGATCATCGCAAAACCACCGCTGGCCGTCATTACATGGTCATGGGCTCGAAAAGCACCGAGCCACATCGGGTAGCCCACGAAGTAAGTCTCCATGTTGCCGGCCGAACACACCTCGTCTCCAAGTCCGCTGACACGATGGCCAGATCGGCCACGTCCTCGGCATGGCTCACGAGCACTGCCGGTTTGACCGCGACGAAAACATCCTTTTCCGTTGCGACAAACTAGTAGGCTACAAAGACGCCCTCATCGCCGCCAGCGTCGCCGGCCACCAAGACGCCGCAGAACGCCTCTGCACCGAGCAAGGCTTTGCGAACGAATTCAACTTCGAAGCTGGTGCCCAGTACATCAAGAACGCCGCTTTCAACAGCATCTACGCTCCCATCATGGACGAGGGCCCCTTTGACCTCGGCTCCATCATGATTTATCCTTCGAATGCGTATGCCGCGGACTCTAATTGCTGGGAAAAGAACGATATCAGTGTTTGTCCGCTTGTTGCTGCGCGCTTTGGGTCTACGTGGGCGATTCAGGTTAATACGGCGCCGTCGGTGGGGGATGTTAATTTTGTCAGCGCGTGGTATCCGTGGCTTGACGAGCAGAAGGAACCTGGTGCTGAGAAGCCGACGACGGGTTCTGGTACTGTTGTTATTGGTAAGCGTAGGGGAGACGAAGCAGAGCGTGAGTTTGTTAGAGTTCACCGTCTTGGAATCAGAGATGGGAACGTTTTGGTGAAGGCATCGTAGAGGGAATTAGAAACGTCCATGGTGGTGGAAAGGAGACAACGGGTCGTGCCATGACTGGACGTTGGGGACACTGTCGCATGCCTGCTGTGAGAGACGCCGTTGCAGCTAGGGGTCGGAGAAGACTGTTCCCGTCGTTTGTAATTGTTCAATATCCTGCTTTTGATGTTGTCGCATAAGCAATAGAAGGATGAAGATGCATAAGCCCCACTTTGCCCCTCCACCACCACAATGCCGCAAAAAAGGACATTCTTCACAACAGAACCCCAGTACGACACCAGCAAAAAGGAATGGCGTCTGCCTGCTGCTGTAGTTGCCTTCCGCCAGAATTGAACCTTCACGGCACGTCAGCGTCGGTCGTCTCCTGCGTGCTTCGAATGGGGGTGTTACTCACTGACGACCTCGTCATTACTAGTGACGCGCTCTACCACTGAGCTAGGAAGGCTTGCTAGTTGGATGGCAAACGCTTCAAATCAACGTTTTATTATCTAATTCGTGGATGGCATCTATAACCTACATCTATACACCGGTCCTTGCATTCGCCGTGATCGGCCGCCAAAATGCGGTGTCGTGTCTAGCGGGGCAGAACCATCAGGGTCTAATCACAGAGCGGCACAAGCGGGTACATATGAAATATCCGCAGCTCAATTTGTGCTAGCTGCAATCAACGCTTATTTCCTCCCTCCAACACTACCCTTCCACCTCCCTCTCCCCAACTTGTCAGCCCCCGTCTTCTCCGCATCTGCGCCATTGAAGACAACGCTTCTCTCATCGCCCCTCGGCAGGACAACCTCCAGGTCCTTCCAATGCGGGACAAAGCCATCTTGCAATTTCTCCTCATATCGCACCAGTACCTGCGTGGCCGTTGACTCGAAGGATACTGTAAAGACGGAGATCCTGGCTGGCGGCGGCGAAACACCGTCGTCTTCGTACCAAGTAGACGTGTAGACTTTACCGTTGGAAGAAGCCTTTGGAGGGAAGATCTCTACCCCCCGGTAGTCGTCCAGGGGCAGGTTCGCCGGGTTGTTTGTTTCGCCTACAGAGAGGACTTGTTCCGCCCGTCCAACAGGTATCGCGCTTCCAACTTTCGCCAAAACAGGAACGCTGGACTGCCAGTGCGATGCAACATCAACCCACTGTCCCGCGCTGCAATACGTTTGTGGGTCGTTGTTCAGGTCCAGAAATGCGGCATCAGGGTCTGAAGCGTCCTTGGGAAGGTATATGCTAGCAGTCTTGGCACCAGGAGTGAAGACACCACCGACCAGTAGTGCATCACCAAGCCAGTACTGTGTTTCGCCATCGGTAAGTATCTTGTTGGTCCAAATCTCCGGATCACTCTCATATCCCCATCCAGTCCAACGCTGCGGTGGCGTGGCAGTCATGTGCGAATGCAGCGCTAGCGAGTAGAGATAGGGGATGAGTTCGTAGCGGCGCTTGATCGTGTCGCGGATTATGCTAGTCACCTCGGGATACATCCAAGGCTCGATAACATCGCCGACGCGGTTGTCCTTGCCCGTTTTGAAGCAATTGATGGCGAAGCGCGGACTGTAGATGCCTTGCTGGCACCAGCGGACGAGAAGCTCGGGACTGGGCTGTGGGCCTTCGAAACCGCCTATGTCGTGGCCGTAGCATTGCATTAGACACACGCCCGCGGTGAGGGACAGAGCGTTGGCGCCTTTCATGCCGGGCCAAGAGGTGACATTGTCTCCGCTCCAGGCACTTGCACAGTATCGAAGCGTTCCTGCTGTGGCGCTTCGGGTCAAGATGAAAGGGCGTTGCGCAGGTTCCATCTCCAAGGCCGCATCGTGCGAAGATCTCCCCATCAGTTCGGTGTTGAGGGCACGACCCCAGAATCCGATGCTGTTGCCATAGTGGTCGCTCTTGGGCTCTTGGGTAACTGCTGGCTCATCCAGTGCGCACTGCCAGCCATCGTGTGGGACAGTGTATTCGTTGTTGTCGTTCCAAATGCAGTCAATACCGACACGCTTCAGCTCGCGGATGCCGTCGTACCACCACTGGTACCCGGCCTTGGAAGTGAAGTCGATATGGCCACCGACTCCACTCTCACCTCCACCCGCGCTCCACAGTCTCGCTTCAGCCGATGCGAGTGTCAAAGAGTCCGTAAAGAATGCGCCAGCGTCTTTGAGCTTTTGATACTCGGGATGACTGCCCAATACATACGGCTTCACGTTTGCAATGAGCCGAATGCCTTCCTTGTGATAAGCATTGATCCAGCCTTTCGGATCAGGAAACCGATGCTTATTCCACGTAAACACGTTGCGCGTCTTGGGTTCTGTCTCTGCGACCGTATAGCCAGATGACATTTGCATGCCGGAGCAGGGAATGTCGTGTTCTTTAAGCTTGGCAGCAAACTCCATCATGCTCTGACTAGCAGGTGGGTCGTCCGTCATGGAGTACTTCATACCACCAGCCAGGTAACCGAATGCCCACCGCGGCACCAGAAGCGGATAGCCAACGAGGTCAGCGTAGATGCGCACAATATCCGGTAGTGTCTTTCCGACCAAGAGATACTCCTCGAGACCCCCATAGTCTTGACGATAGACTTTGAAGCGTCCCCACATCCCATCCATCTCAGAGCCGACCTGGTAAAAGAGGTCAGTATGTGTCTCAGATGCAGGTGTACAGCGGTATTTCTTACAGAGTAGAAGCCACGGGCATGTGACGTTGAGAAGACACCAACACAGCCATCTGGCGTGCAATTGATCAGGAGAGGAATGTGCTTATAGAGCGGGTCTGTGCGATAAACATCGTAGCCGAAAGAGTCGGTGGCGGAGAGAACGAAGTGACGATTTGATAAATCCATGGGTGCTGGCTTCTCGCCAAGTCCAAGGTGAAGGGTCCCATTATTGTAGCGTGTGTAGTGCGAAACCCCAGGCCCATCAGCAACATAGGAGCGATTGGGCAGATCGGTATGAATGGGTGTCTTTTGGCCAGGAAGCGTAAGTGATACTATGGGTACACCGCCTTCCCAATCCACATTGGCAGTGACTCCATCGACGGCGAACGCTTTTGAGGTGGTGCTTGATGATACCTGGGCCGCAGTCGTGTCGTCCAGGGTCTTGCTCGGTACTGGTGTGGCTCGGTGTGGCGGCAAAAGATGCTTGGGCGACGTGAAAGTTGTTCGGAAAAGTCCAGGTCGTAAGGCGTCGAATGTGAAAATAAAGCCCGAGTTTGACTGCAACTCAACGCTCGTATTAGACGATGCCGCCGCGGGAGCAGCTTGATAGCCGTTGGGGACGTGCTCAAGCATCGGCATGATGAATATAGAACGGGTTTAACAGTTAGCAATGCCTGTCTTCTTGCCAAGTATCATGAGCATCATGAATCATACTGTACTTATAGCAAGGCAGGCCATTGAACTTCGCCCGAAAGTACCATCGGAGAAAACCGAAGGATCCTACCCTCGTCACGAGGCTAAAGGCATCCATCCTTGGCTGCCGGTTTCTTCGGCCGTAGCTACGAGACCTAGCCCGAAGAGAGACAAGATCAGCGTCTGGGGTCCCCGTGGGGATGCGTATAAGTGCAGTCGGGCCATATTGACCTACTACTGCAGCATTATCTCAGACTCTTCCTGGGTTGATCATAGTCTTCCTGTTGAACATGTCGAAACCGGAGGTGACCGACGACGTCGCCGCGTCCAAGCCCAACGTCGAAACCACGGAGTCGCTTTACAAGCCAGCCAATGCGACGGACGGCAAAGGCAAAGACAAAGCCGCCGCACTTCTCGCCTCGAACGAACGCATCGTCGTAACATCTGCCGAGAACAAACGCGTCTTGAAGAAGATCGATCTTGTCATCTTGCCCATCCTACTCAGCGTCTACTTCCTCCAATCACTCGACAAGACCACGCTATCCTACGCCTCCGTCTTTGGCCTCATCGAAGATGCGAACCTCGATCCCAACAGTCAACAATACTCATGGCTCGGGAGTATCGTGTACATTGCGCAGCTAGTGGCACAGCCGCTGGTGGCCGTGTTGCTGGTCAAGCTCAGGATGGGGAAATTCATGGGTGTTATGGTGTTCACCTGGGGCTGCATATTATGCGGAATGGCGGGTGCCAGCAGCTTCGCCGGGCTGATGGCCACGCGATTCTTGTTGGGCGCTTTCGAAGCTGCCGTTGGTAAGCCAACTCTTCAAGCCATCGCGAAGACTATCGCTAACGCATCTAGCTCCTGCTTTCATCGCCGTTGTTCAAATGTGGTATAAGCGTGGCGAGCAAACGAACCGAAACGCAGCTTGGTACGCCATGCTGGGCATGGTCAACATCCTCGGCAGTCTGCTCTGCTACGGGTTGGGCCACATCCAGTCCAATCTTCTGTACTCATACCAGATCATCTTTCTCTTTTGTGGTCTCCTCACAGTCGTCGTTTCGGTATTTGTATGGTTGTTTATGCCCGACTCACCCATGGAGGCAAGTGGTTTCCCTATACGAGCCGATGTGAGAGATATACTGACTCCGTGCCCCAATCTTTAGGCCAAGTTCTTCAACGATCACGAAAAGCTCGTCGCTGTCGAACGTCTGCGTATGAACCAGATGGGCGTTGCATCTCGTGTCTGGAAGTGGGACCACGTACTGGAGGCATTCATGGATCCCAAGACATGGCTTTGGTTTTCCATGTTGACAGCGATCAGCATCCCGAGTGGTGGTATCAGTGCTTTCGGGCCTCTGATCATCCAGAGTAAGTCCAACGTTCCTGCAAGCTGCAAGTCTGAACTCCACTGATTGCTCGAATTTCAGGTTTTGGGTTTGGGCCCTTCGCTACGATCCTCTTCAACATGCCTTTTGGTGTCATCCAGATTATAGCTACCTGCGGTGGAGCTTGGCTAGCCACGTGGCTGAAACGGAAGTCGCCCGTGCTGATACTCTTATGTATACCACCAATCGCCGGCATCGTCATCCTCATGGTCGTTGGACGCGGCGACTCGAATCGTGGTGTACTTCTTCTCGGATACTACGTAAGTCATGGCAACGCCAAGCATGCAACCTACTAACCCTGTGCTTGCAGCTGACGTCCTTCTATCCCGGCATTTCACCTTTGATTTATAGCTGGTCCGGCCAAAACACAGGAGGCGACACAAAACGCAAAGTGACGACAAGTATCCTCTTCGTCGGCGCCAGCGCAGGCAACATCATCGGCCCACAGCTCTTCAAACCGTCAGAAAAACCACACTACTACCGAGGCCTCCGCGCCAACCTCGCTCTCTTCATCGCGATCGTCGTCCTTATCCTGCTTGCAATGTTCTGGATCAAGCTTCTGAACCGGAAGCATGCGGCAACAAGAGAGAGTATGGGGAAGTCGGCCATTGTCGTCGATACCAGCATGGGTTCTGCGCGCGAGGGTGATGCAGAAGGAGCTGAGAACGCACAAGCCAGCGGCGTGGGCGATAAGGCGTTTGATGATGTGACTGACATCAAGAACGAAGACTTCATCTATGTATATTGATCAATGGGTCGACGCTCGAAGCACGACTTTCTAAAGTTGTGGCTTAGCTACAATATACACTGAACGTACATAAAACATTTGCTCCATTGGCATGTGCATGTAAACACTGTTGATACTTCCAGGGTATGCTTGACCGTCGGATTCACGCACCATGCACGGCTCTTGTATGGCAGCCTGCCTTCCACGCATGCCTTTCGTCTAGAACAAGCTGTCGATATTGACAAAGAGGTCTTGCCATCCGAGCGGCATATGTTTTAGATTGAGCCCAGGAAAGTCTGCAGAGGTGGACATACGAAGTCAGTATAGATTTCACAAGCGTGTCTGCAGTCCAAACTTACCCCACTCGAAGACGAACTCGCTGGGAACGTAGCCCTGGAACTCGTCTTCAGCTACACTGCTTCTCGCTCCCGCCATCGAAGAGTCCTGGTCGGGTATCTGTTCCGCAGCATACTCTCGGAGAGCAGCTTCACACTTCTCGATGCTGGTTTGCAAGATCTGAAAGTATGCGATGTGGCCCACGGTAACAGTCTTTAGCTCTTCCAGTACGCGATGCGCGTCGCTGAGCAGCGCCATGACCGAAGGTACCGGGTCGCGGAGGAGAATGGCTAACTTGAGGACCAGCAAGACTGAGACGGCGCACTTAGCCCAGACATAGTCGAGTGTCCAGCGAAAAGTACTGAGATACGTTGAGCCAGAGGTCGAGGCATGAGACACCGGCGATGAAGTTGGTGTTGACGATGACTGAAGCATGTAGTGAAGGTGTCGATTCGCTGCCTCCTTGGCTTTGCGTATGAAGTCGCGCTGGAATTCGGTCATGATCGCAATGTTCTCGATCCCGGAAGAGCCTACCGCCTTTAGGTACATGGTCATCGTCGCCCAAGCTTGCTGTATACACAAGTTCTGCAACGCAAGAGTCCGTTGATGTGGCGCTGGTTCGGTCAGAGCAATGTTGGTCCATTCATCGAGCCACAGTGACAGCTCAACACAAGCCTCCTCTACCGTAGTCCGGAGTTGGTCTTCGCTGTGTTGACCCATAAAGTCATTACTCCGGCCCATGATCTTTGTATAAGCTTCCGTGCGGATGATGTTGAGCTCCACTTGCGAGAGAAGGCGGATGTCGGTAGATGTACGTTCTGGGTGAGCTAATAGACATCTGATCTTTCGAGATGACATTTGAAGAGAAAGGCCCGGCAGTTTACCGCCATCTAGAGAGAAACTTGGATGTTTTTAGCAGCGCTCTCCGATCAGGCTAACACGATACTCACAAGAGCTCAAGATTGCAGATTCCAAGCCAAACTCTGGATAGACGGTAAAGCTCTTGCTCATGGGCGGTCACGATCCCGGAACGTGCGTGACTTTTGGCGATGAGCTGATCGACAACATGAGGTAGCCCAAGCTGAATGGCAAAGCGAAGGGCCATGGCCACCAGAACGAACGCGTTCTCCGAGTACGCAGCCACCAGTGCGATGGCCTGTATATCCTCTACTGTAGGGGTATTGGTGTTGATGAATAGGTCGGTAAATTGATCACGGACTCGAGTCTGGAGGCGGCCTAGATATGGGTGTACAGCGTCAGCATTCGTCTCATATGCAGTTCATACAGGAAAATTACTGACGATAGATTCTGGTGTTGAAACCTTCGGCAGCGCGACATCCAATACTGACTATGGCGTCAAAAAGGATTGGACTCCGTGAAGCCACTGATGCGATGTTGTCATGCCTCTCGCAAAAGATGGGCACGAGGTATTGCTATGGCTTTTAGTATGGTTCACCAGGTGAATCGGGGCTTTCATACACTGCCCGAGAAGAAACTTTGTAAAATCAGTGATCTGGGCTCGAGAGGTGCAGTGAGTTTGTCTACCTTTGATACCAGTGGACAGCCTGTTCCCATGTGATGAGACCTGCGTCAACGGCCGTTGCGTTGCACTTGGGCATAGACCGGAGTGCGACTTCTGGCACTGTCCCAGTCGCATCCTCCATGGGTAACTGCATTCATTATCATGGTCAGCTAGCTTTCCGCTGATTCGCGCAGGACACCACCTCAAATAAGGAGGAAACAGAACACCCTGGAGCTACATTGGCGCCAGATGTTCTGATTTGCCTCCTTTATCCTAGTGTAGTCTTCAGGCCTACGTACACTCTTGTCTTGATGTCGCTGGATGCGCATGTGTTCACGAAGTGCAGCCATCTCATTCTCGAGCCTTTCGATTCGCAACACATTTTCGTCCTTTACGGCGTCAAAGTATTGGCAAGTTGCGCCATTCCGGTCACATCGTTGGCAAGGGCGGTTCCCGTCGCATCGTACTTTGGACGTTCGGCAACTGACGCATGCATTGATGGCACGGCGTTTGCGTGGTCGCGGCGAATCCATTGTTATCGGGAATTTCGCACGTACTGGATGGCCCGGTTTTTTGAAGTCGGGGGTGGGCCTGATGGAGATGCGGGGAAGCTACACATGAGTCGTGGCTCTGCGGCGGAATCTACATTCGGCAACGGAGGACGCGACATTCGTCCCGCGGCAGACTTGGGGGCTTGCAATTGTCCAGCCAGAACACCCTGTATCGTTAGTGACCGTGAGTCGCACGTAAAAGTAAGGATGAAGATGATGCGTATCATTCGTCAACACGACCTAATGCCGTCTCATAGGAAAGTGACGCTAAATCCTGTTCGGACTGATGACCAGTCTGCTGCAACGAAGAATACTCAGTTTGGCGCGACATATTCGTTAATTGTAGGCGCAGTGTTGAGATCAAGATCAATGCCGAATTGCCCTGTAGCCTGCCCGTAGCTAGCCTTGACAGCCTCTGTTGCGTATATTCGCATCTCTTTTTCATATGCTTCTGTGACACCCGTCCATCTATCGCCATCGCCTCTCTCACAGGCTTCGGCTATCAATCGACCGAGCAGAGCCGAGTCGCGCACAGCTGTGTTTGCGCCGTTACCTCCTGCTGGCGTCATAGCATGCACTGCATCACCGACCAGAGTGACACGAGGGTCATTGGGCCACTTCGGTACACCTTCTGGTGACGAACATGTTATCTTCCAGAAAGCTGCTTCCGACTCGGCCATGTTATCGAAGAGTGGCTTGACACGATCATGCCAGTGCGATGTAAGTGCCTTTGCTATCTGTGCGGCAGGCGGCCCAGTAATCGTGTAATTGTCGTTCGGCGCTTTGATGACGCCTGGAGAGCCGATCATGGTCCAGCCGAAGTTGACGTCGGGCTTGTCCATGTCGCCTGCGCGCACGTTTGTGATGACGAAGACCTTGCCGCCGTTCGGCTGTGATGTATCGTCGACGAGGCGGAAGACACCTTCGCCCAAGGCCTTGAAGGCTGCTGTCGGGGCTTGTCCATGTATTCCTCTGGAACCGAGATCGTAGACTTTGATCGCCCCATTGGACAGCTGACCAGCGACTGCACTCTTGACACCCTCACCCCCGATCAGCATAGAGCCCTCCTCGGACTTGGTACCGTCGGCGAAGACTAGTCGCACACCATTGTCCGTCCTCTCGTAGGCTGCGACCTGATGTTTCCAAACCACACGGTCCTCGATGCCGTCCATGAACAGCTTGCGCATATCACCGCGCGACACTCCAACGACCTTGCCGTCTCTGCTGGTCAAAGGCTCGCTCTTGACGCTCGGAGCATCTCCACCTATTGTCTTGCCTGTCAGCGGGTTCACTGCCGCGAATCCAGCCCCGCCAGTTTTGCCGCAAGCGTCGTAGAACGTCTTGAATCCTGCCGGACCGAGCACTTGCTCAATGGCGTCCAGACCCTGCGCTGAGAGTCTCAGCCTATAACCCTGCGCTCTGAAGACGATGGACGCGTCGCGTTCGAAGACGAGGAACGGGATCTTGGAACGGTGCAGCGAGCGGGCGAGGAGGAGCGAGGCGAGGCCGGCGCCGGAAATGAGAATAGGCTTCGGAGCGCTCATGGTGGACGGTGAATTGATATGGGGGATAGACGGCGTCTGGAAGGGCGTGGCATGGCTACTGTTATAGCAGTCGCGCTTGGGGGTGAGGCAGGCGCGATGCAGTGCGTCAAGTGCATCGTTGGGCAAGTGGGGGCCGCGTCGGATCTCCTGGGCCGCCGAAGCAACGTGATTGCTAAGCTGCCACACTCAAATGCCAGTAAGCGACTGTGGCCTCTTTCCGCACGGCGACATTTATAATACCATGCCGCTAAGCCATGCTGATGTTCTAGTCTTACGCAGCACTCGGGGATGCAGCTGTGTTGGAGACCACGTGAAGACGCGTCAAAGCCTTGGGCCGAATCATGGCACCCGCGCAATCTTTGGCCCATCAATCATTGTTGAAATCCGTCGATTTGGTAGCATACTCTATGGATCCATGCAGTTCCCCTTCGTCATCACATAACGACGCGAACGTGCTGTGTCGCACAGTGACTACTACCGTGTTGGTGCTATGATGCCATGTAATCCATAATGTAGTCGATCTTCGGCTTCATGAGCAGCAAGTAATGCTCTTCCGGGATAAGCGCCATAGGTTCCCGAGCCACGAAGACAGCCCAACTAGACTCTTTGTCAAAACTCCACTCCCAACATGTAGACTCGAAATTGGGGGCGTTCGGGGCATCGTATCTCTGGAAATGGTCTTCTTTGAGCAACTCGCCGAGTAATCTGATGTACCCATAGGGCTCTTTTGCAACACGATGGTTCGGGAAGAGGAGCTTGACTTGTTTGACGTTGCGCAGACGTCTGAGCAGACCCACGAGGGCTGTCCGGTTGGTAGAGTTGTCGAGTGGCATTACAAACTGTAGCTCATCGAGATGCATACATTGCCTGTTCAACGGGTGCTCGTACCATTTCCCGATGGTCTCATGGTCGCAGTGAATCCTCAACTTCTTTACATCTTGTAGAAGCTCTTCGACTTGCTGACCGGCAACTCGTGTGGAGTTCCTGGCGAGCACAAAGAGGGTACTGTGGATGGCAAGGCGACGGAACTCAGCGTTGAACTGGCGGCAAACCAGCCGTATCGCAAGGTTGGTACTAGCTTTGTACCTCTCATCTATCGTAGAACAAGTTCGTCCCTCATTGGACTCGTGGTGTTTCGTGAGTCCCGCGTCAGATTGTTCCAGCGCGTATGCGACAATCTCTAGGCGGAGCTCGATAGGTAAAGAGAGAAAGGTCGCCTTTGAGGCGGTGTGAGACATGACGTGGTGCCACAGGGGGTTAAGACAGCGAGTATGGCCGCTGCGTAAACTTTGTGCTCACAGACACTGGCCATTTGCAAGCTCGAAGCAACAACCCAGCTGACGCGAAAGAAGCGCGCCTGATGCCAGCGCGGGCCCGTGCGTAGACATCTGATAAGATTTCACGACCCCGCCAATCTCCGACTCCGAGCTTGCGTCGCCCCATCTTGTACCTCATCGCGTCCACTCATGCGCACTTCATCCATCTCCATCATTCTGTACACGCTTACAGGTGCATCACATGCTTTGTACTCGGGAAAGTACTGCCCTTTGGCATGTGAGACCGGCGTCAACTATGTAACCTTCAACGACACCGACCCTTCGCTTTCGAGCAAGATCCGAGGATGCCAAAGTGAATTACGCCTCACATCACTGTATCTGTGCTTCGACGAGTTCTGCATACAGAACGGTCAGACAGAAAAATGGATCGAGAACCAGAAACCCTGGTGTGAAGCACACGCGAACATTACATTACCTTCCTTTCGCGATATTCTGGACCAATGGACCCCTGACGACAAGGCTAGAGTGACACGACTGTCGGCTGAAGAGGCACTGAGTTTTCCAACCATTGATGAAGTTGTGATACCAAGTGATGAGCTTGTAAGGCGAGCTTTCACCACCATGGTACGTTCCTGCCTGTACGGCCGATAAGACTATGGGGTGCTAAATGTGGCGTACAGGAAGCGGCATTCTGGGAATACGAGATCCATCTCGTGTATGGGTAAGTCGAGCCTGTACCCCGTTAGGCGCGACTTCGCTAATATAATACCCATAGCTGGTACATGTACTACTTCTGGCTCGTAGTAGTGGCCGTTGGTGTAACGACGCGCATACTGTCACTTCTACGCAGTGAACAGCGCCACAAGTCATACAAAACAATCCCAGAAGTCGAATCCGGCCGGATTTCTGGACCTCGAAGTCCCTTGGTTTCCCTCCGAACATGGCTGAGGCGATACGTTACTACACCTGCCGCTTTTGGTGATCGTTGTTCTCGACCGTACGGCTGGTGTACCATCCCACCACGGATCCAGTCGCTTACCATCTTTCTTTTTGTCGCGCTCAACGTTGTTCTCTGCAGCTGCTCCTACCGTCTCACCGAAGGCAACCTTTATTGGCCGAAGAAGTCAGTGCAATTCCTCCGTTTTGTTTCGGATCGTACGGGAATCATATCGCTCGCGAACTTCCCACTCGTCTGGCTCTTTGGTATGCGCAACGATCTTTTGATCTGGGTGACTGGATGGGGTTTCGGTACCTACAACGCTTTCCATCGGTGGGCGGCAAGGGTTGCCACAGTACAAGCCGTAGTGCACAGTGTGGGATACACGCTGATGATACTGGAGCGCGGAGGATGGCCATCTTTCCTAAACTACTGGACGAAGCACTACTTTTGGAACGGCGAACTGTCAACCATCGCCATGTGTGGTCTTTTGGCGTTCTCGTTCTACGGTATCCGCCGTGCGCACTACGAGTTCTTCCTCGTCACGCACATAGCGCTCTCGATCGCAACCCTCTGGACTATGTACTACCATGTTGAGATTTTCACTAATGGCGAGTGGAACATATTCATCTGGCCATGCGTTGGTGTCTGGGTCTTTGACCGGATCATGCGCCTCTCACGAATCTTAGCTTTCAACCGCAGCCCGCTGAGTACCAAGGCTAGGGTTACTTATGACCCTAGCAGTAACCTCGTGCGCATGGAAGTCGATAGTAGTAAGAGCTTAGTAGCCCCAAGGCCTGGCTCTTACTACTACATCCACGTGTTGGATGATCTGTTCTATGCACATCAGAGCCATCCGTTCACGCTGGCATACAGTTCAAAAGATACGGACAATCCTCCATCTACGCCACTATCGCCGCTTTCAGCGAGGCCGGAACACTCGCGTACTTCATCAGCCTCAACCACAGAGTCGGATGCACTCCTTTCGTCTAAAGCCTCAGATGCCTCATCGAACATGGTGTTCCTTGTCCGACCGTACGACGGCTTCACATCCCGATTGAAGTCACATTGTCTCTTGCATCCCAAAAGACTCCACATCCTTGTGGAAGGGCCTTATGGACATACTGTTCCTCTCCGCAGTTCACAAAACATTTTGTTTGTAGTCGGTGGAACGGGTATCGCAGTCCCGCTATCACACCTAGCCCACGTTCTGGCCAGTACATCACGTGTACGGAGTGTGAAGATTGTATGGGCAGTACGCGAGTACGCGTTCCTCACTTCTGTTCTCCGCGACTTTAGAGGCTTGTTGGGTGATGAGAGAGTCGAGATGGAAGTGCACGTCACTCGGGATGATGAGGCAAAAGACGATGTGTTGGGCGAAGACCTGAAGAGCGTGAGAATCATGGCACACAGACCGGACGTACATGAAACAGTTCAAGAGGCTGCTAGAGATGCGGGCCAGCAACGTCTGGCGATTGTGGCTTGTGGGCCAGCTTTGATGGCGGATCAGGCTAGGAAAGCGAGTGTCCAGATGTTGGATAAAGGTTATAGAGGGGTGGAGTACTTTGAAGAAAGCTTCAAGTGGTAGAACGTACGACATTAGACTGATTCGATGGATTCAACTCGTCCTCAACATTGTCCCATTTTACACATCTGCTTTCTCCTCTGTTCTTTTGAGTCGGATATACCACTCCGCGACCTCTCTCACGCTATCCTCTAGCCCCCTGATCTTGCCACCATTCAGCAGCATCTTCTCAGTCATGCTTGATTCGACGCGGAATGGCATGTTGATGGGCACCTTCTGGCGTCCCACTCTGAACGCCCCAGCCTTGACCTCCTTCGAAAAGTCCCGCTCGATCATGTCCGCCACAGAGTTCCAGAGTTTGTCCCCATCTGACCCCTCCTCCACCGTCCCAGCGGCAACATACCACTTGGGCAGGTCCTCGCCTCTAACCCTCCCATCTAGTGCCTCGATATGAATGCGAGCGCAGTCTTGCACATGCACGAAACCAAACGCATACCGCGGGGCTATATCATCGAACAGCAATGCCTTGCTCTGTCGATCCATATGCGCACGTGCTTGCTCCGACGTTTTGCAAAACTCCGCAGGGCCAATAACGGTACCGGGTATGATTTGCGCGATAGAGAAGGGGAGCTCGTGGGAAGCTTGGAGATCAGCGAGGTAGGTCATACATTGGGCTTTTGCGGAGCAGTAGGCGTTATGAGGGGATTGGAGAGGGGGTCGGTATGCGAGGGATGTTTGCGAGACCTGAACTGCCTCTGTATCGGTCAGTAAGACGCATGAAGTGAGGCGCGAGGGCAGAAGCAAAGAGACGTACCGTTCAAGACGCGTTCCATACGCGTACCCAGTGTATCGCCGTCTTCAGAGTCAACAAGCCCCGCTCCAGCCTGCGTGAATACCATCCTCTTCACTGTGCCAGACTTCCGCCCTGCTTCTATCAAGCCCCTCGTCGACCTGATGTATGGATGGTAGATGTCGTTGTCAGGATCCAGATGGAGCATCGGCCATGCTCCTGCTATGTGCACAACATAGTCGACACCCGCAACAGCTTCATCGTATGCTCCCTTGACCGCATTGTCTGGCACGGCGACGTATTCGATTAGGTCGAGGTAGGGCTGCACAGAGGGCCCGGTTTTGATCGTTTCGATGGCGGAGGCGCGGCGCACGATGCACCGGACTCGATAGCCAGTTTGCAGCGCGTAGACCACACAGGCATAGCCTATTGTTCCGTTTGCGCCCGTTATCTAGGTACCCAGTCAGTTTCGTTGCGCTGGGGATGATGGAGATTGACTTACAGCGACAAGGCCTCGAGCTCCGCGATCGGCCGTCATGCTTCAGTGCCGCGACGGTGAAGTTTCCCAATATCGCGAATACTTCGGGCCTGGGTCAGAAGCTTGGAAATACATGGTTGATATGGGAAATGTCCGAGTCTTACTAAGATTCTTGCCGTTGGAGTGCAGCTTGGATGAATGGGAGGGCAAGCCGGGCCAAGCCGTTCCGAGCAGCGTTCCGATATCCCTCGGCATTTGGGGACGTTGAGCTGGTCGTCATTGGACGTTTATCCACCAACACCCCTAATCCACGCGATCATTGCGCGAAGGGAGCTTTATTATGCCTAACTTGCCTCCTTTCCATACAACAGATGGTTGGGATATTGGCTGAAGACACGTGTATTGGAACACGACAGCACGCAATCGCGAAGCTTTCCTCATGCCGCCATGAGAAGCTCAACATCATCGTCGTACGCTCCAGAACCCACGCGCGTTTCGTATCACGGGCATAAACTGGCGCCACCGGGCAGGCTGGAGCCTTTTCAGGCGACCTCGCCACTGTCCTCGCTCTCAGAGCACCTACACGCGCGCACGATGCCACGCTCCTCGAACGGAACCCGACCGCACTCGTCCACAACCAAGGTGCCGGGATCGTTGTAGGAAGCAATGTGCGCGTATCCTTCGAGCGTTATGATAGATGTAATTGCGGCTTGGCTGTTCCACGACTCGGAGGCAGCAGTTGGACAAAATGGCGAGCTTAACCATCAAGAAGATATGACAAGTTGGCATCTGGCATGCTACATGCCTATACAATGGCAAGCAATAGCCAGGCATACTGGCATGCTATAAGTTCGGCGGATACGAGCGACGGGATAGTAAGCCACAGGGAGCGGGGGCAGGACACAGCAGAGAGAAGCATGAAGTTCGGCAGTTCTAATCAGCATCAACAGTTGCCGCCGGATGCCCATATATATACATCGAGAAGAGATGTTGCCAGCATGGCCAATCGATAAGCTGAAGTAGCTACAATAATAACGCGGCATTCTGCAAGCTTCCCTTCTTTTAGGACCAGTCGCCTTCATCCTCAACCACTTCGCCACGTTCCGAGGCCCCCAGCAGCCCGCGGACGGTCCACGGTCTGTACTCATATCCCGGCGGTATGTTCGTGTTCAAGAACTCGACACCCGTGTCCAAATGCTCAGCACACTTGTGGTAGTTATCGTAAACGTACTTCTCGGGGTTGTGACAGACCAACCAATCTCCGACCATCTTGTGTTGCTTTGTCGGCGCCGCCTTTTCGTCTTTCCAGTCGGTGTTGTGAAAGATCTCACGATTCTTGAATCCTAGCTTCTGCGCGCAGGATACTCGCTCGTACCTACAATTTCGAAGTTAGTCGCTGGTGTTTCTCCACGATCTATATCGGCATACCTCAGCTTATTGTGCACCTTGGTTGCAAGCGCAACGTTTTGCTTCCCGGCAACATGTAGACAGGCTGCTAGCGAGTACGCGTCTTCCATGGCCATCGTGCCGCCACTGAACGACGTAGGCAAGAAGGGATGGGCAGCATCGCCCAGCTGCACGACATGGCCGCCTTTCGACACCCACTGCGGCTGTGGATCACGCCACATCAGCTTCCAGTCGAGCACCTGATTGTTCGGTGTCGCCTTGATCACCTCCGTAACAAAAGGATCCCAATCTTTTACAACATCCAGAATCCTATCCGTGGAAGTGGTTTTCGACCAGCTCTCTGTTGCCGTACCGTTCTCATCCTGATAGAAGTTAGCAACGATCTGCAAGGCCAATGAAGCAGCGACCACAAACCTTGCAAGTCAATAGATAGCACAGCTCGCCCTTGTCATGAGAAATAACCATGTGCGCGCCAGGACCAATATACATGAAACCACGGTGATCGTGCCCCAGAAACTCCCTCGCAACAAGGGGATACTCGTCCATCGCCGGCCCAGTAGGAAAAGAAGTCCGGTAGACAACAAAGCCAGAACTAATCGGCTTCTCTCTATTCCCGTCGATGATCTCGCGGGACCTAGAGCCTACACCATCTGCGGCTACCACCACATCTGCAGTTATCCTCTGACCACTTTTGAGAATAACACCGCCTGATGTGTTTGAGTCAAAGTATGCGTCCACTTTCGCGTCGTACGTGATGGGTATACCGAGCTCTTTGACGTAGGTATTCAGCAAACTATGCAGCCTCTTTCGGTAGATGCTCAAAGACGGATTTGCAGAGTCGCCAGGAGCATGGTGTTGGATGAATGTGCCGTCGTATTTGCGCAGGTCAAAGGTCGGTGGCGATGCGAGGGCCCTGAGGCGTTCTAAGAACCCTGGCCATTTCTTGGGCGTTTCGAGCGCTGAGCTGGTGATCATGATGATCTCACCTGTCGGTTTGTTAGTTTGGTTCGTTTGGAGGTCGATAGTTGGATGGGGTGGTACATACCGGAGTATTGACCTTCGTCATTCCGTTCAAGAACGCGCACATCGTGTCCTTTGCGGTGGGCCTCGATTGCAAATGTGAGTCCGCCGATGCCGCCTCCCACGACGAGAATGTCGATACCGGTTCTTGGTTCTCGTTTCATTTGGGGTTCCTGGATGTGTGGCATGTTTGATGCTGTTGTTTTGTTCGATGTGGCATTCTCTTCGCATAGATATACTTGAACATTTCTCACACGCCCCAGGGCTTTCATTGCAAACGGCGCAACAACATACCGGCGGGCGAAAGACTACGGACGGTTGAGGCGGACAGATCCGACAAAATTTCATGGACAGGTCCGCGTTGATCCCTTGGTGGGCCTCGCCTGCCCTGAGGGATGCGATGTTGCATCCGTTCACAAACGCCCCTTCCGGCGTCCCGAAGCTAGCTTCTCTTAAGCTTCTCAGGCATATGGCTACGTGCGTGAACCAAGGCTAAGCACAAACACATCTAGTACTGGCGGCGAAAATGTCTACGTTGGGTGGCAAGGCATTGTACATCATGTACGATGGCTTGTACAAACGCGGGCCCACATGGCAGTGGTAACATCGTACTATTCTCCACACGGCCATGCGATCAGAGATTGTGGGATGAGTATCAGCGTGACTCTGATTGATTTCAACATTAGACCAGTATGTGATGTCGACACTCGTGATTGACAAAGCCGATATCGCGAAGACATCTCTCATATCGGGTCTACTGGGCAATAAACTACGTTTGCATCTGTTTCTGCATCTCCTGCACAACGACTGCTTGAACCTCGCGCATATGTTTACTCACTATCGCGCCGCCGTATCCACCTTCCAGATCGTCGAGAAGATCTTCGCTGCCCTTGGGGAAGATGCCTACGCTTCTTCCACACAACTCTTGAACCGAAGCAAACCTCACCACAGCATCCACGACTCTGTCCATGGATACAAATCCTATGATGTTAAGAACAGCGCCGTTGTCCTCTACAAAGTCGGGTTGCTTGGCGATGCCGGTATCCACGTACCAGGGTGCAACAAGATTGATGCGGATCGAAGAGTGCATGGCGCGCTCGCGTAGGCTGTACAGAAGTCCTCGAACACCGAACTTGGACATGCTGTATGTGGTGCTATATGGGTATCCAATGTAGGCTGCAAGCGAGGCGATGAGAACGATGCTGGGCTTGAAAGTTGTTGCTGCTGTGCGCGGGAGGCGGAAGTGATGTAGTGCCAGATAGCAGGTATTGTATACTGCCTGAAGGTTGACGGACACGCAAGCAAAGCTTGGAGGAGGTGGTGGTGTGTCTCCTGGGTTTGGCAACGTGGCTGGCACCATGTCGAAGAGATTCTTCTCGGCAAGGATGCCTGCATTTGGGATCACCACATCAATCTGCCCTCCATAGTGTATTGCAGACTGAAACATGGAGGCTTGGTCTTCGTAGGATGTCATGTCGCATTGTACGAACTGCACCCTGAGGCCTCGAGTGGTTAGATCTGCAGAGGTGGGAGTACCAAGTTAGTATGTTTATCACATGCAATTTGCATGGTCAGAACTTACCCTGAATGACGCCCCCAGCCGTATCGTGTAGATCAGCCATGGTGACTATTGCGCCTGCTTCGGCCATCTTCATCGCGCAGGCTAGACCAATGCCAGATGCTGCGCCAGTGAGAAGCACCGAACGATCTTTCAGGTTGGATGTATCTAGCACACTGTTAAAGTCGATGGGAGTGGCCATGGTTGGAGTAGCGGTGTTCGCCATGTTGATCAAAGAGTGGCAAGTAGAAGGTTGTAGGCGTAAAACAATGATGCTTAGTCGAACGCAATCGCCTGGTAGATAAGTGAAGAATCGACGTCGCGCAGACGCTACGCAGTAGAATGCAAGGGTGGATAGCGAGAGGCTACAAAGCTGGGAAAGTGGCCAAGCAATCAGTGACGCTGGGCACAACTGAGAATCCCATGGTTGCCCAAAGAGACGCATGCGAGCAAATCGGGGCAAAGTTCAACATCTCGATGGGGGCTGCAGGAGGAGGCGGGGTTTGCCAAGATACAGTATGTCATGCGGGGAAGGAGCTACTCCATCACCAAACACACCCGGCCCGGGCAATTATTAGATTGCCGTTGAGTGAGGCATCGATCATGAGTGGGCCGATGAGTGCTCGTTTACAGCGGATATGTCCGACGTTCCAAGCTGGTACGTACGCATGGCACCCCGCCAGAGCGTAGCATTTGATCGGGGCAAAAGGTGCTTCTGAGGAGAGTTGCATCGGGATCGCATCAACCCAAAGTAAATGACCAGTTCCACTCTCTTACCACCTCTTCCCAGTCCCTTCTTTGCCCACCTTCAAGCTTCGGTCGCCACACTTCTTTCAACACCTTTTGGACACATTCAACGTTCTCGTACCGATTCCTATTCTGGATATCCTCTAGCCTCTGGAAGCACTTCTCGATGGCCGCTTCATCGTCTAGCTCGGCTCCAGCGAGAAATATTGGGTAGAGCAAACTTGACTCCGCGGCGCTTCCCGGTGGTATACGAGCGATAAACTCCATCGCGCGTGATGCACAGCCCGCAATATTGGCTGAATGGCTAGGCGAGGTGCGGTAGAGCTGAATGAGAGCTGCTAAACGGTAGGCTTCTGCCAAGGCGATGAGGTCGAGAGCTATAGGAGTATCGACGCCAAGTGCAAACGGGTTGTCGTAAGCCCAATTCTGTATACCCTTCTCGATCACGTTGAAAGACGCTTCGGTAGCGAGGGGAAACGCGGGACTCGAAGAGGTGACATACTGTATCCGTGAAATCAGGTCGCATAGCTGGTATGAAATGCCCATGAGCGGGTCGATTGTGCCTGGCATTAGGGCGGCGCTGATTGGTATCAAGCCCTGCTCTGCCGAACAGGCCTTTCCGGCGTTTGACACCCGCGCCATGAGCGAAGCAGAGGCGAAGTGGTAAGTGAAGTGTCGATGCAGAGAATCAACTTCAACACAGTCCATGATGCTCTGTTCCGGAGTGAGCGCACTAAGTATCCGTTGCACACTCTTCAGTTGCGATATCCATCTCGTAGTCTTGACACCGTTGAGTGCTTCTAGTCCTACCAGGATGAGAATTACCGCAGTGACCTGGTAGGTATCTTCTGGTAACCCACCCGACGGGTTCAAGCGCTCCTTGATGAACTGATAGCACTTCCTCTCGTGGCGGGAGGATACGGCGCGAAGATGTTTGGCGCGTTCTGCGTCCTGGCTTCGCCTCGCCAACTGAGCAGAAGATATAGCCAGGATAGCGTCAAGCATACCTTCGATCTGGAAAGACCAAGGCATGTAGAGGCTGGTGTAGAAACTCGTTGCAATAGGTGCTACTTGGACACTGGGTACAAACGCCTCGATGTAATACTGCAACAAATGCATCCGCTCCGCTCCTTCGTCGCCCGGTAGTGCATCCCATGGATCAAGAGACGAGCGCAGTGGGACTGCGACCTGGCGCTCCGGGCTCTTTGAGCTTGACTGGGACGAAGACGATTCCGAAACGATACTTCGTGGAGTTTGCCATTCGCATAACAGGTTGAGGCGCTTGCAGTTCGCACACTGAGGCTGGGCGCTATCGCACCTCTTCCGCCGGGTTCGGCATGTAAGGCAGCCCGTCCGTGACCTTGGCGCGAATTTGCGTTGACGCGGCTTGGATTCAGCCATGATCTGATGGATAGAAGTGCTGAGAGGAGCTTGATTCGGATAGTCACCGAGGGGACATGGAGACGTGCATCGTTGCGGGTGTGTTATTGGCAAAGATAGCTGAAGATTGAGTCAGTCAGATGCCGCGATCGCGGGTGCGGTATCGATAAGGCGTGACTAATCGGAGCATGCACCTCCGAAGGGCGACAGATGCATGGTCATCCACTGCTATCAACCTACGTCAACCGCAATTCACGCGAAGCTCGGGTCGAAACCATCGTATTTCGCATGCGCGAAGGATTGCATCCTACAATGGAGTTCCTTGGCCGCTGTGGCAGACCGCGCCTCCATGCGAAGAGACCACCCACGCCGTCGATGCTCCCACGTGCAGCTGGTTCCTGAGCATCCTTACCGCCTTAGGAAGCATCGCCAGAACTCATCTCCGAGGCTAAAGCAGGTGCTGAACTTGACAACACCACGATCAATCAACATGTCGGGTATAAAGATGATAGGCGTGCGCTCTATTCCTATCTGCACTTCGGAGCTCCTCTCATTTCTTAACGGTAATCATGAAGCTTCTTGCTCTTTCTCTCGCCGCTAGCAGTGCTGCTGTTGCAGCCCAAGACAACTTCAATGTCTTCCAGCATATCGGCGGCAACGGACAATGGTTCCCCGGCGAAGAGGTGGCGGGCATTTCGTCCGATATACCTACAGGATGCAAGGTCGATCTGGCAGGTAGGGCAGCTTGATACCGCGATTGAAGAATGCCAGACTAAGAACACATAGCTTTCTTCTCCCGTCACGGTTCGCGGTTCCCAGACCGGTAACTACTGCACGCGCTGTACATGAGGCATAGGCTGACTTTGTCTTTTTACTTTTATAGTGGCGCCTACAATGGGTGGGTTGAATTCGCCAATTACATCCAAGCCGCCGGAGACATCACCATCACCGACGAGAAGCTCGCGTTCCTCAAATCCTGGAAGCCGGTCCTCTCAGACCCGGACGCTCAAATCGCTAATCTGAGCCCGACCGGCTGGAAAGAACTACACGAGATGGGTACAACGTGGCGCCTTCGTTACCCCGACCTGTACAAGTACAACACCGCTTTTACTATGTGGGCAAACTACTATACGTCTGGTCCACGCGTTCGGGACAGCGCACGCCTGTTCGCTCAAGGTTTCGTGGGGCCCAACGCTACAGACCTCACTACAATCTATGCTCTCAACGCGAGCGACCCTGCCAGTTGGGGCAACACTCTTGCTCCCAGCGACCTGTGCAATGCCTACAACGACGCGGGTGGAGGTCCTGCCAAGGAGACGTGGGACTCTATGTACCTTCCCCCGATTGCCGCTAGGCTCAACGGGAAGATCCAAGGCCTGAACCTCACAACGAGTCAAGTCGACCAGATACCCTACTTGTGTGGATTCGAGACGCAAATCACCGGCCGTCGAAGCCCCTTTTGCGATATCTTCACGCAGGAAGAGATCTTGCAGTACGAATATGCGCAGGATTTGCGTTATTGGTACGGCACCGGTCTGGGATCCGATATCGAGAAGTATCAGATGTTGCCTATCGTTGACATGACTGTGCAACGCTTTGTCGATGGTCCAGACGCAACCTACAAGACGGGCAATGGCACTTTTGTCCCTCCAAAGATCATGGCCAATTTCGCAAATGATGGCCAAATCAACCAGCTGGCCGCTGCGATCGGTGTTTTCGACAACCGACAGCAGCTTCCTGGCAACATGTCGTTGTCGGACCGACTCTTCCGCTCCTCTCAGGTCGTGAAGATGCGCGGAACTGTTGCATTCGAACGCCTCTCTTGTCCTGCTGCTGCCCACAACAGCACATATGGCTCTGGCTATGCAGCCGACTACAACGGCACCGCCCCTGAAGAAACTTTCATGCGCATCCGCATTAACGAGGTTGTCTACCCTGTTGTGGATTGCACCAGTGGTCCTGGCTCATCTTGCCCCCTGTCTCAGTACCAAGATATCATCAAGGCGAAGCGTGCAGAGGCCGGTGACGTGACCAAGCTGTGCAACATGACGGGCGAAGGCCTTGCGGCACAGCCAAAAGCAACCTTTTTCTTCGACAACACACTTCCGTGGCAGACAGTTGTTAAGCCCTAGACACAAAATCAGGTGTTCGATAGTCCAAAATGATAATTTTCATCGCTGACGTTCCCACGTATGCTTCTGTGCCGCTTGATGTGTTTTTGTGCCGCGATAAGGCTGTTGTCAACGTTGCGCAATTGACGTGGGCCACACTCTCTACCCCAAGCACGGTCGAGTTGCTGAGATCGCAAGGCTCAACGTGCATCGCATTCATACAGCGGCTTCGGCCACCGACGATTGACATGTACAGGGCGCGCGCGTTCGTCACTAGGACGCGCCAGCCCCACTTTCCAGCTATTGGATCGCGCCTGTGCACAAGACGCACGCCCTACACCCCAATGACCCTGTTCCGCTCTTTACGCAAGCCAACCTGTACACCATGCAAGACAGATTACCAACAAGAGCTTCAGAAACGTACGGCGCGACCCTGCGGCGTCGTTGGCATGTGTCGATGTGACCTGGCTCTCGTACGACTAGCCTTTTACACCCGTGCCTCAGGAGTACAACACTCGCACCGCGCATTCTTTGCTACCCGTCGGGAAGTCCACATGCATTAGCGTATTCCGGGAGAAAGTGGCTCCAGCGCAAGTCTCCCATTGGACCCATCTGGCGCAATGCTGGCGTCAAACTGTCTCCACATTGCGCCTCGCAGGCGTATGGTCATGTTCTCGACAAGCAAAGCCGCTGAAACAAGCCTCTCACGCCTTTCAGGTCAATTACCGAAACAGTCAGCACCGCGACGGCAAAGTCATGTTGGTCCATGGAGTCATAGGGTGTGCGATTCTCGGATGTCTGAATCGGTACAGTGGCCTGAGCTGTGGGGTGAGTATAAAGGTGGTGTTGTACGCAGCTGAAGTGATCTAGACATTACCAGCACATTCTTCTTCTTACAGCGTGGGCTCAAACAAACCGACAGATTTGGTACCGGTCCCACAGAAAGGAGAAAGCACCCTGATCCACAATAATCAAACGAGTACGTTTGCCATCATACTCGACACGCAAGCTTCAAATCGGCATCAACATCGGCGTATCGAGCAAGGCTCATACATACACCACTACACCGCCTCTAGAGCCATCTGAATCGAAAGAAACACGCCCAAGTTCTCGTATATCGAAGATGTCAGGCTCTTCCGCGACGACTCCTCGCACTTCTTTCGAATACATCAAGACACCAGTCCAGGCATCTTCATCATCGACGTCTGTTGTTTCGTCATCGGCATCTACACTGAAGGAACCGAGCAAAGCTCGGGGCCTCTGGAACTCCATCAAGCGCCACGCGAAAGAGCACCATGAGGGCATGAACGCAGCATATGCTACATACTATGGCTCAGGCGCAGGCGCGATTGCGAACGAACAAGGGCAGGAAGTCTGGGAATATCGAAGAGGAAGCAAGCAGGGAACGACGGACATGAAGCGATAATAGTGACAGATGTGTTGGCATGGTTCCGCGTTTCAGGGTTGGATTCAGCAGCCTCAGCATGCTGCATGAGGCTCATGTGCTTCGATTGTATGTACTAGGGGGTTATTCGGCGTTGGAGTTGATGCGTGTATACCTGTTTTCTTCCTGGAAGTACTATTTTTTGCCGAATCGTATGATGACTCTTAGTCGCTTTACTTTGTGGCGTCGCTGCTGAACACGGCAGCGGTATGTGATTCGGCTCACAGGGGAAGTGCTGTTATAAGGCTTCCAACCCAGGACAGCCCGTGGACTTTTCCTAGACCCTCTTTGTGTTCGCCCGGAAGGGCGTATTATGGATTATCCTTGCGCTTCATTGGTGCACATGCGTTGAAACTATCATTACTACGCAGACCAGCGGATAAAACTCAATACAGCCGCCTCCAACATGCAACTATGCTATCTACTCCTGGCTCCTTTCTACTAGATCTTCGATCCCGGTTCTAACTCCCTCGATGATGTCACGCATGAGCTGCTTTTCCACGGCATCCTCAGCCCAGCAGAAGTTCAACGTCGCGTTTCCATCGCCACCTGTTACAACATTGAGTTTCAAAGCATTGGCCACAATATTGGGAGATTGGCTGAACACCATCCGACCGACAGTCCATACTCCTTCACTCTGAGTATGCTTCCAGACTCCTGCACTTGACAATTCTGCTGCAGACTTGCGAGGCTTACCTAATTTGTCGAAGAAATGTTGCTGCATAGAAGAGATGTATTTCAGCAGCGCAACGGGGTTATCGACGCCAGACTTGGCGACTTCTGTGGATATGGTGGATTTCACTGCGCGTGCAGTGTCCCATGAGAACTGCTGTAAGACACTCAGTCCTGCTGAATCTTTGAGTCTGGGTTCTCGAGATGCGACGCGCTCGTGAAGGTAGGCATATTCGGCAATCGTCATGGTCATCTGCTGTGCCTCCACATTTAGGAATTTCTTTATCGATATCGGGCCTTCAATGTGAAGCCTCTCACAGTCTTCTGCTGAAAGGCAGGTGAAGAGTGACGCGGCGAGAAGGCATTGTAATGTTGCTGTTACGCTTGTCTTTTCAGATCGGCTGACTTGAGCCAGCTTGTCCGTAGTCGCTTTCGACAGGACGAGCGTGCGATAATGTGGTGGCGGAATCGGCGTAGCGTTCGGCTGTATAGCGTTGCCCGCCCATAGCTTCGGAGGTCGCTTTGCGAATACCGAGGGTAACAAGGCACCAAGAATGGCCTTGATGAAGTAAGGCCACGTTATAGTCATTGGATGTAAGTCCTCTAATGGCGGCGCTAGATCCGCAGACGAAGATTTGACAATCGCATCTGCGATGCCTTCCGGAGTGTTGAGGCCAGCCAGGAATGATTTGTGAAACGAGAAGGCTGACGTTCCGTCTGCTAGCGCATGATGCCACATCCACGTCGCCGTGAACTTGGATGTGTCTTGTGCTGAAGTCAGGACCAGCAGCCGCCAGAAAGGCTTCGAGCCTATGTTGTCCTTAAAATCGCGGCTATGCTGCTGCACTAGGTATCGATCGAGCTCTTCGTCCGCCTCGCCATCGTTTGGGAATGGTGTCTTTCTCTCGCATATCTCTATGCAGGTACGTAGATCGATCTCAGGGAGTTGCGCGAAGTATACGTTGGGATAGGATTGATCTTCATTCAGCGTGATGGTCGTCAGGACCGGGTGCTGGGCAATAACTTTTCGGAGCGCAGTATAGATTCGCAGTTCGAGCGATGATTGAGAGTTCTTTGATGCCACATATTCTGCGGTAAAGCCAACGTTCTTGTAGAACCCGAGATGGTGTCGCGCGGTGCTGTATGTTTCTAGTCTGCCGCATGGGCGCAGCTTCTTGAGGTTTGAAAGGTCGGCCATTCTGTACAGGCGGGAGCGGCTCTGAGGAAGCAAGAGAACTCATGGGTATCGCAGCATCCTACAGACAATATGTAGATCTGTAAATCCCTCACACTCGCAAGGGACGCCGCAAGGGGATGGACGGATTACCAATGCAAGTACTGACTCGTGTCGCAACTCAACAGAGGACAGCGCGGCGAGAGCTCTTGCTACATCATGAAGAGTCGGACGTTCATCGCTGGCGAACTCCGCCTACTACGTACTCTCGTATACCCGTGGCTAGCTATACTGATGGTGTTGTGTTGATGCATTTGTTGTGGCATCGAACGCCGCCAAGATCAGGCAGGTGCTCCTACCTAGGTAGCTTTCCGACGGAATCATTCCCGGTTTTCCTACCTAGGTACGTTCGTGCATTGAAAAACACGACCAACACGACAAACACAATTCAACACATGACGACAGAGTCGCGAGACCCACCTGACAGTCCAACGGAGGGCTTCTTGGCTAGCTTTTGTCCTCCTACTATAGGGCTGAAGGATCAATTCAACCCCAAAGATGGGTTCACGACATGCGCAAGCGTGCACCAACGGCATGGGTCCAACATTAACCGGGGGCCAAAAGGACTAATGGGGCAAGCACCATACCTTGAGCGGCATAACACCACATCGACGGGCTCTGGAAGGTCCTCGTATCTGGAAATGCCCTCTAACCGGTATGATGAGTTCCCCAATCACGGCAGTCCTACAGAAAATGTATGCCTCCCGGCTTCAGCCTCGGATCGCCATCGCTTCAGCCACAGGCAGGCCGTGACTTTGATATAGAGAGAGCGATGAGATCAATGCTTCACACGGCGAGTGCATCGCTGTCCTGCCATTACCGGCCACCATGGCTCCCTACCCGACGCCTCTCGAGGCAACATTCACGTTGGATGCACGACTGGACTGGAAACTGGAGCCACGATCAACAGACAACGAGTCACCACCGTCCAAGAGTCCAGCAGAAGAAAGAGCTGCTGCCTCGATGTTTATTGGTATATGTCTGGCCGTCACATTTGTACTCGCAGCGCCTATAGTATGGGTATGGCTTGCGGATCGAATCAGAAGGCGGAAACTCGATCCGTTCAGGAAACTTAGGGATCTAGAGCGCGAACGGAAGCGCCCCGGAATTGATCCACCTCCTTATGCCAAAGCACCGCCCAAGGATTCGATATGGGCGAGGCAGGAGAAGTATGCAACCAAGAAACCGCCGAGAGTCATCACGGCCGATCAGGTTCTGGGCATCGACAAACGATCCTACCTGCAACGCATCATCCCTCAGAGTGGTTGGTCAACTCCATGCTTTGTCTTGGAGCTTCCATTGATATGTAGCTATAGAAGGATCATCACAACTACTCACCGTAGCGCCTGCACATTTTGGCTGGGCTAGACAAGCCGCCACTTCTTCGGTGGACGAGCAATACATCAGCCCATGGGACGCAGAGCATACCCCGAATCCAGTCATTTTTCCATGGCTCCAAAAGAAACGTCCATTCCAAAACGACATCACTAGCGAAAGCTCGGAGAGACTGCAGGTCATGGCCATGAGCAATACTTCATCACCACTTTTAGTCTCACCAGCGGGGCCCTCCTCATATGCTCAAGCTGACAACCCCTTCCTTGACTCCCCCACAGAATACACAAGCTCTCCACCTGACAGTGAGCAATCTTACGAGCCTTCAGAAACAGCTCCCAGAGATCGTCCGGCGTCCAACCAACTGAGCGATCAAGCGCAAAACGCCGATGGGTCTTCGAGCCTTTACCGATGTGACACATGTCAGACGACATACCATTCGCAGGGGCAGTTGAAGTAAGTCCCCAGCCTGGCGTTTCATTTGCAGATATTGAAAAGATCTGGAGCTAACACACTCGTAGTGTACACTTGAACCGCAAGCACCGACGGCGGTATCGATGCAGGCATTGCGATTCAGCTTTCGCACTCAAAGCTGATCTCAAGAGACATGAGCGCGGCGTTCACAAGGACATGTACGCAACGCAAAACTTCTATTGTCCCAACCCTATGTGTTCAATCCCCGAAAAGAAGTTCACGCGTAGGGATAATTTCGAAAGGCATGTACGAAGATGCCGTAGTCGCGAGATTTGACGGGTAGAAATGATCAAGACATGAGTAGTATCTCGAAGGACTTAATTGTCCAGTGGCAGTACGACTACATACACTACAACATCTCGGCGGACATGCTACGGCACGCATTGTGAGTAATGCTCGCTGCTTACTTTACACGTTCCTTGCGCACAGGTCGTTGGACCAGTCCACGTGGTGCCTCCACACTGCGCGTACAGTGCGGCTCCCGCAGCCGGCGCTTCTGGTGCTGGAGCTGGCTGTTGAGGCGCTGGTGTGGAGCCACTGCCGCCATCTTGCCCAGCCGCACAGGTCAGCGGCGCAGGCCCTGGAATGGAATAGGCCTTGCCACCCATGTAGGGCTTCCCAGTGGTGTCATAGATACTGAGTTGGATACCGGGGTCGTTGGCTTTGTAAGCACCAGGGAAAGAGACGAAGTTGGAGCCCTTGTTTGTGCCACTACCCGAGACGCGGATCTGTGCGCATTCCATGTAGAATTGGGCGCCGCCTGTTGAACATCAGCAGGTTGATAGTGCGATGGCCTGGGCTCATTACCTTGCGCCGAAGCGCTGTGGAGGGCGATGAGCTCGACACGCAGCAGATAGTCGCCCGGAGCAACACAAGTAGGCATGTTGAAGTAGTGCCAACCTCCGTTGGCAATCATCGTGTCCACAGCCCATTTTCCGTTACTCAGACCGTCTTGGGCAACCTTGAACCATTGAAGGCCTGTGGTGCCAGTAGTTGCGGCATTGTCTACCTTGGCAAGGTAGTATTGTATCGGCCCTGCGGTGGATACATTAGCTATCTGCTTCTACATGACCGAGAGAGCTATCATGAAGCGCCACCTACCTTTGTGGCTCGCAGCAATAGGATGATCGGGATCGTTAGCACCCTGCTTTCCACCTATGACGTGTCCCCACCTGTTCAGCGAAGTCAGTGTTCGTCTTCCATACAGTTCGTACATCGGAGTTCCCACCATGCGCCGACCTTTGCTCCAGCCGGAATGCTTATCACAGTGCTATCTGTATGCTTGATGTCTTTGTTGCAAGCGAAAGCCGCGTCGTTGACATTTGTGATAGGGTAGTCAGAATCGGGGGCGCGGACGCCCTTCAGTTGACCCTGTTCCACACCGTTGACAGAGACTTTCTGGAAAATAGTATGGGATGAGACGACACTTGCCAGCGCGGCGAGAATAAGATTCCTCATATTGGAGAAGTGTATTATGGTAGGGGTATGAGACTTGCTGGAGTGGATGGGAGTGCAGTGAAGTACCATCCAAGATACTGATGGTCATCATGATTTATCATGGATTATATTAGCTAGACAAATTGGAGCACGTGGCCTAAGCTGGTCGAAATGACTGATAATACGAATCTCGATAATGCGAGCCATGTGCTGTGGTCGTAGATTGCCGTACCGATCTTTGGGCGAGTCTTTGCAATCGTACACTATACATTAGATTATGGGTGGCTAAGATACCTTTATATGCTGGTCGGCCTGGGTGCTCCGTGTCTAATCGGACTAAGATTAGACGCCCCATAGTATGTCAAGTCATATGCAATATGTCGCTCGCGCAAGTTCTGACAGGGATGCGGACACACATGCTATGGCTGGTCGGAGTTGGCAACGCTCATGACGGGTTCTGTAAGTCTGACGATATAACAATCAGATGAAGTTTTGTATTGTGACCATTTCGAGGGCAAACCTCTTCAAACTACTGGCGCCTACTGGTACATTATCGCTGAGACATCTAGCAATGCAAGAGGACACTGGATTGATGCGTCCGTCTTGTTTTATTGTCTGAGCGCGGTTGCCCAGTACTTGACCGACAAAGCTCCATGGCTTTTCCCTGTTTCTGCTAGCAGACATGTCACCGACCGCTTCGGAGTGAACACATGGTTGGGCCTGAGCAGAAGAGGAGCACTTGCACAGCGTATCGTGACACCACAGTTTATCCCTCAATGCTGTCCGTCGGTTCTATTCCGTCTCCCACGAAAGACCTGAGTGTATGCGCAGCCAGCGGGTTGCAAGTCTGCGAGGTGGATGTGATGATGGAGCGCTGCGAGTAGCGGGTTGCGCGCCGGGAAGCGATGAGGCACGCTGTGGAGCAAACGTACGTTTTTTCGTGAAACAGAAGACTGCCTTTGACGAGGTTAGCAAAGTAGCTTGCGCAAGTGTAGTAGGTGAACTTACCTTTACGAACGATTGAACCGTTATAGTACGTGATCGCTGCCACTTCATCCAGACTTGCCGTGTTGTACACCTGACAGATTCGATATCACTACTCCATTGAGCCATCATGTTGGTACATGCATCATCAGGGTCGCCGGTGTTGTTCAGTTCTTGACCCGCCCAGTATGACGATCGCAGGTGTCAGTAACAGACAAGGTGTCGCTCGGTTCCTGATTACTCCAATTGCGAGTGTAGCGTTCCGAATAGAGAGTGACGCGACGCTGCGTGAACAAAAGATTTGCGGAGGCTTTGCGACCTGTTTCGTCCGTGGACATAATGGAGAGTCTCTACTCTTTCGATATCGGCACCGAGAGTTGAGTCGAGGTTCTGGACACGGAAGGTCGCGAAGCAGGCTCCTGTCGTGCCGGTGTCGCATCTCTCTTGAGCATTGACTGCCATTTCGATGTGGTGATCTTGAGTAGATCTTGGAACAATGTTTGGTCGGAAGGAGCCGGATTGCCGTCTAGGTGGTACATTATAGGCGAGGTAAACGACAGCGGAGAACAATGTTGAGGAGACGTGTAATGTGAAAAATGGATGAACGAGTACGGGGGAGCCGGTAAATACTTCGGAGCAAATTCCGATTTCGCACTACTCGTGCCTGGTGCCACCTGCAGGACGCGTCTTACATCTCCCAGCGGCACAGTCCAGCCCCGCGATTTTACGACGATCATCTGCAACCCCACGGTTGGGAGTTGGGGCTAGGCCGTGTCGCTGTCCGGGACGTTATTTAGTGGTAGTCACACCAATCAGTTCTGCGTTTGACTGTTGGTTGTCAGGCTTCCCGTGAGTCGAGGCGCCAAAACGAAATTCCAGTCCACGATGGTCGCCTTTGAGCCGTCGGTCTTGGTCACACGTCGGTTGCGATCTGGCGACACCGACAAATGATGCCCGCGTCATTACCTTACTGGTTGAGCGACTCACCGCCACCGAAGCCTCAGGAAAAAAGGAAAAAGTCCTTTCTGCAATAGAGCAAGAGGAATCCGTAAGCGACGTGGCAATCACACGCTCATTCCAAAGTGAGGCTGCAGCAGAGCCAAAGACGGAGACTACATCGGAGTAGCGCCGTAAGTATCCATTGTGCGACTTGCCCCAATTGCCATGATTCAGCCATAAAGAAGGTCGTATCATCTTCGAGCTTAATCTGATCGACTTTCACGTCTCGTTGAAAGAGCGGAGAATGACACCCCAGCGCTGCCGGACGAAGCGGTGAAAAGCTGCAAACAAGACATGCAGGTACGCGTATGCTGAAAAAGTACCTTTCGGAACGTGACGAGGGCCAAAGCTACGGGATCCCAGTTGGTGGTTGGGAAGTATCCTGGCCCCGCGCAAGAGCCAGCTGACGTAATCACCGGCGCGGAAGCTTGGGCGTGCATCTTCCCGCAAGCCTTCGAAGGCGCCCCATCGTACAATCGTATACATCACTTTTTCAGTTCCAGTGTCTCCATCAAAACCTAAAGTCGAAGGATAAATCGCACAATATGACAGCACGAGACGGCATAGGCTCATAAATCCGACGGGTGGCACTGTGCGGTGTTGGACCATCTGCACCTGCCCGGCTCATGACGAGAGACCGGACGCTTGCATGCGAAAGAGAAGCTACTCTTTGAGCCTCTGTGGATTCCTTCCTCACCAAGAGCAAGCACCTATAGAAACACCGGAAACGTGAACGTGTGTAGGTGAGAAAACGGGAAACCGGCACCTATGGCTACACCCATCTGTGGATGGGATCAGAACACATCTCCAATTTCTGAAGTAGCATGTGGGGACTCCAGATTCTGTTCCGGAGTTTTGGAGAAGAGCCCTGGCCTCGCGCGCGCGGCGAACGCAGCCATGGCTTCACGACTCGGGTACCTGTCTCTGCACCTGGTACCCGGGTCATCGTTCTCTGGCACTGAATCCACAATCCGGTCCTTCGTAACGTCACCTCATCCAAAAGAGCTCTTACTGAAACTTGGCACGCGGTAACGATACGAGTGCAACGCAGGCGTCACCACTTTGTAGAACAGCTGCTCAACCAACACTTGTGGATGTTGTATCAATGCGTGCTGTTGGATGACAGTAACCGCGCCCCATGAATCGAACACTCATTTCTCTTTGAAGTGTGGCAACCCCACTAATGGATTTTTGGTGTACAAACCCAGAAGGGTAGCACACAAAAACGCTGATCAAACACTACTGAGCATTCAAGACGCGATTACGTCTGCATACCTCCTTCCCGCACGGGCAGCCGCACCAGCAGGAACCGACAGATGGAGCACGTTTTCACCGCAACATTGGTAGGTATTGAGTAAGGTAACTGCAGGTCGACAGCAACTCACTCGTTATTGGGCTCTCGCGCTTGTCGCTACCACCGAACTTTCATTTCCTCGCTCTCCGAGGATCGCTTTACTAGCACGTAACGCGCTCTTCACTTATAGCCCGGCTTGGTCAATTCGCAGGCGAATTCACCATCTCTTCCCATTCTCTTATCGAACCAACGGCGGGCGAACGCAGTGCTCTGGTAGTGGAGCGAACCGCAACCATGAACGGGCAAGTCCTCGATCAACACCATGACAACCACCAGCACTGACGCTGAAGACAGTGCACCAAACAGCCCAGTATCACAGGCGTCCAGTACGAATGACACAAAGTCCGAGCATAATGTTTCTCGACTGCGGCGTGTCAGAGGTAGTATACCATGGCAGCTTTGGATCGTTGCTGTCATCGGGTTCTGGGAGAGGGCAACTTTCTGGGGACGTGAGTGTTTTGATCACACCGCAACATCATGCCTGAACTAGCACTGACTCTATTGCGGACAGTCACAGCCCCTTGGCGTATGTCGTTGCCAATACCTCGTCTCCATCAACTGTTCTGACTAGCTTGTTGTAGAAAACTACATGGAACATCCCCGGCATCACGATATGGAGCACACCCCTGGTGCGCTTAATCTTGGCCAGACGACGGCAACACGTATTTACTGTGGATTCTTCATAGTCTACTTCACAAGTCCGGTCTTCATAGCACCGTTGGCTGATAATCATCTGGGCCAATACAAGACTTTGCTGATCAGCTTGACGGTATATGCCCTGGGATGTCTTGCACTGGTCGTCAGCTCGCTACCCTCCATGCTCGGTCGAGGCGCGGGTCTGCCTGGTCTGATCATTGCAATGGTCCTGATAGCCCTTGGTGGGGGTGGTGTGAGTAAAGCAGTCAACAACCATTCTTACGCGTACTGAATTTCTTAGACCCAGGCCATCATGAGGTCTTTCATCGCCAACCAGTACACAGATAGAGCTCCACGAGAAATGACGCTTTGCGGAACGCAGAACCGTTTGCTTCAATGGCTGAGGAGACGCGTAGCGCGAACATGTCTTTCGAAGTACTTACCAGCATCGTCGAAAGGCGAACGGGTCGTCGTTGACAGCGAAATCACTCTTAAGTTCATTTACAATCTATACTTCTGGATTGGTAACGTAGGAGCTTTGTCGGCATTTCCTTGTGTCTACATTGAGAGGCACCATGATTTCGCTCCTTCGTATGCGCTGGGTCTTGGCTGTATCATCATCGCCCTTGGGATGCTGGTCTTCGGAAGGAAGTGTTTCGGTACGCATGATTCACTCATTTGGTACGCCTTATGCTAAAACATTACAGTCAACCCACCTCAGGAGGCAGATGTCATTGTACCTGCTGCGAAAGTTCTCAGCTGCGCCGTCCGCAACGGGTGCCGGATGGATCGTGCAGACCCATCATATCAGCGTTTGGAGAAATCCAAGGAAGTTCCATGGAGTAGCCAGTTCGTCGATGAACTGACACGTGCGTTGGGCGCTTGTCGCGTGCTGTAAGTGCTACCACTCTTGTTTCTCAAGCATACTAACATGTAGATTAGCCTGGCATTCATCGTCTTCTACATCTGCTTCGACCAAATGCAGAACAACTTGATCTCTCAAGCGAGCGATATGGATACTGGTAGTACACCCAACGATGTCCTGCCCGGCATGAACCAAGTGGCATGCATTATAGTCAGTCCGTTCGTGGAGTACGTCCTAAACCCCGTGCTAGCCAAGCGGCGCATATACCTGAAGCCAGTCACTCGCATTGCCATTGGCTTTTGCTTCGTCGTACTCTCGATGCTGCACGCAACTCTAGTGCAGCATTACATTTACGCATCCCCGCCCTGCTTCGACCACCCAACAGACTGCGGAGACCGCCAATCTGTCGCCCAAGACCGGCCTAATGTCTGGGTACAAGCGCCGCTTTATTTCCTCATCGCGACGGGCGAGGTTTTCGCTATGACGACAGCCATGGAATACGCAGAGAAGCATGCACCCAAGGAGATGAAAGTGCTCGTACAGGCCATCAACATGCTCATCACGGGCATAGGCTCTGCTATCGCGCTAGTCATCGCGGAAGGGGCGCGCGATCCATACCTTACTCGATTCTACGGTAGTCTGGCAGGAGCCATGGCCCTCACAACCATCATTTTCTACGTGGTGTTCCGCAACAACGACAATGACGACATTGCTCCATCGCCGCACGGTTCCGCAGATGTGGAAAAGGGAAACAGAGACGCCACGCCTACACCACCCTTGACAGCTTCACCGTTTCGATCACGCGAATCCTACCTGAGCGTTCCCACGACAGTTAAAGACGAGGGCATCGAATTAAGAGTGATTCCACCTTGCAGACTACGACAATAAGTGAGCGACACAACACCACTGCATCGTAGTCACGCGACGGAGCATACATTGCCCAGAATTTGCGTACGCCCCTTGGCTAGCACTAAGTAACGCGACTTTTCGTTACGGCTGTATATACGCAAGTGCAGGGTGGCTTTGATAAGGATGTTGCCGTGCAACGCCAGCGAAGGTTGGATTGGAGGCAACCATTACGTCTCCAAAGTTACATGAAGCCATTGACATGGACGGCTTTAGGTGTACCTTCTCGAGATCTCACCCCACCCAGGGATAGAAGTGGACCTGAATCTCCCCGCAAAGTAGTCTAAATAAATACTCATAAGCCTGCACTGTCTTACAATATTGCACACGTTTGTTTTAATACCCACAGATGTGGCTGAACTGATAAACATGCCTCAAATTGGTATCGTTGCTCACAGCCCCCGTAGATCCAGCTTTGCAACCCGTCCGCCAGACCCACTGGCCCAGCAAACGTCTCTCTCAACGCACTCGACAGCATCGAACGTTCCATTACCGATAGGAACCCAATTACTCCCTCCGTCGATAGTGATATCTGACCCACTAGTTCCAACTGCAACGGCTGTTTGTCTCCTCCCTGGCACCCAACTGACACCCGATCTATATCCGCGTGGAAACGAGTCAGCCTTTCGCCAGCTCACGCCGCCATCGTTCGACCAAGACGCCGTATTGTTGCTGGCTGTGGGTTTCTCATAATCTCCGCCGACTGCGATACCGTGAGACGTATCGCGAAAACGTACTGAGAACACACCGGCAGCGGCACCACCAGAGATGAACGAGTTCGCGACCTGCCAGCCATGACTGACGCTATCGGAAGTTGTGTAGAAAATTCTTCCAGGATCCACGCCGCCACTTGCGATGTACCATCGGCCCGCCGCAGCTTCAATGCATGTTCCGCTTGCTGCGAAGCCGAATTCGCCGTCCAGCGCTGGCGGCATCGTGTTGTTCGAAACAATAGACCAGTGCGCACCACCATCCCACGTTTCTAGCAGACGGAATTTGCCGTCGACAGGATCACTCATTGCAACGCCGTGGCCTTCTCTACCTCTTTTTGTCTCGAACGCCATGCAATCATAGAATGCTGTCTTTTCCTCATTGATGAACGTGGGTCTCCAGCTCTTTCCGCTGGACATTGGCGCGCGAAGTCAGTATACGTGTTGCATGTAATTTGTACATAGCAACTCACCCATTGTCCGTTTTGTAGATTCGTGACAAGTTTCCCTCACCGATCGATAAAGCAACGGCATTTTTCTTGGAGAAAGCCTGGATATCGCGGAATTGGAAGTCTGAAGCATTCTCGGACGCAAATCGCGGGGACACGTCGACCCACGTTGCCCCGGAGTTGGTGGTACGTAGAATGGTGCCAGATGTACCGGACACCCACAGTACCTTTTCGTCAACAGGCGAAAGGCCACGGAATTGTTGTGTACTGTTTGTGGGTGTAAGCGTCCATGAGAGAGGCTTTGTAGGCTTTGGATGCGCGAATGTGAACGAAGCGATCGAGAACAGGATGGATAATGTCTTCATGATGCAAGCACTCAGGAACAAGGCAATATTGTATACAACAGTCGTCTCAGAGTTAAAGAGATGATGCTGGAGAGATTAAGTACCTAATCAAGCGCAGCTATCGTGCCCCGCAACGGCCTTTAGCCTTGATAGGCAGGTGCGACATTCGCCACACCAAAGTAGTGGCATTGAACCCAGCATCAAAGACTTGATGAAATACATGTCTTTCGGACCATGATGGAGTATCTGCGCGAAGTACACAACTCTACGTCTAAGCAAAGCGTCCAACGATGTTGAATTTGATGTTGCTTGCACAGTTCACATATAGCGCAATGTAGGTTTCGGACCGAGATCGACCCAGCCGCCTGAAATGTAGCAACTTGAAGGTTGAGATGTGGGAGGGACCTTGCCATCATGACTTATATATCTGCATTCGCGTATTTGTTTCTGACATGATATACGGACGACGGAAGAGTTGTTCGCTCTGACTACTTGCGACACTTGTCTGAATACCGGAAACATGCGGCCTATATTGAGTATCGGTAGCCTACGTCTTCGGCATAGCCAGGCAAACTCCTAAAAAGACTGATTAGATAGGTGTCAATGGGTGACATTTTGGAAGTCGAGAGTTTGCATCACGCGAAGCTTGGAGAACCTCGATCATGCCAACGACAGCAAGCGGATTCAACGATGCATGTATCGAACATCTTGCAATTTAGAGCTAGGTGATAGAAGAGTTTGAAGAGAAAAGACGCAACACGCGTGCTCATTGATTAATCGCAGCTTCGGTAGCTTTCAAAGCTCCAACTACAGCAAAGCATATCATGGGGGTGACTGCGTAACTGATCTGCCGGTGGGTTAGTGGATGCTACCAGCTGACAGTATCTGATGGTTTCTTACTGTTAAGAATTTTGCAACAGTCATCTTCATCGACTCCGCTGCACCTGTAACATCGGCTAGCGCTACCAATATCATAGCAGGCGGACCGGTCGGCATGAGCATCATCGAGAACCAAAGCATAGGGTCTGCATCTAGAAGCTTCGTCTTCGAGGCGATTGCGTAGATCAAAGGTATGCTTATTCTGTTGCCGATTAGTCGAAGCTTCCTCCATGTAGCGGGTAAAGAATCTTACAAGGGCCAGATGATGAATCTAATCAGGGTCACGGTCGCCAGACTACCCTTGTGCACCTCCCCACTGTGCTCTCCGCGCTTCATGCGCAACAGGCTCTTGCTGAGCTTTACCCCAACAACAATGATCTGCAACGAAGCAAATAGATCGCCGATATTCTTTATCGCCGCCGTGATCGACGCGTTGAGATAACCACCCTCGTTGCTAGGACTGAAAAAGATTCGATGAAGCGCGGGCGTCAATCCAATTACTGCTCCGACGATAGCGCCGATCAAGGGAGCGTTGGCAAAATGCCATGTGATTTCCAGTGTCTCTTGTAGCCACGGAGACAAGTTGTTGAACCATGCTCTTGTCTTTAAATATCCTTTTACCTCCACGCGATTTGCGGGCTTGGTCAACTGGTGTGGGAGCAGCGAAGTCTCCTCATCGACGATCCCATCAGGACCTCGCTCCATATCACTACTCCCGCCGTCTCCGTTCGCTTCGCCGTTCTCCGAATCATCGTCCTCTCCATCTGGTTCATTGGATGCGTCCTCATCTCCTGGCCTCAACAAGCGCGGCCCAAGAGCAAAGGTAAGCGAGTTGCTAACCATTGCATTCACCAGGAAGTATGATTCGGCTCGATCCATGGCCTCACCGCCAGACTCGCCGCCAATGAGTATGGCATCGAGAACTTGGGTTTGCTTGAGAGACTGTATAAGGAGGAGGGGAAGAGAGGTCGTGTTATTGAAGGCGATTGCTGGTGCTACCCAAGCTGGCAGTTTGAAGAGGCGCGTAAGGACGCGGCCGACGAGGACGGAAAGTAGTGTATAGGATATCGACCATACTAACAATTGTGGTAAGCATATAGTTGACGAAGGCCCACAAAGTAGACTTACTCAGAACAGGCACATATCGCACTCCGGTGTCCTGATGCAGATTGGACCCGATTTTGTAGATCAACAAAGCCGGCAGAAACATGCGCACGCATAGCTTCGACACCTCCTTCGCCGCGTTGGGCGAAAGTAAGTTGCATTGTGCTGCGACAACACCAAAAGCAATGGTCAGGAGCACCGAGAAGGCAGCTTGAATGGCGCCGGTGAAAGGTACGATGAGTTCGCCTGCAGCCACACCCATGATGGGAAGAGACGTCTAGCAGTCGGTAGCGGAGGAAAGTCCGAGTCGATCGTGTGGTAGCGGAGGTCAGAATGATGTAAAGCGTCGAGTAGTCTGCAAGCGTGAAATTAGGAAGACAGAGTTTAGCATCATCGTCGTCGTCGCGCACGCGACCTGGGCCGCGTTCCTGGACCATGACGTCGGTGCAGCGGGTCGCCGTTGGAGACGCCAATCCCACGCCGCGGCGCTATCAGGCGGATTACTCCATCCATCGCGTCTCTTCAGACGTCCATTGGAGACCCCGAGATTCCGGTAGATCGTGTATCGGAGTTCCCGAAGATAGGTAGACTGCGAGCTGTGCGGTGGGCCAGAGTGCTCTTGAAGATGTAGCAGCGCCGGCACGCAAGACGCTTGGACGGTCGCGTCGGCGGATACGTGAGACGCTAGATTAGTCATCGGAGTTAGCCAAGCGCTTGGCGACTGCTAGAGCCTCACAGGCATGATAGGTTCACAGGCCAAATTCTCCACGCGTTTCGTCAAGAGACAGTGGTATTGATACACGATATAGGAAATCTAAATAGGAAATCTAAATTACGCCACCTATGCACAGCGTCCGCACAGAAACTCCGCTGGCCGTCGTCTTCGCCGCAACATTACCGACGCGTCCGTCTCGCATCTCATCCCATCTCTCAACACGACGCCCCTCTACGCCGCCTTCTTTGTAGCCTTGGTCCTCAACTTCATCATCAAGTACACCAGTGTGTAACTGCTCACCGAGAACAACACGACGATGCCGGCGTTCCTCCACCCATAATACTCCTCCGCAAGGTTCAGGGTCCGGAGAAAGTCCGCTCCGCTCTTGTACTGGCACACGCGGCAGTCGACGGTGGCATCGGGATTGAGCAGGTTGACACCGGATCCCATACCCTGCTGGTAGACTGAGAGGTATTCGCCGCAGGTCTGGTTGGCAGCAGGGTCGAAGATGGCGAGCTCGCTCGATTTGCAGTCCACATTCGCAGACCAGGTGGTGAACACCAAGAGAGAGGACATCAGGTAGTTGAACGGGTCCAGATAGTAAAGCCAGTACCTCCAGAACGGCTCGAGCTGACTGTAGGGAACCAGAACTCCGCAGAAAGACACCAGTGTCGTGACGAAGAGAGGGTTGACGAGCGAGGCGAATACGGCGTTTGGAGAGTAGGCTGCGATCATTTGCCCGATACCAGTATACAGGAACTCGTAAACAAGCTGCGATATGTCAGTTTCTGCACCGTCGACGCTGCCATGAGAGGGGGGTTGCCTACCACAACGAAAAATGTGCTGCCAGCGTACTTTGCTGCACCAGGCAAACCTGCCGTGAAGTACCAACACACATAGTACATGACCGCGCACACGACCAAATACGGAAGCTCCGAAACGATCAGTCCTGTCACGAATGGCGCCCAGTGGTATGTCTTGCTCTTCTTCTCGCGCGTTTCGTAAACATCGCGGCGTTGAATGAACAGCGGTTGTAGCTGGGAGATGACGCCAGGGGCCACGAAAATGAAGCTGAATACAGTGAACAGTCGCAACTGCAAGTCCTGAAGACTATCGCCAATCATCCAGAAGGTGAAGCCGTTGAGTAAAGCCAAGAGGATGTGCATAATCACCTTGTTGTTGACGTAATCGGTGTTGCGGAAAAGCGAGACGTTCATACGATGCGTAACTATTTTCACTTGCTCCCACATGGGCGAGGCAAACGCATAGCCATCATCGACAGTACCCGGTGGGCGAGCGGCGGCTTCCGCAACGATCCTGTCAAGCTCTTCGGTCACGTCGTTGTACTGTTGGGATTCGAGCCAAACCCTGTTCCAATCCGTGTTCTGAGACAAACTGCCGGAGACGACCTCTATCATGTGCTCGGCAGGGTTTGCCTCGCGTGGACATGGCGCTCCCTTGCTAGCGAAGTAGGATTTTACCGTACTTGCATCGTCACCGATATCGCCAAAGTAGACAGTCTTGCCACCCTTGGCGAGTAAGAGAAGCGTATCGAATTGCGCGAACAACTGGGCTGATGGTTGGTGGATCGTTACGAGGATGGCCTGTCCGACTTCCGCGAGCTTGCGCAAGAAGCGCACAGTGTTGTACGCAGCTTGCCCATCGAGGCCAGACGTCGGCTCGTCCAGGAATATCAGGATGCTGGGCTTCGCTACCAGTTCAACGCCGATCGTCAATCGTTTACGCTGCTCGATGGAAAGGCCAGCACCAGGTCGGCCGATGAGTGTATGCTCGAGGTCGTGGAGTTGTAAGAGGTCAATTATGGTGTCCACGTAGCGGAGCTTCTCGTCTCGTGGTGTTTCACGAGATTGTCGGAGAAGAGCGGAGAACTCCAAAGCCTCGCGTACCGTGGCCAACGACTCGTGTACGTCCATCTGTTCAACGTAGCCTGCCGATCGCTGGAACGATACCGGGAGGTCTCGTCCATCAACCATGATAGACCCATGGATCGTGCCGTCGGTCTTCCGCTGAGCGAGAACGTCGAGTAATGTCGTTTTGCCAGCCTACATACAGTGTTAGAGTTCAAGACGCTCACAGTGGACATTGAGGTATGACTTACGCCCGAAGATCCCATTAAAGCCCCAAGAGTTCCGGGCTTCACGAATCCCTGTACGTTGTCAAGGAGAACTCGATCGCCTGATGGAGTCTTGACAGTGTACGTAAGATTCTTCCAGGTAAAGATTGAAGTATTGCGGATGAGTTGGTTGGCGAGCGTGTTATCAGATCCGGAGGACGCGGAGCTAGCATGTGGCTTCTCATATGATTGAGACTCCTCGTCATCGACGTGGATATGCTGAGTCTTCTTCTGTTTCTCTCTTGGGATGAGGAGTCCACGGCCACCCTCACCCATCTCCTTCCATCTTGACGTGAACACTATCGTCAGAGCTACGAAGAAGACCCACCACGAGAGAATGATACCGAGATTGCGCCAGAGATGGCTATGACTGAAAGACATGGAGGCCAGGTAGTCATCCCCTGTGACGATGACTGCCCCGGGTCGTGCACCATTAACGCCAATACACGACTGCCCACCTAGGTCTGGCACGTATCCTGGCCCATTGGGAGCGAGATTGGGACCTACACACGGTATTTGTTGATCGTGAAACTCGTTGCCTAGCAAAGCCTCAAAGGCGTAGGCCATCGGGTTGATCCAAAAGATCCAGACAAACCAAGGCTTCATCTCAGGCTTGATGATCATGTAACCCATATACATGAACAGTGCCGAGACGAGGAGACCTGAAGCTTTCGTCGCTGCATCAAATGTCGGGAAGGCAGCACCGATCATGCGGAAACATGCAGTCATGGCCATGGCTGAAGCGAAGATGACGACCCAAAAGGTAAAGAAAGCTTCTGCGGTAGTCTGGAGTCCGACCATGAAGTATATGACGATTCCGAAGTGCGACATCTGGAACAACATCAATGGTATGTCGGTAGCGACCTGAGCGATGACGAAAGCGGCGGGGTAATGCAGTGCAAATGATCGATGTTTAGCCAGGACAGGCCGTCCAGTGAAAGAATCTGTCACCTCTGAGAGCCCCATGTAGGCAGGGTACAAAAGGCAAAAGAACAGTGCGCCACCTTTGAGGAACAGACCGGCCGAGTGATCCGGTGCGGCGTAGAACAACGAACCAGCGACAAGAGCTTGGATGAGGGTAGAGACTTGCTTGACGATTAACACGGGCTTATCACCCCACAGCACTTGGTACTGTCGAGTAACGGCCGTCTTGACCTGAGAGTAGAAGCTCGTAGTGACAGCGGCATTCTTTGGTAGAAACTTGTGCTTCTCTCGGGCTATCATCTCTTTGAAGTCGGTCGTGTTCAATTTCGCCTCCTCGCTGTCGGGGTAGTCGAGTTCCGCACTCATCGCTTGCTTGATGGACGATTGTTCGTACGCCGCACGTACTTCTTCGCCATTGCGCGGGAACTTCTCCTCATAGCCTTCGGCGACGGCTCGTACATCCGAGATCGTTACGCTGGTCAGGAAGTCGGCTTGGTTCGCGGCTGGGTCGCAAAGAAATCCGAGATCTTGCATGAAGGGCACTGCATCCTCTCTCGGTCCATAGTAGATCTGCTTTCCCTCATCGAGGATGAGCACTTTGTCGAACTGCTCATAGATACCGTTGCCGGCTTGGTACAAGGTTGCAATGGTAGTCAACCCAAGTATGTCGGTCATGGCACGCATAGCCTTCGTCCAATCCAGTGCTGTGCCAGCATCTAGGCCGCGCGTAGAGTTGTCCCAGCAAAAGACGCTGCCGCGCGTTGCGAGACATTCCAAGATGGAAACGCGTTTTCGCTCACCGCCTGAGACGCCGCGAATGTATTCGTCTCCGACCTTGGTGTCGTGTGTGTGCTCAATGCCGAGTGACTTGAGTAGAAACTCCTTGTAGACTTTCGCGTATTGTTCGGCAGAAGTGATGTCGGGCGGCAGATTGTAGGGGACTTTCATGCGTGTTGCGAAGTCGAGGGTCGCACCGACGGACATGGTAGGGAAAAAGATCTCATCTTCTGTGTTCATGACTGTGGGCAGGTCAGCATTTGAAGTATTGCTTCACCAGAAGACTACGCACCTATCTGACCGCGGTAGGACTTGGCTTCATCACTGGACATGGAGCCAAAGGAGACATCCCCGTCAATTTCGGCGTAGCCCTGTCGGTGATTCGACAATATGTTCAGCAGTGAGGTACAGCCTGCGCCCGGATTACCCAAGACGAGAAGCATTTCTGGAGAACTGTCAGCATCATTTGGTTCGCGCTTGATGAATAGGCGCGACATACCTCCAGGCTTCACACATCCATACGAGTTGTCGATGATTGTCTTCATTGGTGCACCCTTTCCCCTATTCCCGAACGGATTCAGCTGCGACAGCACGTTCTCGTTGAAGACGGCATCGTTGCTGATACCCTTGACTGTGAGATTCTTCCATGTCACACCCAACTTCCGGGCTTTGCCGCCATTAGCTTCGTCACGATCCCTGAGTACTCTGACTTCTTGCGAGATAGGCCATGTTTCGCTGTGGATGGGTGCACTCTTGGAAGTGGGTAAGTAGTCTTGATCGACGCGCTCGGTGCTGTACCCAGAACTAGGAGTCGTTGATTGCATTTGCAGTGCAAATTTGTGTATAGTAGGTACTTGAATCGATTGGAGGCCAAATGCTACAGCAGAAAGTTTGGTGTTGGCGGCTGAAAAGACAACGGACTGACGGCTGGATGGTGTGGACCAGAGGAACTGCAGGACCGGTAGTCCATATAGTCAAGTACCAAATTTGCTTATCTACATCATCTCTTCCATAGATCTGAAGCCACTCCGTGCGCCATCTGGCAAAGCTCTTGGCCGGAGAGAGGTCGAACCGCATAATCTGTTGTGGTGGAGGGCGTGCTGCAGTACGGCCGTAAGGCCTGGGTCGAAGACACGGCCGTACCCTTGCGCCTTCTCGGGCCGTCACATATGCCCACGAGAGTCGGAGGATCAACGCGCCGCCAGACGCCTGGCTCCGACTCCGTTCCATAACAGATTTGAAATATAACCGCGAAGACCCGATCGCTTACCTGACTGCTATTGTTTACTGATACATTTGTGGATATTGTGTTCTTAGTCATGAAGAATTCGCCGAAAACGTCAGCTTGGCTTTGGTCAAACAGCAATCTTTTGCGGATGTTCCTTGTGCGGTTAACATGTACTCGTATCGATGCGCCTGTATTGGAAAACATGTCAAAACCTTGAATGCCATCGCTTCTCGGGTGCTTCTTCAGTGCATCCCATGTACGTCGGACCGTGATGCGCAAGGCTGAGTATGTTTAGACCTCTCGGTGATCTTATAAATGTTTCCGCGCATGTATGCATCGTTATTGTGTGGGCTATAAGGTCGTAGACAAACCGTGCTGGCAAGCCGGAAGACAGAACGACTCGAAGATCGATGACATCATGTGATGATCGCCAATGATGACGACCTCGGCCCACGCTAACCAAGAGACACCCCAAACTTCCGAGAGCCTACGTTAACGTTGGATTATATATTTTGCATATTTCTATCTTGATGTAGGCTGCAGACCTGTTCAAGCTACTCCTTGTATGAGGTGGACCCACATAACACGCCTGAACAGCTGCGGATACCGCTTAGCTTGTCGGCGCACAAACGATGCGCAATCCGCGTCACGTAGGCGCCGAGATATATGGTAGGTAAGAACGCCCAGAAATTGAATCCTACGATTTGAGCGTCCGTGAATCAAGACTAGACGGTTGCAGCAATGCTTATAGCTCTATGATTTGAAAGCAGCTGACGCGAAGTTTGACCCTAGCCGAGCAAAGATGTTCTCCATCGGGCAAACAGGTACTGCGCATGAATGAATGGAAGAAAGACTACATAGCGTGGTGATATGAGAGAGCTACGAGCTTCTCCAGATCGGCTTACAGTATGCCAAATCGTGTCGCCATACAACCAACTCTTTTACTTCTTTATTCTCTCGCTTCGCCGGACGGGCTTTGCAAGGTTGTATATCACCAACGAGCATCGTAAGCATGTAGCACAATACGGTCCACGGAACATCCAGTCAAAAGCTGAATAAGGTTTAGTCTCCGAAGCCGACCACACGATCTCTCCACTGCGTGACATGCCTCTGTACATTACTGGCGCAGAGCGAAGTTTGACGGAAGAGGCTTAGTCTCCGAAGATTAAGGCCCCCAGCTAACCGTGTTTCGAACTCGCGCTTTTGAGGGCTTGACCTTGACGCATGCCAGAATTGCGAGATGATCTCGTGCGCCTATAGGCTGCTCGTTGGGCAACCATGTATATCACGTGCCAAACCATACGGTCAAGGTTGTAAGTAGCATACGAAGAATGCGCAAGTGCCTGTCAACTTGCGGTTGTATCCGGTTACCAAGGTGTCTGAGAATCTGCGAGATCATGCGGTACTCAGAGCCTCTTCCCATCGCTGTCGGAACTGTCCCTCTCCGCGCTGTATCTTGTACCAGAGCACTACTTCCAAATACGAACGAACCTCTACCCATGTATATAGTGCTAGATCATGAGCAAGAGTCGTGGCGTATGCACTGAACCAGCCAGATGTATCTGTGTCCTGCGATGCAACCATACCGATGGACAATACCCACAAGGCGATTTCAGCGTTTGCAGTTGCGAATGTAGGCATTAAGTCCTCGATATATCTCTTGAGTTCGATGACTAAGGTGGACTGTAGATGCGCATGCGAGAAGTATGTCGGTCCATGAATGATGAGCATGTATAATGCTATTGCGTATCGGATGCATTGGGAATTCGAACATGAGTTCGAGTATTTGAGTTGTGATTTCGATGGTGACCAGGAAAGTAATTTGTGCAAGACGAAGCATGTTAAGTCGTGCAGATGAGTAGTTGAAAGCTCTTGCTGGCGTGATACGTGGAACACATGTCGAAGCCGCGTGAATACATCGCCGATTGTGGGATCCATGTCGAGTTCCAAAAGGCCGAGTGAAGACTGGTCTTGAGAAGACGCTGGTAAATCCAACCATTTCGATATCGGGGCTATTCCGTCTCCAATATCCAGATGATCTTGGACGCTAAATTGCGGACTTTGCGTCAGTATCAATGAGACCCTGGATTAGAGGATTAGTAGAGCGACCGTAGATAGCGGACGATGAGTGACATGATTACCACGTGACCATTCGCGCTGTGAGGGGGCTTGTGAGTTTCAAAAGATGTATGCCGCCTCGCATTCGCACCATCTTCTTCACGCCATCGATGTGCATGTTACCAATTGTCAAATTGCCTTTGCCAAACTATAATTTCAGATGTCAGCGTATCAAATGAAGGGGCCCCAATGTTCAGAAGATCATCATACCTCTATGGCAGCAAGCGTTACGACCGAGTCCATGGTTTCGTCCTCATAAGCCTGAAGCGGGTCTTCAACTCGTCGCCGGACTAATGAAATGGAGTCTGCCATGAGAACCTCAGAGTTGTCGAATCCATTCTGAGCTCTCATCTCTATGTCCAACGACGCTGTCTGGAGGCTGACGTGGAACAAAGCGGAGTCATGTAGCGCAAGTGGCCACCATGACACAACGAAAGGGTTTGACATTGCGTTGAGATCCAATGGATAATACTGGAAGGCGATGTTTGATAAGACTATGGCGTATCAGTAAGCAGGGTAGTTGCAAGAACCTTCAGCAGGGAGGGATTCTTGACAATATACAAAACTAAGGGGGTCATGGTAGTTTTGCGAAGTTGTCAGCGCATCCGGTGCGGCTTTTGGTACGTACAATGAATCATGAGTTGCTGAACGCGAGCCCGGGGTAGTCTTGTGGCTGGGTAAGTGTCGAACGGGTCGAAGGCCTTATTTGCAGGATGGTTCCACAGTGCAGGTTGTTGGTTTCCATCCAACACAGGCGAGGTACTTGTGTCATTACGTATGCTCCGGGAAGTATAATTAGAAGGTACAGTCTCGGTGGACGACGAGGTAAGTGGCTCGTTTGCGTAGACACAGCTGGCTTTCCGTTTTCGACAGCGTGAGCATGTGGGTGTGCGTAGATCGCAGCTCAATTTCGATCTCGCACAAGCATCGCACGATCTCCTGAGCGTCCTACGCATTGTGAGGTACTCTCCGGAGGTTCAGGCATGACCTTTGTCTGTGATGAGGGGATGGAGTGCTGCGCATGCGGGAAGACGCGGGTCGCCCTCGCTTACATTAGCGTCGACAAGGGTTGGTGTGATGGGCTGAGCTCGTGTGCCCGTCATCAACGCCATTCTCCACCATCGGAAAATGAACTCTCTACGTGAGTCAGGCAACGCCTCCTTCTCAAAATCTCTCATTGCCGTGGCCGGTTTGTACTTCGGCAAGTCGCATATTTGTAGCCAGAGCGGTCGTATTTGAACAGCTCCTCACCTTGCAAAGGACTTTGGTTCATCTATGAGCTACTAAGCTGTTCACCTATGCACATTCGGCACTACAAGACAGCGGCGTGACCAGGGCATGGATCTCAGCACATTGCTTATAACATAAAGTTCTTCACTTATTTCCAAAACACGAGGATGCTCTTTACGCGAGAACACTCTTCGTAGACGCAATTTACACGTCGACCCCAGAGTAGTCAACCGTGACCCCGATCGCCACCCAGTCATATGCACTGCAGATCTGGCCCTTCCAGAAGTCTGACCCTGCTCGTTCTACGATATTGCGGAGAAGCCCAGAATAGCCCGATCGCCCACCAAGATTGCTGTCGTTCTCGTTGGTGGTGCCGGAGACAAGGGTCATAAGACCTGGATCGCGGCTCGCTTAATCTGGGTAAATGCCAATGGTATGTGGTCGAGAGCGGACGGAACGGCTATTGGATATTGGGCATAAAGGGACGACAAAGTGCTATACGGAGTCCATAATTCGTGGTTGTCTGGGAGGTATGCAGATCTCGTGGGAAATTCTGAGGCGGCATCGGTCTTTTCGAAAACTATTTCGGTATAAGAGCTCAGGATCGCGCTCTTTTTGAGAAGATGTTTGAGATACGTATTCTAACCTTATACTAAGTCATTACCTTTCGACACAAGTGCCGCACTCTAGACAACATCGTAGTCTTGTTACATCTGGCATCACTCCGCCGTTACCACCAACGATGCGTTCCCTCCTTCCCCTCGTCGTCCTTCCACTCCTAGCCCTCGCGGCCCCACCAACTTCTCCAACAATAACGCGGCTCGTTTTCTCGGGCTCAGGATGTCCTAATGACTCTGGTTCCGTGAAGTCTGACACCGCAACCCTCGGTGACAGCGCCGGCGTCTCCTTCACGCAACTCAAAGGCGACACAACAGATAACTGTGCTGTACACATTCAGTCAGCTGGAGCGAGCGAAGGCTGGCAAGTTGCGGTTCGACAAGTGGACTACGTGGGCGATGTGAATTTGAAGGGAAACAGCGGACTGGATACATATACCCAGGTCTTCTGGAGTGAAAATGCTGGAAATACTGTGAATAGTCATCATATCAAGGCTGAATGGAGAAACGCTGACGATATACAGGGCGTGCTCACAGGTGGTCTCGCATGTGCTGGCCCAGAGATCAAAGACTACATTACTGTGCGGAGCAGCACCGCGGATCTGAAGTGGTCAAAGTGTACTGGCGCAGATGGCAATCCTGGTATCTTGAACGTCAACTTTAGGCCAGTCGTTCAGGGGGACTTTGGTACATATGACTTCAAACATGCTGCGTGGAAGTTGGAATGGCGGAGATGCTAGAGTGGTATGAAGGTCTGCTTTTGAAGGAGACTAGAGAAGCGTGTGTACAACAAAACTCGGTGCATAAAATGGAAACGGAATGTGAATAAGCGCTCTTGGACTTCTTCTCATACCTCAGTGGACAACAGCCTCTCTGTTCTTGCCCAACTGCGTTGCTAACTACAGCCATGCTGAAGCTATCACTAGAACGTACCTAGGTATGCTGCATACGCAGGCTAGACAGTGATATCAGCTTGCCGATGGCGCTATTACCTCAGGAAAAAATGTGAACATGGGGAAGTTGAAGTCAGTATCCCCCTCCCCAGTCTCGGTTGGTGCGTCTTCCGCTGAGTGAGCTGATGTAGAGTGGCCTGGGATCAGGTATACCAATACTCGTCGGGTATCACTTCGCGCTCTGCATCGTTGACGTATCTGAGGGGCGCGATATGTTCCCCGAGGGACATGGCACGATGTAGACGCCGGTCGGTTGACCAGCTTCTAAAGGACGCGTTGAGCTGGCTAATGCAGGTAAACAGATCGCGAGAACGCAAGGGGCCAGACAGGATTAGATGAACAACCGACGCAGAAGGTTGGAGTTTGAAGCTCAGTGCCGTACGCTTGCTTGTTTTAGGTGCTGCTAAGGGTGGCTGTAGGATGCCAGTAGGAAAGCGCAGGTGGCGCTGCTGTCATCAGGCGGCGTAGCCAGAAGCGCCGCGGTTGCACTTGCCACGACACGCATCGACCCAGGAAGACGATCATAGCAGCCGCGGGTGTTGATGCCAGCCGAGGACACCTGAAGCAAATACGGTAGATGGATGGACTGCAGCGGCGAAGATGGCGTGTGGCTGCGCGCGACACGAACGCGTCTAGCGCGATCTCGGGATGCTCCCGAGGTCGGGGTGAACCAGCCGATCAACCTCAACTTGTCAAGGGCAACGAGGGCTTCATCACTGCCGTCACCCTTCGTACCTAGGTCTCATCCCAACGACACTTGGAAACAAATCCGTGGAGAAGGCACATCATCCTTGGAAGGAGTGCCCATGTACAGCATAGCAGGCAATAATCCACAAGCTCCGCACTAAGCGGAATTCCGCAACTATGCCCAGGTCCCAGTCATTTGTGAACATATGCCTGAGCCTACATAATGCCTCTGGCCGCAACCTGACCGTCGTATACAGCCCTAGCAAGTAAGATATCGGCGAGCAAGGAAGGACGCGTGATAGTGATTTGGGGCCATTATCGCATCAGGCTCCCATACTTTAGAGGCTCTCAGATACCGGTACACAATATCAAATCAAACAGCAAACAGCCTCAAGTATGGATCCTCGTACAGTCGGTACGGTACATCACCCGAATCCAAAGCCACCACTGACAAAACACCAAGACTTGTCTGCAGCAGCGCAAGATAGTTTCGCGACCTTTGTCAAGGACGAAGCCTTCTTCGCTCTCAACTTTTACCTAGCATGCAACAGCAACATCGAAGCTTGTGCGCCCATCCGCCAGAACCATGCATCTTTCCAACTCGAGCTGAACCAGCTTGAAAGCAGTCTTGATACGTCGAAGCCAGCGTACATCGTTCTCCGCCGCGGTGGCTCGCTCACGTTCATCACATACGTGCCATATCGCGCAAAGAACACCGTGCGAGACTTCCTCCTTCATCACAGACACGATGTTGTACGACAACTTGGCTCATCGCACATCTCAAGCTCGATAATATGTAAAGAGATCGCAGAGATTACAGACGCTCGATCGTGGGCAGAGCGAGATGCCGCTGCTACCCTGATAGACGACATAAGCATTCAAGGCAACAATCTAGAATCTCGTACGAGCGCCGCGCATGCTGAAGGCGCTCGAAAAGACCTAGGATACAGGAAGAACAAATGCCGCCTTTGCGATCGCCGCATGAAGAACAGAATATCGCCCGAAGCTCTTTCAGCGCTGAAGGTGCTTCAAGGCCCTGGGGCAGCCGTTCAGATCGTAAGACACACATTACAATAGTAGCTTTAAAGCGTGATAGCTGACCCGCCCCAGTCCGTTGACAGCAATACCGAGACCCTCAAGCTGAACTACATCAAGAACGAACTATCCCCGAAAGATGTTGCAGCAACCCTACCAACCGAAAAGCCTAGTTTCACCTTCTACCGTCACCCCGCCACCCATCTACTCTACTTCATCTTCCACTCGCCCGACCATGCCACAGTGCAGCAACGTATGAAGCACACAATGGCCATACCTGGTCTCATCAATGTCCACGCTCAAGACCAAGACGTGCATGTAGACCAGAAGATTGAGATTCATGAACCGGACGACTTGGTCTTTGGAGCCAAAGACGAGCGCATCGGCAGGTTCAGGAGCGTGTATCTGAGGAACGGGTTTGACGGGACGGAGAGCACGTATGATGGTTTAGAAGCCGACAAAGCTTTTTACGACGGGATAAAGTAGCGCATCTTTGATACATGACTTTTGTAAATAACACTCTCATCGTTCATCTACCTTGATTCTACCACACTCGTCTCACTACTTTACCTCGTGAATATACTCCGCTGGCTCGCCTCTTTCAGTTGAGCCTCTACGCTGACCAGCAAAGTTAAAGCCTTCTAGTACACATTATGCACATTGTAAGGTGACTGCGGAATTGACAGGAAGGTTTACACCAGCAAAGAGTAGTGGTGTTGAGGAACTGATCGGAAACTTATGCATACGCCCATATGATAAGGAAAGCAACCAAACTTTCCTCCTCGCTGAAATCCATCATCCATATATGACACATATCAGATTTTAAGGAGGCGTATCAGTCTAAAGCGTGTTTCTCATAGCCTATGGTATCGTACAGTACAGTAGATGCGCGAATGCTGCACGAAAAGAAAGACAAAACGCCATCTGCTTATATGCAAGTTTGTATGCCTTCACCCCAGTATGCAGCGGAGATGATGTGTGGAGGAAAAGAGTAGATAACACAGACATGACCGCGCCGATGCAGAAGTATAGACTAGAAAGCGATGAAATTGGAAATGAAAAGAACACCATGCAGAATGCTACCCCTTGTCTCAAAGTCAGGATGGGGAGAAACGTCTTTCCCTCCCAGCGCCGATGCAGGAATGTAGGAAAGACCTAGACCTAGATGGATGGAGATGTCGTGTGGGGATATCGAAATGACACTACGCGTTTGTGTGCGAAAGGAAAGACCCGCTTATGCATCTACATCGTCTTCCTGATACGCCTCCTCTTTCGCCCACTGTCGACTTCTACACTCGTGCTCATTGTATCCCGTGCACTCCGCGGGGTGGAAAACCGCTCACGGATGTGCTCCCGGATGACCTTCTTGGTCTTGTCGCGCTTCAACTGGCGCTCCTCGTCTGGGTCGACGAAGCGATGAACAGTGCGGTGATCGCGTATGCGCTCTTCCTTGTCGTGCTTGCCCTCCTTCTCCGTCTTGGGCCAGGGGAAGCCGTACAGTTTCGAGTGGCGCTCGCACCGTGGACATTCTTTACGCGTGTTGTAGCCGTCTTGTTGTACAAAGTCGACGTCGCATGTCTGGCAGTTGACCCACTTGGAGTACTTGGCTGACAGGAGAGCGTTCGATGTCATGTAGTCGCCCGGCTTTCGCGTGTTCTCGACATAGTCGGCTTCGTCTCCCTCTTCAATCGTGATTGGGGTACCAACGCGGTTCTGGACGTCGAAACGAGACTTTGAGCGTGTTGTTCGTAGTGTTGGGCGGGGTTTGCGCTTGACAATCTGCTGGTTCACATCGTCAAACTCGAAGCTCTCAGAAAGTTCGCTGAGATCGGACATGTATGCGTCTTCGTCTGCAGGCGGGGAGGGCCACGGGGCGTTTACCGTTGTCGTAGTGATTTCCTCCTTCACTATCGCCACTCCCATCGCTGGGCAATCTTGTATTGTCGTGGAGTCGACCTGCTCCTTGGGATCGCCGGTGTCGTGCGGGTGATCTTCGTCAATCGAGGTGGCATCTGTAGATGATTGAGTCGACTTGGGTGACGCTGCTGCTATGGACGATTGCGGGGATGCCTCTCGCGACGAGCTGGCCAAGTCCGTATTCACCGTAAGAACACCTTCGCTATGTTCATCGCGGACTTCTTGCGATATCTCTGGCGATGAGACCAAATTGGTCGCTGGATCCTCTATACTCGAAACCGGGAGCTCCTGACGCAGGGACGATGTGCTGTGTGCCTTCTTCAGCGTCGTCTTGCGCAGCAGATTCGATGTGTGCTGCTTGGATGGCGAAGTCTTCTGCTCAAATCTCGCTCGCTTTGGGGCAGGTGTTGAGTCACGCGAGGGGTCGTCGTCCGTTGAATCTTCCAGCGATCGCTTCTGAGAAATGGAGGCTGCATCGGAAGCGGTTTCGGCGGTCTGATCATGGCCTGCACCCTCCACCTCTTCATCATTCCCTTCGTCGTTGTGGACGACTCGCTTCATAGGTGCCCAGCCGTTTTGCTGCAGGCTTTCGCAAGTATTACACAAACACTCCTCATTATCGTCGCCAAAGTAGTCCTCGCCGTACGAGACTGTAATTTCTTCTCCTTCAAGAATCGGCTTCACTGCAACAATCTGCATGCCATCGTAGCCTTTGGTTGTGAGCTTTGCGTTTGCGTCGCAATCGTGATTGGCGAAGCGCGCGGGACCTAGGAACAAGGAGCGCGTCTTCTTGCGGCTTGAAATAACCAGACTGAAGTCCTTGCTCTGCAGCTCTAGAGTTTTCTCTTGCTCTTCAGTCATAGCTACTTGCACGCCGGTCAAATACTTGATTTCTTCGCGTGGGTTGATATCTCGTCGCGCGGTGATCGAGGCCTCGTGTTCCGTGATAATGTAGCGGTTGGTGGTGGTGACCTCGAATTGGCAGTCGGCCATGTAGATGTTGACGTATCTGCGGAGATGGCGCTTGAACTGATCCTGATCGCGCTCATCCTTCAGCGTGTTCATGAACCTGCGCAACCCCGGCAGTTGCACCAACTTGTGCACTGCCTCTGCAGGATCCCTCTCCCAGACTACGTGTCGTCGGATAACGTCGGCCACATCCTCCTCGTGTAATCCCCGCGAGCCTGTGAAGCGGCCACCTCTGTTCTTGCGAATCTTGGCCCAGAAGTAGAGTTTGTCCACGAGCGCGTCGGTGATGATGTCGTCGAAAGTGGCGAGCTTGTCCAGCGTCAGTTTCGTCGAGGGCGCCATGATGGCGCGATGGGGTGGATGAGTTCGAACGTGCCCGCGCAATCCGCCGCCGGTCGTGGAGATCGTAAGGAGTCGTGGGGTTTCGCGATTAAGGGGGAGGCTGGCAGGGCTGGCTGACGTTATGGTGGCCAGCAACGACAAGTCATTCACCGTCGCGTACAACAATAGCTGCACCACAAACGAAAAGAAAGAGCGTGCAGACGACGCGCGCAAGGGAAGGAGCGAGCGACGGCACGCACGGGGGATCCAGCACTCGCCCGATAGTTTACGGGAGTATGGACTCGACGGAACTAGCCCTGCAGGCTATCGAGACCCGCATGCGGCGCATGGGGTGAAGGGCTAAGCGAGCATCATCGGGGCCCCTGCCCATGTGCGGCTAAACTGCGGTGGCACGAGTCCGCCGGCTTGCGACTTTGACAGCGACCAAGACACACACCCCCGACGTCAACACCACCACGCCGCGCGCATCGAGGCAGGCAGTCGAGACCAGGATATCGGGAGAAGCCACACAGGATGATTCAATTAAAGGTGTGCTGGGCCGGTCACGGGCGGCAGAGCAAGGACTGATGGATGCCCTTCTAGACCCTCGTAAATTGCATCGACAACTCGGGCGCCGCCATAGTCGAGTGCGTCAATGTCCTGCGATCGAAGCGCCCCGCGAAAGTTGGTATGTGCGCGAAACTCCAAGGCACGGCACGAAGCTGATGGAAGCAGGCGACCGCATAGTAGTGGTTGTAAAGAAACAGCGAAATTTCGGCCCGGAAACCGGCAACAGCGTCTCCATCAGCGCAGCGAACAAAGTACGGCGAGGCGACGTCCGACACGCAGTTGTGGTACGGACAGCGAAGAAGTGGCAGCGGCCGGACGGCAGCGTGGTCAAGTTCGACGACAACGCCTGCGTACTTATCAACAAGGCCGGAGAGCCCATCGGATCGAGAGTCAGTGGTGTTGTCGCGGCAGAACTGAGGCAGAAGCAGTGGTCCAAGATCCTATCGCTGGCGCCCATGCACGTATAACGGCTGGCATGTGGGTGGGATGAAAGATGCATTTTTTGGGAGTCTATGAGCGCTTTGGAATGTAACATTATGTGTATGCCACTACAATTGTACCCATGGGTATCTCAACGGCTGTTCCCTAAACTCCTCGCAGCAAATATGTGAGAGTAAACGCCAGCTACATGCATCCATGTCGTTGTTCTCTTAGTTATCAGACGGGCGTGAGACGTGACCGCATCCGGCGCACACGTAATAAAGGGCCTGGACCGGTCAGAATGGCTTGCGAACATGGACGAGAAGCTTACCATGCCCGTCTCGGCGGTCCGCTGCTGCGACTGGAAGAAGACGGCTTCGTTCTCGCCGCACTCTGTGCATTGTTTCTGGATGCGCGGTAACTAGACGCAGGCACAGTCAGCGAGCACGCTCAAGAGCAAGCAAGCAACTGTACTGGTGGAAGACGCAGGAGGCGCTTTCAGGACGTGGGTTCGTCCCACATGTCCTCGTCAAAGTCGTCGTCGTAGTCTTCAAACATTTCATCCTCCTCGCGCATCTGCTGCTGGGGGCGCTCGGCTTGCGGGTCCTCGTCCTCGGCCTCGAGGGCAAAGCCAGGAGCCGATTCCTCGCCGCACTCCTGGCACATGATGGGCATGCCGCACATGGTGCAGCAGGGCATCTCCTCAGAGAGAGCGGCCTGGGCAGCTTGGGCATCGGACAGGGAGTAACCAACCGTGGGATCCTGAGCAACCTCGGCTGTGACACCAGCTGTGGCTCCGACTGTGGACGCGATTTCGTGGCGCATGACGCAGGATGAGGGCGCTTCTTCGGTGAAGTTGCATGTGCGGCAGGCGAAAAGCAGCTTGTTCTCGGACTTGTCTTCGCGGGGGAATAGCAGGTTGGAGCTGCGCGTGATTAGCCAGGCTTCGTGGTTGCAGAAGAGGCGACGCACCATTCTGAGCAGAAGCGGAAGAGAATGGGCTCCTTGCCGCCCTTGGAGCCGCCCATTTGCGCTGCTGGTGAAGCCATGCTGAGTGGACGTGAGGTCGTAAATCGTAAATGTGCGTGTGCGTGTGGATCGTCGTGACGGCTGTTATGCGCGTGTGAAGAGACAAAAGCGTCGAGGAAGCCTGCGCACAAAAGTTGGGTAGGTACAGAGACAGAGTCACGTCGGCGAGCGCGGGCCACCCGTCTTGATTCGCGCGGCTTCCGTTGCTGTAGCAGAGCCGCGTTCTTTGTTTGGCAGGCGCCCCCGCATTATCGACCTTGAGGCGCCGATCGCCCTGTCCACCGCCTGCAATTCTAGACGTCGCTCCACGCTGCACGCACAACTGCCCGTGCGGAGACTCCTATCAACCTCTGCACTGCTCGCCCTCCCCCTACCACAGTCTACTCCGTCCAGCGTCACGCATACATCGCCAGCAACCATGGTAAGCACTGCGCCCGTCGTCCCAACCCACCTCGCACCCCCTCACGCATCCTAGTCGTCCGCCGAAACTGGTCTCCCCGAGGGATGGGAGGTGCGCCGCTCCAACACCAAAAACCTCCCATACTACTTCCACGCCCAGACGAAAGACTCGCGATGGGAGCCACCAGCTGGAACCGATCCGGACAAGCTCAAGGCATACATGGCCGCCAACCACAGCTCCAAGGGCGTTGCGCCCGCAGCCTTCGCGCCGACTGAAGGCAAGATCCGATGTGCCCATCTCCTCGTCAAGCATCGCGACAGCAGGCGTCCGGCTAGTTGGCGGGAGCCCAAGATTACGCGCTCGGTCGAGGACGCCCGGGAGATGATACGGGACTACCAGAAGCAAATACAGGCGTACGAGAGGGGCCAGGAAGACGACACCGCCAAGTCTCTGTCTGAACTCGCGACGACCGAGTCGGACTGCAGCAGCGCTCGCAAGGGGGGCGATCTGTGAGTCTCTGCAGTGGGAGATGCGGCGGGAAACGCTAACGTCATCAGGGGCTTCTTTGGCAAGGGCGACATGCAGAAGGAGTTCGAGCAGGCTGCCTTCGCCCTCAACAAGGGCGAGGTGAGCGATCTGGTCGAGACGGCATCGGGGGTGCACTTGATCCAAAGGTGGGACGAATGCCACAGGTCTCAGTATGATGCTAACCATACGCAACGCAGGTTGGAATAGTCGATGCGTCGCGCCAAAACTAGGGCAAACAAAGCGTCATGTACTGTGGTGAGGGGTTTCCTGGGACGCGTGCGGGCTGTGCAGACGCGTCGTGGATACCCGCTCAACACCAAGACAATCATGGTAGTACTAGTAATACTACTATCATGAGACATGCATGTGAAGTCCAGGAGCGGGCGCAGCACGTTGGCCGTGTGTCGTGTGTGGTTGTGGTTGTTGTCTGTCTGCTAACATGATTACGTCCTTTGCAGCTCCCCCTTGGTCGATCCGCGTTGGTTAGGGACCGTACGTCGTTGCACGCGTGCTGACGACAAGCAGACCACAATCGAGAGGGCGATAGAGTTTGTGGGGCCGGAACCAGACGCCTTGAGATAAATTTTTCCCATCGCCCGCACACAGCCCACGGCGGCCAAATTCGCGCCCTGCTACAAAAGCGCGCACCAGGACATCGTCGTCGCATCCCGTCTCGCCGTACCGCTCTGCGCTTGGACAGAGACTTCGGCTAACGCGACTTCCCCCGCCAAAGCCATCGCTGCGCTACTGCAGTGAGTAGGCGCCGGCCTCCAAGTACCTCAGTCAGCTGACGTTCAGACTTGAAACCCGCATACTAAAGCCGTCTGGGAGCAGACCTCGAGCCGTCTCCCACTCACTTCGCCTCGCACTCGCACCGTTTCAGTGCGTGTGGCTGGTTTCGGCATCCCTCAGCCTGCGCCTCGCCCCCAAGCCAGCCCGGTTCCGGATCAGCCCGAGAAGACAAGGAAGCGGCGGCCCAGTGACGTATCATGTAAGTTGGCTGGTTTTATCCTTTTTTTGCATCAGCCCACCTCAGAAGACGAGGAGCAGCACCGTCGGGCGCAGGTTCTAGACATGGCCAGCAAGTTCGTTTTGGGAGCCTGCTGCAGCGCCGTAGTGTGGCGGGCATGCCGTGCAGCGACTGGGCGGCCATCATCCCGAGCGTCTGGGTGTCGTGCCCTAGCACCTTTTGCAAGGTCGGCGCACGCACAACGCTTTTCCCTGCGTCACAGTAGCCCGCAATTCGACTGTCAAGCTCCTGGGCATTTGGCCTCACCAACCACAGCGTTGCCGCCCCAAACCCTCCCTTCACCACCGCGCCGCTGTGCTTGCACGCCCACCCCGACCGCACCGCCCGTGCAGCTGCTCTCACTGTCCATTGACGTAGCTGCCCCGTCAGACTATATGGGAAAGTCCCGGGGCCGCACTTTCCCATTACCATCAGCTCACGCACCAACGCCGCCCGCAAAGTGCCCGCATACCCCTGCCGACTCCACACGGCGCCCTGTTTACTCCGCTAACACCTTCGATCACCAGCGCTTCCGCGATCTTTCACCCTTCCACCTCCACCACCTCACACAACCTTTTTGTCTAGAAGATTCCCGTCGTTCTCTACAAATATCACTCACGCTCCTTTGAGTCTTGACAGCGCCACTCACTGCAGTGCTCCCGCTACCCACTATCCTACTCCACCCTCCACTCTCCTTCGACCAAGACTCCACACAGACCTACTCAACCTACCTCGTTGCCGCTATGGCTGCTCCACTATCTCCCCACCCTGTCTACCACGACCCCATCCCAACATCCCGCCGTAACTCCAGTCGCAAGACCATCTCCTGCCTCTCACGCACTCCCTCCAACGTCGATGCTCCTCGCACTTTCTGCCCCAAGGACGGTGATGCATTCAGCTACGACCCCTCTCACCTCCGCCACTGGTACTGTCCCCAAGAGCTCTGGGACCGTCTTCCCAAGCAAGTCCAGTCCTGCCTCGGTGATGTTCAGCATGCGGGTGCCGCTGTTCTGACTGGTAAGTCCAAATACGTCTCAGGCACTTGATATCGTACTAACCCAAAACAGGCTTCGAGCGTCTCGACAAGCACCTCGACAACTTTGACGATAGTCAAGTCGACCCCAGGGCCACTGGAGACGAGCTTCTGGTCCACCTCGACGAGCTCCCGCCCCCAAAATTCCGCACAGTCAGCAACGCCAGCAGCGTCTTCCAGTCTGACACTTCTTCGCCTCTCACCAGCGCATCGTCCGCTTCTCAGTCAGGGAGCGCCTCTCCTTCCACTCCAGCCTTCTCTGTGTCTCAGATCATGTGCCCTGGTTCACCCATCTGCTTGGGTCCCTCGGAGCTCTCCCGCTCACGTGAGCGCTCCTTCTCTACGCCGCTTAGATCGCACGACGCCAAGTACGCCGCGGAGCTGTCGCACCTACGTACCGAGGCCCTGCCGCGTCTACGTCACAAGTCTTACAAGGTCGAGACTGAGTGGCAGGAGGCCAAGCGTGTCCCGGGCGCCATATCTGCAGATGACATCAACGCCTTCGAGAATTTCTGGGCCGAGAAGAAGTTGCTGATCCTCAGTCTTAATGAGCGGGGTAAGCGTCTTGCGAGTGCCGCTGGTCTTGCTACCACCGGACTCGGCTGGTGCGCCCCGTAGAGGCTAGTGAGGTGGATCTCCTCGACTTGGTCACTCGAAATGGTTCACTGAGCGCATCAGTTACGCGACATGGCGCAGCACCCCCAGCTACAGCCAGTCGACAACCATGAACTTCTTTTCTTTTTCCATTTTCTTGGAGTCCTGTTTCCTGGTTTCTGCTTCACTTCCTGTGCGTTACAAGCGAGGAGTTGGTCGGTCGGTATTTATTCATGTAGGCATCTACACAGCAGATCGGGAAGATCTACACTTGGAATGGACGTGCGTTCACGATAGATCTCATACACGCCCATGTCTTCACGACGGCGGTCTCACGAGAGATCCATTTTTGCCCATGGCGGCTGCTATGGGGCATTCTGGCGGGTTCAACCCGGCTCATCTTAGGCGTAAGGTCAGCTCAGCTCAAAATAACGAATCATAACATCTACATGACGACTTTGTTTGTGCATATTCCTGCTTATCGGTGATGCGCGTCGCTTTCGTCATTGGTCACTTCCGAGGGATGCTGGCTTGATACCCTTATATTGTGATGCCCAACACCGGCCATATCGAGCCAAAGGTGCATGAGTTGTGGCTGCCCAACATACACAAGTGAGTTCGACGCCTCTCGCCATCTCCGAGGAAAGCTGACAGGGCGCCCTGATATTGTCGACACGGGTCGTGCCAACTATGAGGTTGGTCATGTCGAGAGACGCAGCCAAGCCAAGGCAAGCGCAAGCCCGATGCTGCACGTTCCTCGGCACCGCAGCCTGCATCTGCCAGCAGCAGCCAGCTCAGGCCGCCCCGCCCCTGCCACAGCAACGAGAGGGGGTGTGTCCGCGCCCGCGGATCGACATGTTTCACTACCCAGGCCCCAACCACGCGAAACAGGGCGTTCTGACCGCATTTTGGATCGCTCTTATGGGCGAAACGTGACGCGCCCTGCTTTAAAATAAAAAGAAGAAGAACAAGACCAAATTTGGGTCCGTCGCAACGATTGGTCTGACCAGGCTAATATTGACCGAGACATACACACGTACGTACTATAGTAATGTTTCCGTGCCGTCTCTGCTTTGCTCACACATGGAGGACCAGGTGTTGCATATTCCTAATAAGCATCGTCGTCATCTGTATCAACTCGGGGCTGTTTGCCACGATCCAGACTGCCGTTGTTGTTGGTGTTGATGAGGTTGGCCCTCCTCCCAAGCGGACTGGCACCGAAGTCACGCCTGATCGGGCTATCCCTGTCTTGAACGCCTGGTCTCCTGGTGGTGCCACGCCCTAGAATGCAACAAGATTTAGTGTGCTGTACTGTACGTATCCCAAGAAACATCATGGTGGAATGATGACCATGATCATGGTCATGATGAAAGGTGGGTGACGGGGGCTTTTTACTTACCGGCCCGGTCACGGATTCCTCCTGCTCCGCCGCCGCCGCCGCCGCCGCCTTGTTCATGTCGTATGCCTGACGACCGCATCGAAGGTCCTGGTCCGAGATCGAACTCATCAGACGATGTGTCCAAGTGGACTCGTCTACCTCCTCCACCTCGATTGCGTCCACCGCCCATCATCATGCCTCCGCGGCCTCCAACCCCCATGGCTTTGGCGTACATGGCCGCCATCTGATCCATATCCATATCCATGCCCATACCCATGCCCCCATTGCCAAACTGCCTGCCTGCTTTGGCCGCCCCTCGATGCGACAGGAAGGGGTGCCGCATACCTCCATTCTTGCCTAGGAGACCGCCGCCGGCAGATTGCATATACGGATTCCCCATGTTCATGTTTAGCCCCATGTCGTCCATTTCTGACAACATGTCGTTTTCGATGCCCCCTCCCATGCCCATACCCATGCCCATGCCCATACCACCCATGCCATGATGCATCATACCCCGTTTACCACCCGTCACTGTTGGATTAGCCATGCCAGGTGGCATCCGACCCGTGGTGCCGTATGGATCACCGGACATCATGCCCATCTGCTGTGCCATTCGCGGATCCATATCCATGCCACCACCGCCATTGTTCATCATGGAAGCACTCTGGCCCATGTTCGGGCCGCCGAAAGGTTGTCTAGCGGGACTTTCGGAACTGTCACGCTGACGTCGTTGCTGTTGCTGACGACCGTCTTTCCTGAGATCTTGCAACGCTTCCAAGATGTCATCTTTGAGTGTGTCGAACTGGTCTTTGCGCTTCTTGTATTCTTTCTCATCCGACTTTCTCTTCGTCTTCTTCTTTCTCCTTTTGCTCTTTTCGTCTTTGCTACTGCTGCTGTCGCTTTCACTGCTGCTCTTTTTGCAGGCTGTGTGATCGCCGCAGTCTCGGCCCAGGTCGGTTTTCAGTATGTATCTGATCTCACCGCTAGTGCGGAGGTGGTCTTGTTCGTCTTCGTTGGAGTCGCTGCCATGGTGCTGGGGATCATTCTGGGCACGGTATAGTACGCGGTGGCTTTTCCGGCAGTTGCAGCCTGTGGTGCAGGTACAAGCATCAAGCCATGCGTTGTCGCCCTCGATCCACTCTTTCCCCGATGGTCCAACTTTCTTGTGAAAAGGTTGACCGCGGTTCAAACGGGCTGACGTTTGCGGCTCCGCCCGAGGCCGCCGTGGCTTCTCGGCGTTGGCATACGCGCCCATGGGGATGTGTTCGTAGTGTCTTGGCCTTCTGCCGGAGTGTCGTCGCGTCGCCTGAGGTGGATCAGGAACGCTACTCGATGACTGGCTGGATGGTGGTCCCGGGTGGTTTGTGTACGGGTTCATGCCTGGCCCCGACACACCTCCGCCAGCACCAAAGCGAGGAGGCATTGGTGGATTGGACGTGTATTCCGGCGGCATGCCAGATGGCGGTCTAACTCCCATTCCGCCCGCTCCAGCAGGCCCCATGCCACCGCCCAATCCCCCTAAACCTCTCATGCCACCTAGCCCCGGACTCCCGGGCATGCCCATCGGCATACCGCCCATCATGCCAGGATAGCCACCTACCTGTATTTCAGGCGCAGACCTAGGTCTTGCGTCCATTCCGTCGAAAAGCCCTCCTGGTCCACCTCTTCGGCCCACTCCTGGCATGCGACCTCCCATCATGTTACCTGGGTATTCGTTGGAGGGTTGTCGTCGCATACCCCTTGGGCCTATTCCCTCCATCATGTCGAGTGACGTACTTTCGCTCTCCTCACTGTCTTCCAAGATATCGAGATCTCGTCCCCCGTAGTGAGGTCTTTGTCTTGAGCGTAGTCGCCTGCCTGGTGAACAGGGTGTGTAGATGGGACCGCGTGTGTACGGCTCTGATCGTGATCGTGCGTAAGAAGGTGGGTGGACGGTGAATGCTGTACCTATAGACAACCTGTCAGTACCGTAAGTTTTAAGGTATACTAGAACCCGTGGTAGGTGGCAGGAAGAGAGGGAGGGTTACCAGGTGGAACCAGGACTTTGCCTCCTGGAGCGTTGACTTCAACAAGTGGTGGAGGCGTAGAATGCGATGCACCCATATCGGTCGCGTTGTACGGACCAATGCAGCAGACCGTTGTGCTGTGCTATAAAAGAAGACTCTCTTCGATGAGCCTACCTAGGTATATTGTCTTGATCGTCGTCGTTCTTCTGCTTTCTACACCGAGTGATACTTTTGCCTTCTATATCGATTTCATCTCAATCTGATCTTCTCCACTAATGACCTTGAACGTGTAATGGATAATGGCGGGTGAAGAAAGGAGTGTAAAGACTGATGTATTCCCTAACCCTCTTAATTCAGCACCTGCTAGCTTGAGCCATCTGCTGACATGCCAGCGGTTATTTGTTTGCTGTACTGTGCTCTAACGAGGACACACGAGTGTCGCGTCACGTTACACGACAGCATTCATTGTCGTGTCGCGGTTTGTGGCTTTACGCCAGGCGAGATTCTCAATTGTCCAACTTCCTCTCAACGTATGAGTGTGATTTCAGGGCAGTATCGAGAGAGCATTAGAGATCACAGTGGGGTTTACGTATGCGCGTATGTCTTACGGTGCCGTTGTCGGATGTATGAATGAGAGTGCTTCGCTTTTTGTCAAAGCAATGCATCATCATACTTGAGTGGAAAAATTATCACGCTGCGTCCGTGCGACGGAAAGCCCTGGGACACGGGAGATCAATAGAGAAGAATGCAATCATGCCGCTCCACAATACGCGCACCAAAGCGAGAGACTGTGGTTGCTGTATCTATTGATGCCCTGCCTGCGTAGAGACGAGGGCCCTGGAGGCAGCGGCAATCACACGATCCCCGCAGCGCATCACGCACAGCACACCCAGCAACAATCATGTAATATGAAAAAGTAGACTTTGGAGTCATGTTATGTTCTCATACACCTGATATAACTACTGCTCATACTCCATGCCTCGTCGCTATCAATCATTATGCAGTATCATAAACCCATAGCCGGCAACGCCGAGATGAATACAACGCCTATCCACACCAGACAGTAACAAGAACAGTGATAAGATGTGATACAAAGAAACAGACGCAACAGCACTCCTTCAACGTTTCCGCGGCTTTGTATGCAACAGCGAGAATGTGCCGAAGCGCCGCAGCTCAGCGAGATGGTGTATTCGACTCGGGAAACGGATGCGCAGCACCCGCACCTTTCAGATTTCTCCTCCCCTGTCGCCGTCTCCAAAACCCCAATCTTAGTCGATGAGAGAGAGAAGAGTATTGGCGAAGCTAAAACGCAAAGAAAAGCCAGTAAGTAATTGAACAATCAATGAAAGAGGGTGACTGGTATCAATGATGGAGATGGAAAGAGACACTAGAAAATCATCGATCGAACCTGCTCTCTGCGACCCGGCTTGCTGGACTCTTGCGTTCGCGGCCGTGGCGGCGGCGCATGCGACATGCGAACATCCTTAAGAGGTGGAGTCGGCGCGTGCGATTGAGTGCGGGCGTGGCCCTTTACCGGACTTGAAGGCGTGGACTTGATAGAGCCCAGTATATCGTGCGACTGAGTGCGCTGATGAGAAGGCCGGCGGTTAACGCTCGGTGAGCTCGTGACCATGGGATGCGACTTGGTTGGCGAGATTGGCGCACCAATCTGCGATCGCGTAGCCTTCTCCTTACGCTCCTTCTCGAGGACCATGGCCGCCCAGCCCTTGTTTTGAGCAATGTCCTTGCCAACGGTCTCCGAGAGCACCTTCATCCAGGCCTCTTTCTGTTCCCGACTGTCGGCGTAAAAGTCAATGACCTCACCGTTAGCGAACCGTATGCGGAAGCCCTCTTCAACGAACATATAGCCCTCCTCATCCTCGGCGAACCCGGACTTGCGCCGACCACCGGTCTTGGTTGCGGATGGTTGCTGGAGAGCGCTCTTGTCATCCATGAGCTTCGAAGCTTTGGCTAGATTGATGGTAGCACGCGGCTGCCGTGTGGACTCGTGGTAAGCCGTAAGCTTCGTGCCTTCCAAGCGGAAGAAACGACGTCGCCAGTACTGCAATGAATGTTAGCCATGTTTACGAATAATGTTGCAGGCTTTCAACTTACTGGACAGTCACCACCCTGTTGGCTCAGTGTACCTTCGAAGCTGATGTCCTTGACTTGCTCAGCCTCCTTGAGCTCGCGAATGCAGGCATTCATGCTCTTGGGCATGTCAGAGTCCTTTGCGTTCTTGGGCTTCGGGACGTATAGCAACTGAAGAGTGAGCTTGCCCACCCGGTAAGGTGGGCGGCGAACGACACCTCCGCGCTTGCTCTTGACACTGCTGGCGCCAGTATTATCGACGGCCCACTCATTGAAGCAAGGAATGTCAACAGTCAGCGGACGGCCATATGCTTGGTTCTCGTGGTTGTTGAGGCAAACATAGGCACGGGCGAAAGACCCATCAGGTCCGACGAGGTCATGGAGCAGGTCCCAAGCGGTGGCCTTTTGATTGCGCTTGGCAGCAGCTTGAGCCTCCTGCTGTTCCTGTTGAGCAATGCGGTCGGCTTCCTCTTGCGCTTTGCGTTCCTGCTCCTTTCTCTTCTTCGGCGATGAGAGAAGGTTCCGGAAGGCAGAGTGCGACTTCTTGTGGTTGACAGCCTTGGCTGGCGCGGCAACAATCTGAGGGACGGCTGGAGGCTCCAGCTTGGTCTGTAATGTGAGCTGGAATTCGAGATCATCCATGACGACAAGCTCAAACTCTTGTCCGATGGGAGCGGATTGGCCAAGCTCCAACCAAGACGTTGTAACGCAGTGCAGACCGTTGTCAAGTGTCAACTGGAAGTGGGTTCGCTCGTGCTTTGGTAGCGGAAGATCAAGGTCCTTGACACCGACGACCTTGACGAACACGAGACCGCGTTCCTCGCCCTCTTCAGGCTCACCGTCGTCTCCCTGTTCAGCGACTGAGTCTAGACCACCAGCAACAGCAGATTCTTGGCCAGGAAGAGGTGGTGCAGGACCCTCAGAGGTTCGAGTACGGCGACCGGATGCTGTCCGGATGCTCTTCCTGCGAGGCTTGCCATTCCAAGGCTCCTTTGTCCAGGCGGGCTTACGTTCGGCGCTCGTCTTACGAGAGACAGGCTTGGCAGCTGCATCGCTGGTGGGTTCGGTGGGGGTAGGCGGTTTCTCGTCGCTAAACTGTCGACTACTGGCGACAACGACTTTGGTGTTTTCGCGCATCAAGTATCCTTTCTGCTCGGGAATAGCATCGTTAGCGGGACTGTGCCTATAAACAAAACCTTCACCTGACATCTGGCAGGCCGCGTCGGAGACGGCAGCGGAAGATGTAGGGAATCTGGCGAAGGGGGGAATGGGGAAAAGGTTCTCTACCTTTTGTGACTCAATGATGTTATCAAACTCCTTGTCTAGCCCGAAGCTGAGATCGTTCGACTCGTCACCCAGGTCGAGATCACCGAGCTTCAGAGCTAGCATGCGGTTCTCCTTGGTGGTAATGCTCACTTGCGTATCGTCGTCATCGAAGTGACCTTCTTCGTCGGCATGGCCCAACTCTAGGCTCATTGACTGGCGCTTCGGGCTGCGCTCAGGGACTGGCGGTGCATGCTGGCCACTAACCTGGCGACGCGTAGCTGCCATGTCAACCTCATCAGGGATGAGCGACGGGCGAGTCTTGAGCTTTCCTCCGGCACCCCGGATTGTAGCTTCCCGTTGAGGAACCTCTGGGGCATTTTCCTGAGGCGGAGGGGAAAGAGCCACTGGATGCCGAATGACAGAGTCTGGGGTACCAGGCTCCTCAGACTCGGAACCGTCCTCCTCTGTCTCTTGAGCTTCAGGAGTAACAGGGCGGCGGAGGAAGTCGCGCATGGCATCCAGCTTGGGCGCGGTATCCAATGGACTGGCAACAGTCGCGAAAGAGGCCTTTAGAGGGTCCAAGCTAAGATCCATATCTTTACCTTCGAAAGTAGAGTACATCTCGTCCTGAGGCGCCTGCTTCTCACCTGAGACAGGAGAAGAGGGGGCAACGACGGGTGTTGGTGGACCTGATGAGTCGATAGTACTCTGGGAAGTAGGCTGCTCTTCAGGCTGAGGCGAGTACTGGCTGGTATCGTCTTCGTCGTCTGACTCCTGGGGCATAGGGTGACGGATGACAGACGACTCGCGCTCGTAGTCCTCGAGTTGAGAGATGGAACTGCCATCTACATCGGTGTCATCGGCATGATCGCCTTCATCTGGGTTGGCATAGCTGTAAGCGTCGACAACGCTGTCGGCCTCGCTGGCGGAGACACCTGAGACCTGACGCGGATGCTCGTCGAAGTTGGAAGAAGCTTCACGCGACGGAATAGGAACATCAGGGTCGAGGTCAGCGAGATCGCCATAGCTGCGCTCGGGGCTATACTCTGGCTCAAACTGGCTGTACTCTTCCTCTTCCTCATCGTCGTCCTCACCGTCCTCGAAGTTGCGGCTCTTGACGCGCCGGAGGATGGACTCGCGAGAAATGCGCGGGATCTTGGGCTCGTCAAGCGTTAGCTCGGACTCTGTAACGTCGACTTCTGCAACGTCAACTTCGACTGCCTTCTTCTTGTTCTGCATCTCCTGTGTTGGAGTGCTCGTATCGCGGTCGTCATCAAAGTTCATCAGACGCAACCGGTCCTCGAGCGACATGGACACCTCGCGCATGTTGAGCAAATCGCTCTTGGAGATGCCAGCTGCTTGCGGAAGCTGAGGAAGAGAACGCCGCCTGTCGCCAACTCGCTCTGCGGCAGCGGACAGGCCGATGCTCGAGTCGCGCCGCCGGTTGGGGCTGCCTGGTATGGCGGGAAGAGGAGGAAGCGGTCTTGAGTCGCTGTCGGAGGCTGTTGACCCCATGCGGGAGCCATTGGTCGTACCGTTGGGACGGGCACTGGGCATGGGACTGTTGTCGCGACCTTCAAAGACATCGTCGTAGAGATCGGTGAGCGAAGTGTCGGCAGCCTGCGGGCTCATGTGGCGCCAGTCCTCGGGCAGCACGACCGGCGTCTTGTCTGTGTCTTCTAGGGAGGCATCGAAGCTGTCGTCCTGGTCGAAGCTCATCTCCTCCTCTGTCTCGTCTTCGGAGTCGTAGCTGCCGTCGCGCGACATGGTGGCGACTGAAGGGTCGGGCGTGACCATCTCAAACTCGGTGATTTGAGGTGGAGCTGTGTCGAAGGTCACACTCTTAGCATGGCGGCGCAGCGGGCGGGGGGTCTGGTGGACGAGCTCCTCGTCATCAGACATGACAGCGCTCGAGTCGCCGTTGTACTGTGGGGAGTTGAAGCGACCGTTGCTGACGAGCGAAGATTTGGTGGGCGACATGCGCCCCTCGGACGGCGAGGGCTTGGAGGGTGAAGCGAAGGAAGACTGTGTGGGCAGCTTCGCGGGCGACGTCTTGGAGGGGCTGAGGATGGGAATCCGTGTCTGGCTCTCGGAGCGGCTGTGGTGGTGGCCCTGGGCCGCGCTCTCGACTTCGTTACGCATGCCGTGGAGGCCGCTGCCGCCATAGGCGTTGCCCTGGACAGCGGTGCTGAGTGGGCGTCCTGCGGCGAGCGGGCGGTCGAGCGGCTGGACCGAGTTGGGGTCGTACTCGTGCTTCTGCTCGCGTGCGAACATGCTGCTGTTCTTGACGCGCGACTGCTTCTTCAGGTTCTCGATCGAGTTGCGCTTGGGCGAGAGGGGCGAGCTGCCCTCGTACTCGTTCTCCGACGTGTCGAAGCGGCTCTTGGGCGACGTGGTCTGCTCCTTCCAGAAGAGACGCGGGCTGTGAGTGAATGGCGACGAGTCGCGGAAGGGCGAGCTCTCTTTGGTCAGGATGATCTTCTGGGCCGGGTTAGCAGGCAGGCGAGCGAGGCGGGCGCGGGCACATACCTTGGTTGTCTGGTTCCAGCTGGGAGAGTTCCTGCGGTGCTCATGGGGGCTGATTTCCGACAGGGGACGGCCGCTTCCCTTTGTGGGCGAGGAAGTGGGCGTCTTGTTGATGCGCAGCGGCGACACCTGAGGGCAGTGCGGTCAGCATCGCGCGCGCCCGACGTGAAACAGGCGAGTGCAAAAGGAAGTACGATGATGCTTACCGCTTCGTTGCGCGACATGTTGACTGCTACGTGCGCTCGCGCTGGGTGCGTCGTGGTGTGGACGCCGTGCCGTGCGCGGGCTCGCACTCGGGCGGACTGGGTCAAGAATGGGCTCCGTCGAGGAGTCGTGCAGGCTCAGCGGAGAAGGGCTGCGCGCTGAGGGGAAAGAGGCAGGCAAGAAGCGAAGGGCACCGACAGAGCGCGGGGGCAGATGTGCGATGGAGGAGCGGAGGAGGATGTGTGGGCGCGCGTAGTATTGATATGGCTGGGGCCGCGGGTGCTGCCCAGTGTTGATGGCCGGGATGCAAGCAAGGCGTCGGTGTTGGGCGGTTGGCCGGGCAACGTCCCGCTTATCGGCTGCCCTGTAGCGCCTCGAATTATCGCGCCATCGCCTGTGCAGCCCGCACGCCAGCGCGCATCCTTTAGTCAAGGTTTGGCCTAGCCGGCGCATGCTAGTCTAGCTGGCCGTCTTAATTCCATCCTGCCTGTAGAGCCTGCCGTTGCAGCCATGTTGCGCAGAGTCTCGGGCGTGTGCCCCCTCTGCCAGGTGCAGGCCCTTTCACGACGACCTCCGCCAGCCCACCACGTCCGCCCGTACACGCAGCTCCAGCGCGAACGCGGGGAACGCCATGGCGCAGCCTCTTCACGACCCCCGCGGCCCGTCCGCGGGCGTGACCATCCCAGGCCGTCGCGGATGATGCTCTCCGACGACGTCGCGCGCGCCGCAGACAGAGGGCCGGCGAGGAAGCCAGACGCCTTCGACTTCCTCAACAGGACCGAAGCACCACGGGGCCTGCAGCGCATGCGCGAGCAGCGAGAAGCCCGCGGGAGCCGCCCGGCCACTGGGCGCGACGACGGCAAGCGGCGCACGCGAGCAGAGCCCTTCCACGCCCTCAAGATGCAGAGTTCGCTGCACCAGGTGCCCTACAACAACCGCACCGCCGTCAAGCGCCAGCTCGACGAGTACGACTCGTTCGACAAGTTCCCCCTCGCCGAGCCCATCCTGCGTGCCGTCAACGATGCCCTGCCCGGCCTCGAGTACCGCAATCCCACCCCCGCACAAGCCGTCGCCATCCCCGCCCTCCTCGGCCTGCGCAAGGCGGTGCGCGCAAAAGTAAAGTCGACCAAGAGCGCGCCCGACTCGTTCCTCCTGGCAGCCGAGACGGGTTCAGGCAAGACGCTGGCCTACCTCCTGCCCACGCTGGACGCTATCAAGGCCGAGGAAGTGCGCGAGAAGGACGAGGCTGAGGAGCAGGCCCAGAGAGACGCCGCCGACGCCGCCGCCCACGAGCACGACAAGAGGACCGACATGTTCGCGGCCGAGGAGCCTGAGATCAACAAGGCGGTCGACCCAGCACGACCGCGCGCCATCATCCTCGTCCCCTCCGCCGAACTCGTCGCCCAGGTCGGCGCCGTCGCAAAGTCGCTGTCCCACACGGTCAAGTTCCGCGCTGCCCCAATCTCAGCCAAGATGTCTGCCACGGTCATCCGCAACCAGCTCTTCAACCCCAATGGCGTCGACGTCGTCATCAGCACGCCCCCGCTCCTCGCCAGCATCGCCGAAAGCAACCCAAACATCCTCGCCCGCGTCACCCACCTCATCTGCGACGAGGCAGACTCCCTCTTCGACCGCTCCTTCAAGCAAAGCACCACCGACATCCTCGACCGCGCGACGCCTTCCCTCAAGAAGCTCGTCCTCTGTTCCGCTACCATCCCAAAGTACCTCGACAAATACCTCGCAGACAGGTTCCCGGACATGCAGCGCCTCGTCACACCCAACCTCCACGCCATCCCGCGAAGAGTACAACTAGGTGTCGTAGACGTAAACAAAGACCCCTACCGCGGCAACAAGATGCTGGCCTGCGCCGACACCATATGGCAGATAGGCAAAGCATCCGTCGACTACGACCCCAACGAAGGCAAACAAGCCATTCCCACGAAGCGCGTCCTAGTCTTTGTCAACGAACGCGAAGACACGGAGCAAGTAGCCCAGTACCTCGTCAAGAAGGGCATCGACGCCCTCGCCTTCCACCGCGACACCGATCCCTCCCGCCAAGCCAAGATCCTCAAGTCCTTCACCAACGACGCATCAGCCAAGGAAGCCGAAGACAGCGAAGAGAACAAGGCGGAAGCGCCGAACAAACGCACGCTCCCCAACACCAAGGTCATTGTCACCACTGATCTGGGCTCAAGGGGTATCGACACCGTCTCCGTTCGCCACGTCATCCTCTACGACGTCCCACATACTACCATTGACTTTATCCATCGTCTGGGCCGGACTGGGCGAATGGGCAGGCGAGGAAGGGGCATCGTCTTGCTTGGACCCGGTGACCGAGCGGATGTAGTCAGAGAAGTCAGAGAAGCCATGTTTAGAGGCGAAGCTCTGATTTAGAAAAGATGGATATGCGTAACGACTTCAAAAGCTTCATGTACTATATACTGTTTTCTACTACGAGTACCTGCATCGCAGGAGTGTATCTATGCTTGTCCACGATATAATGACATTGATGAATGTACCGAATCCAGAAACACGAGCTAGTGAGATAACATGATGCCAAAGCGCGGCCTACTACATACGGTGGTCGTTCCCACCAGATCATCGTTATCAGCACGTCCCATGCTATTTCCGTCCTCGCTAACTCATTCGGTCAGCGCCATGGGATGATGCTCTGCAAGCCCACTTGTGGCGTTTTTTCCACTTCAACCCCGCCCGGAAGGGCTCCCGTATGGGGCTCCTTGTTTATCTGCGACTAGCGCCTGCGGGGTTCATCGTTGCTGCATGGCCTGGGTATGTACATAGTGTGTTGTGGTGTGTGTTATTCTTTTTATTTGGTCGTTAGGTTGTTTACTACCTACGCTTACATGCGGCCACCTTTCATTGTGGGGTCTCCGTCATTTCTGGTTTGTTTGTGATGGAGTGGCGCGTGTGATATGACTATTTGGGCCGTGTCGGTTTCTACGCACAACAAACATGTTTGGATGGAAGAGTCTCGGTTGCTAGTATGATGTACAAGTTTTGCCCTCTCGGCTTCATATGTGAGTTTCCCGTCGCCTTGGAAAGTAGATGGTTGGATGTCCCAGACCGTGATAGCAAGATAAGCAGGATAAGTGAGAAAGCATCCGACCCAAACCCGTAAACACCGCATCCCCTCCACAAATTCAAACACCCATGCCCCATCGCAACCCCGACGCAACCCAGTCTCGCACGCGAACATCAAAGATTCCTCGGTCCGCAAAGACTCGTCTTCTCCACCATGAGTTCCAGACTATCTCCGCCCAGTCCACAGGCGTTGAACCTGCTCTTCCAGCACCCACCTCCCTCGTCCGATGGCGACTGAAGTTGAACCACCTTTGCATTGAGCTCTTGAAGGTTTTTTTCCTGAAAGGCCTTGCTCAACGCATCTTTGGGTTCTTTCTCGTGGCTGAGTTGGATTTGAAGGGCGCGAGCTGCGCGGTTCGCGGCGGACAGGGTGGTGTAGATTTCAGGGCGGGTGTGGGCGTGGTAGGCACGGATTGGTTCTTGGGTTGGGGGATCGGGGGAGTCGGTGCCGGCGTCGGATGAGGAGGAAGAGGACGAGTCTTCAGCGTCGGCTTGTGTGATTAGTTTGAAGAGGCGGACAATGTAGCATGTGCTTGAGATGAACGATGTGCCTCTTATTGCCTGTGGGGTCTGGTTTGCGAGTGCGGATACAAGGTCGCGCTGTACCCAGATCTTGAGGTGGGAGGTGTTTGCGGGGTTGTCAAAAGGTGTGATGGAGCCAGTGAGGATGGAGCATCCGTGTTCGTCCCGATTGTTGCTCTTTCCGAAGATAACGTCGTTAAAGAGGGTGGCATTGTTTTGGAACACCTTTTCGGCTTGCGCGTTTGCGTCATCGAGGCTAGTGAAGGGTTGCACGGTGATCTCAGTCGCTGGGAGGGTGCTTTCGACCTGCTCGCCCTGCCAGGTCTTTTGAAAGACGGAATATTCAAAGTAAGGCTGTGCCTCGTTGGAAACATCAGGGAGGCCATTGAGGTGTAGGATCTCCTCATTCGTGTCTATCGTAGTCTCCAAAGGAAGCAGTCCTGGATCGGTTGTTGATACGGGTGGTGTCGCAGCAGTCTTGGTGGCGCTTACGATCGTCTTCGCTGACGAGGTAGGATTCAGATCCTTCATTGGGAGATCATTCCCTTTCTTTACGATCGCGACGTGTTCATCTACAGGATTGACATCAGTGGTCTTGGAAACAGATGATATACCAGTAGTCGCATGGTCTAAACTATCGACGTCCATCAATGTACTGGCTTCCGGTGACTGTTTCGAACCTCCAGGCATCCGAATCATTGAGTCGTTCAACGATTTCTCTATCTGAAGCGTAGAAGCCGCTCCGTGGGGTGCGTCTCCCTTTTTTGCGGGGGAACAAGGCACGTCGCTAGTCTTCGTAGGCACCTCACGCGAAGATGTTCTCGGGGCTACAACTGAGCCAGGGGTAATACCATCCTCTGATGCTGGTGTTGCACTACCTGGACGCTTCGAACCAGTGGTAGAGGTCAGAGTAGGCCTCTTGGATGCCGTACCGGTGATTTGTTCAGGTCCATCGGAAATGATGTCCAATTTTCGCTTTCGAGCTGGTTGTCCAGGAGCTGACGAAGCAGATTTTGAGTTCGCTGTATCCGCCTTGGATCCACTTGGTGTGGATCTCCTGGAATTTGAAGCAGATGTTTGTGCCTGATCCTGTGATCTTTTCGCTGCTTCAGGCCTCGATACCTTCAAAACATCTCCTGGGGAAAGTGAGTGCTTCTCAGGTGCTGCATCGTTCGTAGCGGTATTGTGGTTTTTCCCAGGTCCTTGAGCCGTCTTCCTGAATTTGCTGACTGGAGACGTCGAGATCGGACTTCTTTTGGCAATTCCCAGCTCGTTTCGGCCACTGGTCCGAGCCTTCGGAGATGGCTCACCCGTACCATCATTTCTTGCATCCATTAAAGCCAACTGGAGAAGACTCATAGGCTTAGTAGCAGGTGAGGCCTTGTGACTTGACGCATCATTCCCGTGACTTGGAAGCGTACTTTCATTCAACAGCTTGCGCGGTTGGATTACTGCGCTGGGCGAAGAACCTACAACAGCGGCGCTAGGGGGTAAGGGGTTTGAGCTGATCTGCTTTCGTACACTACCATAGGTTCTGATATTTGCGATAGGTTGCGCAGTCTCTTGGAAGATCGAGGTTGGTTTGCTCTCAGTCGTGGACATCGATGGACCCCTGACTTTAGGCTGTTGATCAAGGCTTTCTGCTGGTTTTGTCTCAGATACCGCAGCGGATCGTTTACCACGGTTTGTATCGCTACTACCGGTCGACTGCACAGGCGCTGAAGGTTGTGGGTTAAGTGGTGCAGTGAGACCCGGAGCAACGGCAGATGCGCGAACTGTTGCGACGGATTGTTGTGCATGCATAGCTAGTCGCTTCTCCTTGGTATTCGTCTTTGTGCCTTTAAATCTTCCCAAAAGCGCGTTAAGACGGTCTTTGTTCAACTGCTTAGTCGGTAGGTTTGTTGAAGTAGACTCAACCCTCAAGCTAGCCGGAAAAGAGTCTGGTTTTTCTGGTCCCCAGGATGGTCTTGGGACGGGTGATCTAGAAAGATTGCCATGCTTGCGGTCATCTTGATCGCTCTCGTCGCTGCCCTCGATATCGCTCTCGTCACTGCTCGTGACAACGAAACCGCCCTTCGTGCATGGGCGCTTCGCGGTGCTGGATGAGGCAAACGGCTCACTCGGACGTCTCTTGGCTGCCATGTTCTTCGTCTTGCCCACTTTGCTATCAGATCTTTTGTGGGTAACTGTTCCCATAACGCGCTTGTGCTGTCGGCGAGAAGTTGAGGTCTGAAGTTGCTTGCGTTTTGCAACCAAGGTTGGTGAAGAGAGCACTTGGCGAGATCGAGGACGGCTGCTTCGAGACTCACTGCTATCGCTTGCCGCAGTCTCAGCAGATTTGTACGCAACAGGCTTCTTGCGCCGGTCTTTCTTAATTAGTGGTATCGGAAGTTTTGCTGGCTCGTCTTCTTCACTTGTTGCATATCCAGCGAGCTGTCCCAGGGATCGAAGGCCTTGGGTAGACACTGCCTTAGTTGTAGAGATTGACGGCAGGGGAAACTTTGGTGGGTGAGAGGTTGGCTGGTGAGCCTTGTCAAGTTTGTCATGAGACAGGTGATTGCGCTCGATAGCAGAGCCCTCATCGACAGGGTCCTTGAACGAGGTGAGAGAACCACGCGTGAGCGCCATTACGGAAGACCGATCTTGCTGACTGTGATCTGCCTGTTCCAAGAGCGACTTCTTCAGTTGAAAGTTCGAAAGAATGGCATCCGACCAAATGAGAGGGAGTGGGTCACATATGGAGAAATCATACGATCGGGCGGTCCGAGAAAGTCTTTCCAGGCTTGCTGTGCCCCGGGGATGTCCTGCGGCGCCAGAGAAAGCGGTACTGTCGGCATCTCCGCTGTCAACGTACGAGGCTCCAGTAAGACTAACAGGCCTTTCATCGGGCGATGGAGTACAAAACAGTGGAGATTCGTTTCGCTCCCCGGTGTGGCGCCTTCCAACATGGGAAATGGCCATGATCAAATAACATCTGGTCGATTTCACCCAATTTACGTGATCACTACAGGGTAACGCTTGTTTTTCACTGGAAGAGTGGGATCTTGTCGTCTCCCAATACCCGACAGAAGCCCAACAAACGCCGAGACGCTTGCACAGCACCTGTCGGGCGGGACATGGCTTTGCTGTCAGGCAACGTTTGGGCCTTTTGAGCGCAAACAGCCATGAACCAGAAAGAAGCAATAGGCGGACCAGGCTGGTCCTATCAGGAGCGATCAGCAAGCTTCCAGCCTCGCCGTGAGGGCCTCGTATCGGATAGCGACTGCCAAGATATGGAAATGTTGTAGGAAGCAAACGGAATGCGCTGTTCAGTTCATTTCCCGGTTTGAAACTCTGTGCCGTACTGGCCGAGAAATCTCATATGCTTCGGAGCGCTATGTGACAAATGTATGCCTAGGTTACTCACGGAAGTGGGCTCGCCTGGATGATGGTAGTCATAAGGCAAGTCGTCCCGATCGAATATCATGCCAAAGAAAGATGATTAACGAGCATCGGTTCAAATCGCTGACTGTAACGCCTTTCGTAGGAGATACCTAGGTAATTGCTTCTTGGATACGAGATGCTAGAAGGCGCGTACCGAACGCGTGTCGAGGGTTAAAGGCGGGGCTGAGGGAGGGCGTTGAAGCAACAACACAGAAAATTCACGCTGAGTGAGTCGGTGTCGACAGTAAACAACGCGAAATTGGATAGTCAGGGCTTCGCAAAGGCGACGACGACGGGCCTCGGCGCGACGCGTGAAAGATCGAAGCGTCAGCGCACCATAAGAGATTCGCAGCTGACTAAGCTAGTGGGTCCACCTCGCGAATCTCCAGCCCTCGTCTTTCTGACCTACTAATTAGAACTGTCGACGCCCGTGCGAGATCGCTAATCTTCAGGGCCATGGCAGAAGGAACCGCACCAGCTGCTGAAGTCCCGGTCTCTGACAAGGCGTTGCGAGATGTGGCCAAGAATGTGGCGAAAATCTTGCCTAATTTCGCGGAGAAAGAGCCTGCAACTGCTCTGAAGTAAGGACGCAAAGTCCGTGAGCTTTGCTTTGTCGATGCCGAACCCCACTAACGTCTGAGTAGAGAGCTTCGTGTTATTCTCGATCCTGCTTTGGAAACTGCAGACCTCCCAGAACTAGAGAACAGCCATCGAGCAGCCGCATCCAATGCCTTGTGCGCAATCATTGAGTACTGCGCGGCTTCCGACTGCGCCTATGCACGGGAGGCGATCCTAGATGATTCCATATGGATGCGAGTATTCAACATATATCTTCAGCGGTCTGGAGATGCAAAGGGCAAGTCGATGAGGCAGATGCTCTTGGTCCTTACGGGTGTCATTACTAAAGATCAGAGTGCGCGTGCAATCGAACTTCGGACACGAGCTACGACCTCATTCCTGGACATTATCTGTGAGCGAGAAGACCGCATCAAAGTTAAACCAGCTTTGCAAGGCCTTGCGCATTTCCTGCTGCGGGATGTAATTTCCATCACGGATTTGGTCAGTCTGTTCGACGAGCAGCTGAAGCGAACATCAGATGCCATCCAGAGGCCGGTAACTTCGCGAACAGTGTTCACATCCTTCCTTGCCTGGGTCGTGCATCATGATACTTCCCTTTCAGCGGGACACTTGATTAAGAACTACTTACTACAGGCTCGCCGTATCACAAACTACGACGAACACCCCGACGATGGCTTAGTCTTACCTCCCTGGATAGAGCCGGTGATGCAGACGTTGCGCGACTGGCCAGACCGGATCCAGGAGTTTAAGACTCACGTCTTCCCTCACTGTTTTCTACCCAATCTCTCTGAGTACCTAAGGTTCCTCGCATATCTCAATTTCGAGTCCCATGTTCCGTATAAGCATGCGTTACCCAGCCAGCTTCGCCAGTCCGGCAGGCGCACATCATCTCTTGGTGGACTAGAAGAGTTCAGAATACTCCTAGCAGCGATCGCAACTGGAAAGGAACTCAACATCGTAAAAGATAATGGTAAGTGGATGTGATTGGCATATATCAATAACAAAGGCACTCGCTCATCTCTGTACTAGATCATAGAGCTCAAAGCACCATCCAAATCCGTGACGGGGCGCTCTATTTGCCGGACGACATATCAGGAGCCTGGATGGCGGACTCGGAACCAGAAGTCAGGCTTGCAGGCATGTTCCTGGGCGTGTATTCTACTTCTGTCACGAAAGCTATGAGTGGCGGTATTTTGCAGGCCTTGAAGCGCAACCTCCCCCATCTTCATACCGACACGGATGCAAATTTCCGCCGGGAGGTGCATGGTTATACACAAAAGCTATTTGATCGTCTGAGAGCTAGTACAGCTACTCTAGCAAAACCCATCACGAAGGTTACTTCTTCAGACCAGAGACGCCTCCCTTTCCCAGCGACAAGCTCTAGCCCACATGTTTCAATTGCGCGGGTTCCGCGACAAGATCCGCTTTCTGAGTCCCTAGCTTTCATCACCTGGTATGTGCAGTTCCTTGAGTGGGAGCTGCGCCCAACTGCCTCTTACCAGAGCCGCATCACCGCACTACGGTCCATCACCATCGTATTACGATCTGGGATAGATCCTGGGGTACCGTTTACCAGTCTCTCAAAGTCTGCGCAAGGTCAGCTAAACTGGGCTCACGGTCTCCAGTTCGGAAACCAGAAGCTGTGCCGAATACTGCTCGATTTAATACTGGATCCTTTTGACGATGTTCGAGACGCGGCTGTATCGGTCTTGCAGCTATGTCTAGTTGCGCTTCCGCAAACCGATAAGAAACGCATCATGTCAATGATTCCCCGATTCGTTACGAGAGCGGAGGCTACCATGCTCCGAACAGGGCGAGCGGATCAAGCGGACGGTGTTGCGCGTGCTTACGGGATGATCTTTGCGTTGGCTGGCGATGATCCAGGTGCCCCCACTGGCGAACACTTCTCTTCCAAGCAGCACCTCTTCGAATATCTGAGAACACAACTCGACGAAACGTTGACTCTGGCCCGCAGCGATCTTCCACGAGCCGTCGATGGTCGACCGGTACATGGTACATTTGCTGCATTACAATATGTGACCGATCAACCCGATTTTTACGCGTTCGTCTCGAGCTTGCCATCTGATCAGTTTGCGCACTGGAAAAAAGCGCATGGGGACATCGTAACAGGCATAGAGAGTCTGTGGTCTTGCGTCTATCACGTTCTGTGTGCGGATGCACCGGAAGGCCATGTTCCTGACGAAGTAGAAGATGAGAGTAGCTTAGACACTAAAGAGATTCTGAGTTACTCATGGAGAGGACTGAAGGAGGCTAGGTATTGATTCCTCGACTACACAGCCGACACTGCTAACTTCATCAGTGTGCTTTTACGAACGATCATCCTCAAAGCTCCTGTAGGTGACGGTGACAACGACCTTGTGACTCCAGAACTCTTCGAAAAGCTCGGCAGACTCTGCTTCACTCAGCTACTGGAGCTTCGTCATCGCGGTGCGTTTTCGACAGTCTCTCAGACATTTGCAGTCTTCTGTCGCCGCTGTGTCTTGTCGAACATATCCACATTACGTGCTTTACCAGAGATGTGGTATCAGGTTTGTACAGCCACCGTCGGCGTGATCTGGAAACTAAAAGTCTCTAGGAAACGCTACGATCCATCCAAGCAAAGTCAGACGCCATCACTCGGAGGTCGGCGGGCATACCAGCAGCCATGTCCGCTCTACTGGCAGCTGAGCCACAAACAGGAGGCAAACTCTTCCCTCGAGCTGTCAAAGATCTTGTCGCCGAAACTCTCGTGGAGGCGCAAAGCACAAATATAGAAGAAAGCCGTCTTCCTCAGGTGCATGCTCTGAACTGCATCAAGGAAATATTCACGACCTCGAAGCTGAGTATTGCATCGGAGACGTACATCGGGCAGGGTCTCGAGCTTGCTGCTAAAACTCTGAGCTCGCCCATGTCAGTGACACTTACACGGACATCACAGTTTCTAAGCTAACGAGTACTCAGATGGCCCCTTCGCAATTGCAGCTTGATGCTGTTCAAAGCTCTGATCGAACGACTACTCGGCAGCGACGAAGCTCAAGACTGGAAAGAACGAGAGCGAGCCAAAACGTCTCGGTTCTCCTACGACAACTATCCCAGTCTCGTGAAGATCCTGGTTGAACTGCTTGAGCCAAGCGGCGATCTCAAAATCATGGAGACACCCGAGAGTGGCAGTTCGCCAATGGATCTCCATGGTGCTGAAGGCGTGTTTCCCGCTCTCCAGATCTTGCGTCAGGCCCGGCCGCCGGGAGATCTTACCAAGATCCGCGGCTTGGTAAGGGACTTATTACCAAGCCCGCATTGGCATATGCGAGATATGGCGGCCAGAACATATGTGTCACTGGGCACTACTAACGAGAGCTACCATGAACTCTCTCCAATTCTAGATACGGTTACCAGCGATCACAATGAACAGCATGGGAGGCTCTTGGTAGTCAAGTATCTGCTGAGGAAGCTGTTGCGAGACGAAAACCAATGCAGTAAGTGGTGTCGTAAGCAGAAACTAAATATTCAGCTGTTGACTTCTGACAGCTTTGCAACACTTCTCATCGTTGATGCAGCAGCTCAGCCAACACGCAACGAGTTGGTACATCTCGAGTGATTGCCCTTTTGTACGAGCCGCCTTCCTCGATGTTGTGAGCCTATGCGGCATGGCCATGCTGCAAAGAGCGACCGCTGTCACAATACTTGGTGCGTGGATTGACCTCACTACGTCCATAGCCATTGGACCGGAGTACAATATCGGACCAAGTGATCACCACGGTGATGATCTACTCAGGACATCCCTCGCACAGGTATACTTCGTTGACCGGATCATTCTGCGTGAAAATTCGCTTCACAGCATGGTGTCGGACGATTATCAAAACATTGACGATGCGCTCATGCTTCTCGCAAACGAGGATCCGGATACCTGCATGGAAGCTCTGGAAGCTCTGGACTCCATATTACAGATGCAGACATCCAACGGACTAACCATTCCATTGTCGCTGGTCCTAGCGCATATCCATCGTGTAGTCCTGGAGGCCTGCGACCCAGAAGTCATCTCGAAAGCGCAAGCCGTTCTCGCCGACGCTCTTACCAAGGACCATTTGAAAAGCGACTTCTTCAGCCTGACGATGCAAGATCAAGTCATGCTCACCTTGACAAGGTTGGAAACACAGTGCGTTCATGGCCCACCATCAAATATGCAAAGCGCCCTGCATCTTCTAGGCTCATTCCTCGACCATGCTTACACCAGCTACTCACTCCACCGTGACGAGGTTCTCGCCCGTATCGCACGCTACATTCGCCTGCTACGCATGACAACCATCGATACCAACCCCTTCGACACTCGCTACGCAGCCATACAATCCCTGTCCGCGCTCAACTCCATCTTCTCCCTGGCCCCCAAAGGAAAAACAGGACCTCTGATCCTTGGGCTAGCCATCGTTCTCTACGACCTCCTCAACGACGATGACGACGAAATACGCGATCTAGCTGCCTCCACAGCAGGCATTCTCCTACGCTCACAGGGCGACCCACTGTTCAAGAACACGGTACCGATACTGACTACGCACCGGCTGGGGGCGTACCTGGTATCTGCATTTTCCACATCACGATTCCTCGCCAAGGAAGCAATACGCCGTCTAACCAACACGCCCTCACCCCATCGTCTCTTCTCCACGCCATTCGCCAACACTTTTGCACGGGAGAGGAAGGAAGATACGTCGCTTTTTGCGCAGGAGAAGCAGAATTTGTACAAAGACGACACATTGGACACTATGCTGTGGTCGCGCATTCTCCTCTCCCTGTCTGCCTCTGCTGTGCCGCTGAGCCTGCGCACCGATCTGACCAACTGGGTACTCGACGGTCTCACCGCACTCACACAAACAGCCGAGGGAGAAGGTGACGGCGCGCTGGGTTGGAGTACCAAAGCTGAGGTGTTTACGCTCGGTATGCGCATCTTCTGTGCGAGTGAAGTGGTGATGAGCTGGGGTGGTCAGGAAAGGGTAGAGGTAGTGAAGAGGGCGAGAGGGTTTGCTGATGTGGGTATTGAGAGAGGCGTTCATGGCCTGTGGATTGAGAGGGTCGAGAGGGTCTTGAACAAGGAAGTGGTGCGCATGCTACGCAGGGTCAAGGGAGGACTGTTGGAGATTGCAGGGTGAGCTAGGCAACGCATAATTGGTGATTCAACACGCCAATCCGACAATGAAAAGTATCTTTTGCGACTGGATGGGATAGAGTTGTATTGGACGTCCACAAAAATGACAACAAGCTCACTACGCGGAAGCTGGAAAAATTCGTACACTACCGCCGATAGAATACATTCACAGCACTCTCCCCCACACTCTTACTTACACTGCCATATTTTGCCTGCCAGGCAAAGAAATAAAGCAGCGCCGCGAGTGGCTGTCCCACGAGACAAAAGCTCATCCAGAAAATCATGTTACCTGCAACCCTCCCCTGGATCCATTTGACCTTTTGGATGACATCTGTGAGCGCAATGAGCGGGATCTGGAACATCATGCCAGCAAAAGCTACGCCAATAATGTTGTGTGTGGGGACGCCGACGAGCAGTTCGTGCAGGACGCCAGAAAAGAGGAAGACGAGGATCTGGGCCAGCGCGGGAGGCACACCGCGGCCGACAAGAGGTGAGTAGATGTGGCGGCGCATAAAGTTGGTCACGGGCTTGTTCCAGGTAGTCCAGTAGGTGCGGATGGACGAGACGTTCCACCAGTCGCCGTAGAACTCTCGGTCGCCGAACCGCATGACTTCGGCAAGCGCATTGAGAGCGGACTGGAAGAGGGCGAAGAAGCCGCACAGCCAGCAGAAGACGCTGATGGTGGATAGCTTCATGACGCGCTCAGCAATGGACGTAAAGTTCAACGTGAGGATCTTGTCGAGCGAGTTCTGCAACAGCGGCGCGGCGTATTGGGCGGAGGCGATCCAGATGACGATGCTGAGACCAGCGAGTTCGGCCAGACGTTTGAGGACAAAGTCCCAGCGGATCGTGTCGGTTCGGGGGTAGACGGGCTGGTAGACGAGGGTGGGTGCCCACCAGAAATAGCACAGGTTCTTCATGTTGATGTTCTGCGGATATGGGCATGCTTTGTAGAGCTCGGGCAGCGGATCGGCCTGCTTGGGGTGCAGGTAGGCATGGCGGAGGTCGCGGTTTGTGAGTGCGTAGGAGGCGCACTTGAGGAAGACGATGACGGCGTGCAGTTCGCAGAGGGTGCCGATGCCCGGGTGGTAGATGTCGTAGTAGACGTACTTGGTCGCGATGTAGAGGTTGGCGACTGCGTTGACGCTGTGGAAAAAGGCGACAATGTACCACGTCGAGTTGAAGCTGCGCAGGGCGGCGGCGTAGCTGGCGGGCGTGTCTTGGTCGCGTTGGTGGGAGATGCGGGCGTAGGCTCGGTTGGCCTGCCAGGCGGCGGCGAGCTCGATCAGGTAGGTGACGAAGAGGTGGGCGGGGACGAGCAGGTAGAGGAGCAGGCCGGTGACGACGTCGGAGCGGCGGTAGTCGTGGCAGGACAGACAGATGAGGACGCCGTACTTCTGCAGGTTCACGATCATCAAGCGCAGGTTGGAGACGACTGCAGTGGTCAGCGATGCGCGGCTACTGCCGGGAGTGGCGGCGTCGTACTCAGGACCAAGATCATGAGGTTCCTGAAGCCGACGAAGCTCGGGATCTTGTCTGCGCTCTCCTGGCTGAGACACGAGGTGCGTGACACGGAGTGCGTCGCAAAGACATGGCGGTACTTGGTGTCGCGCGCACGCTTGGTGGTGCCATTGGGAGTGGGAGCGGTCTTTCCGCGGTACACCGGGGAGCTGGCGTGCTGCATGTCGAGGGCAGAAGAGGCGGCCAGTTGGGTGAGGGTGGCCATGGCGGAGGGTTGGGCGCAATGGCTCGGGCGGAAGCAACTACAGCCAGCGAGGGACGACAGAACGAGGGCGGCGGGGGATTTGTAGTCGGGATAAGCGCGCCATGGCCGAGGGTTCTGGCACAATGGCGATAGAGTTATCAGGGCGTCTCGGGATTCTGTTGGGAGTCTGGTGAGCGGGGATCTGCACGGTGATGCAGCGCGCCCAGGTGTCGAGTGTGGCGCTGTGGCTGGGCTGTGGCCGACGTTCCCACGTCCAACGCGACGAGGCACGCGCTTCCACTGCACACAACACCTGCGCAGCACCCCGACTCACCACCGCGCACCCGACGCGCCCCCCATGGTGATCGAGTAAACGGCGTCTTCGGCAGCAGCACGCCATGGAGCGCGAATACCATCGTCCGGACTTTGAGGGAGGCTTGCGGCCCCGACCAAAACGTCAGTATGCCTGTTCATCATGCGCAGGATTCAAAGACTGACTACAACCACAGGCGCCGTGACCGACTATGGCTCAACGACCGTCCAGTGGATGCGCAACCGCCGCCCGCGCTACAAGAATGCGCCCGCGCCAGAGATGGAGCGGCCGAGCGCCAGCTACATCGTCGACATGCAGCCGCCCGCAGCACGTGTCGCCAGCGCCGCCGAGTCGATACCTGCCAAAGCCGTGCATTCGTCTCTGAACAAGGTCAAGCACCCCATCAACGTCGTCAAGTGGACGCCAGAGGGCCGCCGCCTGCTCACAGGCTCCACCAGCGGCGAGTTCACGCTGTGGAACGGCATGGGCTTCAACTTCGAGACCATTATGCAGGCCCACGAGGCTGCCATCCGCGCCGTCGAATACACATCCACCGACGACTGGCTCCTGTCAGCCGACCAGACCGGTGTCGTCAAGTACTGGCAGACCAACTTCAACAACGTCAAAGAGATTCAGGCCCACACCGAAGCTGTGCGAGGCCTGTCCATCGCGCCGACCGACACCAAATTCGTCACATGCGCCGACGACACCACGCTCAAGATCTGGGACTTTGCGTCGAGTACAGAAGAGTCGACGTTGACAGGACACGGGTGGGAGGTCAAGTCGGTCGACTGGCATCCGCACAAGGGACTGCTAGTATCAGGGTCCAAGGACCACCAGGTCAAGTTCTGGGACCCGCGCACAGGGCGCTGTCTGACGACGCTTCATGGACATAAAAACCCAATATCAAAAACCATGTTCGAGCCTGTCCAAGGAAACATGCTAGCAACATGCGCCCGTGACCACACAGCCCGCATCTTTGATCTCCGAATGATGCGCGACGTCTTACTGCTCAAGGGACATGAGAAGGACATCATCACCATGGCATGGCATCCCATGCACAAGAACCTGTTGTCTACCGGCGGCGTCGATGGTAGCATACACCACTATCTCCTCGACGAGCAGAACCCTCCCGCCGGCGTCGCACCCTCGATATCGCCCTACGACGCCGCCGACTCGCAAAACGCCCCCTCACAAACCATATACCCCGCGCACAGCCTGCAATATGCTCACGACTTCACTGTCTGGACCATGGACTGGCATCCGTTAGGCCACATCCTCGCCTCCGGCTCCAACGATAGGGTCACGCGCTTCTGGACGCGTCCACGGCCAGGCGACACCAACTACGTCAACGACCGTTACCACATTGGCCAAGCAGCAGCAGAGGCGCAAGGCACGTTCGACCGCGGTCAGGGCAGGCGGCAAAAGATGGAAGAAGAAGAGCAGGAGGCAGAAGACGAGGCCGAAGGTTTGGTCGACCAGAAGATGCCTTCAAAGAACCCAGGCGGTGGCTTCCTCCCACCTGGTCTTTCGCTGCCAGGACTCAACACAGCACCAGATGGCACTTCGAGTTCTCTACCGGGTATTGGGGGCACAAATCATCCACCAATCCCACCCCCACCAGGCGGTATGCCCTTTCCACCCCCACCAAATGCGGGCGGGGCGCCTATTCCTCCTTTCAACGGTATGGACCCCTCCCGCCTTGCACAACTCATCGCATCTGGCTCCCTACCACCCCCTCCTATACCCCATGGCCACGGACCTCCTCCACCAAACGCCAACGGAGCCTCTCCTTTTCCACCACCAAACTTTCCTGGCTTTCCACAAGGCATGCCGCCTGGTATGCCACCACTTCCTCCAGGCATGCCGCCTCCCGGATTCCCGGGCTTCCCTCCACCACCTGGCGGTATGGGTGCGCCGCCACCGGGATGGCCTGGTCCGCCCCCGCCGCCACAACAACAGCAAGGGTTTGCGGGTGGGCAGGGTGGAACTGCGGGTGTAGGTGCAGATGGTATCAGGAGAAGAGCGCCGTTACCGGATCAGCAGGATGCTTTGAAGGCAGAAATGAATCAGGGACGGTACAGAAAAGCAAGGTAGACGTATTTGGCGTTAGCGTTGACACAGGAATGTACGATCAAATCAAGTTGGAAGTCAGTGAGCGTTTGTGTTACGATAAAGGACAGGGAGTGACAAGTAAAAGGTGCAGTACTAGTCCCTTTTCTTCTCCAGGAATACCCAGATTGGCCATCTACATTTGCGCTTTCGTACTGCTTGTGTGATTCAAGACTCTTCATGTACACCTTCGTGGCCTCTACGCTCTCTACATATCCTCCACCAACCCAGGATCCTCCATGTCCTTGACGAACTCCACCTTGGCCACATCCTTCAACTCTACATCTCCCTTCACCACCCTTTCCCCATGATTCCACAACTCATCCAGAAAAGCCGGAACAAAAGTCCCCGGGCCTCTGACATCCTCCCTCTGCGCCGCAACCTCTGCCGCAATCTCATAATGCAGCAAACCCGCGACAGCAGCCAAGAGCTTATCCTCACGGTACGCAGCCAGATACGCAGATAACGTGGTACCCAACGTGCACCCACTGCCCGTGATCCTCCCCAGATACTCATGTCCATTCGCCACCGCATACGTGCGCGCGCCATCCGAAACAAGATCCGTAGCCCCCGTCATAAGCACAACCGTGCGTTCGCGAGCCGCAAGCCGGGAAACGATATGCGCCCTTTGGGGCAGCGAGAAGAGTGAAGCACCAGAGTCCACACCTCGCTGTTGCTGACTCGAACTATCAAGCGTATACCCACTCGCACGTGCAACGGCGAGAATCTCGCTCTCGTTCCCTTTGATCAAGTCGAAATACCCGGCGCCGAGGAGCTGGGCTAGAGCGTCTCGTCGTACACTTGTTGCGCCGGCGCCCACGGGATCGAGGATGATGGGTCCGCCGGCGGCGTTGTACGCGTTGATGGCTTGTTGGTAGTTTGCCAGTCCATCGGGTGTCACGGTGCCCATGTTTACTACCAGCGCGCCACCTAGTTTAGACAGGTCGGAGGCTTCGGCGCCGTAGTTTGCCATTATGGGGCTTGCGCCTACGCAGAGGGCGACGTTTGCGGCAAAGTTTTGGACAACGAGGTTCGTCATGTTGTGGGAGAGGGGGTTCATTCCTTTTACCTTTTTGGTTGCTGAGATGGCGGCTTTGAGGACAGAGGTTATTTCGTCGCGGGGGTTTTGGTGGTAGAAGTGTGGGAGTGGGGATTGGGGGGCAAAGGGCGGAGCTGTCTTGAGGAGATGGGTGAGGTGCGAAGATGCGCCTTTGGGGTCTTGAGCCCCGATTATGGCAGATACGATGGCAACGCCGTTGATGGTCTTGGGGTTTGCGTTGGCGGGAGTTGGGGCAAAGAGTTGGTATATTATGCGTTGGGTGTTTGAGGCGTTGATGCCGCCGATGCATACTGTTTTGACTTTGTTCTCCGCTTCGGTGCCTTGATCGAGATAGTGCAGTATCTTCCTTGTTCCGGTGATGCCGATGATGTCTTTGGTGTTCTTTTTGGTATTCGTGGCATACATCGTGCCGATGCCCAGGTAATCTGCTCCTTGCTCGACGGCTGTGCGCGCTTCCTGGATGGACGAGACGGTGACGCCGATGATTTTGTCTTCGCCTAGGATACGGCGGGCCTCGTGGGCGTTCATGTCATCTTGGCCAATGTGGACGCCCTCACAGCCCACTGCGAGGGCGACGTCTACGCGGTCGTTGATGAGCAGAGGGACGTTGTGTGCCTTGCATTTTTCGTGGAGCTTTTTTGCTGTCGCGACGAGGATGCTGGTGTCGGAGGTTTTGTCTCTGTATTGGACGATGGTGACACCTGCACATGTCGATCAACATCGTGGTATGTTGTATTACGGCTGACTAACCTCCTAGTAACGCCTGCTCAACCACGTCGACCAGGTCTCGGTTCCCGAGGATGGCCTCTGTAGAGTCTGTCACGAGATACAGCGAGTAGTCTACTTCCTGCCTAGTCATCTTGGCAAGTCGGCGTGCAGCTGGGGCAGAATGCTCGAGCTCGTCGTCGTTGAATGGGGGATGTTCGAAAAGCAACTAGCAGGTGTGACGCAATCTAGGCGCGGCTCGCCAAAGTCTGCGGCTGGTTTTGCAGGACCTGGTAGCGAGTGTCGACGTACTAAGCCACACAGGCTGCTGCGAGCCTTGGACCTGTTCAACGACGACTGCTGGGCGACCAACACGCTGGCCCACGTTGCTAGATGCGACATGGCTGGTGGTGTTTGCCGCGAGATGCGGGGCGTTCAGGGTGGATACAGGCCACATAGCAACTGCCAAACGCTTCCCCGGTTGCCTGCATGTATCGATGAAAGCACCGCAGAGCTGTTTGATGTCCCGCCGTTTGTGTAGACGGCCAGACGCTTTGTCCGTCGCCATGTGCAAGTGACAAAGCCAGGCAGCGCACGACGGCCTGAGTCAGGGCGGGGCTGATGGGGGCGTTTGGTATGCACGGTAGAACGCTCTGCTAGCGTGGCTCGGCAAGTTCGAAAAACTAAAGGCCGCGACCCCATATAACTTCCCTCGACCACCCGCAGCCCGCACACACTCCCCTTGGAACCAGCCAAAATCCATCCGTCGACCTCGCCCACACCAGTGACTGCCACTGGCAACAGCACCCGCCCACTCTGCCCTATCCGCCCAACCGCCTGCTCGTCGCCCGCCCGCGACCTGCCTGAACCGCCACCTCGACGTCCGCCTCCAGGCCCCAAGCACCAACCGCACCTCAGAGTCGCCCACGACAACAGGAGTATATGTATTCGCGCCAACGCTACGCCTTCCGAGTCGAACCTCCCCCCAAACTGCAAAAATTTCGCTGTATGCGGATACCAAGCAGCATCATCCACCAAACCAACGGCTAATCCACTGCCCCTCCTGACCCCGAGTCGCACACACACACCCAACCCACACGTACTAGAGACTGCTTCTGCGCATGTCTCTTTCGGCCCTCGTCAACATAGCTGATCCGACCCCGTTCGCCCGCCCGCCGCACCACCATTAACCACCCCCTCGCCCAGTCCCCGCACCACCGTCGCCATGGCTACCGTCAACATCCGCCGCGATGTCACCGACCCCTTCTACCGCTACAAGATGGAGCGCATCCAGTCCAAGATTGAAGGCAAGGGCAACGGCATCAAGACCGTCATTGTCAACCTGAGCAGCGTCGCTCAGTCCCTCGCCCGCCCGCCCGCTCACGTCATCAAGTACTTTGGCTTCGAGCTGGGCGCCCAGACCAACACGAGCCCCAACGACGACCGTTGGATCATCAACGGCGCCCACGACGCCAGCAAGCTCCAGGACTACCTCGACGGTTTCATCTCCAAGTTCGTCCTCTGCAAGAAGTGCAAGAACCCCGAGACCGACGTGCACATCAAAGATGGCAACATCACGCTCGACTGCAAGGCTTGCGGAAAGATTTCCGACGTAGACCCCCGCCTCAAGCTCAGCTCCTTCATCCTGAAGAACGAACCCAAGAAGGGCAAGAAGGACAAGTCCAGCAAGAAGGCTGAGCGCCGTGCCCGCAAGGAGGCTGAAGCCCGCGGCGAGGCTACCTCCCCCGACGGCGGCAGTCCCGGTGACAGCGCTGAGGAGAACGGTGACGATGGTGACATGGCACTCGAGGCCGGCAGCGACGACGAGCTGACCCGCCAGATCAACGAGGGCGCCAAGGAGATTGACGAGGAGGATGCCAAGGAAGTTGAGTGGTCCATCGACACCTCGGAGGCCGCCATCAGGGCTCGTGCCCAGGACCTTCCCGACGACCTCAAGCGTGCCCTTGTCATTGAGGATGACGACGAGGGCGGCTCCAGCTACGACACTTTCGGCAAGTGGATCATCGACACTGGCGCGGAGAAGGGCGGTGTTGAGAAGCTTGACAACGTCGACATCTACGTCAAGGCCAAAGAGCTCGGCATCGAAACCAAGCACCGCACACTTACCGTCATTCCCCAGACCCTCTTCACCGAGAAGATCGTCAAGCAGATGGATGGCCGTGCTCCCATGCTCAAGAAGATGATCACCTCGGACAAGCATGAGAAGGCTTTCCTTGGTGGCATTGAGCGCTTTGTCGGCAACGACAAGCCCGAGCTCATCCCTCAGGTCTCGGCCATCCTGTTGAAGGTGTACGAGAACGACCTCGTCTCGGAAGACCAGCTCAAGGGTTGGTGCTCCAAGGCCAGCAAAAAGTATGTCGACCTCAAGGTCAGCAAGTCTGTCCGCAAGTCGGCCGAGCAGTTCAAGGAGTGGCTTGAGAATGCGGACAGCGACGACGAGGACTCCGAATAGAACCTCGACTGCAGCGACACGTGCATGGTAATAGTACGCGGAATGTCCAACTGTTGTCAGTCATTACCTTTGGTCTTGCTTGTCTTGTTTTGATTTGTTTTAGACGGCGTGTAGGTAACTCTACTCCTGTTTCCGACACACGTTTGGGCCAGTCGCGATGACAGCCTCGTATTCTTCTCCCCTCTAGATAGCCTACTAAAGAAACTTTGCTCTCGCACCACCTCGCTTCAGTGTCCTGCATTGCTCTACACGAGCCCCACTTGCCGTTCGCCGTTATCATTTCCTTCCACCAGGTGCTCGGGCCCATCACTACTATGCGCCCGAAGTTTCTGCATGCACTGTGGCGAGCGCATTGGATTTGTGACAGTAGTTCCATCCGGGCTCGTGGATGCAGCTGCATGCCCCACCCCAATGATCGATCTTCGCTAAAGCCATGCAATCTCACCACGTAGTCTTGCCTCCGGTCCATTCACGATCAAATCCCTCAGCCTTTTTCACATTCAGCATGCACGATAACGCACGAAAAAGCAACATCGGGATTCGCCTAGTCTCAGCACGCGTGCATCGACATGCTCTCGCACCGGCCATCTCCACAAGGGTACATTAGTCTCCGAGGCTTAACCCCACCCAGGCAAGAACAAGCGGAGCTCCCATGCTCTGGACAGCAGGCCATGCACACTTTTTTCACCACCGCGCATGGTGGCCGGAGCGAGGGACGCGACTGGCGAGAACGAACGAGGGCAGCCCTCGTTGTTTAAAATGTGGCGGACCCCCACTTGGGGGATGAGTTGCAACCTCTCGCAGCCGCCAAATCGTACGCAACTGTACACCACCGTGAGCGACTTCTGGAGTTTTGCGCTCACGTCAATTGCGAAAAGCTCCACTTCACCACGCCGAGTCTCACGATCTTGCCGACAGGCTTTCGATAGCAGTGCCAAGCCTGTGCGCTCAGTTCCCGCGCTTTCGAACCCTCCAGGATCAAGAGAGCGGTCATGAATCCGATTCAAGCTTACCCTGCTGAGGGCGTGGTCGTTCAAGATGCTCATCACGGCCACTACGCGCCCGAGGCAGCTCATGACAAAACCGGTGCTGGCACATATGTGACATCTGAGAATGAGTCGCATAACGGTGCGGCCGGGAATGAGGTTCTAGAACGCGATGCGCAGACCAAAGGACGCTGGTTCCAATACCTCAAGACCAAACAATTCTGGATCACATTGGTCCTTGGGCAGGGTATGCACCAAACACACTATTACTGGATGTTCGAAATGTAGACTAACAAGGTATTACTTCCAGTCCTCGCTCTCTGCATCACCGGTACAAATACATTATCGTCTCTGCTCGCGGAAGAGGGTACATCGATACCCGCCTTCCAGTCCTTCTTCAACTACGTCCTCCTCAACATAATCTACACATCGTATACCCTCTACAAGTACGGCTTCAAGAAATGGGGGCGAGTCGTCATAAAAGACGGCTGGCGGTTCTTTATCCTCGCCTTCATGGATGTCGAGGGCAACTATTTCATCGTTCTGGCGTATCGTTACGTAGGTTCTTGTCCATTCTCTCGTGTAGACTTGCATGCTGACACACGACTAGACCACCATCCTCAGCGCCCAATTGATCAACTTCTGGGCCATCGCCGTTGTCGTAATAATTTCCTTCTTCTTCCTCAAGGTCCGCTACCACTACACGCAAATTTTCGGCATCTTTCTGTGCATCGGCGGTCTAGGCGTAATCTTCGGCTCTGATCACATCACCGGTACCAACAACTTTGGCGCTACGGACCAAGTCAAGGGCGATCTTTTTGCGCTTCTAGGCGCCACATTCTACGGTCTGTCCAACGTATTTGAAGAGTGGTTGGTTTCCGAACGGCCGCTGTATGAGGTTGTTGGCCAACTTGCTTTCTGGGGCATGTTCATCAACGGTACGCAAGCGGGTATCTTCGACCGCGCCGCCTTCCGCAGTGCGACTTGGAACGCCAAGGTTGGAGGCTACCTCACCGGATACACACTCATCCTTTCCCTCTTCTACTCCCTTGCACCGGTCCTGTTCCGTCTCAGCTCCGCTGCATTTTTCAACATCTCCCTTCTCACAGGAAGCTTCTGGGGTGTGGCGATTGGCGTCAAGGTCTTCGGACTGAACATTCACTGGATGTACCCCATCGCCTTTGTCCTCATTATTATTGGACAGGTGATCTACTTTCTGCGACAGAGTATGGTTGGTGAGGCGCTGAAGCCATGGTTGGGCAAGGATCAGGAAAGAGGCCATGCAGGTGTGGGTACGGCGAAGAAGAGGGTCGAGAGGCCTGAGGCTATTGTCTAGGAGTAGATGTTACGATGGCAACGCTAAAGTGATGATGTCGGCTTTGTTTATAAGATCAACTAAACACACGAACCCTAGTGAAAGACTCTGATAGCAAATGCTGGTCTTCTTAGTCGTCTCCATTGGCGAAGAAGACATGTAAACTCAATGTCTCAACCAGTTTAGTTGCTACGGAATGAGCATCCTCCGTTCGTACCACCCTTGTCTATCAGCCCATTCTATCGACCAGTTGCGATGCGCAGTGAAAGATTCCGTTGTGATGACGAATTAGCCGTGGTCTAATTGCGCAGCACACTTGACCCTGAGGTTCTGCTCAGGATCCCTTGATGACGTAGCTCCAATCGGGTATAATTGGTGAAAAGAGCCTATCTGGAATACGAATTGAAGCCAGTCGTTGCTTCAGGCTGACTAGCAAGGCATATAGGCCACACGGAAATGCGTGTGAGTTGTCCATCAAACTCGCTCTTATACAGTAAGACTAGAAGCTCGTGCGTAAGGGAAATGCTAAGCCACCGCGCTTCTCAACAACGACCAGTTTTCCTTTCTCACAAGTCCAAGAACTCGCCGATTTCTCTTTCTGCCGATTGGAAAAGCCGGAACCTGATTTCAAGAATGAGGGAAAGGAAGACGCCAGCCTCGACCCAGAATGCAAAAGTCGCAAAGTTCTTCCATGCAGTCCAACAAATGACATACGCGGTTGTTATGCCGAAGCCAGCAATGGCTGCGCTTGCAATCGGGGTTGTTGATAACCAGCCCTTTTCCGAAGCTGTCAAGATGAGATAACTGACTGCGAATGCTTCTAGCGGCAAAAACGCCATGACTAGGCACGTGAAGTCGTCGTTGGCTGGTAACGAGGGTGACACGTAGGCAATGGCGCCTGTTATGATCCAGCAGGCTAGATTTCCTGTAAATGCAAGAAGCATGGTACCGGCAGTCGGTTTGTGTGGAGATTCGTGTATGCGATGCGTTTGAGATCCGGCTGCGCCGTCTGCCTTGGTTGTAGTTGGAGGGCCTGCAACTTTTACATTGCTCATGGTGACGGAAAATGGTGAACTGTTTCTTTGAGAGGTTACGCTTGAATTTGCTTTACAGCGATTCGTTTTACGGTCTTTGGGACTTTCTTGGTTTGAATTTGCATGTAAGATGACGAACGCCAGGCCGTCACGTTCGTCTGGGTCGGATCGCACGGCATATCAGCAAATCAAAGGCATCGTTCTTCAATCTCAGATTCTTGAATTCGGCCTCTGAGTAATGTCACATGTGCACGAACACATTTAGTGACTGTACTGCGTTTGCGTGGAGCAGAGGCAGTTGAAGCTCTTGCCTAGGTAGTATTCGTTACTAGCCTGTCTTGGCTGACGCCACTTATCACCTGCACCAGCCACTTTCCAACCTTACTTCATCTATACTCTTCCTCAGCAAGCATTAAACCATCCTGCTCTATCCGTGGCAGCTCTCAACCTAAATATATACAAATCTCGCAGATCATGTCTTCGCGCGGTCTTCCCGACGTCTTGATGCAAAAGGTCGACGATTATGTCGATTCGCTGGCGCCCCAGATCCAGCCCCGCATCGCCTCCGAACTTGAAGTCTTCCAACAAAAGACTATCGACAGCCTGGAAACCCAGGTCGTAGACGCTTTTCGTTCACTGTTCGGTAAAGACAGGCCGTCTTCGTCGGATGGCAGCCGATCGGGCCCTTGGAATCTCAATGACGCAGCACCCGACGCCTATGGTGGACAGTCATTGCCTTTTGCGGATGAAATCGCCAAGTTGACGCGTAGCTTCGGTCAGATTTCTGATGAAGCGGGCGGGGATTTGCGCGATATATTCGATCTTACGGAGGGGAACCGAGGAGGCCCAGAGCAGTCTCGATCCGTAGACGGGGATTTCTCGTCTGGAGCTCGAGGTTTCCTTTCATCGGCTCTGAATGTCGTGCAAGATCATTTCGACGAAAGAGGGTCAAAGGGTGGTCAGTCCTTTGAGATTGGGGGTCTCCTCGGCATGATCAGTAGCACAATCAAGGACGCATCTCAGAACCCCGAGGAGAAGGCGAGACTTATCAGCCCAGAGATCAAGCAGACAGTTGGTGACAAGTTACGTCAACAGCACGCGCCTCTCGCTGAGCAGTTTACCCGCATAGCCCTGGAACACATCAAGCGCTGGCTTCGTGGAAACACAAGCACGCGTGACTTGGGTGATGGTGCGAAAGCCGAAATTGCCGAACAGGTGGGCGACCTGGTAAAGGGCCTTGGAAATTTGTTCGGGAGCAAAAAGAGCAGCAATGAGGAGACTTCGAGAGGCTTTGATGACTCTAGTCGTGATGGCGAGAGCAGTAGTGGTGGAGGCTTCTCCCGCGTCATCAGTGACAAGCTCAGCACGGGTCTCGCCAAAGTCCACCGAGAAGTGAGTAATATCCCTCCACGAGATTTGTGTGAGAAAAATACTGACATGACACACCCATCTTTAGGTTCGCTTGGAGTTCCGCAAGATCCTCGGAGCAATCGAGAAACAACTATTCGAATTGTTACCTGATCAATTCCAACGTCCGCTCGAGAAGATACTAGGTGGAAATCCTTTCGATTCACAGCTCGACCGCGATGCGTCCGGTCCAGCAGATCGCGGATTTGGAGATGACATCAAGTCCAAATTGCTCTCCAAGATCCGTGCTTTGGTACAAAAGGTACAAGAGACACTTCGAGAAAGCATACTGGGTGTAGTCAATGGTGGTCATCGCAAGTTTGAGCGTCAGAGCTGGGTCTTCGTGCAGGGCATGGTAGAACAGAAAGTACAAAGGTACCTGCCTGACGTTAAGATCAACGTTCCAGACGACATCGGAAACGAGAACGTAAGCGTCGGATCCCCGACTGCGAACACAAGCATGGGGGGAGGGTACCAACCTCCGTCACAACCGCCACACGGTGACCATGGTCCACCCCCCACGTCTGGCAGTTACAGTGGACAAGAACATGTGCCGCAGGGATACAACAACCCCCCACAGTACCAGAGCCATGACCAATACCGAGAGGAGCCTAGACGCGAGTACCAAGATCACCAGGCGTCACAATACCCACCACCGCCTCAAGACTATCGACCCGAGCATCACGGGCCACCTCATGAAGGCTACGCTCCTCAGCAATATCAACCGCCTCAACATCACCGCCCTGAATCATATCCATCTCAGGACTACCGATATGAGCACCATGCCCCACCTACACAGGGTTACCATCAAGGACCTCCAGACTATCGTTCGGAGCAGTACCCACCATCCCAACAAGGCTACCCTCAACAAGAGTATTCTCAGCGTGACTACCGCGGTGACGGGTATCGGAGGCAGGACTATTAAAAGAGTCGCGTAGGGGCACTAAACCATGTCAAGCGTAAAAGGTACAGGTGTCAGCTTGCGCGACTTCTTCCACGACCATACCTACGATTAGATAGAAATCAACTATAAAGCCATCGTTGACTTCCCGTCTGTAGCTCCCGGGCAGATGTATGTAAGCGTAAGATGTATGACTAGGACTGCAATATCTTTTCGGTAATCGTAAAAGCCGAATTCCGGCTGAAGATTCCTGGATTACGTCGCAGATACGATTACTATAATAACTAAGCGCTACCGACAACTCCATAAATGCAGGCCCAAAGAGATCCGTGGTATCATATATCTGTTCCTCCCAACAACCCGTACGCCTGAATGATCCGTCCCTTGTAATCCCCTTATGAGGACGATGACGCAGAATCTTCACCAGAGGGCGAAAGCGAGGCTCCACCGGCCCGAAGAGCTTTCAGCGCAACGTCAACTTCAGTGGTCGCCATCTTCTGCCATTTCTCCCGCGTGCCTTGATCCGCCAACGCATCAGCACCAGCTTCACCAACCTTTTCGTATAGCAAACGTGATACGTCGCGATTGACGTCGGTATACTCCTGTTTCGTGACTTCTTTCTTCAGGTAAATGGGTTTTAACACAGCTGTAACCATGCGCTGCAGTTCAGCTTTGGTAGAATACGAGAGGGTCGGCCGGCTAGGCGACGAGTCCTTCGAGCGAGGGGGGCTGCTGAGGCCGACAGAGCGATGCGCGAGTGTGCGACGTCCGGGGCGGTCGTCGTCTGCAGGGGAATACGGCGAGTAGGTTGGCGACAATTGCTGGTCCTGTTGTACAGGTGATGTGGTGCGAGTAAGATTAAGAGGCGGCGGTGTGGACATGCCGGGAGGTTTCTGGTAGACCGGCGACAGACCTGGGGAGGAATGTTGGGGAGAACAAGCGCGCTCCACGATGATGCGCCGGGGCTGTGGGGCGGCGATCTCCTTGTCGCGCTCGGCAAACCGGTCGACCTCGACCTCCTGAAGCAACGATTGCAGAAAACCAGGCGCGGGAGTTGAACTCTCACCGGTTGGAACTGCAGGGGGCGATGATGCAGCAGCAGCAGGAGCGTGCGTGCTAGCCACCGTGTTGCGGCGTGCGGCTGCCGATGATGACTCTCCGTTGTCCAGGTGCATACGGGTTCGAGGGCGCTTGAGCTTGCGTTCTGGCTTCTGCTCGCGAGGCTCAGAATCGGCAGGAGAGGAGTCGATGGACTTGCGTTTGCGGCCTCTTCGGCTACTGGTACTCGCTACGCTGGGGGCAGGACGTGCGTCACCTTGGGCTAGCTGCTCGCGCGCCTTCTCGAATTGGTTCCACGCCCGCAGTTCTTCCTGTGACTCTGGATCTTTTGGTGTCTTTGGTGGCTCGCGATGAAGCGTTCGATTCGTGGGTCGTGTAGCGGCGTTGGAGTTGCGGCGTCGACCGGTTACAACATTGTCAGTGGCGATTTGGAAGCGAGTGCCGGCTCCGGCCTGTCGTGCGACTCGCATGCGCTGCTCCCATCTACGGTCATCGCGTCGCGTGGCATCTGACTGGTTCTCAGACTGTTCTTCCTCGTCAAAGGGGAACTCGATGTCAAACTGCAATCGGTCCCAGACGCTCTGCCAGACGCCCACCCATTCGTCAGGGGCATGATTGTGACGCGGCACACGGCTCCGGCCGTTGATCCAGGCAGCGGGACCTCGTACTGCAGGTCGTCGTCGGGACGCGGCTTCCAGCAGACTAGGATTCTCAACACAGCCCTGGCAATACCAGGGCCCGCGAGATGGCATCCGGTCGAGTCCAGCACAGAAGACATGGCAGAGTTGTTCGCAGCTATGGCAGTACATGAGCTGCGATGCGTCGCCGAATTCATCACAGACCATGCATGCATCGTAGCTTCCGTCATCCTCCAGTATGTAGTCGTCGTCGATGATCATGGACGGATCGATATCGGCGACTTGCTGCTTGTCTTGCACGGCGTACTCGGATAGTTTGGGTCCTGGTGAGTTGTTAGTCGAAATTCCATGTCGACAGAGCCACCTTGTGCGGCAAGACATTGTAGGTTTGGGTAGAGGTCATGCTGAGCTTGACTGACCATTTAGCCAGTAGCTAGGCTACTATCAGCCAACAATAGCAGCGCCACAACCGCAGGGCTCCGTAGCATCCAGGACTGACATACCTCCAACGCGCGCGCTGAGCTCGACCATGTTGAAACTGGCTCGACATATAGGGCAACTGTTCGCTCGTTCGACCCAGGGCTTGAGACACTCGTTGTGCAGATCGTGGCCGCATGGCAGTAAATGTGCGACCAAATCGTCCTCCTTGGTAGACTCTACGGCCGCCATCTTATCCTTGGCATGTGATTGGAGGTCGACATCAGCGCCATCCTCAAGCGGCTTGGTCGCCAGCGATGATGCGGTGGCGGTAGGGCCGTCGTCGAGGGGGACGAGATCGCCGAGGCAGACTATACACGTCTCGGCCATTGGTGTGATGCTTGGAAGTAAAAGAGCGGAAGTACTCGTCGACGCGATTCATAAGTTGGGAAGATGATCAAGTCGAGAGAGCGGGGACTGTGGTTTAAGTAGCGGACGCTAGTGGCTTGGCCTGCAGCCACACTCCTAGGCAGTCGCAACCAACCCCGGAAACCCGTGATGTTTGCCAGGAAGAGGATGCCCAAGTGGAGACTAGTGGCGCCTTTGGTAGTGTAGAATGCGTGACGAGATCCAAAGCTGCTGCGGGCGGGCAGATGCTAGATGATCAGTCATTCTTCGCGCTTACCTTACCACGTGTTCGGGACCCGAAGGAGCAGTCCGGATGACTTGCGATGTCACCGAGTGGTTACCTATGGTGTAAATATGTTTCAGTTCAACCGCTTCGCTATCTCTTCAACTCTTGATTGTGTCAGATGCGCTTAGCCTCAAGGTGCTCGCATCGGTTTCCGTCTCGCGTCGATGGGGCATTCTGAAGTGGCAAGGCCGCGCATACAAGGCCGGACGGACTGGAGATCTGGACAATCTTATCTTCGCGAGAAGACGTCACTATGGAATGCACTGATAAGATAAACGACAGCTGCTGAATCTGGTGTTGATGGGCCGAACAATGTGTCTGCAGCGCAAGCTCCCTCGGCGTATGGTGACGTGCAGCGCTACCAATGCCAGCCCTTGTATATTCGATACTGCGTTGGAAGACGACTCGAAAGTTCCGCCTTTGTATGGACAAAGTAAAGCAATGTAACGGGTCTTGTATTTCTACGTGTAGCGCCTCGGGCGACCTTGTAGGCGCCGGACGAGGATACCGCGCGACGCGGGCGATGTGAGTTCGCGGTATGTTTGCGGCGGCTTCTTGCATGTAGCTACCATCATCTTGAATCCTGCTGTCAGGTCTTCCTGTGAGATTTGCATATTAGCGACACTGCGAGAAACGTGGGTGTCGCAGAAAGCAGACCGCTTCATCTGCACTGTCGCGCTCCTCCACCAGGCTTCTCTGCCTTCATTGCCCGATCCAGAGAGATGACTCAGTCGTGCGATTGGAGTACAACAGCTTGTGTGGAGGCCGAAAAGCCATTCAAGGATAGCGGTGAGGAATACAATTCATCGGCGTGGAGGGGCATTGCTCAAATTCAGCGTCTGTTGCCAAGGCGCTTAGAATATTTCGAGAATAGTGCATGTCCACATCGTGATCTATCCATGTAAAGGCTTACTCTGTACGTAGTATCGTTAGCTGGCGATCATTTTGATCTTGAACTGTATTGTAGTGCAACACTCGCGATGCGGCCTTCCTTCTTATGAGGTGTACTGCGAGCGGTGCAGATATTGTATCTACCGCGCACGCCGGCGCCTGCCTCGGCATGACCGCAGGCATCCAAAAGAAGGGTCTTGTCCGAGTCGCGTAGTATTCAATGATTAGGAATTTCCCCTAGCTGCACCCCGATTGACGTTTTCCTGTCTCCTCGTCTCTTCTTTGCTCAATCACACACCCTCATCAGGATGGCTCAAGAATCGCGACAATATGAGCTGATCTTGCTGGGAGCAACCGGATATACCGGAAAACTCGTTGCGGAATGGGTGACTACCCATCTGCCGGATGATCTCAAGTGGGCTGTTGCTGGACGCAATGCGAAGAAACTGCAAGCTGTAGTCGACGAATTGACGAAGCTAAAGCCAGATCGCAAGCAGCCAGGTATGTGGCGACAGAATCTGCGTTACAAACATGTGGCGGACAAAATCTGAGACGGGTCAGCTAACGAGACCTAGCTATCGAGACATGCGAGCTTGAGCGCCAACAGCTAGAAACGCTTGTTAAGAAGACAAAGCTCATCATCACGACGGTGGGCCCCTTCATGCACTATGGCGAGCCTGTCCTTGCCGCCTGTGTGAACAACGGCACACACTATCTAGACTCCACTGGTGAGGTGCCATGGATCTACGACATGGTTACCAAATACGATGAGCTTGCGAAGAAGAACAAGACCATCGTCATCCCCGAGTGTGGTCTCGACTCTGTTCCTGCAGATATCATGGCGTACGTCCTCGCTCGCGAGGTGCGCAAGCGCTACGACGCACCCTGCGAGCGCGCCATCATGACACTCTACGACTTCAAATCTGGAATCAGTGGTGGAACATCCCTTACTATGCTGGAACTCTTCAAGAAATACTCACTCAGTCATCTCGGAAAGTCGATGCACCCATACTCGCTGTCGCCGGTTAGCGCAGACAACGTCGTCGCAGCACCGTCGGGAAGCTTTCCATACAGTCTTTTCGGTCTACAAAGTATTCCTGAGCTTGGAGGCATCCAGACAACTGGACTCATGGCAAGCGTCGATGTATGCATTGCACATCGCTCGTGGGGTCTGTACCAGTCTTCGGGTGACGACACCCTGCAATATGGTCCCAAATTCCGGTTCAACGAGTACGCGCGTGCTCCCAGCTTCTTTGTTGGGCTAGCACAGAAGGTCGTTCTTACTTCAGTCGCCGTCCTGCTTGCCATACCAGTAACACGCTGGTTGTTGGAACCCGTCTTCAAGATGGTCATCCCAAGCCCAGGCCAAGGACCGTCGAAAGAGAGCATGAAGGATGACTTCATGCACTACCGTGGTGTTGGCACCACTGGGGACGGAAAGAAGGTGATTGCCAACCTCGAGGTCGCACATGGTGGGTATGTTGCCACGGCGATGACACTCAGTGCCGCCGCCTTAGTCGTTCTCCGAGGCAGGCTAGAGGACAGCGAGGCGGGTAAGCTAGGAGGTGGCATTCTTACACCCGCAACACTGGGAGATGAGTACGTGAAGACACTGAATGACTTTGGCATGAAGATCAGAGTGGACAAGTAAGATATTGAGCGGGAAGGCCTTTGGCCAACAATTGATCTCCAATATCCAATCTACAAAAAGTTCATTTGAACACAGCATGTACGAAACGAGCAGATCACATGCTTTGACCGTAACCTTACCGCACGTGGCTTCACCATACATCATCCCTGGTCTTCTCATCAAAGTGTCACGAGAGCGATGATGTCAATGAAAAATACGTTTAGCTAGTCTTGACGATGTACTCAGCTTGCTAATCAAGATCAATTATGCAAAAAGACTGGACCTATTCCTCTCACTTTCAATGCACCTACTCTCTCGACTATTGTCGTTTCCGTCTTCAGGTGACTGCCTCAGCAAATATACAGTAGAGACGTGATAGCTAAGCTATAGTCCCCTATTGCTGGGTTGTCGTTGATCGCTGCTTCGATTCCCCAACCCCTCTATAGTGGATATTGGAACGACAATGCATTAAACGGTACGATGGAATCTCCCCTTCTCGGGGAGCTCAAAGCAGTCGCCCGATTGTGTTCTGCCAGCCCCTACAGAAAGCCTCCAACACTAGTGCAGCGGCTACTTGGGCAAAAGCGGTTGGTTGAGGGTCAAATGGTAATTCCTGGTGCTGATGTAAGAAAGTGCTCGGGTATTAAACGCAAGTATCGCTCGTCCTCGTCCGCTACGCCTCCTCTCTGATCCACCGTCCGCATCCAACAGAGTAGACGCCAATAGCCCAGTGTGCTCATGACCCGCTGTGTGTCTCTTCCTTCTTGGTTGTACCATCTTCCTTCTGCCTCGCACCACCGGGTCCCTGCTTAGCCAAGGCTTCAATCATCTCCGCAACCGCAAGGGCCTTTGTCCGGTTCGCTTCTTCATCTGCGGGGTCTGAGAGGGTGTCGAGGCCGCCGAAGAGCCAGAGTTCTTGTAAATCGCGGATGAGGGTGGAGATGCCTTGTGCCGTTCGGATCTACGCACTGTTAGCCCAGCCCCGCTGCGTTGGGAAAGCTGGCGTGCGGTATGGAAGCTTGCGACGCACCAAGGCAGCACTTTGTTCTCTAATGACCAGCTCCCTTTGTGCAGACGTTGCATAGTCCAATGCCGGCGGAAACTCGGTTCGTGTGTCGTCTTCCGAGTAGTCGGTCGCATCCTGCATCTTCACGGCGCGAAGAATGGTGGAGAGGTAGCCGTCGCCGCCCCATGGGTCATCTTTCCGGTTGTCGACAATGGAAGTGCATAGTGCCTCGGTCTTTGCTGCAAGAGGGTTAGCATGCGCTTGACGGGCTCTCGTGTGTCTGCATCTCCATAGCGTATATGGCACATACCGAGAAGTGCCTCTTTCGTCCGCTCTGAAGGGTTCATAGCGGGGCTGCAGGTGTGTCTGGCGCACTGAGTTGCGGAGTTTCGGGAGTGACCTCCAGCCCGATCAAAGAGCTTATCGATAGCTGGCTCGCACAACTTGTGCTATGCAAACTTGGCTGCCGGCCCTGCATTCGACTTGATCCAAGCATGCGATCGCCACGGTGATCAACACGGGGGGCTTCAAGTCCCAGGGTCCGAGAGTGAAGATCACAGTCTCGCGACCCAAAACCTCGGCGTCGCGTCACGCTATTGATCGACCCGGGGCATGACGTCCTTCAAAGGGGCCCCGTGTGTCGCCAATCTGGGACCGAAGCATTTAACCATTTATCCCCGATGATACGATGGACCCGGTACCTGGTAGTATCGCGCCATGTCAAATCGAGTCCCAGGTGTCTGTTCACCCAAGGCATACACCTGGCCATGACGGCGACGTCGAAAGCTTCAGCGGCTCGTCACAAATTGGCTGACAATTTGTCAACGAGTCGTGCATGGGCATTTTGACGAGTTGGAAGCCCGCGGACAAAGTTGGGTTTAGACGTTCCGTGGACGTTCGGCCGTTCGCGTAATCGAAACCATCGTTACCAGCACGGATGATCGTCAGGAACGGCCGCCATACCCGTCTCCACCTGACGCCCGCTTGTGCTACAGGTCTTGTGTATCGTGCCGTCGTCGTCGTCGTGTCTTCGAGCAAAGCAGACATCTCACACATGGCCTGCTATCACGCAAGCTGAGACGGTCCGTCTCATTCATGGCCCGTGAACTGGGCCGCAGATAGCGACCCTGCATCCGAAAGCCACGTTCCTGGTTCAATGGCTGGCTGCCTAGGCGGTAGACCCGGGAACGCCGCACCTTATCGCGCAGCGACCACCTTCCACTAGCCTGTTTGACACGGACAATGTCCGATTTCTTGTTAGAGGGCCAACGGAGCGCCGACTACTGCAATACACTGTATTGCTGACCAGGTTCGGAACTTGTCCCGTCTGTGGCTTGCGCCTTGCATGCGTCGCGCATGTATCACTTCCAGCCATGTGGGTCTGCATCGATAACATGCTTGGGATGCATCGAAGAATCCGAGCGAGGCCTATGTTTGCCGAAACAGAGACGAGTCGACGCAGCGTGCGAAAGAAGCCATGTCATAAGATTGTCGTGATTGCTACTGGCAACTATCTACGTGGATGTGTAAAATTTGCGGTGGACCATGCTCACTAATGTCGTGTGCTGAAACACTTGCAAAAAAGCCAGGACTCCTGCGTCATTTGTGCTCCTTTAAACGCTCAAATCCTTCCCAGTCGTGATATAAGAATGAAATAGTTTAGAGGAGTAAGATATCGGCCCCAAGCGCTGTATTGCCAAAACGCCTTGGCCGATGTAAAATCACGCTAAAATGCAAGGTGCAGAGGTTCTCCAATAGGTCGAAAAATGGAGCCTTTGTGGTCAAAGCAATCAAACTTGCAGCACTCATACAGAGCACAGTATGCTGCGTCGGGAAAGGGTGTGCCATGAGCTGCGGCTCTTGGCACGCTGTGACGTAGGCCGCGAGTTGGGAGCAGAAGGTTGAGGCAAAGTCTGGGGTTCAGATATGTGTTTTCGCTTGACCAAAGTGGCTTTTGCAGGTTGTGGGTTGATGACGCGTACGATCTCGTCGTTATCGTCGTCGTCTTTGGACTCTTCAGACTTGGATGTGCCTGTCGCGAACATGAGCAGTTGAGCGTTGAATCAATTAGGGCTGCTTACGAGAAGAGGCTGAAGTACGTCTGGAAGTGTGAGAAGACGTCTCCGCCGAGTCTGCACCTAGGATTAGCGGGTTTGTTAACCATCAATGGCGTATTGCTTACCGTCTGGAGAAGAAACATTGGATAAAGGACTCCGTCGTTTGGTCATGGAAGACCTACTGCTCGCAGTCTGGCGCGGTCGTGGACGATAAGTCGCAGCAGGTGGGAATGCTGGTAGAGTGGGTACTGGCGGTATGTTGTCCGAAAGATGCAAAGGCTGGCCTGACACGGGTGGACCGCGTCCTCTAACACGGTTTTGCTCATCAATTTCCATGGACAGTCGCCGAATCACCGCGTCTATGGAAAGGCCCTCACGGCTCTTGGGTCTGTGGTTGACGGTACGAGTAGGGTTCGGTGTTACGCCGCTCCTGGCGCGCAAGGCTGGGTGTATGAGGTCGGACGAGTGGTCGAGTTTCCGTCGTACTGCTTCGGGCAGCGGTTGAGAGGCGGTTCTACTCCTTCTTGCGGCTTTGATCCGAGCCTGCAATTCTTCAGCGGCGACCAATTTGGGGTTCGCAGCAGGCGCATCCTCGTGTGCCAAAGGCTTGGAAAAATTGGTAAAGGGCGCGGACGTGGGTCTCGGAGGCTTTATCGTAGCAATGGGGTCTTTTTGGTTGAATGCTGCTGGTATGCTCCTGTGTTTCATGGACGTGGACATTATTGGTAGTTGGTGATGAACGGGGTGCAAATGTGTTAGGATCCAGGTCGAAGGGGTTTGCGGAAGGTGTTTGGCTTCTGGGGTAGCGTAATCTATAATGGATAATTATGATTTCCCAACAGTCGGGGCGGGAGAGGCACTTGCGTAGCGTGGGAACTGGGTTTCTGTCAATGCGCCGTTGCTTCTAGCGCTTCAGATGCAGATCCCTCTGTGAGGCGCAGCTGGTGAAACTCGAAAAGGCTAGCAGGCGTTGATAAACAATCCCAAGTTGCTTTAGCGACCGCCGACACAGCTCAGCTTCGTATAGGAGCACTTGAGCCTGGCCTCTCAGTATGCCACGGACTAACGAATGCGGCAATGGTCGCGGAACATGGCGCAACGTGTGCCATTGGTGATTGGCCTCCCGCGCTATCATCCCCAAACCCTGGAAGACTATGGCTAGACCATTGCCGATGCATCTACGTGTGCCGTGTCTATAGTTAGTAGTGTCGAGGCTCGTAGGATATATGACGAGGCGTCTGCCTAGGTAATGGTTCATCGAGCTGTTCGCAACGGTGACGGCTCGCGCAGTGCCATGGGCTCCCACGACGCACTGTGGCATTGGGATGGGCGCCGGGGGACGTTTGAAGGTGGGCGGGCGGCCAGCTATGGAGAAGCGCGTCCCGCAGCATGCATACTTGTGGCTGTCAGCTCTGCAGCTCGTGCACCACTTTCGCTATGGAAGGACGTATGTACAGCAAGTCGAGACTCTCGGATGCCAGCCCAGATAAGTCCAGGTAGACGCGCTGTGCATCTACCGGGAGTGGATCGTACGAGCCTTGCTTGTGAGGTAGTGGCGTGCGCGGCGAAGAGCCCCCGCCTCGTGGCATCGCAGGCCAAATGGCAATGGACAGCCCGGTCGCAGTGGGAGACAGCGAAGGTTGTCTGACCATGGTGCCTTCCTCTATAGTCATCCCCTCGCTTATCCACCCAGTGCACCGCCAACGGCACGTGACGAATGGATAGCCCCAGAGCTGCCTGCCTATCTGCCTACGTACTCTGGCAGGTAGCCCTGGAGACGAGGGCACAGAGCCAGTCGGGCAGGTGCGTGTGAAGGGCCATGGGCGTAGGTTGCGATGGGTGGTGCGGCGTCTGGTGGAGCTGTGGGTGCCAAGCTGATTGCGTCAGTGAAGCCGGCGTGGGCAAGCGCGCATCTCAGCGGGCGCCGTCATACGAGGCGAAAGCTGCACTCCTTCACACCAAGGCTGGCAACGGGTCGGGCGACTGCATACCGGATTACTACCCCGCAACACACACCTCGCAGACCGCGCCCACACATCGCCGCGCTCGCCAGGGTTCCGCGTGGTGGTTACCTGCCCAGGCACGCACTGGCATTGCGCTCCAAGCAGCTAGTGGCCAAGGCCCTGTGCGCTCTCCCGCCTTCGTTTTGCGACCCACGACGCGACAAAGTGTTCCGAGGCTGATCTCCATCACCCTGCCCCGTCACCGCGCCATCGCGTTGTACCATCGACTGCTGCGCGCGCCGGGCCTGCCCCATCCACGCCCTTCTTGTCGCGTTCCCGAGCTCTGCGATAGCCCGCAAGCGCCGCCGCGCCTCCTAATCGTCATCCGCCAGCACAACACGCAGCCGCCCCAATCGCCCACCCCCGACCTCCGCCCCATCCACCGCCAATTGTCCGCTGCACATTGCGCAAACGATCGCGACCGCCCGCCTGCCTCCGGAGGGTACACGCCCTAGCCGGAGAGTGTCGACACGCCGCCGCCGGTTATGGCAAACGTCGCTCCGCCGCCTGCGAGCGAACGAAAGCGCGTCAAGGTCTACGAACTCAAGAACAACGACTGGTTCGACAGAGGCACCGGCTTCTGCAAGGGCGTCGTCGCCAGCGTACGTTCCCCCACATGACCCGCGAGCCACCCTCACAGTTGGCGCACTTGTCGCGGTATCTGGCCCAACAGGCGTTCCAGGCTAACTTGTGCGACCGCAGCAGGAGGAAGCGAGGATCGTGGTCCTCTCCGAGGACGACCAGTCGCGACAACTCCTCGAGACGCGCATCTCCAAAGACGACGGCTACCAGAAACAGCAGGGTATGCGCCTGTCCGCGCCCATGGCATCGCAGCAGCTAAACATGTGCAGACACGCTCATTGTATGGACCGAGCAAAATGGCACCGACATGGCCCTCAGCTTCCAGGAGCCCGAGGGCTGTGCTAGCATATGGTGAGCCGCGTGTGCCTTTCCGAGTCCACGTCGTATGCTGACGCAGAACAGGGACTTTGTCAATGAAGTTCAATCGCGGCTGCAAGCCCTCGCTCAGGGTACGTGACATGAATCGTCCCCAGCTTCCAGCAAGCTAATGCTGACACAGACGATGGTCTTTCAGACGACATCGATCACATCAGTCCCATCCTACTTCCCAGTCCCGACCTCGGCAACCTCCACGAAATCGAGAACCACATGCGCGCTGCAAATTCGACCCCCGGCGGCCGCGAAGCCTTGGCCAAGTTCATACTCGCCCAAGATTATATACCAAAACTCATCCCCTTGGTGGATATGGCCGAAGACCTCGAAAGCGTGTCAGACCTCCATCGACTGTGCAGCATCGTAAAGATGCTTATCTTGCTCAACGATACCGCCATTATTGAATACGTCGTAACAGACCCGGTGGTTCTGGGTGTCGTTGGGGCTCTGGAATGTGAGTTTCGGCCCCCGCGACCTCTCACATGGCTTGCTGACATTGCGCAGACGACCCGGATTTTCCTCTGCACAAAGCCAACCATCGACAATATCTCGCTGATGAATCCAAGTTCAAGGAAGTCGTACGGATAGAAGACGAAAACATCAAACGGAAAATACATTACACGTACCGACTCCAATACCTCAAAGACGTGGTTCTTGCGCGCATCCTCGACGATCCTACTTTCAGCGTTCTGAACTCCCTCATCTTCTTTCACCAGGTCGACATCGTCCAGCATCTCCAAGCGAACGGCCCATTCTTGAAAGAGCTTTTCAGCATTTTCTCCCCCAAAGAGCAGAACTTGTCGAGGAAGAAGGACGCCGTCTTGTTCATCCAGCAATGCTGCGCAATTGCGAAGAGCTTGCAAGCCAACGTTAGGGCACAGCTATATCAGAACTTCATCAGCAGTGGCTTGCTGGAAGTGATACAATTTGCGCTCAAGCACCAGGACGCTTCAGTTCGCGTAGCAGGAACCGACATACTGGTGTCTCTGATCGACCATGATGCCTTGATGGTGCGAAGTTACATCTTCAAGGCCATTCAGGAAAAGTCAAAACCGCTCACCGATACCTTGATCGAGTTACTTCTCATTGAGGTAGACCTTGGGGTCAAAGCGCAGATGGCTGATGCGATCAAGATCCTCCTTGACCCCAATGCCAACTCAGCTTCCATAGAAGCCCTCGGGCGGACGAACAGCGACTTCCTGGCCAAAATGAGGGGGCAACTGCCATCTATACCCCAAACAGACTCCTTCATACAGAACTTCTATGACGAGTCTGCGAGGAAGTTGTTCCAGCCTCTCAAGGATCTTGAGGGCCGAGAGTCGAGTAAGTGTGATTGTTCGTCCCCTTGTGATTCAAACTAACATGCTGCAGTGGATGACTTATCCATGCAAGAAGTATCGCTTTACGCCCATTTAGTCGAGGTTCTGTGCTTCTTCATCCGTCAACATTCTTTCCGTAGCAAATACTTCATTCTATCAGAAGGTCTGGCAGTGCGGGTTGCCCAGCTCATGGGTTGCCCAGAGAAGCATCTGAAGCTTAGTGAGTCCCCCTACATCGATATGATGGCTTCCACTAACGGGTTCTAGCCGCTCTCAAGTACTTCCGCACTGTTCTCGGCTTTCACGATGAGACGCACAACCGCCAGATCATCCAGCACGAGCTGTTTGAACCGATCTTGAAGATACTATACGAGACCATGCCGCGCGATAATCTCCTCAACTCGGCGTGCTTGGAGTTGTTTGAATTCATCAGGCGCGAGAACATCAAGATGATTGTTCAGCATCTTGTCGAGACATATAGAGAAAGATTACAGGAGATTACGTACGTGGATACGTTCCAAAACCTGATACTCAAGTATGATCAGAACCATGAGCCGGTAACGACCCAAGAGATGGACAATTCCTTTACGAGTGTGGATAGCGACACACCTGCACGACATGCCGCGGCTGTCAATGGTGGCAAGTGGGGCCAAGGCCTGAAAGATGCAGACCCAGATGAGGAGGCATATTTCAACACATCAGACGATGAGGATGATCATTTGTCTGGGGCCGGAAAGTTGGCCATGAATGGCGCATCGCCAGTGCGACCCCTCGTCAACTATCCAGATGATGATGCCGACGATGCCGATATGGACGACCTCGCCACCGATATGCCCGCCTCCGCTCACAAAATGTCGACAACCCAGTTGCCAGAAGGAAGTACGTCCCCCAACTCGACCTCCGCAGGATCGCCACCAGAACGGATATCGGAGAAGCGCCGTAGAGAGGAGGACGAAGAGGACGAACTCCTCGCAAGCATATCCACCTCTGCTGGGCCAAAGCGACGCGCTTCCACATCTAGTAACGCCAGTTCTGGAAGTTTGCGGAGTTTGCGTCGGAAGTCGCCTAATGTCAACTCCGGCAAAGATGGTGGCACGCCAAAGAAGATATCGTTATCGATACCACTCAAGAGCAGTGGTGAAGGTGGCGAAAGCGGATAGTATGGCATGCCTCCTCCGCGATAGAGTAACCAGTATTCGAGTATGTGGAGGAAGTCTGGATTTTTGCTCTACAGCAAGCCTTAAAATAACCCAAAAGATACCCATTGGAAACTCGATAAACAAGAACGACGTTGCATGAAAGGGGTTGTACGAGGTTTTGCTTCTTCATGCAAATGGTTCCGATCTGGTAGCGGCATTGCGAAGGTGTAATTATTAGGCGTTCAATGTCTTGACCATTCCGGCGTGGGGGTTTGGAACGGCCACGATGGAATGATGCAGCGCAGCGTGTCGTATTGTCAGCGTGCGTTCAGGTGTTGGATTTTCTTGTGCATGATCGAAGGTATCCGGCCTGTGTATTATAACTCGTTTTCGTGCGGGAATGTCAACTCGTATGCAAGTCATCAATCATCCGTGCTGAACGTGAAGAGATGTGACACGTTTGCGCATTGTTGTGAAAATCCCAAGCATAAAATAGCATGGCGTGACACATGCAAACGTCCGTACCTCTGCGGCTGAATCACGTTCTGTTGTTTCCGCTAGCGCCGCTCGCAAGCCCGCGTGCAACTAATGCAACATCCCACGTCTAACCTTCATACAGCTTGCATTTCGGCTTCACAATCAAGCTCTCAGTGCCCGAAGCTTTTCCAATACCCAGACACGTCGTGCGATGCCGGACCAACGATCTTCTACCAAGCCGAACAACACGACATCGATGGAAAACTCAGCTACGCACAACATCAACGTCTCCGAAATGCCACCTAAACCACCAACTCTGACTCTCATTCTTGCAGTCACACCGAGTCTCGGAATTGGAAACGGTGGAGGCTTGCCATGGCCGCAGCTGAAAAAAGAGATGGGATTCTTTGCGCGAGTCACGAAGCGTACATCGCCTTCAGCGTCCACGGCGAGCATCAAGAAAGTAAACGCTGTGCTCATGGGTCGCAAGACGTGGGAGAGCATACCCCCCAAGTTTCGACCTCTGAAAGATCGCCTAAACATCGTCGTTACGTCGAAGCCAGAAGAGTTCAAAAGTAAATTAGACAAGAATACGGAGGTCGAAGGACCAATGGTCTGCTCCAGTGTGTTGGATGCGATAGCACAGCTCGAGAAGCAGGATGACAGCAAACTCCAAGGCTCAGCGATAGAGCTAGATAAGATTTTTGTTATTGGCGGAGCAACTATATACGAAACGGCGCTTCAACTTCCGCAGACAAAACGAGTTCTCCTCACGAAGATAAAGAAGGAATTCGAGTGCGACACATTTTTCCCTGTCAATCTGGGAGAGACGACAATTTGGAGGAACGCGAGCAGAGAGGAAGTGCAGACATTCACTGGAGAGGAGATCCAAGAGGGTGGGATTGAGGAGCAGGGTGTCGAATTCGAGTTCTGCATGTACGAGCGGGAGTGAGTCAATTAGAGTGAAAGAGCAGCAAACAAATATGATTCAACGGAATGATTCACATTTGATGGTCGTGCCCAACGTGAGGAAGGCGCGACGGAGGAGGCGCTCTCACCTCCACCCTGCCACGTCATAGCAATCGATTGTTCGCCTTAAGCCCTTCCACCCATCAATCTCTCCTGTTCCTCGGATCAAACTCTACCCGCAACCAGCATGTCAAAGCAAGATCCACCCATGCAGTCCGTATGGCAAGAGCTATGGCGGGGAAGTACGTTATCCAAAGCGACAAGCACAACACCCACTGACTCTGAACCCCAGATCTCCCTCTCTACCTAGCCATGAATCTCTCGACGACAGCCAACATCGCACTCGTTACTCTGCTCCTCGTCGCCATCTTTTCCATCGCTTTTGAGATCGCCCGCATCTGGCTATCCCGTCGCACCCGTCAGACGCATAGCTACGTTCTCGTCGACGACACCGTCGGGATCTCACCGCCGAATTCAGGACCAGTATCCTTGTTGGCACGCACCAACCGTGGTCCCCGCTCAATTGTGTATGCCAAGGCAGTCCTGCATGCTATCCTCTTTCTCGGCGTACAGGCAGTTCTCACTCTCCTCGTTGTCCAGATTGCGCGCCTCATAGCATCTACTTTCGCCACCGACCGCCGTCTTCGCAAGCAATGCGACCGTTTAGCGCAGAGGGGACTCGAGTGTCCGGCTGCAACACGCTATCACAATGTCCTGAACGTTCCGGTTGCCCTTGGTCTGTTTTGCTTGATCCGAGGTCTTCAATTGCACGCAGAACTGCCGACCCGCCCATCTCAGAACAGCAACCACAGCAACGGCTTCCTGACCCTCCAAGACACATGCCGACGGACGATGCAGAAGGTGCTTGCAGCGCCCATTGCCGTGGTCGTCCTACACTCCCGTGTGCCGGCGGATGAGCTGTGGAAGCATGCCAGGCTGATTTTTGTTCAGATTGCTGTGTCTGCCTGCATCTTCCTTTGTGGCAACATTCTCTGTTTACTTGCCGCGTTCCCAGTGAGTTTTTCCCGTCAGTTGACATGCAACTATCAAAGCGGCTAACCAGGTCTAGGATATACATGGTACTATACTCGCATTGGAGAAGTCAGGGCTCACTGGAAAGACGGAGGTGTAAAGTCGACCTCTAAATAGGAGCTTTGAGGTATATCGATTGCTGCAGTACGGCATGGTGTGTGAAATACACGTATGAAATTTTACATTGTAGATACGAAACCAAGTCAGGCTTAACTCGTGTTCTGCTAGACCCTGAAGCAGTGGATTGATACGGAACATCGGAGGTTTCCATAATACAAGAGAGTTCGAAGCCGTAGAGATAGGAACGGGACACATGCCATCTTCGTATTAAGCGGATTATTCTCATCGCAGATCACACCAAGTCAACATCTGACGAGGTGCAGATGGCGCCTGTCCGTGAAGTACCAAGACATGTTTTCCAACATCCTCAAGTACATTCCAGTACATCTCCAATCCAGCGTTCTGCCCCGTCTTCCATGCAACCTGCGTGTACCCACATACCCAGCCCACTCAAGCCATGACAAGATCGTAAGCCGCCTTGCCGCTCATAAGCACCATGGCATAGTGCGCAATCATCCACAGCGCGCCATAGTACCTCCCCTTGCCACCATCCTCGCCACTCCTGGTGTAACCCACCGCGTAAACCACGCGATTCACACTCCACACCGCGCCCAATACCGCCGCCGCAACAGGATATCTCAGTCCGCTGATGAGCATGGCGCCGAGGGCGGTGACGTGGTTCTCGTTGAAGTTCTGGTGCGCGCGCTGCGCCGAGTTGAAGGCCAGCATTGCGGCTTTGGATTGCGGCGACGCGGTTTGCACTTGTTCGTACGAGGCGTATTCGTAGGGGTAGGGGATCTTGGCTGCTTTGCGGAAGCCGCCGACGCGGCCGCCGTGCCAGGCGCCGACGAAGAAGGTGGAGACGCAGGCGGCGAGGACGAGACTGTGTGTGTGTGAATTAGTTTGTGGGTGGGCTTTGGTGAGGGGTCGTGGAAGGGAATGCATTGAGGTTTCTGCCGTTGCATTTGAACGTACCCGTACTCGCTGGGAATCTGGATAATCGCCATTTTGATTGTTGATGTAGTAATCGAGCCGAGGGAAGTCGTGTTGTTGTGTCGTCTTCAGTTGCGAGATGCGTGGAAGATATTCCGTAGAAGCGCCGTCCGCCTATGTTTTATACTTTTGTTGACGTCTTCCTGTATGTTGTCTAGCGTGATACTGTGTTCTCTTGACTTGGGCAGACGCAATGTGTCTCCAGTTGTTTGCGACGCGGACGAGTTTCAGCGGAAGGTAATCCGCAATCGGCGCAATTTCTCGCCGACGGCGTCCCGCAGGTGCTACCAGTATGCGACAACATGGCTGCCTGCATTGCTGAGTCGTACCGCGGATATTTTGTCGAGGGTACAGTCGTGGTTAGAGAGCGGGAAGAAGGATGTGATCAGCCATGGACGAACATGCACGGATGCGCTGCCTGGGTGAGGTAGAAGGTGAAGGCTGATTTGGCGGGTGAGCATGTGTAGTTCATCAGCACGCCTGACCTCGTCAACTGATCCTCGCCATGCGCATGAGTTGTTGCCCACCGGCCGCATGTGGGTATACGAGGACTTGTGGACGTCAGAAATTGGGCGTGTAGAGAACTTGACATTGGTAGAATACCATTGATTGATACACTGGGGAGCTGGCGGATATATGTCGTGGGGTGGAGATTACTAAACTACAAAGTGCTCCCTTCCGTCATCCCGCCCCGGAATGGCGACTTTACATTGATTGCAATCGTCAAAGGGAGATCGCGGAAGGGATACCTGGCTTGCTAGTACCTAGTCTGGGCTTGCTCCGTCAAATCATGGTGGTAGATTATGTTGCCCACGCATTCTCCTCCGCAACCCAGTGTATGCACGTCGCCAGAACGTTTAGATCTTTGCTTGACGGGATATGTATATATAACACCATGTTGGATAATTGAGCGCTGAACTACACACATTGACACACATAATGAAGAAGCAAGGTATCTTATGTATATATGTTTGGCGTTCGGCTAGTCTATAATGCCGAGCCGTAGGCGGAGATCTCTCACTGAGCCTAAAGAAAGTTTTCAAATACCGAATTGCCCTCTGTATGTCGTGCAGAGGCCATCGAGACGCGAACGGGCTGGTGTATTTCGAATCATCAACATGCACTCTAGCGTCCGTCTTGATCGTCGTGTACAGTCCAGTGGTCGTCATGCAACCCTGTAGATGAGACTTGTGTGAACCAAAGTTTTGGTGTATAAAGACTGTACCAATCATCATGCAAATGAACCCGTCTGCTTATCCCCAAACATCTTCTCTCTTGGGCCTGGGAAATTCACAATAGCATGACTCCAAATCTGGGGCGCATGTGCTTGGAAGACGTGAAAACAGGCAGTATAAGGACAGCAGATCAAGAAACTGGGTATATAGATTCATCGCTCATTCATTTCTGTGTGCGGTCATCAATTTCGTGTACAGCCATTTCAGCCACTCAGCACCCATTCGCGGTGACAGCCCTAACAGCCACGCTATCAATCCTTCTTTTGTAGACGGTCATCTGGTGTTTCAGCAAATCACCGTATACAACCTTCCTCAACATCTCGTCGTCCACCGTTACTGCCTCGATATCTTCCTCACTTCTGCTTCCGACTCGTTGTCTCAACACTACCAATCGCCCCGCAGGTGACAATGTACACTGCGGTATTGGCCATGCAGGCAAGGAAGAAGAAGTCGAGTTTGTAGTGTTCGTTTGTAGTGAAGATTTGGAGGGCCTGCTAAGGCGCGGGGCAAAACCATACTTCGATTTTGGTTTCGGTGGGGAAGACCGCGAAGGGTCTAGAAGGCTGGGTTTAGACATCGATGCAACGGTCGAAGCAAGGTTAGAAGCCGCGACAGGTGCTGGACTGGCATAGAGTTTCAGCAAGCTTTTCAGCACGCTCTTGTCCGCTCGCGGTATCGGGTCGCCTTCGTTGATGAAGGCATAGAAGAGACTTTTACGATGTCGCTTGTCATCAGGCTTCTTCAAAGGATGCAGACTGACTGGTGGCGCACCGAACGTGACACAGTGTACGCGCTTGAAGAAGCTGGTCAGGTAATTAAGCTCAGAATCGATCTTTGTGCTCATCATGTGTCCGTAAAGCAGTGCCGCGACTGCTCCGCCCGCGGAGTGTCCGGTGATGAGTAGACTGCAGTTTGAACGCGCGGGGTTTTCTTGGAGCAAGACCTTCAACCGTTCTGCCACGGGCTTGATCATCTTCTTGGCCACGTAGAGAAAGCCAGCGTGGCACAGGTTTGACGGGTCGTCAAGAAACTTCTCCGGGCTGTGGGGTGCCGAGTTGTAGTTGACAGCCCAGTCCATAAAGGTCTGGCTTCCGCGAATAGCGAAGACGATAGTATTCAGTTCTTCCACAGGGATGGACTTGAGTACCATGGCTTTTGTGCCGCTACGCCAATCAGCAGGAATGAAAGTCTCCATTTCAGGATTCTTCTTCGTGCCTGGCGGCGTGTACGCCTTCTCCGAGTAGGTTGCGGCCAAGCAAAGTAGAGGATACGTTGGTAGATATACCTTGAAAGGCGGCAGATGTGGTGGTAATCGGGAGTTGGAGTATAGCCACACTTTGGAGAAATGATTCGACCCTTTATCGCTACTAGAGTGGGATTGCACTTCGTGTTGGCGTCGGCGTCTTGGTTCACCAAGAGGAGGGCTCGTTCTCTGAGCCTCTTCTTGCTGCTGCTCGCTGAACTCCATCATGAGGTCTTGTTCTTTGCCGCTGAAGTGATCGTCATCAATGCTGGTGATGACTGCGTCGAACTTCGAACTAATCATATCGTATAGCGCAGCTCCGCGACACAACGTTTGCATGCTCTTTGTAGCGACAGCTGCGGTGGGCCGCTCAATGCAGTTGGTCGTCAGTTTCGTGACACTCTTTCCAGCCGTATCGCGAAGATTCAGGTAGGATTTGGCGGCCATTCGGTCGAGACTATTCCATTGTTGTTCGAAAGGGCCTTGACCGCGGGGTTCTTGGGGTGGCGGAGAAGCAAAGCGGATCGTTGATTGACTAGCGTATGGCTGAACAGGCTGCGGTGGCGGAGAGCCATATCGGTAACTGTCTTCTGGAAAGGACCCAGGCATCTGGCGATAAATGGAGTGCTGAGGCGGACTCGCGGCATAGCCATAGAGGGTCGGGGGAGGCCTCGTTGCTGCTGCACGCTGAGGAGAGGTCGCCTGGACCGGAGGCGCGTAATCTTGCAAGTACATGTCTGCCACTGAAGCCGAAACGCGTGGTTTCCTAGAAGAGGAGCGCGGCTTCGCAGTCTTGGACGAAGAGTGCGAGGACTTCTTCCTGCTCTTCCTCTCGACTTCGGTCGCCGCCATGTCGTCGCCCTAGTCTGTATACGGCTCTGCAAGAAAGTGAAAGAAAAAGTATAGGCAGTGTCGTAATGGCGGGGAAGTCGTGGGATCTGTTCAACGCGGTAATCGTCGTCGATGTCCTGTCCGCGACGTATGCCAAGTTTCAGTCATAGCCGCTGCGTGCTCCTGCGTTACGCTAATGAGGGTTGCATGACGGGCGTAGATCTTTGAAGCTCGATTCCAGATTGTGTTGCTTTTGTTGGGGAGCTCAAAGACGTCTGACAAACGAGGGGACACGTCAAAGGCCGAAGGAGTGAAAGGCTCTGAAGTCAGAATGGGCGCGGCCGGCTGTTAAGGGCGGGTCGATGCAGGCGCAAGGAAGCCGCGGTATAGCCACCGCGCTAGGCCCATCACTGGCTGGATACACAACGCTAGATGACAAGCAGGTGCGATTGGCTGCGTAGGATCTTGGCGCGTATTGGAGCGGTGGACATGTAGCCCTTCGCTGTCGGTGCATGTAGACCTCGTGACCATCTGTAAACGTCGCGAAAGCCGAAATTGCGACCCTGTAGCGGTCTGCAGGAACAGAAGACGGGATTGCTATTTCTGATGTTCCAGCGCACATCCATCCCCACACCCTCGATCAACGGCTAACTTGCCACCACAGCGATAGGACGCCATCCTTGCCATTCGCCGGGGCTTTGGAGTCCCGTTGCATCACCCGCAACTCGTCACACAATTAGAGTTTAGACTTTGTTCTGACAGGAACTACACCGTCCATGTGCGCGTGTGGAACATGGTGCTACAGCTTCTACACTCAGCTATCTATCGTGCGCGCCAATGAAGTCGTCGTGTTCCTCTTCTGGCGTACCGAGTAACCCTCTTTCTTCGCTCTCTTCGTCGTCATCACTCTCCTGCCTAAGACCTCCTCTCCCCCCCACCCCTGCACCACCTTCTTCGCGCTCTTCATCAACACCGTTCATTACGTACCACACGTCTTTTTTGGTAAGCAAGCCTTTCAGCATACCTCGGTCCGTAAACAAAACATAGCGTAGCCCAAGCTTTTGGAACATGGACACTGTAAGCTGAAAGCTGGCTCTAGCGTTGAGTGTGATGGGTGTTTGATCCATCCAAGGCCGAAGGTCCAGTGATGTTGCAGGATCAGAGAGCGGTTGGTGAGAAAAGTACGCTTCTGTTTCGGCGGCCAAGGTCCGGGCAGGCGTCAAGGCAAGTTGGAGTGCGTACTGCAATTCGGTCCTGGAGATGTAACCGAGGAGAAGTGCATCGCGGCTATTGTCTATGATAGGAAAGCCACGAAATCTGTGTTGAGATAGAAGCTGGCGCAGCGATCCGATAGTATGGCCAGTCGCAGTAATCGCAGTCAAGTCTTCGATGCGCGTCATTACATAACCTGCGCCAACATCTGGGATGCTGGAACCGTTGTCTTCGCGGTTGTCAAGAAAAGGATAGCCTTTGAAGTGTATCCAGGACTCATAGATACCACGTGGGGAGATTGCGTCGCCAATCCATTTACTTATCATGACCGCAATCATGATAGGCAGGACATAGGTGAGCGCTCCGGTAAGTTCGAACATGATGACTACAATTGAAACTGTCATACGTGTCGTTCCGGCAAGTGCGGATGCGGCACCGACGATAGCGTACGTGCCTGGGGTTACACAGGGTACGTCTGGTTCGCACGATTTGAAAACGAAAAGCGTTGGCCAGGCCGCCTGAACAACTTCGACAGAAAGTCCCACAGCACGGCCAAAGAGTCCTCCGATGGCCATAGAAGGGAGGATAATTCCAGCAGGTATCTGCAGGCCGAAAGTGAAGCCCGAAAGTATTATGCCCAGTCCTGAGGAGATGAGTAAGAGTGCAATAACTCCTGTGTTTGCTTTGCCAGATTTACATAGGCCCAGCGTATCCTCGGCGAGGTCGGCGCATTCGGCAAATAAGATGTGTACGAGTTCGGACGCTTGAGCGCGCATGAATTTGATGGGGAAGTTGATGAGTGCTGTGACGAAAGATACGATGACAACCTCTGTCACGGGACCTTTGAGATACTGTCGGTTCTTGCGCCACTCAGCAACGCCCATGTTGAGCTTGATGAAGAAGCCCCCAAAGAGCCCGCCCAAGATTCCAAGGAATGCGAAAGGGACCAACTCGAAGTCATGCCATCCGCTATGATACGTGACTTGGTACAACACGAGTTTTCCGGTGTGGAATGGATTGCAAGCCTGCAGGGTGACAGCAGCGACCATGGCGCAGACAAAGCTGCTCCACATAGTTTTATCCGGAAAGTAATATGAGAGTTGCTCAAGACTGAATAACACGCCACCAATGGGCGCACCGAAAGCGACCGAGATACCCGCTGCAGCCGCTGCGGAGAACACTTCTCGTTTCCGTGCTATTCTCCTGTCAGTACTTGGAGACCAGAGAATGGGGAACCACGCTGACCTTCATTGCCGTTCACATTACCAAAGAGTTTCATGAAAAGGTTCGCAGAGCAGCATGCGACGTGTACCAGCGGACCCTCCTTGCCTAGCCACAAGCCTGACGCGACTGCGAAGCACAAGCCAACCGTTTTTGTGACAAGTGTCCATCCGCCCAGAAAGTGTCGGATAACGAAGCCGCCCAGGACCGTCTTGATCTCGGGTATGCCACTATGCTTCGCGTACGGCGAGAACTCGCGCACCAGAAGACTGGCGCATGCTGCAAAGAGCACGGAGAAGAGCACGAAGAAGACGTACTCGACAACATACCGCCCTCCCACACTCCGAATACCCATAGCAGCGCCCCAGGAGTTCCAGTCATGACAGGCCTGCTCTTCCTCGATCCCCCAACAACAGAAGCTCTTGTTCAGGTAGAAGCGACCGTCTCCATCAACATTGTGGCAGTATCCCGTCTTGAGGTCCGCAAGCCAGTCACTAGCCACATCGATGAAGGCTGCGATGCCGCCGCTCAGTATACCAGCAGCGACCAGGATGATCCAGACCTGGCTTGCGTCTGCCAACTGCTTGAGGTGGCCAAGTACGCCGCTGGCGCCGGTGTAGAGATAGCGCAGCCTCTGTCGTTCTTTGGCGTATTCGAAGATCCAGTCGATTGCGGTAAGGTCGTCGTAGCCGACTCGTCGCCCGGGCCCTTCGACATACCAGTCCAGGCCGTTTGCATCTTTGGTGTCTTGGAGGTGTTCGCCTGCGTTGCCAGGCGTGTCGAGATAGTTGAGTATAAGCTCGGTGGAGCCGTTCGGGCGGTGCGATGGTGGCTGGGGCGAAGCGCGGTTGCTAGCTGATCCGAGAGGTGAGGCGAGGTATCGCGAGAAGCCGAAGGAGGATGCAGGCGGCTTGGGCCTGCGCTTGAAAGACAGCCTGGAGATGCGCGTTAGTATGGAGGTATACCAAGGGCGCTGTGTGCGCATACTGCTCAGGTAGGTCGCGTTCTAGTGGATCGTCCGCCAGCAGCGCCTCTTCATCGCTGTCGTCGTCCTCCACGACCGGCTGCTTCCCGTTGAATGTGCGCCTCGACGATGCTTCAGCCTGTCCATGGGACGACGGAATTGACGACGAGCTGGACATGCCCTCGACATATGCTCTTGTGTAGGCTGGGGCGCATTGCTCAAGCAACCATGACGTGCAGTGGAGGGATGTCGTCCCATTGCGGTATTTGGTGAGGCGTGGCTGGCGCTTGATCGCACACATGCCAAGGCCATTCAATCACATGCCAAACGAGCCCAGGCATCACCACCCGGCCACGTTCTCCACATCATGTCGTCGTAGAAATGCAACAAATTTACGTGTATCATTTCATTTACAGGTGAACTTTGCATCCCCTCTACTCCTGGTTGAAATCGACAACTGCCCGGCCAGCAATCTCTCCCCGCTTCAGCTTCTGCACCGCTTCGTTGAACTTGCTCAGCGGATACACAGTGTAGATGGGCTTCAACAGTCCTCGCTTCGCAAAATCGAGCGTCTTGTCGACGTCCGCCATGCTGCTCACGAGCGTACCCTGTACACTCTGTTTCCTGAAGCACATCTGGTTCGGGTCCACGTCGATGTGCTGAGTACCAGCCGGCGGCAACCCAATGCACATGACCTTTCCGCCTACACGGTTGCCCAGATAGGATATCGAGGACGGGTAGGTCTGCACGGCGGTGACGAAGACGCCATGGGCACCGATGCCGTCACACAACCTGACCACTTCCTCGCCTACGTTGTCGGTCTTCTTGAAATCGATAAAGTGCTCTGCGCCTCCAGTTTCCATACAGAGCTTTTGCTTATCATCGCCAGTATCAATGGCTATGGCGCGCAGACCCATAGCTTTCGCGAGCTGCACGCCTTGTAGACCGACGCCACCGCCTGCACCAGGGAACACGGCCCAGTCTCCGGGCCGCAGCTGTGACTCCTTGATTGATGTGTAGATTGTCGAAGCAGAGCACATGATAGGTCCAGCTATGTAGTCGTTTACACCGTCTGGGACGAGGGTTGTGTAACGTTCGGGCGAAACGATGTACTGCTTGTATGAGCCGTCGATCATCAGTCCAGTCAAGACTGCCTTTGCACAGTAGCATTCGTTGCCGTTGCGACAAAGCTCGCATGTGCCGCAAGTGTCTTGGATTGGCTGGAAACGTCAGCGTATGTTCTTCTGGAAAGGCTCTCCCTTCGCATCACTTCCTCCTCGATGCATGGGGGCATGATGTTCGGCCTGCTCACCTTATATCCAGCTCGCATTCCCGGCTTCAAGTTCTTGACCTGGTCTCCGACTTTGACGATGACACCGCTGCCTTCGTGGCCCGCGCATCGGACTCCTAAATCTGACATCTTGGGGAGAGCCCAGTCGTTGAGCATGAAGTGAAGATCGCTGTGGCAGATACCGGTCGCATTGAGCTTGATGAGCACGTCCGTCGGCCCTGGGAGCGTTGTCAACACCCGTCGATTCTCTGAACAGTGCTCGACACATACCACATTCTGGGACTGGAACATCCTGCACCTCAACGTGGAAATCTGGACCCTCGTTGACCACGACGCCAGCTTTGCATGTTTTCGGTATGTCAAAGGTTTGGATTTTTTCTTCTGTCATGTTGAGAGATTGGTGGTTGAGGAGGTTGGTACAAAGTCTATTAGTATGAAGGTGAACAGATCAAAACGGTGACAGCCCAACGACTAGAGAATGGTCTATACATGAACCCCTCAACATCATCCTACCCCTCATTTCATGAAATCGCACAGACTGTCCGCGCCGCAAGCTTCTCCAATGACGGAGTAGCAATTCACCTTGCGATTCCGCACAAGCCAATGGAATGCTAGCTAGACAACCTCGGTCTTGAACCTATGCCCATCTGTCCAGTAAAATATGGATCATCATCAACGCGACTCAGTAGGCTCGAATCGTCCCTCACATGAGGGAAGGCGGGGGTTTCCGCGTTGAAGGAGCGAAGTGGGCGGTTGTCGGAGCCGTGTACGTGTAGGCGCTTGGCCTTCCCCATACATGAGGCGCGTGTGGTGCGGGGTGATGTACGTGGGGTTGTCAGGCAAGTTAAGGTGGCGTGAGACCCATGTACATCGACTTCAGACTCGACTTCGGGCAAGCTTGCAACCACTGAGTTGTTTGACACGCAAGTCAATATGTATTGTCACGATGCAGCCTTTTCCACGCCAATGATACGAGGAGTTGCAAATCCGACGTTCTCAAGTGGCAAGAGATGGACGCATCAAACCATGTGCTGCTAGACGATGTTTCGGGATCGAAGGTCGTTAGCAGATTAGAATTCCACATAGTTCTATTTGCTGTCAGGCCCATGGATGATAGCATACCCGGTCGATCAGACGAGTTGGCGCGTCTAGCAGATTCCATGCATTACGCGATCTAGTATGGCGTGGCATCAGATGGCCTCGTCGGTGATGCGGTTGCTGCTCGACGGCTTACTCAAGGTCGGTGTCTGGCCTCGTCCAGCGCACCAAGCCGCCGATTTCCGCCATAGCTTCTTCTCGTCGTGACTTCGCGTCCACGAATGACAAGGCGAGTATTACCGTCATGGTAGCGGTTCCGAAAGCGGGGTCTAGAGGGCCCACATGCCGATCGAGGTCGTCATGCCATTGCGCGTGGCGGCGACAGAGATGCTGGCCTTTGACGAGAGCGTCTGATGGAGCGCGCCGAGGAGCACCAATGAGACGTGGTGCGACGAGCAGCACCGAGAAGTGCGGCTGCGTGCTTGGGTGAAGTCACGATAGTGGGGCGGAGCTTCTCGTGATGCTAGGCAGGATGGAGCTAACAGATGCGGGGGGCAAGCCAGGAAGGTGCTGGCCAGATTGGTCGTGCTTATGAATGCCCCGCTACTTATACACCCAGAGCAACCCGGCAGCGGCGAGCGCAGTTTGTTTCCCTCAAGCAGTCTCTTCCACCACACACGACACCACACCCCATCATGTCCCAAAGCGAGTGTCCCGTCAAGAAGACGCCCAACGTCGCTGGCGCCGGCACCCGGAACGCAGACTGGTGGCCCAACGAGCTCAGGACCAACATCCTCCGCCAGCACGACCCCAGACAGAACCCTCTCGGCGCCGACTTCAACTACGCCGACGAGTTTAAGAAGCTCGACTACGATGCGCTCAAGAAGGACCTCAATGCCCTCATGACCGACTCGCAGGACTGGTGGCCCGCCGACTTTGGCCACTATGGCGGTCTTTTGTACGTGCACCCCCCAATTGGCCCTAGCTACTTCCTCTAACATGCCCGTAGCATCCGTATGGCATGGCACTCGGCTGGTACCTACCGCGTCACCGACGGCCGTGGTGGCGGCGGTGAGGGACAGCAGCGCTTTGCTCCCCTCAACGCATGGCCCGACAACGTCTCCCTCGACAAGGCCCGCCGCCTGCTCTGGCCCATCAAGCAGAAGTACGGCAACAGGATCTCCTGGGCCGACTTGATGCTGCTGACTGGCAACGTCGCGCTCGAGTCCATGGGCTGCCCAACCTTTGGTTTCGCCGGTGGCCGCGCCGACACGTTCCAGTCGGACGAGTCCGTCTACTGGGGTGGCGAGACCGAGTGGCTCGGCAGCGACGTCCGCTACGCTGATGGTGCCAAGGGTGTCAAGGGCCAGGGCATCATGGACGGCGACCAGCACAAGGTCGACAAGGACGAGACCCACACATCGAGGGATCTCGAGAAGCCTTTGGCCGCCGCACACATGGGTCTCATCTACGTGAACCCAGAAGGTAAGCACACCCAGCCGGCATTCTGCTCCTTCCAACCTAACGCGCTCAGGTCCCGAGGGTGTTCCCGACCCCGTTGCCGCCGCTCACGACATCCGCACGACTTTCGGCCGCATGGCCATGAACGACGAGGAGACCGCCGCCCTCATCATCGGAGGCCACTCCTTCGGAAAGACACACGGTGCTGCTCCCACCGAGAACACCGGCCCAGACCCGAACTCTGAGGATCTTTCGACACAAGGATTTGGATGGATGAATAAGCACGGCCGCGGTAACGGTCCCGACACCATCACGAGTGGTCTGGAGGTTACCTGGACCGGCACACCCACCAAGTGGAGCAACAAGTACCTCGAGTACCTCTACAAGTACGAGTGGGAGCTGGAGAAGAGCCCTGCTGGCGCGAACCAGTGGGTCGCTAAGACCGAGGACAAGATCATTCCCGACGCCTACGACCAAGGCAAGAAGCACAAGCCGAGGATGTTGACTACCGATTTGTCCATGCGCATGGACCCTGCCTACGAGAAGATCACGCGTCGCTGGCTGGACCATCCCGAGGAGCTACACGACGCCTTTGTTCGCGCCTGGTTCAAGCTCCTCCACCGTGACATGGGTCCCCGCTCCAGGTGGTTGGGCCCGGAGATTCCTAAAGAGGTGCTCATCTGGGAGGACCCCGTTCCCCAGCCAGAGGGCGAGATCATCGGCGAGTCCGAAATCTCAACGCTGAAGAAGCAAATCCTTGACGCTGGCATTGAGCCTGCTAAGCTCATCCGCACTGCTTGGGCTTCAGCAGCTTCTTTCCGTGGCAGCGACAAGCGTGGAGGTGCCAACGGTGCCCGTATCCGCCTTGCTCCCCAGAAGGATTGGGAGGTCAACAACCCCAAGGAGCTTGCCGAGGTTCTCAAGGCCCTCGAAGGCATACAATCCAAGTTCAACGGTGGCAGCAAGAAGGTTTCTCTGGCTGACTTGATCGTCTTGGCTGGTACCGCTGCCGTCGAGAAGGCTGCCGGTGTATCCGTTCCCTTCACCCCCGGCCGCACCGACGCTTCGCAGGAGCAGACTGACGTTCAGTCTTTCGAGCACCTTGAGCCCGTCACTGACGGTTTCCGTAACTTTGGCAAGGGTACCGAGCGTGTCCGCACCGAACAACTCGACGTCGACAAGGCTCATCTTCTCCGCCTTACTGCCCCTGAGATGGTTGTCCTCACCGGTGGTATGCGCGCGCTGAACGCCAACTGGGACGGCTCATCCCACGGCGTCTTCACCAAGCGTCCTGGCCAACTCACCAACGACTTCTTCGTCAACCTCCTCGACAACAACACCGAGTGGAAGGCAACTGATGCAAGCAAGGAGCTGTACGAGGGCGTTGACCGCAAGTCCGGCCAGAAGAAGTGGACCGCCACTCGCCACGACCTTGTCTTCGGTGCGCATCCCGAGCTCCGCGCCGTCGCCGAGACATACGCCTCACCCGATAACGCGGACAAGTTTGTCAAGGAGTTTGTTGCCGGATGGGAGAAGATTATGAACAACGACCGATACGATGTCAAGAACAAGTCGGTGAGTGCACAATCGAGTGGAGCAAACAGGCCGCGTCTGTGAGAAGAATCACATGCAGTCACGGTCGCGTTTTCGTTCCCCTGTTTCCGCGCGTGTAACCTACCTTCTACTTTTCCTGAGTGGGTAGCATGGTGGTTGGGTTGTGTTACACTCGCTGACGTTTTCTTCACTAGACTTGAGTCTTGTCATTGTTTTTACATGAAGAAACCTTTGCCATGAGATATGAGATACCTAGGTAGTACCGCTGTGTCCCAACACACAGAAGGAATAAGACTATGATACAATGCACATTTACATCAAGAATGGATTTACGTGCTAATTGGGCGTGATTTTGCCGTCTTGACATTGGTTCTGGGTTGTGGTCTCACTGTCAAACACAAGATATTCATCGGAACAAACACGTACAGCAAACAAACACATTGATTTATTTGTCGACGCAAGATGAGGTTGTCGAGGTGGAAAGAGGAGAGAGAATGCTACATAAAACGCCAGCGCGCCCAAGCGCATGCTCTAACCCAGGTCATTAATCTCGTTATGCTCAACGCAGGTGTAGGAAAGTCCAATTCACGGCAACCCAATACCGCATCGCTATGCTCCTTCCGCGTTCGTCGTAATGTGAATCCCAGGTGTCGCAAGCTTGATCATCGTGCACTAGGCACAAGCTCATCTTGATGCTTTCGCAGCGTAATAGTAAGTCGCTGCACCAGTACCAAGAACAAGAGCGGAAGCACTGAAACTTTTGTGTTAGCAATGGCGTCACTCAATACTGTCATTGTGTGATGGAATTCGTACGAGGCAAGAGCGCCACAAGCCACATACTCAAGGATTCAGGGAGAAAAGGAAACGGTGTTCGCTCACCTAGCTCGCTTCCGATCGCCAAAACAAGCAGTCATGAGGTGACCGACGGGCCCAAACATGACTCGGAAGAAATGCTGAAGAAAGTTCTCGTTGTGATGATTCGGTCGCTGTGCAAGTGCAGGCTTCGCTGCCTCGACAATCTTGTCTTTGATACTCACACCATCTACCACTGCGCTTGTCGCATCTTCTGATGCCTCTGAAGAATCCTCAACTAGTACTCTGCGCTGCCGAAGGTCAGAATCCGGACCGGCTACAGGGTGCGCACCTGCGGCGGTAGCCTTGGGCTCAGACGTAACTTGATCCATGGCAGGTTTCTCGGTGTTGACAGATGTGGTGGTGGCATCTCGCAGAGCATTGGAAGCCCGAGAGACGTCTTTTGCACCATCATGCTTATCCACACTTTCCGCTTCGCTGGACTCGTAGGTATGATTACTCGACTCGTCATGTTTGGTGTCGACAGCGTACCCAAGTTGCTTGCTCTCATCAGGCAGTGGGGTTGCGTATGGGTCACGCACAAATCTGGCGGGCGGACTGGACATGCGGGTAGTATTGTGACTGATGTACACGGGCGATGGCATACTGTCTAGATCATGGTGGTCCTCCTCTTCGTCGCTGAATTCGTCTTCAGGTACAGAAGCTAGCGAGGTGTACGATTTGACAGGTACAAGATCGACAGAGGAGCACGCTTGAGATAGAACAGATGGCTGGGGAGAATGTGGCCGCTCGTGCATGGATTCATCTTCGGGAAGATGCATGCCAATTGTCGCTACACGTTCCAAGATTGATTGACGGCTAGTGGGAAATCGTTCCAACGATGGATCGTTCAGGTCATGATCTTCCGCATCTGATTGTGGTAGCCTGTGGGGAAGATTGCTTCCTGTTCGCCCTTTAAAAAAGTCGTGTCGGCCGGCTCCGCCGAACAATTCTCTCGCGTTGTCCGTCTCGTAACCAAAAGTCGGTTGCTTGTCCAGAGAAAAGGGGGTATCGTCCTCTGAAAAGACAGACCCAGTGCTACTGACAGCAGATGCTTCGCGTTCATGGGGGAGGAGAGGTGCATCGCCCTCTTCATTCTCAGCGTAGTCATCCTCGTCGTCCTCGTAGGCCCCGTAGTGACATGGCTCCGAAATTCCCGAGTTATCACTCTTAGTAACGATCTCGCTTCCCCTATAATCCGAGAAGCCACTTTCGTGTGATAGCAACGGATACCTGTCGAGCTCGTCCTCGTCATTTTCAGATTCGGTTGGAATTCTGCCGTCATCATGGAAGCCAGTCTCGTGAGGAAGGAGAGGAGCTCCACCGAAATCATCGTCATCGTCGTCGTCATCGTCGTTATCAGTTCCATGGGAAAAATGCGGACCGTCGCTCAGCCCCGCTCCGCCATTCTCGAAGCCCGTCTCGTGGCTAAGTAAGGGCGCTAGATGCAACTCGTCACTGTCGTCAGGCTCCGAAGGTGTATCTATGGCCTCTCCGGAACTAGTCTGGTCTGTCGATGATGGCGCAGACTCATCGTCGATGATTATAGCGGGAGCGATCTGAGGATCATGATCCGCTTGGAAAGACTCATGGCGAAACAATGGAGCAGCTTCGCCATCATCAGACTCTGGCTCCGTATGGGACTCGGGCACGATATTGAGCTGGTCTGGCAAGGAATCCGCGGCTCTCATGTCATGCGCAGCCTTTTGGGCGGTCGTAGCGCCGGCGCCGAAGTCATCTCCATATGCAGGCCGACGGTCAGTCTTGTCGACTACCAGAAGAGGAATCTCGGGTGTTTTCGGAGCTGCTGTCTCGACCGGGGAGTCTACCTTGGTTCCCTCAAGGTCAGGTTCTGAGTCGGCAGCGCGTTTAGCAACATGTTCAGGGAGATGGGCGTAGTGGGTTTGATCGTAAGCTAGCTGCTCCTGGTTTATTGTACTGTCTTTGCGGTCCTCGGGCATCTTTGAGGGATTCACGGGGGAAGTCTCTGGGGCGGCTGTGTTGGTGGTAGCTTCGGACGCTGGGCGCAGGGAGGTGCTCTCGCTGGCAGGCTTGACGTGGACAAGGTTGTTGCGAATGCCCTGGTCGACGGCAGCTGCGGAGAGTCAGCGGGACAGTCGACGAGGACGTAGAAGGACATACCGGTTTCTTTCGACTCGTCCAGCACCCAATGGTCCTCGCCGACGCGGATCTTGTACTGGTGGCTGCCTTCAGCGACGCCAGTGAACTCTCTGCTGAAGATGAGGTCGCCCGACGCCGTCTTGTCGTGCAGGGGCTGCATCTGCACCAGGGTCCAGTCGTTCAGGGAGGTGGTGACATAGACGGGCGGCTGCACGCCCGGCTGCGAGAAGGTGATGGTGGCGCGGGCGGCCATGGTGCCGTCGAGGGTCGGGTTGGGCAACGGCGGGGGTGGAGAGGGTGGAGGGAGCAGGGTGGGGTATGCAGGATGGCTCGCGTGCCTGGCAAGCCGCGGCGGGTCGTGGGCGAGGGGAGCGTCTACGGGCAGAGGAATATGGTCAGTGGTTGAGGATGGCGGTATGCTAGCAGGCCACAGAGGCCGGGGAGACTGGTGAGAGGTGTAGGCGGGCATGCAACGGGGCGGGAGAGGAACAGGTGCGATACAGAGGAGGGGAGCATGCCAGCTTACAGCGCAGTGACGCCAAATGTCGTGCCAGCGACCCGAGGCAGGCAGGCAGGCAGGCAGGCAAGTGTCGAGGCAGGCGGGCAAGCGTTGAGGCCGCCTCAGGGCAGGAGCGGCTCGCCTGGTGGGTTGCGGCTTCCCTGTTCCGTTGGGCAACACGCGCAGGCGTTGTGGCTGCGGCGGATGCCTCTGCTCTTCGCCCGCCCGCCTGTTGGAGCCTCGATGCTTTTCGTGCGGTGCTGCCAGAGTGACGTGAATGCAACGTCCAACACGCATCAGCGCTAGCCCGCCCGTAACCGAAACCAGGCTGCCTCCGCGGCGATCCTCGACCTCATGCTCCGAGTTTCTTCATCGCCCGCCATCTGATCGTCGGTCTACCCAACACCCGAGCAGCGCAAGCAGTGACTAGGCCCTTGTGAAAACCCCCCTGAGACGTCCAAGAAGACGTCTATGCCATCGTCACCAGCCACACCGGGATAGCCCGTCGGCCTGGTGCACGCGCGCGGCCAATTACCGTGTATCTCAGAAACACTCGAACCATTCGTTCAGCCTCCCGCCCACGCAACCCGAGGCCATGTTCTCCCACAAACCTCCGATACCATTGTGCCGGGATCGTGGCTCCAAACAAGGTTTCGAGATGCGCGCTGCGACAGGGCTTGCCGCACCATGACCACGCGACAACCCACAGTGCCGATGCCGACAAGAGGCATGCACAGGCCGCGTGGCTCTTTGTGCACCGTTTGATGTGCTTCTGGAAGGCAATCTTAGTTTCAACCAGCGCCGCCTCAATAATGCCGTGCCGAGTCTTGCAACGTGCCCATCGCCCTGTCGCACTTTGGGTGTCGTAACTCGTCCACGATGTATTAGATGTGTGTAGGTCCCGTCTGCCAGCCTCTAGTCTGGCCATCATCCTTCATCTTGCTTTTCGCTTCCTCTTCTCCAGTCGGGCGTTTGGAAACCTTGCGCCGTCGTAGCATCAACTCTCGTAGCCCCATGTCAAACCTTCGGACATCGTATAGCTCAACCAGGTACCGAACTCGCAATGGGGCACATCGTATACGTCGCGAACGGGCGTGACCAAGGGCCCGTCATAGGCCGAGTCAGTATGGCCATGTATACCGTCGCTGTGGCGTTTGTGGCTCTTCGGCAAGCACCCATCTTCGCCACGAGCAAATGTCGTATTGCTAACAAAATGTAGATGCTTCACGCGCGGATACGTTGTCAAGAAATTCGGCCTAGACGATCTCTTCATCGCCATCGCCGTTACCCTCGGAGCCGCACAGACAGTCACCATCATATTGCAAATCGAGCATGGCCAGGGACGACATGCATCGGAGCTTCACGTGGAGCAATTCGACGAGATGCTCATGGTATGTTCAACACACCTTGTGACACTCGACTTAGTACTGACAGTGGACTAGTACCAATGGATCAATATGCTCATCTACTTTGTCGCAAATTGGTATGCTGCAACATCGCTCTCGACATCAGCTTCCAAGATTAACTTTATTGCAGGGCTGTCAAGATGAGCATCCTATCTCTGTACTACCGAATCGGCTATGGAAAACAGGGCCTGCCATGGATCGTGCAGTCACCTGCTGTATGGACAGCGGCCGGCTTTATGACTGCCTTTAGTTTTTCCGTCTTCCTTGTGAGTATCATGCCCGTCTGTCTGTACGAGATGCACAACTGACAACGTCCGAAGGCTCAGTTGTTCATCTGCACACCAGTATCACGTGTCTGGGATATCGAAGCCCAACCCGATGGATGCATTAATGCTGCCATGTTCATGGTCATTTCGGGTGCCATCAATGTCGTCACTGATATTGTCTTGTTGATCTTCCCGTTGCCTTTGATATGGGTGATCAAATTCAACAAGAGACAAAGGAGTAAGTCGACGTCTTCATGTCTCTATGAACGCTCATTGTTGACCGTCCCTTCAGCGGCTCTAGCAGTCATTCTCTCTATCGGCGTCATCCCGGTCATAGCCAGCACCATGCGCCTTTGCGAGATTGTCATGTCGGACAGTCCCATCAGACCAGGAAGTACATGGCAAGAAGTCGATTTCAGCTGGTACGCCTTCGCCTAGCCCGTTCTCTTTACTAGTAGCACTTTCTGACAAATGAACCGCAGGGGCTGGTCTTGGGTTCCAGTATGGTCCCAAATCGAGGTTGACATTGGCATTCTGGCCGCCTCTCTTCCCTCACTGTCCCCTTTACTCAAACATGTTTTCCACTGTCCCGCTCGAGCCACCACACCTTCCGAGGTACCCACTCTACCAGGATACCGCGGGAGTTGGGGAGAAAAGAACCTGGTCAGCATGGACGACGAAGACGATATCGAGAAATCGCCATGGGACTTTGCATTACCCGAAGAGAAGAATGGCGCATTCGATTTCGATGTGGAGAGGAGATTGACCGTTACGGAGATTGAAATGGGAAAGGCTATGGATATGGGGAATAGTTACTTCGATGATACCGCGTCGGAGGTCGAGGAGAGAGAATCGGTAGGTAGACCGAGTATAGGGGTCGCAAGGACGGCGGATGTTCATGTTCTGTCTCGAACCGGGGTGCCGAGGCTAATAGAGTATAAGAAATTATGACATTACGTTACAATGTTTGCCCTGTGGCCCATAGCGCACTATCTGTTGGTTAGCTGGCATGTACCTTATGTACGTACCGATGCTTGCTTGCAACTGTTTGTAGCAAGCATACTTGCCTTTATAGGCAGTTCTCATCTCATGTTAGAGTAAATCATCAATTCATCTCATATCTACTCACATCCAAGACTATCTGGGATGGTTCAGGGATGGGACCTTCATTTCTTTCGTCTCGTGGTGCATCATGTTAGTGTAGTCATCAGGTGGTATACAGGGTGTTAGTACAAGTCTTCTACCGTCAAAGGGCTTCCGACGCTTCACCAGCGTCCGAAGCTATCGAACGCGGAGCTGAATTGAGTAGCTGGGTCGCGTCAGTCACAATCCTCATCATCACACCGTATGCGTGCGTTCACTTACCGTACCCACTCGTGACAGCGCATTCGCTCGCCTCAGCTTTCTCCATCGCCTTGGGCAGCCACTCCCTAATCTTCTCTTCCCTGTTGTGGTGACTCGGGTGCGTGCTCAGTATCTGCGGCGGCCCCGCCCCACCAGCCTTCTCCATGCGCGTCCAGAACTGCATTGCAGCTTCTGGTCGGTAGCAGCCCTGCGCCATCATCAAGAGACCAATGTAATCGGCTTCAGCTTCGTGCTTGCGGGAGGCGGGCATGGAGAGGAAGAGGTCGAGGAGCATTTTGCCCGAGTAAAAGGAGACATCGAAGAGAGATAGGGCGAGAACACCGAGGAGGATCAGAGGCGCTTGAGACATGCGTTCACTGTTCTTTGGTCAGTGCATGCTTCATCGGTCCGAGATAAGAGTACTAACGCAGTGTGATGCGCAACCACGTGCGCAATCTCATGTCCCAGCACGGCTGCAATGCCATCCTCATCCTTGCACAGAGGCAGAATCCCCGTAAACACAAAGACCTTGCCCCCCGGCGCTACAAACGCGTTCTGTTCCGGAGACTTGATGACGGTGACCTCCCACTGCAAGTCTTTCAACCCTTCGCCCTCGGCATACGGCAACAAACGCTCCAAAACCCTCTTCACCTGCTTCACCCGCGAATCGCTATCCGGTAGTATCCTGCCTTGGTATTCTTGCCGCACTTGCTCTACGGATGACCGTCCCAGCGCTTCTTCGATGCCAGGCGAGATGATGTTGAAGCGGCGGCGACCAGAGACGGGCACTTCTTCGAGATTGTACAGGTAGACTCCGCCAGTGCCCACACTGATCAGACCGACGTCACGGTAAAACGTTGGGCGGGCAGCCCAGCGAAATAGGAGACCGGAGAGGCCACCTGAGGGAGAGTTGAACCGTTTGTATTGCTGGCCACTGCGACCGAGTTGCTGGTAGGCACGGGATTGTGGAAGGCTACGGACATGCTGGATTGAGGGTTGAGACGTGCGAGGTAGACCGCGAATGGGTACGAATCGCGGTCGTATATGGTACATGGCGGCGTTGATGCGGTGTTTGGGTGAGGTTTGGGTGAGGTTTGGGCGAGGTTTGGCGATGAGATGGGGAAGGTGACGTGCATACCTATGAACTCCGCGGGAATGCCAAGACAGCCACAATTCGCTCCAAGGTCGTCAGCATTGGTCATGTTCGACTTGCGTGACGACCGCCTATCGGCCCAACAGACGGACAGGAACTCCAGTTCACATAGCGCAGTGTAGGGATCTATTTAAGGAGGTACAAAGCCGTTTCACCTACTTCTCCATAGGCTCACAGGCGTCATCTTGCATCGCGTATCGACAGGCTTGGAACATGGAAAAGTCGTAGCTCAATACGTTGAGCTAATACCGGCGATCCGCAACGTTCCCGTCGTTTACTCGCTCAGTGTTTCCAAATTCATTTCGGGATGCAACTTAAATGATACTCCTAGCTTCCGTCCAGATTGAAGTGGCCTTAACAAACAGATCGGACCTCGGGAACATCGAATGATGCGGCTACAACACGGTCACTTTACAAGAGGAGAGCTAGAGGAACAAGACTTTGAAGGTGGCAACACGTCGTATATATTGTCGCAATACTGTCGCTGCTGACAGCTTTTCGCATTGCACTGTAGTGGTGGTACTTGCTCCTTCGGCTCCATCTTGCTCAAACTATACGTAGGCATACTCTACGTGAACTTCAAGGACGCAGGCATCGGGCTTGTAGGGGACAGGCTCAGGGAAGGGAGAAACCATTGCCGGAGAGGTTGAGCAAGGCGTCTCAGCAGCAGAAGACTCAGCCTTAGTAGGTGTAGCAGACGCAGTGACCACGGCAGACGAGGTAGGAACGACGGCAGAAGACTGGGTGACGGCCGCACTGGTAGCGGAAGAGGCGGCAGCAGAGGATGATGAGCTGGTGGCACCGCACGACGGCAGAGGTGCGACACTGTCGATCTTGGAGACGACCCAGGATGAAGCATCGTCGGTGTAGAGTTCAAAGTAGTTCAAGTGGTCGGCCACAACGTTTCCGCCGGCGCAGACTGGGTCGCCGGCAGCACAGTAGGAGCGAAGGACGGGTGCGTAGCGATTGAGGCGAGCAAGATCCTCCGGCTTACGCCCGTTAGACTGCTTGTCGGCACCGTCAAGCACATTGTAGGGCTGGTTGGCGGTATGCATCACGTCTCCCCAGAGGAGAGCCGCGGCGACTGAAACATGTTAGGAAGGACATTGCCGTAGTATCGTCGAAGTCGCTTACCCGCTTTGCCTGCAGCAGAGTTGATGTCTAGGCCGGTCGAGACGAATGTGCATCCACCCTATATCGCAGTACGTAGTTAGCACATGCCTCACGGGTGCCCGGTTCTCGCGTGATGCTTACCGGTCCTCCAAGCACATCTCCGGCCACGTGAGCTCCCTCAGAGTACCCATTCACCACAATGTGCGAGCAAGGGCACTTCTCGTTGAAGGCGGTGATCTGAGAGATGCCATTGCGAGCGCCCTCGGCAACTTGGTTGCAGTAGTCTCCACCAAGGGTTACATCAAACTGGATGTCAATGTAGTCGCAGCTCTTGCCCTGAGCAGTCAACTTGCCGCAGGTGGCTTCGACGAAGGGGAAAGTGCGACCGTCATGGTATGGGGCGTCGTTGCCACGAGCCATGAATATGACCACATCGGCACAAGTTGCGTCGAGCTTCGGGGGCACGGTTTGCGCAGCAGCGAGGGCGGAGAAGGCGCCCAGGGCGATGGTGTTGCGAATACTGAACGACATGATTAAGGATTATGTTTGTATAGTAATGTACAGCGATTAGAGAGTGTGGAGGTGGAGACCGCAGGTAGGGCTGGAGCTGCAAAAAGAACGTGATGGGCCTTTTAGGGGTACCTGGGGTATCACATTGCAGCAAGAGGGGACAGCTTTAATACATGCAGTATACGAACACGTTAAATTTGATCGTTCACCTGGGCGTCAGCATCGCTTACGGTGGAGACGTCTATACGAGCCTGTTGTGGTTCCATCCCTTTTGCCCTGCATAGGTGCCCGAACAATCGTTGCGGTTGCTTGCATCCTCGAGCCACAATCTCGTTAGAGGATTACTAGAAGAAGAAGAAGCTACCAACAGCTGTGTTCTGTTGGCGTTAGTCCTGCCGGTAGCCCAGCCATAAAGGGATAGAACAGCATCAGTGCCACCGGGTATTCTGATATCTCGGCAACCCCTACAAAAAGCTTGGTACTTGAGATTTGGATAACACGGCAGTACGACAAGATGTATTCGTACATCGGCATCCCGTTGTTCTGCACATGGTGGGTCTCGATGAACGCGTTGCTTCTCAGCTAGAAGATGCTCATGTCACAGCAGCCGTGGTGACATAGCGACGTATCAGAATAGAAAGCGCCTCGCGACTAACGACGGCGCACAATCCTTGTGACTATGGCGCCTGAGTCCCATGAGTCTTTTGGCGACTGAGCCTATGTAGACGCTGTTCACGACTCGCGTCTGTACCTACCTTACAGTTCTCCGTCGTAATAACACTCCCATGGCAATCGGGGTTTCTTCCAATCATGCTAGTCGAGGAGTAGAACTTTCAAATATTGCCCAGCTAGGTCTTTCCAGGGATCTTGCACCTCATCCCACGACTTCCAGTGATCAACGCGCCAATAGGATTGCGATCCTTGAATAATCCAGGGGAACTGATCCCGCTGGAAGATAGCATCCGTTGCCGAGCCTGGAGATTCCATTTCTTAAGTTTGAGCATCTCGAGACTACTGTTGAGGCATCCATCAGAAATGGTAGTAAAGTGCTCTGGTCAGACACAGAGCGGAAGCGACTTGCAAGACCACGGCCCTCGCGAAGGGTTTATTTCCAATCACGTCAACGTACCGTCGAGACTCACAGACTTCTTCGTCCCCTTCGTGTTCGAACAAAATCTGCCGTTTTTGCTGCCTCTAGAACGACCTAGTTTTCTCTATCCAAAACGCTCTCCACGCAGGGTCGCACTGAGACTTTTTCAGTGTTTCGTCGTCGCGTTGATAGTACCGTCCCCCAAAGGCCGTCTCAGGTGCGAGTTCCAGCCCAATGCGATGAGAAAAGGGAGTGGCGTACTAGTATCTATCAATCACACACCGAAAGAACTCGGAATCTATCACCAGTTCAGCTAGCATCTAAAGCTTGACCAGATTTAGGAAGAAAGCGAGATATTTTAGCATCCGCGAGCACGACTCTTGATAGCTGTTTTTAACCAATTTTTGGACCGGCGAGTTCTCGTTCTTCTTCGAGCCATGATAAGTGAGCCCTAATGGTCGCGAAGACGCACCCAATGTACTATCAGCCGCAGTTCTACTTTGTAGAAAAAGAGTAGCCTGCATACTTAAGTGTTAAGATTAAGTAGTAGTAGTAGTACCTAGGTAGTACCTAGTAGAGCCATACGACAAGGTTCTGATTATCGTAAACTTGTTGCGTCACTCCGGCATCATGGATCTCTCCGGTCATATTCTCTTTAGCAAGACTTGACTCGCTGTAGCGGGCATCGTGGCTGCTTCTTTACGGTACTGATATCCGCGCGCGTTGCAGGACAGACCTCGGAAGCTGGAAGGCGCGCGCACATGATTGGCTGGGAGAGGCTGTGGGGTAACTCCGCCAAGTCTACCACTTCGCTGCGAACATCACCCTATTGCCACGAGGCTTTGTCCTAAGTAAGATGCGCAAACAATCATTCTGAAAGCCAAACCCAGAACCCATTGCGCGTACTGCGTTGTCTGAGCTACGTACCTAGGCATTCAATGCGCGAGGCTGGCTTCCGAGCGTTGCTTCAAGCGCAGTGGCAGAGCGTGCCGTATCCGACGTACTCGCCTCGCCTGGCCCGCCGGCAATGACCGCTGCGGCGGGCATCTTCCCGCCACCGATCCCCTCCTATTACCTCATAAATTCGGAAAACTGAGCTTGCAAAATTCGCCAAACTCGATCTCCCGCAAGACGTGACTCAGCAAAGTATGGGTCTGGGGAAGCAGAATCCTGGGGTCGACTGACCTTGCGGTCAAACATCATTTTTGCCGTGCAACAACATGGCCGCCATTGGACCGGATCCGCCAACTGAAGAGTTCAGCCAGATCGAAGAGGAGGATATTGCGCCAACCAAGCAAGAAGTATCTTCAACCTTTGATGTCACGAGAGTCGCATCTACCGAGCCGCCTCCCAATGGCGGATGGGTGGCATGGTCACAAGTGCTAGGTGGGCATATCATCACCTTCTTCACCTGGGGCTTCATCACATCATTTGGTATGTTCCAAGCGCACTATACCTCCATTGGACTGTCGACCGCGTCCAATATCTCATGGATCGGTGCACTCACCGTCTTCTTCCTGCTGTCCATCCCTCTTTGGTCTGGCGCCGCGTCAGACACCGGTCATTTCAAACTTGTTCTGCGCGTAGGCATTGGGCTATGGCTGGTCGGCATCTTCATGACAAGTATCTGCAAGGAGTACTGGCAGTTCGTGCTTGCGCAGGGGTTTTGCATCGGTTTCGCAAATGGATGCATGTTCGTGCCCATGGTATCCGTGATCTCGACATATTTCGATGCGACAAAGCGGAGTTTTGCAATTAGTATCACGTTATGCGGGTCGGGCACTGGTGGGCTAGTTATTCCGATCATGCTCAACAGGTTGATTGGTCGCATCGGGTTTGGATGGGCGGTGAGGACGTTGGGCTTCATGGCGCTGGTCATGCTATTGATTGCTGAACGGCTGCTAAAGAAGCGGCTTCCACCAAAGGTTGCGGTCAAGATGCTCGAACCGAGTGAGCTCAAGGATCCGGTCTTTGATCTTTTCGTAAGTGGTCTGATTCGACGAACCCGGGACGTCTTTGCTAACGTACACAGATTCTCGGCTCCGTCTTTTGCTTCGCAGGTCTTTGGTTCGCTTTCTTCTATGTAAGTAAATACCGCAATCTTCTTCAACCACATAGCTGACCTTACCCAGATCAATGCTTTCGCTCGAACAACGTTGGGTATGACGTTGGAAGAATCGATACCGCTCCTCTTGGTGCTAAACGGCGTCGGCATTCCGGGACGTCTGTTACCCGCGTACGTTGCTGGCCGCTATTGCCGGCCATTGACCATCAGCCTGATCGTCAGTTTCGTCACTGCTCTTCTACTATATTGTTGGATTGCGATCACTTCGACAGCAGGAATGTATGCCTTTGCGGCGCTTTACGGCTTGTTTGCTGCAGGCTTGCAAGCCATGTTCCCTGCAACACTCGCCGATCTTACCCTGGACAACAAGAAAATCGGAACAAGAATGGGCATGGGGTTTGCCTTGTCTAGTTTTGGTTGCCTTATCGGAGGTCCTGGTGGAGGTGCGTTGGTTGAGGTTGGCAACGGATCCTATCTGTATGGACAGGTACTTGCTGGCTCATGCGGTGTATTGGGCTTCATGTGTTTCTTGATAGCGGCATTGATACATAAGAGGCAGGCAAAGCTGTTCGATGGCGTCTAAAGAGGTGTTGTGGCGACTCATGTCCTCAAGGCTTTCGGCCGATGTCGTGAAGCGTTGCATCACATTCATGCAAAATGGGAGCCAAGATCTCGCCGCCCTGTCATTGCCTTATTTCCTCGCAAAAACCGCGAAAGCCAGAACGAAGAAGCTTAGATGGAAGGAGGTAGCCATTCATAGCATTGGGTCGTGTTTCTCATGCATGTTTTGTACACTACCTACGTTCGCCCGTTGTTGGCCCTTCCGCCAGACTGTGGAACGCGTTTGAATTATATATCTACGTGTTTATTCGTTCTCATAACACTTTGAATATGACCTAAAACACGCCCGGAATAGGTGGCCCCCAGATCTTGAGCGCCTGTGGCCCAGCAGGAACATGCGATACCTCCGTCTCAGCATTGACCAAATCGCCATCCGCATAGTGCTCCTTGTAACGCTGTTAGTATCATGCCAATCAAATTATGACAAGTGTTGCCTACCAATATGAACTCGCTGGTATCAAACCAGTAGTCAAAGACTTGACTTCCGAGGACATGCTGTTCCCGGTTAGCAGTTCGTCCACAACCATGGAGTTGATGTAACCAACTCTTCCCACACCCCAACAACTCTCGTATCCTTTCGACTCAAGATAGTCATGGCCCAAATGCTCGACGTCGAAGTCATGGGTCTCAAACGCAGAATGCGCAACAGTAGGTTCGTAGTCCGGTTTGACCCGCTTAAAGAAGAAGGCATGGTGATCCGTGTACTCCAAACCACGATCGACATGGAAGAAGCCTGTGATGGGCTTATCGTCTTTGTACACGATGTCCGATGGAGCGAGAGCGAGAGTCTTGGTTGACCAGTCATACATATGTTCATACGCGCCATCTGGATATGTCACACCGTAGTGACCCCAGCGATGAACGGGAGCTGGGCCGAGCTCAAAGCGCTGGAATTTGCCCTTTCGTGGCTTTTCGTCCTCGTAATTCACGACCAGTGTATTCAGAGCTGGCAGTTCGGCCTCACTCTTTTGTTGACCATGAATGAGATAGACATGGTGGCCTACAGAGTCGGTGAGCCTTAGATAATTCCCTCCTCCTCGAGCGTCGAGAGGTGCAACAGATGTAGATCGATCTATCTGACTTGCGCGCTCTAGCCCTTCTCTACCCTCTATTCTATATGCTGATTCTTTGAAGCTGCAGGTGGCGTGCAATGTATACGAGGAGCTCTACGCTATACACTTTGAAGAAGACTTGGAGCACAACTGTGACAAGAACGGTTGTCCTGGAGCGAAGGCGGCTTGGGCATTCGGTACGTTGGCTTTCTGTAGAACAGAGAGAGAGAGAGAGTGAAATGTATTGGTGGCTTGTGTGTCAATGGTGGAGCCTCATCGGCATGCAACACTAGTAATTCCAGCGTATCGTCGGTCGACGTACTACAGGTCAGAGGACTCTCGAGCAGCGACACGAATCATTCTACCTAGCATTTCATGGGCAAACAATGGAAGAACCACCGAAAGTGATCAAGACATGGCAACAGGACCTGACCATTGATCTTACAAACTACCACTATGCTGTAACGCTGGTGTCTGCTTCAGCTCAACAAATTATCGCACGCGTCAGCCAACCACTGGTAAGAGTGTAAATGGTTGCTCCACCCAAGTCTGCTCACTTTGTTGACGCTCAAGGTTGCTGACCACGTTCGCTGAAATGCCCAATCCTGGAAAGTGTTGGTTAGGCATCCTCTCACGTGATTCACTCACCACGAGTCACCAGCGTACTCACCAGCGCTTCCTTTCCTCTATATATACAGGGGCATACTCCTTCGTACATAGAACAACCACATGTGTGGGTAATGCGTCTTTGCGCGTTGGTCGCAGTTCCTTCCTAAATACGAAATAAGTGGAGAGGTTTCGCAAAGCCTTGCCAAATGGAGAGGCGACCACGTGCTGTAGGATCCTCCAGGATGAAAGCGCGTGTCGCAATGGCGGACCATATAACATCGCGGTCTTACTCTGCAGCTTCTGTTGAGACAGACGCTGTACGCTTCCCACAGTCATCGATGACATGTGGCACGACTGTCGACGCATGTACTGAAATTTCCGTCAAAAGGTGACTAGTCGCAGACATCACGACGGCTTCCCCAGCTTCATTTGCCGTGGGTTTCTCCCTTCGCCCTCGACCGATATCGCCCTATGCCAGAACATCAAGCAATCGACTAAGTTGTCGATTTCTAGAGTCCCGTCATGATTCCGTCTCCTTTATTGCGTTGGACGGTCCGCCGCTTCCAACCTTGGAAGGTTCGCTTAGAGCGAATGAAGCCGTGCACCGGACTGCACCGCATCGCGGGGTCGCCCCGGGATAGCGTTCGGCTCGTGTTTTGGATTTAGGACTATCGCGAGTTTTAGGCACACGCGAGGAATGCATAGTCTATACTTTGTTGGAAGAGAAGTTGTTCCATTGCAGTAAAGACGCGCGCCTGCTGGGCCGAGGAAGCGCCCGGAAAGCAACGAGCTCTTCGAACCCCTCATCACTTTCCGTCACTTTGGCACGAGGATGCCAGGGGAAGCACACGCGGGAAGGGCTGCAAAGCTTGGAAGCCAGCCGGTGATAGCGCTGACACCGCCACTACTGATTGGCCAACACCGTTGAATACGGGGTGCCTCTTGGCCATCGCCTCTAGCGGCCGCGTCTGCGGGCGGTGCGTGGTGTGCGCCCTTCACGGCCCTCGCCCCTAGCAGCCCAGTCCATACCGGAAAGACAGGAGACGGAACTACACATCAGCCATCTTGTGCCATATCTCATCGCATCCTCCCAGGTCTCAACAGTGGTGGTCCCACGGGTAGTCTCACAATGCCAAAGCGATCGGCTGGCTGCTTCGAGTGCAGGAAAAGAAAGGTTCGATGCGACGAGACCAAACCAGAGTGCAATACCTGCGTGAGGCGCGGAACAAAATGCCCTGGCTATCGGCCAGCACAGGCTTTTATTCTCCACAACTTCGATGCACATGGAGAAAAGCCATCCCTGATCAAGGAGGATGAGAATCGCTACAAGTACGCCAGTCAAGCTTCGTCAAGCTCACAAAACGACGCAACTTTCTCAAGCAAGGTCCTCGTACGCAGGGAAGATGCGCAAACGGAGCCTGAGGATGCGCCTCTGCCCAAGCAGGTCAGCGCAGTTGCCGCCGACAGAATACAGCATCTGGGAACCTTCATTGCCCTGTATTTGCCCAGAGCTGAGGGTCCGGCGTTGCCGCCCCCTTCAGCCCTGATGCTTGGCCTACCTACTATGCCCGCGAACAGCCCGGTACTCATGGCTGCAATTGATGCTCTCTCTGCAGCGCAACTGGCGGTGAACAACAGAAATCATCCGCTCATCCATCGCTCCAGGTCGCTATATGGCACAGCCCTGAGTCAGATGTTGCGCGCAATACAAGATCCAGTGACAGCACTCAAAGACGAAACACTGCTATCAACGTATATGCTCACGCTTTACGAGGTAGAAACGATCTCATCCAATGCTCTCGCTATCAGGTCTAACCGCTCGCATAGGTTTTCGTAGGTGTTACACAAGGTCATGGCTTTTTCTACCATGTCCAGGGACTTCTACATCTTCTTAAGCAGCGTGGGCCAGCTTCATTCGAGAGTCGATTGAGCATGCAAATTTTCCACGCCATACGGTACAATTCGGTATGAGGAATCGTATTGTCGTATGCTGCACAGCCTCGCTAATGCCTGCTAGCTGAGTATCGGCTACCACATGCGAAAGGCCTCAATGCTAGACAGCACGGAATGGTTAGCAGTGACTGCCAAAGCGGCAAAAGTGGATCCGTACGTGGCTCTGAACGACATCTGCATACACATCCCACGACTCCTGGAGCGCACGGACAAAGCCACCAGACCAGAATGTCCAAAGGAGGAGATTGATTCTCTCATTGAGGATTCGCAACAAGCCGCTAGCCGTGCTTTTGAGTGGCTCTCAACCTTTGAAAGACACGGTCCGCGATACGACACGGTAGACGTTGCCTTCATGGATGGCTTCCTGGATATTTGCGCAGACCGCGTATTCGATCCCGTCTTCTACTTCCACTACTTTGGGGCCGGCATTTGCTACCTTATCTACTGGATGAGCATGTTGATCTTGCAAGGCAACACATTCAAGTTGCTCCGGCAGCATCGACAACTCGATATGAAGCAATTGTACATGTGGGACCGCCAGCTCAGCAGCTATGCAGATTCGATATGTCGAAGCGTGCCGTACAACTGTCGGCCCGTCACTGGTTACACTGCAAAATTCGGATCATTGACACCGCTTATGGTTGCGAGAAAATACTACGAGATGAAGGGAGCACAGACCGAAGCAGGATGGTGCGCAAAAGTTTACATGGGCGCGAGAGTACCGGAGCTCTACCAAGCGCCCATCGCATTAGAACCTTTCGAGAATGTCAAGAAGACCGTGCAGGGCAACCCGCGGTATATTTGAAGGGTTCCGTGTAGACTATGACGAAATAAATAACGGCATCGCAGTTTTCTTCCTGTTACACTTGACAGAACTCTCCTTAATGACTCCGTTTGCAAGGCGTAGCTACTCTAACATGCGCATGTTACACTAAGTCTACAGCGTGGATCGTTTCGACGGAAGCTTGGGTGGTGCCACCACTTCTCCATTGGCGAGTACCTCAAGATGGGCCAACTCACAAGTATCGTTATGTCCTCATCATAGTTTGCAGGTTAGGGGTGGGCAAACTACCTATAGTCACTCAGAGGTCATCAACTATGACTTTCGTGTTCCTTCATATCACGCGACGCAGTGAAGACATCTTACACTCATACGGCGACTCATACCTGATTATAGAAGCTGCCTTCGATATTCTCCGCCGTCTCACTCAGAGTAAGTTTTGTCTACATTTGCTTATCATGATGCGCAGAAACCCATGTACAACAGTCAGCACCCGTTAAAGCGTCTACCCCCGAAGATAGCAATGACTCGTTACTCTTTGAAAGATACTCTATCTAAAGGTCAACAGCAGATATGATACAAGCTACAGTCATATAGAAGCCGTTTGCCATCAAGTTCAAGCATACAAGTCAAGCGAGTGCAACGGCAATGAGTGATTCAGTTGGACAAAGCGACTGCGAAGACTGAATTGGCCTATGGTTTACACGAAATGACATATGCTGTAGATATACATCTCCGGATATGCAAATGTCACACCTGTTCCTGTGCGATGCACGGTTTGAGTACTTTCCATTTGTAACATTGACTCAACATCTATGCAGTTGGTCTGATGCTAACCTAGGCCTGTACCTCCGTAACCAACTTGCCCGTGTTGCCACCCTGGAAAAGCATCATCCAAGTCTTGGGCACATCCTCAAACTTAGTCTTAACCACTGTCTCCGTTTCGGGCCCAACCTTGAGCTTACCCTCCTTGACTCCCTTGATCAACTCCTGGATATACTGACCAGCCTTGCCCGACTCAATAGCATCGATAACAATGAAGCCTCTGACCTCAATGCGATTGCTGATAATCTCGAACCAGTTCTTGACGCCGCTGTCGCCCATGGAGTTGTACGTTGCGACGGCGCCGCACGCAGCGATGCGTCCGTGGCGCTTCATACGACCCAGCATGAGCGACAAGATGTCGCCGCCAACATTGTCAAAGTAGACTTCTACGTAACCCTCCGTGGCTTTCTTAAGGTCAGCCTCGAAAGACGCGGCTTTGTAGTCGACGCAAACATCTGCGCCCAGACTCTCGACCCAGCGGCACTTCTTCTCACCACCGGCAATGCCGATGACGCGTTTACATCCAAGAACGTGCTTGGCGAGTTGCACAACCATGGAGCCGGTAGCTCCCGCAGCTCCGGAAACGACGACCGTGTCGGAGGAAGAGGCGCGCGCGATGTCGATGAGGCCGTAGTACGCGGTCAGGCCTGTTCCGCCGAGTGCACCGATGAAGTGCGTGGGGCGAATGCCGGCGCTCTCGTCGGCTTGGATGGGTCGAACGGCTTTGTTGGATACGACGGCATATTCTGTCCAGCCGAAGTCGCCCATGACGAGTTGACCCTTGGGCAGGCTATCGGTGCTGGATTCGACAATCTCGGCAATGGCGAAGGAACGCATTACTCCACCTTGCTTCACCGGCTCCACGTAGAGGCGCTCAGGGTCCATGTCTTTCTGGATCCTGTAGACACAAGTCAGTCGTGTTCTACGGGATTTTTTTGTGTAGTCAAACTCACCATCCTCTTTGTGCGGGGTCATTGGAGAAGTAGAGTACTTTGATGAGGACTTGATCAGCGGTTGGGCTTGGGAGGTCAATGGTTTGGAGCGAAAAGGTCGCGTCGTTGCCTTCAATGACGGGGTCGTTGAGTGGTGGGTTGGCAAGAACCCACTGGCGAGTTTGTTGGCCCGGCATCTTTCTGTATGTTATGAAATAGTGTTCTGTATGCAATTGGGTAGGTGATGTGGTAGTTTGCTGTCGAAAATGGAGATGATTGAAGAGAGCATGTACAGCGAGTACGAGATGCGGTCACCCTTTTAAGTACAACAGGAGCTAAACAGTCTCGAAGCTGCGGTGGGGTCTACTAGATCTTCCACGTTGATCCTGGACAACTTAAGCCCAGACGTAAGAGCATGTAAGGACTTGCTAGCTCTACTTAGTACTTGGCATAGAGTCGATTCGAGCTAATGTAGAGATGTTTACGGTGAACCTCGGCTTCTGGTGGTATCCAGTTTTCGCCCACTCTTGCGCGTAACGTGTCCATTGCGTGTAACAGTAGTCTTTCCGCTTTTCGTCCGACATATTTTAGATGAAGAATTACTGAATTGGAATGGTGATTGAGAAACGCATGCTTAGTGACGCGCTGTTCTGGTCATTGAAGAGATAGCGGGGTAGCTTCAAGTTCCCAGCAGCAAGCACGCATGTAGCAGGGGGGGGGGGGGGGTATCGAAGCACATTGCGCCGAAGCCATGCT